>NC_143156.1:27858346-28526037 GCF_041381405.1 Jatropha curcas
AAACAAAAATATAAAGATAAAATTAAGTAAATAGAGAAATTTGGAAAAAAGGAAAAAGAAAGTTGAAGAAACAGTGGAGAAAGAGGTAAGATAGAGATAACGTGTGAGAGTGTAAGTAAAGAAGAAGAAAAGAGGGAACTGAAAGAAGGCTATACGATGAGTAGGCTGTGAACATTTAGGTTTCCATTTCAAGAAACCTAATTATATATTTTTTCATTTTTCATATTTATGTTTTGCATGTATTGTACATTATAATTAATACTCCTCTTCTCTTCTGTTATAGCGCTCGGCGAGATTTCTGGGCTGCATATCATGATTATATGTATGTGCATATGTGTTTGTGTTTGATAAATCTTTTCAAAGCAGAAGATGTTTAGTGTTTAGCTTAGGCTTCTGGCTGCTACCAATTTTTGCAGATCTAGGCTTTCTAGTCCTTTACGTACCCAACAAAGAGAAAAAAAAAAATGGAGAAGAAGAGCTTGCTAAGTTGGTCAACGAAAAAAAAAAGAGATTAATCAGTATATATTTAAGAAATAAGAATGAAAAAAATTATAATATAATTATATTTGAAGGACTAAATAATTATTTACCCCAATTTGTTTTATGTCTTACTTACAATCATATTCAAATATCAAATTTTTAAAATTAATTTGGATACCTCCATGATATAGATTTTGATTCTATTCAAAACACTATAAAAATTGAATAAATTTAATTGAAATACAAGTTATTTGACCTTGTTCAAATTTATCTATAAGCAATATAACAGAATAAAAAGAGTTTGTTTGAAATAAATTAAAAAATCAAATTCAAAAAAACTCATACAACAATTCAACTTCTAGCTAGACCAACTTCTTCATTCCCATTCAATGTTATGTAAATATAAAATTAAAAAAATCATCATTCATTTAACTATTAATTAATATTTTCTCATTTCAAAGGAACTAAAATTAATTAATAAAATCCCTCTCAATTATAAATGTGAAGATAGTACCTATAATATACGTGGGTTTTTTCTTTTAGGAAAAAAAAAAAAAAAGAATAAGTAGAAAGGCATACTAAAGTGGCTTTAAACTGGAAATAGAAAAACAGAGCTAGCTAGCTGGGAGTGTACTATAATAATGGATTCTTATGTTAATGTACACAGACACAAACATAATTTCAAGAACAGCTTTAATTTAGGTTTAAAAAAGAGGACAAGGTTGTAGGCCGCAAGAAAAGCAGCTATCCCCCACTTTGTGTAAGAAAAAGGAGATCTCCGTTCTCAATTAAATCTATCAAAATTCTGTACCAAACCAATATCTGATTTATGTCTTCTATTCTCTCTCTTCACTTGCCACTTATGTTAGCTTTACCCAAGACCCACACAACTAGATCCACATGCAATCTAACTATCTAAGCTCCATCTTCTTTCTCTCTTTCTATCTCCTTCTTTTCTTTTCCTCTCTTTCATTTATTTACTTTTGTGTTAAATATGACATTGATGATAAGCAATAGCGACTAGCGAGTGTTGAGATAAGTGGTTCGACACTTTTTTTCTTTGAGTGAGATCGAGGGAGAATGTAATAAATATTCGTTAAAAGTAATTTACCTCTTAATGGGCTGATTGATTCAATTTAGGGTAAATGGAATGGCTCTGTCTAAATATGTGTTTAGGATTTTTTGTGGTCTTAATTAATTAGGATATAATTACTATAAGGGATGTGAAAATGGGTTGACATGTTGGGTTCGAGATAGATTCGCCTAATACGCGATACGATTATGGTCAACACGAACATGACACGATTATAAGACAGGTGACACGAACACGACACTTGTAACCCGCCTAATATCATAAGTAGGTTAAATGGACCATGTTGACCCGTATATGACTCGTGTTGATATATATATATATGACTCACTTAACATGCTTACAATATTTTTAAATTTTAACATATTTAACTCAAATCATATTTAAAAATAAATTTTCATACATAAAATGTATAGAATTTTAAAGATTCATAGCTAAATAAAAAAAAATAATACAATAATAAAGTTACCAAAGTGACACTAATATGTTGTAGTATTTATATCTGACATTAAAATTATCTCTTTACTCTTAAATAAACAAGTTACTTGCCTAACCCGCGTGTCAATCCGTGGTACGACAAAATTATATTTATGTCATAAATGGGTGATCCGTTTATGACACGAAATCATTTAACCTCAATCCTAATTTGTTTATTTCGCATATTAGACGAATTGTGTTTGCACGTCATGACCTATTTTGACGGCCCTAACTACAATTATCTCAAAACTAATTATGATTCAAATAGGTAGGAGTAGGGTTTTAAGTTTTGGATGGATTAAATTTGAAAGCATCACTTTAGCTAATAGAGCTAAAAATGGACTGCCATCAATTGAGAGTTACATAGATATAGATCAAACAATCTCATAAGATATAGCTATAATGAGATAATAGTGTCAAATTCTATTTATGTACTTTTTCCAAATTTGATTGAATTTTAGTTTTTGCTTGCTATGAATATATATTTGGTACCAAATTGTTGTTAGTGTGTCAATTTATCAACCCATGGGTAGGTCAAGTGAGGTTGGTACCTCTTTTATGGCATTTCCCAATTGTTTTGCCATAGCTAGTTAGTTGAACAGTCACTATTATTTTTAATATTAAGAAAGATTCCAACTCAAATTTTAAACTCCAAAGTTTAAAAATTAATTTAATAAAAATTGGTAGATTTTATCTACTGAATTTTTTTTTGAGGGTTTATTTGAATAACATGATAATATTTTATGATTTTTCACTAAATAGATTCAAAATTCACTTTCATCTCAAATTTACACTCGACCCAATGTTCTTAAAAAAATCATTTTTGAATGAAATAATTCCATATTTATTTGTTGCAAATATAATGTAAACTCATTTTGAAAATAGACTTATGCTTTTAATGATTCTTTTATTAATTTTTTAATTACAATTAGAGGGTATTATTGGACCAGTTTGTGCATATCAATGCTAAATTCTTTTTGTAGACAAATTTAAAGGTATGCTCTTTTGCATTAACTTAATTCACTTCAACGAAATCCAACTGATTAATTTTTAATTCACATGTTTAAGTAAAGACGTACGAAATTCATTTTTTTTTTTCCTGAAAAATAAAATGCAACAGAAACAATGTTAGGAATACACAGGAACCAAAGTGAGTAAACAAGCAAAGGAAAGAAAGAAAAAGAAACCAAAAGTACTGTGTGTGTCTGATTGTGTTACGAGGAGGATGTTTGTGTGATGAGCTCCACTTCTCCGTGTCCAATGCCTTTCTCTCCTGTCCGTACAATTTGCACCCTCATCAATGTCACATCACCTCCACATAGGGTTAACAAAAGGTTTATCCAATAAAGTTAAATCGATTAATTCGATTCGGTTAAAGAGCTATTGTTTTTTGATTCAGTTTGAAAATATGAATTTATTTAACGGTTGGTTATGATTTAGCTAAAACTGAATTTAATTGTATTAATCAAATTAAACGAAGAAAAAAACACAATTGTGTTAACGTTTAGAATTAGAAAACAAAATTAAAATTAATTAGGTTAAAACATTAGAGTTAACTCATTTAAAATAGGTTAATAAGGCATTTCGACCCAAATCATCGATTTTATAGTTTTCATTTCCTTTTATTTCACTGTGGCTAATACAAAAATTAATTCAATCAATTTGATTTGGTTTAAATCTTGTTTTAAATATGTAAATTGATTTAATTTGATTAATTTAAAAAATAATTTAATTATTTAGTTTGATTAAACATTTGATTCAAATTAGCTCAGCCACAAAATGTCCACCCTTATCTCTACAAAAATTGTTATTATCTAACTCTAATTTCTTTTTTTGAGTATTGCGGGAGGAGAATTTTAAACACGGATATATTCCCAAGTCGTATATATATTTACCACTAGACTATGCTTTGGTGTGCATCAAACTTTAAAATTAAAAACCAAACAATGTATTATATACATATTAATTTAGCAACATAGAAATATGCATTTTTTTTTAAAAAGAATTATCAATAATAGGTGGATATAATGGATCGATTTTTATATATATTAAATTTATTTTTTTCGGTTTGATAAAAATAGAGGTTCGATTTTTTTTTTTTTTTTTTTAAGTATTGGAGGAGGGGATTCAAACCCGAATTTATTGTCAGGTCATATATGTACTTACCATTAGGCTATGTCTTGATGTGCTTCTTTTTAATCCATATGCTCATATTTAAAATTATTTTTAATAATAAATTAAATTCAACTTTATAATTTTGCGCTTGATATGCAAAGTTATTAAATATCTAAATAAAATTTTGTTTTTTCAGTAGAAATCAAATGGCCCAAAAGAATATTATAACCATATAAAAGATACAATTTTTTTTAAAAAAAAAAACTTTTACTAATTTAACATTTACATTATTAATATTTAATTTTAAAATTTTTTTAACATTTATTAATCTTATCAAACCGTACTTATCACAACTGCTAATTAATATACTATATGACTCTAGCTTAGAATATTATGGGTTGCTTTCAATGTCATAAATTGTTTGCTATTTTTTTTAATACTTTAGAGGTTTTTATGGGTCAAAATAACACTGCGGGCTACACAATAAGTGTAGTTTTTCCATTTGCTCATCAAATTGGTGAAAATAATTGTGGTCAAGAAGAGTCAAACTCAAAACCTCTCACTTCTAACATAAGTGAAAAAACCAATCAGACCACATAGGCATAAATTATTTGCTATTGGTTAATTATGTATCAGCACATCATAGGTCCCTCTGCGCAGTATCATATTCTTCTTATTGTCCTCACATTCCACAATAAGACAGATTGTTTAATAGTCATTCTCTCTTTTTTTTTTTTTTTTTTTTCTTTCCTTCTTACGGATAATCAGAGGTGAGTGATATTTAATCTCATTTTCACCATTAATTACATTAAAAGTTGAATTCTTATCCATTTAATCACAGATCAAATTGCCTTATCAACAATTAATTAGATGGTATTAATCTTAATTTTGCATACTTAGTTCAATATCTTATGAACTAATCAAAGTTGTGAGCTTAAAACCTAATTGTATTTTTTTTTTTTTTTTTTTTATGAGTAGAAGGCAATTGACGCATATTTTGTTCATAATAACTTCAACTTCAAAATAGTTGAATAATCATTTTCAGTTACCTTTTGCAAAAAGATTTAGTGTTGTCAAGCCCAGAAGTTTGAGACACCAAAATTCAGGAGAAAGATTAATCTTTTAGCATCCTTTTAGTCAAGTGTTAGTTGTTTCTTATCTATTAGGGTTTGATGCAGTTGGAAATTTAAGTACTAGATCACAAATTAGTACTAAATAATTTTGCAAGAAAAATTAAGACAATTTGATGGCTTCTTTTACTGTCGTTTATAGGATAATCTCTGCTTATGAATTATGTGTTCGAATGAATGTTAAATTCCATAATTATCTTAATCCCAATCCACTGAGCAAGCTTATCTTAAATTCCATAATTATGTAACCATCTTTCTCTGTATTTTGGATGGTAGAAGGTTCATTCATCTTTACAGGTTGAATGAATGTTGCGTATGCAAGTAGTAAAGAAATATACACCGTGAATACTAATAGATTCCTGTAAAATCATCTTTAATTTCCACTAACATAATATTCAATTAGCTTTTGTCTTTTTCCTTAGCTAGGTCAATAATCTAGTATGTCCATCTAGGTAATTCTCTTGAATTAAAAGTAGAAGAATGTGACATTTTTTTTTAAAAAAAATAATGTTTTTTCATGATTATAAAATAAAGATTCTTCATTTATACATATGGAATTTCATTTCAAAAATTTTTGAAATATTTCTATCATCTCAGCAAGTATATTATAGATCAAGAGCAACAAAAGTTCAATGAAAAGGTTCTCCATATGGTGAGATTAAGGCGTCCCCTAAGCTTTTTTTTTTTTTATTGCTAAATATAATTAGTATTAGAGAATTATATTATAAACAAATTTTAGAAACCTATAATTACACTAATTTACATTTTGACTCTTTAACTTTTTTTTTGGGTTTCCCTGGAGTATCCTACACCTTTTTTTTTTTAAACATGAATCATTCTTGTTTCCCTTCTTTGGTTAGTATACATGTCTCTAGCTGTGATAGTATTTAGATAAAACTGTTCCAACAAAGACCTGGATGTGGAAGATCAAGTTTGCCTGAAGCTGCAATTTATTTCCCATGATCTAACTGCCAATTATTTTCTGTTTCTCTTCTTCAACTTTTAGTATAACATAAAAAAAAAAAGTAATTATGCATTTCTTCTAATTTTCTAAAAGAACTTATTTTAATAAGAAGGAGATAAAAAAAAGGCAAATGAAGAACTTTCACAATAAATGATAAACATATAAGTATAACACAAATCGTTTGAAACTATTGGTAAAAAAGAAAATCCAGATCGACCAGAAAATGATAATTTAATTAAATTTCAGGATCGAGAAACTGAGAATATGTGCACTAGATTCTTAGAGAAAAATGAGAGACAACTAGATCGAGTACCCATCATTTAAATTCAAAAAATATGGAAAAATTAGAAGTGATTGATGATTTTTAAAAAGACTAGCATAAATATTGTACATAGCCCTTAAGAAGTATTGCAAATGGACAATTCACGTATCTTTGAGGTCCCTACGGGAATCCAGTAAGTAAAAATGTTTATAACTCTGCATTACATATGTAGAGAGAGAGCATGAACCCAAACCCTTCCTCTAAGGAAGACATAACTAATTAACATAAGGTAAAAAAAAGGAGTAATAGAAATACAATTGCAAATTATGAAACTTATGCAAAAAAGATAATTGGGTTAATTAGCTCTAATGGAGCAACTTCTTTCAAGAAAAAAAAAGCGCTCTAATGGAACAACTGAATTGCAGGCTTATGTATACCTTAATACATATGCATATGAAAGTTGTTTTCATATCTATGAAGTTGAATTGAATTTGAATTCCAAAAGCTTAATTATTCAAAAGATAAGAATTAAGTAATTTCAAGAAAGACAGAATTACTTTATCTTTATATAATATCATTAGAGTCGTCTTTAAAAAGAATGAGTTATTGCGTTTAAATCCCTAATCAGAGTTAAATTATTAACTAAAACAATTACGGAATGGCAGACCTATAACGAGCATATGAACCTGAAACGTAAAACTTGTTAATAAGTTAGGTGTTAGACGATGAATTAGACTGAACCTAAAACTTAAAAAAGAACCATAAAAGGCTATAAACTTGTAAAGACTGAAACAGAGAATAAAAAGTTTGGAAGGGTCTAAAAATGGTAAATGAGAGATCAAAACAAGGAACCTGGGATGAGCTATAGCCCTTATTGGAGAGAGCCACACCCTCTTGGTATATGGATGGGTCAGAGCCCTGTCAAATCCAGCCCCCACTACTATACACCTACACATATACAACTATACTTGTAGTGAACGCAACCATAAAAAAAAATTACTTCATTTTCCCTGCATATTTGTAGAGAGGAGATTTGTTTAAAAAAAAAAATGAAAGAGTGAATGACTTGGTCAGTGGGATTTAAAGATTTTAGTTAAATTTGGTGCCTAGGATTACGATGTATAACTGTTGAGGGTCTATCTCTCTATCTCTCTCTTTCTCTCCTGACAAATCTTTTAGTACTAACCAACCCCTTATATTTCTCTTTTATTCATTACCCAATACCCCATTAAACTCTATCTTTTTCTTGAACCCCCTCTATGGTATTTATATATACCCTTCCAATCCTCAATACTCAAACATACTTATACTGCACATCTTTCTTTAACATTTCTTTCTCTCTCTCTCTCTTTCTCTCTCTTTTTTTTTTTCTTTAGGGAGAGCTTTTGTTTTTGTTTTCTTGGGTTAGATATAAGTGTTTCTCTATATTCTCTTCAATCTTTTTAAGTTTTTCTGAGTCTTTGGTACTTTGTCAGTTTATGGATAGAGAATATATAAACAGTATATAATAGCTTTTTCTATCAAGTGGGTCTTTACTTATTTCACATATCTGGACATGGGCTTAAAGTTTTTGAAGCTTTTTTTTTTTGAAAAAAAAAAACACATTGGCTTTACCTTTACTTAAATTAGATTTAGGGTTAGGGTTAGGGTTACCATTGTAAAAAGGAATAAAGAACAGCAAAATTAGCCAAACTCTCTTCTCTCGCTTTCTTTTCTTTCTCCATATATTATCTTGTTTTTGCATGGGCAGATGAGGATTATTATCAAGATCTAAAGAACCCAGTCACTGTTTGCCGATGGAGCATCATCAAGATTCACAAAAACTTCATCACTAGGGCTAGTGGATGATGGAGTTGATGGTGGCCTTTACATCTTTTTTTCTTTCCTTTTGTGGCCCCTTTTCTTCAAAATCAATCCATTAGTCCTTTTGATCATGGGAATCTTGATGATGCTGCAGCGGCAATAAATGGCTAATTTTTCTCTCCATTTTTCAGCTACAGCAAATATCCAAAGGAAAGAGAAGGTTAAGTCATTATTTAAAAATATACTGAACAGCAGCTTATGATCTTGATTTTGCTGCTTATGTCCCTCTCTTACTTTCTCTTTCTCTACCTCTATATATTTATGTTGGTATAGTGTTTTTTCTATTAATTAATATATTAATTACTATGCACTAAAATAGCTAGGGTTTTGTGCTTATCCATAGCTTGCACTAGGTTTTGTGTAAAATATTTGTTAATAATATGGTGCAAATTAATTATCTTGGTGTTAAGTGAAAGTTTTTTTTTTCTTTTATAATTTTTCATTCTAAGTGATTGTAGCTTTTTAAGTGCTTTTTCTCTGACTGGCTTTTCTCAGGGGGTTTTTGTACTGCCATCACCTGGTCTCAGTAGGTATGTCTGTCGTTTGGCTAACCTCTGTGCCATTAGAAAAATCATGGGCTTGCTTTTAATTTTTTGGATATTTTGTGTTCTTTGCCTTCTTCTATTTATAAATCTGCTTCTTGTGTTTTAGATCTCTCCTAATTATTAATATTAATTCATAAGTAGTGTTATTTTTGTTATTGCTATTATCAGATCAGTGACACAAAAGCTTTCTTCTTTTTTATTGGTGGGGATAGAGAGACAGACAGAAGGGTACATGATGTGTTTGGAATATATAAGAAAGTCTCAAATAAAATCATTTCATTTTTCTGTTTCTTCAGCTTCTACTGCTTCTTCTGTGCATGAAGAATATCATAGAGGGTTAGTTGTCTTGATTATGAAAATCTACAGCTTTTGATGCTGGATTTTTCAGATTTGGCATTTTCTTACTATTATTTTATGTTTTTTTTTTTAACTCTTCTTGAAACTATGATTTTATTTTCTGGTTTCTTGAAAATTAATAGTTTTTTATCACAGAAAAAAGGATTTTTTTTTTCTTGATTTCTGTATAGAACAGAAAATATAATGTTTTATAGCAGCTTCTTATCAGATTAACCACCCTGATTTTACCAGTAGGGTTTTGACAAATTTGCACTCTTCTTTACTATAATTTTGTATTAGTTAGTAAAGTAGGTAAAATGTTGTTCTGATAGTAATAAAAAAAAAAAAGGGACACATCATTGTAAATAAGAAGATTTTAACCCTGAGAATATGTTGAAACCTTAGATTGAAAGATTTGATGTTGTGTACTGCTGATTTCATGAAGTTCTTGCTTTGGTTGTTTTTAATATTTTATTTATTTTGCAGTTCAAGGCAGAGATTCTATTTATTATTGACTGTAATGTAGAAAAGAAATACTTCTTTTTTTATATATATGTATTTTTTGAAATTTTCTTTCTTCTTCAACTATAAAAAGTTCCAGAAAATTTTGCATTCTTCATCTTTCTCCCATTTTATTGCTCAATGTGAGTATTAGCTGTTCAATTTTTGGTTTATTATACTTAATTAATTGTTAATTACCATTATTTTATTACATATTTACATTAGGAATCTTGATTATCTCTGTGTTGTTATCCACATTGGACAATAATGTGTTCCATCTGCCAAAGCAATGACATTGATGATTTGGTGGCTGACTTTTTATTCATCAAAAATTTGACTGACCTTGTAAGTCAAGTAAGTTAATTATTTTGCTGATCCAAAAAAAATAAATAAATAAATAAAATTAAGGTTCCAATCTTTTCTCTTTTCAACTCAATTTTCTATTTGAATGCCTTTATAAAACTTTGAATCAGCAGAGTACAATAGGATTTATTCTGGGTCTGCTGTGTTCTTCGTTGCATCACATTTCTTTGCACAAGTTTTAAACCAAGGTTCCAAATGTTGATCTATATATAAATATATTGAAGTTTTAATATTTGTAGTTAATTTTATTGGTAGAGTTTTGCAATTTGGAATTGGAATTGCTTTGATTTTCTTAGGATTTTCCTGTAATGGAATAGAAAATCACTCTTGTGCAACTTTGTATTGGAGAAGTTAGGGAGTCAAAATAATTTACTGAAGTGCAAATTAAAAAATTTTAATTTCTATGGTAAATTATAATGGGGAGCAATACTCACCAAATAAAACCCTAAATCATTTTATCAAGAATAGTAAAATGATTTAATTGTAGACTTGATTTTAAACTAAAAAAAAAAAAAATAAAACCCTAAAGCAGCAAAATATTAAAAACAAAAAGTACATCAATTAACTTGAAATAGAAAAAAAAAAGTATAATCAACATAAATTTTCAAGAAATTATAGTTATTTTGAATATAAAGTGTGACACGTCAGACAAAACGCGTCTGACAAAAATATATACGTTTGTCTCCCACTTTTATTAATTTGATATAAAGTGGAAAACCATATGAATTGATATATTGAATCTTGTATCTTTATTCATATTCTTCATCATTTTTCCATATCCAATATTAATGAAATTTAAAACCAAACAAATTAAAGTAAATAAAATCAACTTTCCAAAAGAACTCGAAATCAAAGTAACAAAATTGAATGCCACATATATAATCCTAAATAAAAATTTCTAATTATTCTCTTATTTTCCTATTTACTCTTAACCATCATGAAATTGAATCTCTTAAATCCTATGAATAGTATTTGAAAGCTATATATTTTAGAAAGTCGGATTGAATTTTGGATACCAAGTTACAATATTTTACTAAATAAAAGAATAGTTACAAATTATTAACTAAGTGTGATTCAATTGGTCTTTTTTATTAATGTAAGAACTGAGAGTTCTCGAAATTGAATTTTTACAATTTCTCTATCATATAACCTCTGCCTTATAAGAAACAATCTCTTTAACTGAGAGGGTCTAAATGCTGTTAAAGGATAAAAACTTAATACTAATAATAATTAACAATAATATTATCCGATGAATAAATCTCAATATTTACTTATTATCATGAACATATTTTTTGAATTGAATTATATATCATGTTTTTTTTTTTTTTTTTTTTTGAGAATGATATATCATGAATATTTGATAACGCCGTTAAGATGTTGTTTATAATAGTTTGCAACATTAACATCTTTTTGTAAATATAATCTATTATAAATATTTTCTTTTAACAAATAATAGAAAAAGCTGTTAAATTAATGATATTAAATACAATACTTTGTTGTAATTGTAATAATTAGTGGTAAACTAAAATCTTTTGAGAAATATTATTAACTTTCTATGATAATTTATAAATTATCACAAATATACCTTTTGTTGTTCATAAAAAATGGATTAAATTGGTCTGTTTATGACCTAAATTCAGTTTGATTTTAAATTGAATCGAAGGTTTGGTCAACACTAACAATATCTATGCTCATGTTACTTTTATACTTTATAACTATTTATAAAAAAATGGTTGTACCACATAGCAAATAGATGTCTCTGTCATAAGCCATACAAACTTTTTTTTTAAACATTTTTTTTTAATTTTTATTTATTAGTTGTAAAGCGTCAACATGGGTTGGTCAGTTAAATCAACTGTCAAAGACAACCTTGTACAAGGTGGCCCACAATAAGAAATCAAATGGCCTATATTCATTTTTCTTTTTTGCATGTAGCTTTTAAATCTTTTACGGTGTTTGGTTTTGGTAACACAACGTGTAAAACTTTTTGAGAGCAAGTACTTATGTAACACTACTCAACAACTTATGTTAAACTTTTAAATTTTTAATGTTCTTTCAAACGCTGTTCAAATAATTAACAGTTAAAAAATATTAAAACAGTTAATTTTATCGAATAAATACTTCAGTTATGTTCGGCAATAACTTTTTAAGTAGTTTGTAGCGCTTTGATTGGTCAAAACGTTAAATGGTTCTTTTTATAGTGTTCGGTGACATAACGTTTGAACTAATTTTTAGAGATTAAAGTAGCGTTTTGTGAAAAGTTAATTGATGTAACGTTTAGCTTTTAGCGTTTCATGAAAAACTATTAAAACAACTAACGGCTATCAAAATAGCTAATTTTGCCGAACAGACCCTTAGTGTTATTAAATTACATTTCAAACAAACAACATATATTATGATTAGAATAGGTAATCTTATTTTTTGGTTTGCTTAAATTTGAGATTTAAGTTTAGATATATATATAAACCATGTCTTGTGAGTTCTGATATTATAGTTAAGATGGTGACAGAATTCAATAAACAAAACATAAATAAAAAAAAATATTATATATAGACAAATAGAATATATATAATTCATGATCTTTGTTGAAGATTATCTGACAAAGAGACACAAAAAAAAACCCTTCATTCAACATTTGTAATCAATTATAAGGTCATAAAATCAGACAAGACCATAAAGTTAATTGTAGCAGAATTTTGGTTGAAATCATTAATTTTAGATGATTTCTTGTTATCCGTATTTATATATCAAAGCATATAAACTGAGACAATATTTTTTTTTTTTTAGAAAAAAAGAAAAGAAAAGTAATTGTTATGAACAAAGATATGGGGAATGATGTCCCATGTGCCCATTTATGTTATATATATATATATTGGAAAGAGTTTAGTGTTTAGAACATGTAGCTCACATGGTGGCATGTGGTCTTGTTTTCCTACTAGCTATTGATAGAAATACAACAATGTGTATAATTTGCAGATGAGGAACAATGTCATTGTTTACTCTATTGAGCTTCAACAATTTAAAAACTATATATATACTATTTAACTAATAATCTTTTTGTTTTATTCTGAAAATATATTATTCATTCATTAAATCATTTGGAAGACGTTTCGTTATAGTTTTTTTTTTTTTTTTTTTACTCTTTGATAGGATTTTAATTAGTTGCTATAGAAATTTAAAACACAGTAGGTTCAACAAATCATGCATCTCATAGTTGATTTATATCCATCAGCTAAATTGTAGATGTTTGATAAACATTTCAACCAGTTGCTAATAACTTATCAATCAATGGCTACTTTCATCAATTACGTTGTGTAATTGCTTCCGTATGTACTGTTAACTAATTTATATTTATATTATATTTAACTTCATTAATCTTATAAAAGTAATTATAAATGTTTTGTATCGTTTTATTTATAATTATTTGAAAATAGTTAGTTTCTATTAAATATTAATAATTTATATAATATATTAAAATTAAATTCACCTTAAAAATTTAATATATATATTATAAATCTTAATATATAAAAATAATTATATCTTTATAATCATTTTATATTTTAACTGCAATCACTATTAAAATTTTATCATAACACTAAAATTGATCAAATAACGTTACCAATCACCAATTAACAACTATTAGCTTTGTTGTATAGAAATGAAAGTGTGGAAGCCAAAAAGGCTGAAATGGACATGAAAAAACAGTATTTATAAATATGAAAAATACAAGGTTATTTTTATAAATATAAAAAATAAATTATTATGAACCATTAAATATATTGAACAATAAATCATATATATCCAAAAGATAAAAAAAAAAAAAAAAAAAAAAAAAAAAAAACCATTTACAAGTTTCATATTTACAGAAAATACTCATTCCGTCCCATTTTGTTTGCATAGTTTGACAAAGCACGCATATTAAAGAATTTAGTCAACAAAATTTATTTTGCCCTTTTTTACTCTTAACTCATTAAGATATTAATAAAAATTATTCATTTAATGAACAATTATAAATGTTATTACAGAAAAAAAAAATTTTTAAATGTACAAATTTAGAAACCTTGCAAATATTTTGAGATATTCCAAAAAGGAATAACAAGCAAATAAAATAGGACAAAGAGACTATATGTTTTGCTAGTTTATATTTATTTATGTATGTAATTTAATTAGAGAAATAATTTACTAAGAATTTTCAGTTTATAAAAACATATTTGGGAGAATATAACCGTGTTTTAAATTACCCAATTTATGAAAATAGTTTTGAAACATATCCGAAGCGTTTCGAAACGTTTTCATAAAGGAAACGCTTCCAAGACACTAAAACTACATATAAAGAGAGCTTTCATACAACATAAGCTATTAACAACGAGTAGCAGCTGCCATTTAACAAACAACTAATCTAAATCAACTCTTAATTGTAGTTATCAAAAAATATAATTTAACCTAACACCATTGCAACAAAACTCAAAATTCTTTTATTTTCTCATACTTTAAATTCTTAGAAAAACTTTTAATTTTCAAAAAAAAAAAAATGCCTGTTTGGCTGACCTTCTAGTTACACACATGTTGACTTTAATAATATCTAGAGTAGAATTAAGATATTGACCTATGGCTATCTATATATGTACATGGAAATTTTTAATTGTAGGTAAGAGAATATGAAACAAGGAAGCAATTAAGGACAAAATCTCCAATCAAGCTTTTGATTAAGAATTAAATAAGTCCCTATCATCGTAATTAGATTCCATCATTTCTTTTCTTTTTTTTTTTTCCTTTACAATATGCAAGAAATTTTGCATTTGTATGTATATATTTGACTTAGTCAGGTGTCTTCTTTTCTTTTTTAAAGAATTTAATTAAGTCATTTAAAATTATTACAAATAAAATAAGGTAAAAAAGATAGAAAATTAATGGATAAAATAATTGTGGTTTCTATCCTCTGGACATGGCATATTTTAAGGGAATTGCATCTTTTTTTGCAACTTAATATATACATATTTTAATGCTATCCAATGGCAGTTATGAACTCATAATTGGGGATGCTCTTCATAGATTATTTTTAAAGCACAAGATGTTTTACACAATTATTTTAAAGGTAGCCGTTTCTCTCTAGCTTTCTCTTTTCTTGCATACTTCTAGATTTTGTTTCTAAACTACCAGCAACCGTTTTCTTTGATCGGCAGTAGTTTATTTTCATCCCTCACTATCGTTTTTTTTTATTTTATTGAATTTTCTTTCTAATAATTTCTAAACCTATAATCGTTTGAAACTAAATTTGAATTCAGTCTCTTAGATCGAGTGTTTTTGGTATCTCTTATTGAGTTGTTTCTTGTTATTAAGGAGTTTTATTTGGATTTATTTGTCTGACAATTCGAAATACAAGATGGACCGTTGGTTGTTTGTGGTTGGAAACTTTAATACACTCTGATAAGTTTCTTTTACGAATGGAACCTAGTAGTACAATCTGTTCCTCCATTAAAATTTGTTATATTAAACTCTTCTGCCAGTGTCGATTGTAATAAGTTTCTACAAAAACAATGTTCAGGGCAATATATTGCAAAAGGTTTTTTTTGTTGTCATGCTTGAAAATGGACCAGTTTTTTTTAGCTGGAAAATTAATCTCTTCTGCCAATATCTAGAACATCTCAAAATAGAAAATTTTAATTTTTATATTTGTATTTTTTATTCCTATAGGAATATTATTATGATGTATTCGACTTATATTCATTATTAATGAATTATTAAGTTTTCAAAAAAAATATATATTAAAGGTAAATATAACTTCTATCAAAAACAAAAAATTTATATCACCTAGAGAATAATGATAATAGAAATTTTTTTTTTAATTTAACAAGATTAGTAAAATTAATAAGGATATAAACTCATTTTTTACCAAGTTTCAGCACTATATATTCTCTCGAAAAAGAAAGAAAAAAGGTTCGACGCTATTAGAGAATTTTGATTAGAATGTGTCCTATATAGACTTGATTGATCATGGGCCTGAAAACTGGCCCAACTCGCTTAAGCAAAGCCTTTGCTAGTCCAGCTAAAACCCACATGCCAGAATTGGAAATACATCATCAAGCTTAGTACAACACACTATATTTGTTTTTATGAATGAAAAAGAAAAATGTAAATTGTTTTCTGGAAGATAATTATTCATTAACATCAAGCCAGAAAATTTCTCTTTTGTTCATGAAATGTCGTTTGATACTTTGACCAAAAGCAAAAAATCTGCTTCTTTACAGAAGGATTGGATTTTGTAGCATCCAATAAGTAATTAAGCAACAAAACACTTGGAGTTTTCAATGGGCAAAAATTATGTATTGCTATTTTCTTCAGTATTATTGTCTAAATGCAATTAATCTATATATCATATATAATTTTTCATGTGACATTAATTAATATTGACTAATCTGACAAACATTGAACTTGGTTGAATAATTGAAAAATGAAATTGGGATTATATTTCTGTTTTTATTTTCCTTAGGAAAATATAATAAGAAATTGAAAAACAAAATTGTACCTATTAGGTCAAGTATGATTTTGACTAGTAATATCACCATATATATAGTTCACATGAAAGCATGTGATCCTCTCATCCCACTAGCTTGATGAGAAAAAGACGAGTTTTAACAGTGGATAAAATAAGAATCTTTAGTTCTTTTTTTCAAGTTGATTGACTATTTAGTTCTTGGTAGAGCAAAATTAACAGTGGATAAAATAAGAATCTAGATGGTTAAAAAGGGTAATTTTTAGCAGTCAGACTATTTGACATTAATAACCTCAACTACACATGTTTTCTGCACTGCATGCTATACCCTGCAGATAATTAATTAATTAGGGAAAAAAATTGATATAAAGTCAGTCTCTTCTGTTCTTTTTTAACTCCTTTTCTTGAAAAATAATAATTTTGAAAAAAAAAAATCGCTGCATCTAAAGTTTATGCAAACCTTGTATGTTGCTTATAATCAAATTATTAATGCTAAAACAGTACAAAATATTATTTGCTCGATTATAGAAATTTTCTACACTTAATTAATCAACATCAAAGACCTAAGAGAGGTTAAGGTGCGGCTAAGTAGGACAAAGTTTGTAATCAACTTCAGATTTTAATTAAACTAATGTTAATTAAGAGCAAAGATTGATCATTAACTGCTCCATGATCACAGATTCCATCTCTTAATTTTCTTAATTAAGCTGTTTTATTTGGACCTCATGTGGTGGATTCTGTTGCATATAATCACATCTTAAGGAGAATTTTGACTGAGTCAAATCATCCACTTAATCACAACTTGTGAAGCAAATTAAAGATTTTAAATCGATTTAAGGATCGAAGACAAAAATATTTTTAGAGCAAGTGAATCCTGTCCTTTGAACATGGCATGTTTCAAGGGAGCTGCTGCTCCTCCTTTATCAATTCTCTTTCATATATATATATATATATATATATATATAGAAAATAAATTAAAGGTAATGTTCTCTTAAGTGGGGTGGGTGATTGTTGATTCCGTTTCTTTTTATTTAATTTAGTTCATGACAGTCATTTTAGGATAGGATATATTATCAGAAAAAATCTGCAGGGAAAGAGATGTCTGCATGATTCTTTTTCTTTTTATATCTTCTTTACCATGCATATGACTAGCTAAGCATCTAGCTTATGGAATTTATATAGTTTTAATTAGATGATTACTATAAAATTAGAGATTTGCCTTATGTTCTGTGTGGGAAATAGATGATTACATATTATTATTCTGCAAGAATTGCTGCAACTAAATTAATTATTCTTTACGTTCTTTTCCTTCTTTTGGATTTAATTCATGGAATATAGCCCACAATTTATCATAAATGAGAAGATTTTCCATCTCTGTGAACAAATTCTTTGTCTAGAATTTGTTGTAACCAAGATATTATTGTGTCTGTGTTGTGTTAATTACAAACAAGTGAGTGTAATTGAAGCAAATGATCAAAATATAAGGCATTTTAGTCTAAGTGCATTTCAAAACATTCATCCAAAAACCTAAACTTTTGATCAATGAATATGTATCTTTAATAATTAGGTCAAAAACATGAGAATCATGCATTTATGTTGATCTTTGTTCCCCAAAGCCAAGCATTATGTTTTCATTTGCATTAATAATAATTTGTTAAGACAAAAAAATGATTGCTTGCTTTCTGTTTGCTGTTGTCTTTTTCAAGACCTAATTATTGGGCATTAGAGAACTACTGCTATATAATATTATTATATATAAGCCATGCAAAAAAACTTGAAAATAAAAGCTATTTCCAATGCCATTAGTCATCTGCAAGGCCAAAAAGCCTGTCAGGTACCAGAAATAATGCTTCAACTGGATAAAACCGGGTTAAATGTCTAATGTTCTTATAGTAACTTGACATTTTCAAAGGATAGACTAAACAAAATGGTTAGGAATTTGGAGATTTTTTGCACTTTAGAGGCATATTTGAAGTAGGTTTTGACTGGGTTGTGTATATAATTAAGGCAATTGATATAACAAATTGGTTATGGAGGTTTTGTTCACATGGAGGCATGTGAAATTCCCATTCCACTTGGATTAAAGAAGCAATAGAGAGAGCTTTTGTTAAGTGAATGAATTGAAATTCAAAGTTCTTTTATTTTTATTAGGCAAAAGGGAACACTTCCAAAAGATTAGAATAAATTATGAGCTAAAGCTACACATCTATATGCATGCTAAAGCATAATTACTATTCTTAGACTTAGGTTTTATAAATGGCAAGGGGCATCTTAAGCTAAAATAAGTTGTTCTAATATGATTAAGCTAAACTAACATGAACTAATTAACAATCCCATGATCCCAGAAACTGATAATTCTTAATTCCTAACTTAGCAATTTCTTGTTTCAATACGTTCCTAATTAAATATACTAGTTGGTGTATTGGAAATGCATTTGTAGTAATCATAAACACAAAGATCATGGTGCGAATTATTATTTTGTGTTTCTATACCAGTAAAAACGTGTATTTTTATCGCCGTTAAATTATTAGTTCATCCATAAATTTTCTATTGAATAACCATAAAATGTAAATTTTACTCCTTACACATGCAATTTAGAGTTTAAATTATTCATTAATATCTTATATTACGAGGCAAACACTTGATCCTAACGATTAATAATGAACAAAGAATTTTTCAAGAGAAGCTGCTGTTAAAGCTCTTTAATGTTCAATTCAGCTTCATTATTCCTTGTAACTTGCTGGAAATCTTATTTCAGAATTATTTTTGCAAACCTATTTCAAGGTAATGAAGTAAAATTATGAGAATCATTAATTGATCTGCATCAAATTTTAGAAACATTTTTCCTGCTTCTTGGTCAAACATTGTCCAAGGTTGCAATAAGGCAACAAGCTCTCTTGGCTTGTCGAACTTTGTCTAGGATTTTGCATTAAAATTTCAAATTGTGTAGAAAATTACTAAACTCCAGTCTAAATACACTTAATCAAAGCCATAAATATTCAACATTAGCATCAAATAAACCAATTCCATGCATTAGTAAAATCGAAACTTTAGGCACAAGCACAGAGGTACATTAATTCAATCCTTGAAATGCTCATTAACATCACTTCTTAATATATGCTCTGTGTCCAAAAAATGCGTAACTAATGATATATGTCAATCAATTTGCACTTAAATATATGATTTGTCTCAATAACTTAGATTAAAAATAATGAGATGAAATTATAGATCATAGCATGCTCCAAGAATGACAATGGCAGCACTAATTTTTGAATTTAGTAGCACTAATTAAATATCAATTTTGATATTTATTGCAAAATCAATAATTATACAAATTTTAAAAGTATGTTGATGGTATTGTTATATATATTAATAGCACTTTGACAGTGTTACTAAATAGTATTTATATAGTGTTAGTGGAATTCCATAATGGCCTAAAGGGGTCATGGCTTCAAGCTCTAACAAATCATTTATTTTTTTTCTTTTATTTGACTTTGATATAGGAATTTTTTACAAAAAAATATTGGTTTTTTTCCTATAAATGAAATAAAAACTTATTCTTTTTGCTAAGTCAACCATAATTGAATCCCATGTTAAATAAAACATCCAATATATAAACATTTTACTTCAGAGTAGGTTTGATATTAAAGTCAAGTGGGTTAGGAGGCAAGTCAATATTAGTGTTCATAAGCTTGCTAGAGCATCAATTTACTATGCTCGTCTCGACATCTGGGTTTCTGTACCTGATACGTCGTTGGATCTTTATTCCTTGAATTAATGAATATTTCTTCTCATATATATATATATATATATATGTGTGTGTGTGTGTGAGAATATATAATAGTAGAAAACTAATAATTTAAGCCCTGTTTGTTTCCGTAAAATAATTTATAGGGAAATATTTTTCACAATTTTCCGTTGTTTGGTGCATTCAGAAAAATATGTTAACGAAAAATATTTTTCTAGTTAAAGAAAAATTAAATCATTTTTAAGAGTTTAAAAGATTTTTCAGATTTTGACAAACTCATTATAATCTTATAAATCCATATTTTTTTAATTTGTTAATCACCGTTTGCTACTACCACCATTCATCATTCACCATCGGCCACCACAGTCAGTCACCACCACCGATCACAGGCGACTTTTATAATTTATCATTTTTTTTACATTATTCTCATATTTAAAATAAAAATTTTAAAATATAAAATTTTATATTATTATTATTATTATGAACTTATAAGTTAAAAATTTTAATATTTTTAATTAATTTTTAATATTGCAACAGAAACGGAAAATAAATTTTCTTGAAAAATATTTTACAAAAGTAAGTAAACGAGAGCCTTAATTAATTAGTTCTAATCTTTTACTAATAGTTGGCCCAAAATTGAGTAAGCCCAAATTTCTCTCTTCTCTTCATTTTCAATTAGAAGATATTTTATTGAGTTGTCTTGAAACGTATAAATTTTCTAATTTAAACTTGTTTTTATTAATTAATTGTTGTGATTTAAAGTACATTAAAAATTTTTTTATTTTTTTTAAAAATGAATTATTGACTAGTAATATTTAATATTATTGACTTAATAACGAATCATTGGTATTATTTAATATGGATGTTTAAGTTTCATAATTATTTACAATTTGTAAGGATTATACTATATTTTATTCTATAAATAGATGTAAAATAAAAAGCACAATATAATAATATTTTTTATTATCATATAAGTTTAGCTACATAGAAAAACGGAAGCAGATTTCTTTTCTGTGTTTCATTACTCATTTATATTGAGAAATAAACTGATAATATATATTATAAATAACTTTCATAGTCTTTTATTAAATTTCCATTATTGATTTTCATAATATAATTATAACAAACACTTAAATACAAATTTGGCCAACCAAACATGACTTCCCATTATTAAAAATTCATGCCAAACGAATTTTTCATTTGAGTTTTTTTTTTTTAAAAAAAAAAAGCTTAATTTAAGAATTTATCAACCCAATTTGTTTAATTTATTAATTCTCATTTCTCATGTAAGGGAAACATTAAAAAAAAAAAAAAGACGTGTTATAAAATTGAAATGACCATTGACTAATATACACGTGTTAACGGCAGATTCCCTCTCATGCAAAGAGTTGACCGTTGACCCTAATGAAGAGCTCGCAAAGAGCTTTCGGTCTCTGCGGCTAGAAAGAAACACAAAGCTGCCATTTTGCCGACCGACACGTGTTATAAAAGACATCAAAAGTTGGGCCCACTCACAGGAACTTGTGATCATGTGCACCATCTCGTCATTACCAACTTATATCACGCTCTTCATCAACAACAACAACAACAATGTTCATTCCCATGCTCAAAAAAAAATAAATAAATAAATAAAAAAAGATATTTTTGGTTAAAGTTGTGAAGAGTTTGTTGTTTGGGTTTAATTTTCCATGATTAATATCTGAAAAATGTGTGAGATTTTATCTTAATAATCTAAGTATGAGTTATAAATAATTTTATTTTCCATCTCATAAAATCTATTAAAGTTTAATTTTTGAAATTTTTTTTTACATTTATGTACGGTTTATTTACCTTTAACCACACTAAATATATGAAATTATAACAATGCACCAAAATTGTCCATAATATCCTCTTAATTAGCTCTTATATATTTTAATTATTGGTATGCCTAGTTAATAATAATTTTAAATTTCTTCAAAAAAATAATATAATATCTTTCTTTCAAGCAAATATTAAATATAAATGGTGTCTTTTTATATATTAACAATTTTTTACAGGAAAATACTTTATATTAAGATACATTCAAATCGTTGGATATTAAAAGTTGAATTGATTTATGTAAACTTGATAAGAGGTTAGAACTTATGATGGGAGAACGTGCCATGTACGCTTACTTGGACTTGACCAATAAATACTAAAATGTTAGTACTAATTAATTAGCTACTTTAATTTGTCACTTTTGTATTTGCTTTGTAGATTTAATATTTAGTCAATGTTAATTTTTTTTTATTTATTGGGTGGTCCGATGGGTTGAACTACGGGTTATACGACAAGAGGTAGTCCATGTGGAATCACAATTGATGAAGACACTTATAATCGAAAGAATTCAAACTTGAAACATCTCTCTTATCTCTCTTCATATAAGTGAAAAGACCAATTATATTATATTTAAGTTAAATTTGAAATTCTAATAATGTAAAATCAAATAATTAAGGAACAAGTTGAAATTCTGATGGGTTCTGAATTTGATTATCAGAAACTGGACATCATGAAAAATTAAATTATGATAGATAGGAAAAGAAAAACAAATTCAAGCAGATTGGAATTTTATCGTTGGAATGTAAAATTTAGGACATGATGGGCTGAAAATGAAATTGAAGGTGGAGTGTTTTGGTGGAATTACAAAATGAGCTATGTTATTATGTTGTGTAAGTAGTGAGTAGTGATGAATGGCTCGGCAATTTATACTTTCCATCAAATTTCCATATCTATGATCAAAGCCGTAGAAAGAAGTGTCCAGCATTTATGGACAAATCCTAAAGCTTAAAATAGAAGATGATCAGTGATTGGTCGATACCTATCCTGTGTAATGTCACTGTAGGTGATCCTAACTCTTGATTCATCTAATCCATATCCCAATTGGAGGGCATGTCGGCTCTTTCCTTATGTGAGGTCATGTCCACATAATCATTTCACCAACAAATAAATATCAAACAAAAATCATTTGCCTCGTGGGTTTTAAAATCCAACACTCACATCAATTGCCATTTATCCCCTTCATTTTCCGTCTAAAAATTATTTAATTTTGTACTATCAATTGCAATTTTTTGCTCTTTTATGGCATTGTAAATGAGCTAAACAATTGAAATAAATTTCTTTGAACGAGCTTAACGAGTTAAATTTAAATTTATTTATTAAATTTGTTCAACAAATTATTTCAATCGAGTTTAAATTAAAACTTGTAAAGAAACATAAATAACAAAAAAATTAAGATGAAGTTTAAATTTTCAAGCTTGAGTTTAGCTCGAGCCAATATATTTTTATTGGATTGATTTCAAACTCAGAGTACTCTACTTATATACGATCCAAAATTTTAAGAAAAATATAATGAAATATCTTACATTATTGCATTCAAGTAAGTATTATTTTGGCAGTATGATACATTTATTATTATTGGAATTTTCTTACTGAAATTATAACATATTGATACATGACATATGTGAAAGATATGTTATATAACAGAGGAGATGTTATTTTCATAAAATAAATTATTTGTTGCACGCCATTCAATAGTAAAATATGAGTAAAATGTCAATTACGTATAAAAAATATAAAATGTCAATTACGTTTTCAGGGTCAGCCAAGATGACCCTTCATACATATCCAAATCCCAATTACAATAAATTAAAATTAAAAATTTAATAATAAAGACAAACAAATTAATTGAATATTGGAAATAAATCCATTTTAGTGTTTATCCATGGAAACACGATGGAAAGCAAGTGCTGGCTTGGCTTGGATGTGGTAAAAAGATAAAGGTAAAATTAGCACAGTCAATGTACAGAAAATTAACCGTTACCATACCCTATTGATCTATGGAGAGAAAAGGTGTCTTTTACTGAGGAAGTGACACCTGTTGATTTTGTTCATTTTTTAGAGAAGATCTTTTGTCCCTGTTTTCTGCTGGGGTAGAAATCAAGTAGATAGAGAATTATTAATTATTTTTTTACCTTTTGGAATAGGGAAGTTACTTTGGTATTTTTCCTCCATGTAAAATATTTTTAACCATTTGAACATTGAATTTGAATGGTAGGTTTTGTTTTTAACCCTTTTGTGTTTGTGCGTTATAGGCATGTTCTACTGTCCAGAATTATAACCTGTGCCTCTTGAGAGGTTGCAGGACACCCTGGATGCCACCATGCTAGTTTTTAAGTCTCTCTATTTTTTTTTTTTTTTTTTTGAAGTTTATTAGGGAGATGTCTTTTATTTGCATTCACGCCTTTTGGAAAGAGCCTAAATTAAGTTCTCGTTTAGGTGAAAGAAGTATGACTGCTTTACTAATACTTGAGATGTTATAAAATCTATATTTATATGTTAGCCATGTCTACACATATATGTATGAATGATTTTTTTATAATAATAACTGGAAACAGAAATTATTATGATTAGAAAAAAATCTTAAAATATATGGAATTATAAAATTGACAATATTTTTTAGGATAAAAAATAAAATAGTGTTTTTTATGAAAAATTTCTCTATGAAGACAAAAAGTTTATTTTTAATAAATAATTTTTCTTTCAAAAAAACAACTTTCTTCCATTAATTTATTGTACAAGACAATTGATTACATATTCTTAGTATGGACAGTGCACTCATTATCAATTAAGTAGTTAGTGGTGGTTATCACCTATTTTTGACATAATTATAAATATATTATTTTCTCTCATATCCAAATAAAATTATTGATTTTATATTTAAAATATTTTCATAATTTTAAATATTGAAAAATTATTATTTTCTACTATAATTCAAATATAAACATATTTTTTAATTCCAACTGTTGTAACCAAAAAAAGAAAATAAGTTACTCTTTCAAAAAAAAGAAAATCCCATATTTTTGGGTAAAATATTACATAAATTATTTTCAAGTGGATTAAATAAACTAATCTTAATTTTTATGTGATTCACTTGATTTCTTAATCATAATAGTATATAAAAATTTTAGTTATCTACATTAATTGATTACCTTGGATCCTAATGATGGATCTTAGATACATTTATTTTCTAAGTATATGCAATTATCAAAATATAAAGGAATATATTACATACAAGCATACTTGTTAAAATTCTGCAAGATCCAGCAGATTAATTCGGATAATCGGTGAATTAATTTTAAAATTGAGCTTAAGAAAGCGAATTGAATTAAACTAATTGATCGATGGTTAAATTAATTGATCCGCACAGACCCAATGGATAGACCGATTTTAATATTATAATTATTTGAAATTAAGATGAAGGCATCATATTCATATGTCATTTTCCAAAAACTCGAAGGCTTTATGAGGACAAAACTATGGTCAATGTGTACTATGATAAGAACAGCGAAGAACAATAATTAAGTGTTTTAAAATCCAATCCAAGATTTTGCTTTTGGAAATTCCGATTAAGGCCCTAAATTCACATTTTTGGTAGTTGTAAAGTCACAATTAGCGTGATTTTTATACCATCATTAGCAAGGCCGAAATGATAACTCACAAGCATACTAGAGATCGAGTAATAATTCAATAAGCCTAAATATTTGTCGCATTTGTTATTTACTTAGCGACAATTCTTCAATTGATAGTTTTTTTTTTCTTTTCCCTTTGAGAACCAATAGGAGTTGATGGATTCGTAATTAAAAGTTGATCCTTTCCGTAGCCAAAGTTTAAAAGACCAATTTAGTTCTATGTTGCATGAAAATGGAAAAGATAGGGAAAACAATATCTAAAATATAATTTTATATGAAAAAATAACATTTTATACAGAAAAGTGGATTCGCGGAAATGACTGTAGCTAAGAGTTTTCTTATGTTTTTATATTAACATAACGTTCAGTAATAGTTTTTTAAGTAATTATGCTAAATGTAAATATTTAATAATATAGTGTTTGAACTAATTTTTAGACGTTAAGATGATATTTTATAAAAAAGTTAACTTATGTAATTTAACTTTTAGCGTTTTATGAAAACTATTTCACACCTATAAAAATAATTAATTTTACCGAAAAAACCTTAAGAGTCAAGCATTTGACTATTGGAGTAGACAGCTTAATATCCTTGTTGCTCTCACGTATAAATACTCTTCCAAATGACATTATTATTATTATTATGTAATTTTGGATATAGTTTATTTTTTAATCCAATCTACATCTAAACTATGAAGTAAAAGGCAAGCCTTCTTCTGCTAAAAGGGCTTGGTTGAACAAGTTGAAATCTATAAAAAGATTAATATAAGTGTCAAAACAATTTCGAGTCTCACCGGTCTAAAATCACCATTCACTAAATTGAAATTACTAATTCAATAAACCGGATATTTTTAAGTTCTAAATTTAATTTGATTAGAACAGAATAAATATATTGAAACTTCTTAATATATGTATGTTGTGCCTAAGTAAATTGTTAATTGGCTCAAAATCAATTTTAACTGATATTGGTCATTTTTTTTTTTTTAAGAAAAAAGAATGTTGGATATTAACTCTTACCATTTACATAATAAATAGAATTACTTTGCTGTTGGATTATTAGTGGAAGGGCAAGGTAAAGTTGATCTCAATTTCAATAAAAGTAATAATACAAGTTTGATTTCCAGGAAGTATATTTTACAGGGAGAGCTAAAAATTTTTACTGTCCAAAAAGATTAACCTTCTTGATATTTAAAAAAAAAAAAGATTGAAAATTTAGAAAACCATATATAGGCACCAAAAGTCACATGCAAATGCTTTGATAGGCAAAAACCAGTTGATTACAAAAACTCAGCAAAATTTGCATGGTGAAACCAAAGTTTGGCTATGATTAGAAAAAGCAATATCTCTACTTATGATCTTTTGTCATCTTTTATTTCCCTTTTATCTCAACTATTACTATTCTCTTTTCTAGAATTTCTTTTTTTTTTTTTTTTTACTTTTTACTTTTTACAGTTACAGCCTTACATATACTATTACATAGCCTCACATCACTAACTCACTGAGATTTCCTGCATTCAATTCACCTCCCTTTCCAAGCCCATGACGTGTGTTTATTGGGAACCCACCTCTACATATAATATTATTTTTCCCATAAATTAAATATATTTTTCATTTTAAATTTTAGAATTAAAAAAATTATTTGGTGGGCCTCTCGAGGCAAGGAAGGCCCAGGTGATACCCACTGCCACACCTCTCTGCTACCATTTTCTTTTCTCTTAACTTATTATAAATAGCACCAATGCTCTCTCATTTTACTGACTCAACTTCATTTCTTGAAAAATAATCACTTTTTCAACTCTGCTCTTCTCTCTCTCTCTACAGCTTTCTTGAATCAAAAAAAAAAAAAAAAAAAACCATTAAAGAGTTCTTTTTGATAAACTTCATCTCCCTGCTTGATTCCTTTGTTCCTTGTTTCTTGATTTTCTTCCTTGTTTCTTGATTTTCTTCCTTGTTTCTTGATATTTTGTTATAAATGGCAACTAGTGCTACTCTTAGACATAGTACAAGTGCACCAGCTCAGTTTTACTTTGATGAGAAGTGGAAGCTTTCCAAGAAAGAAGGATCATCAAGAAGCAGATTATCAACTTCTCCTCTCATGAAGAGTACTACTTCTCAAAGGAGGTGTTCTTTTACAAGGAAATGTGCAAGATTAGTTAAAGAACAAAGAGCAAGGTTTTATATAATGAGGAGATGTGTTACTATGCTTATTTGCTGGAGAGACTATAGTGATTCTTGAAAAATTAGAGAAGAGAAACCAAAAGTTGAGGGATTTTCAAGAAAAGGAGAGAGAAAATTCAAAAATGGTTAAAGAAAGATGAAAATTTGTTTCTCTCTTGTTTTGGCCTCTTCATTTCTCGATTTCTCTTTCTTTCTATGAGATGGGTTATTTGGGTTCTTGCATTTTCTTCGCATCCAAGGAGGAAGAGGAAGAAGAAGAGGAAAAGGAAAGAGGAAGAAGGAGAAGATGAAGATCTATTATATATATGTATATAAATAGCTATTTTTTGGACTTTTTTTATTGCACTCGCTGTTTTTCTTGGGTTAATTAGATTTTTTTTGGGTCCTGATGAATCTTTTTTTGAAAGGGTTATAGTTGGGTTCTTGAAATGCTATTAATGAGTTGCTTTCTACTTTCAGCACTAGAGATCAGTTCTAATAGAGAGAATTAATCAAATACTAATATAGCTATTTTATATATATTTACATATTTTCATTTTCTGGGTTTTCGTTTCTTTCTTGATTTAATATAGATTTTTTTTTTTTCCTTTCTCTTGTGATCTCACATGCCTTTCTAGAATTTGGGAAAGAGAGTGAGATTCCATTCAACTATTGCAGCTACTTGCAGGGTGGATCTGGTGTGCTAGACTTGCATTAAAATTTGTTATGTTTAATTATTTAATGCAATCATTAATTTAAAATAAATTTTAGTCGATGCATCAAACATTTTTCTTCCATTATTTTTACTGCACAGTAAATTAATGATTTAGATGGTTAATATTGAAGTTTTAAGTTATTAATTAAATAGATAATTTAGTGGTTAATATAGTATTTTAATGGATAAATATTTAGTTTACTATTATTATTAGATTCTTTTATTCTACATAAAAATATTTAGGGTAAAAGAATCCCCCAGCTTGTATGCTGTCATTTCTAGTTTTAGGCTAATAGCTACAGAACTTATTGGTGGCACAAATCACAAGGTCTTGTGATGGCTAGCCCCTAAATGACCATTACGTCCGCATCCCTTTAGCCATTGACCATGGAGCTGGACCACTTTTGACCACCTATCCATCCTGGGGGTATTTTGGTCAATTCATGTTATGGAAATTCATCTATTACTAAATGCATGTGATGTAAATTTTGTTAAAAAGGAAGGGTAAATGAGTCCAAAAAAATTGAACAGCTGGGATTCCTGTTGTTTATACTGCGGGTATGTACTGTGTAATGTGTGTGGTATGATGGAAAGGTCTGACCATTCAATAAAAAATGGAAACCTTTGGAAATCATAAAGCTTCAATTCTAAAATAACTAAAAAACAATTTCTGAGTTCAAAAAACTTTTTTGTTTTTGGTGTGTGACATAAAACAGATCACAAACTTTTTTTTTTTTTTTTACATAATTTTTCTTTAGATGCATATGAATATGATAATAACATAATAAGAATAAGAAATAGGACAGTACTGCTTTGGCAACCCATTACCGACAATCAACCTCCAGAACTCCACATGGCTTCACTCAAATCTATTCACAACCCCACACCCTAATTTCATTTTCTATGATGGAACTTATTTAATAAATTTTTCTAATTCTAGTTTAATTATGTCAAAAGACAGCAAAAGATGATTTTGATAAGTAAAATTTAAGTGATGGTTTTAGCAGTTCTTTAGCTATTGCAGTACATGTTAACTATTTTATTTGCTTATATCTATTTATACAGCGATTTAAATTAAAAGTGTTTAATAAAAATAACTGTTTAATTTAAAATAATAAAAAAAATATTAATTGTTTTATTAACTGAATTTAGAAGAAAAAAGACAAGTGAGAATGACCTTTAAAAAATTTTAATTAAGAGCCAAAAGTTAAAATATTTCACATTTCATAAAAAGTTCGTTTAACTTATAAAAACTATTATAAAAATTATGTTAACGAACGCTACAATGAATAGAAATAGAATTTTAACTTTGTTCTTACAATGCTTTAGTTAAAAAATGTTATAATCTATAAAATTCAATAATATCTAATATGTAAAAAAAAGAGAGAAATTATGTTTAAGAGGTGAGATTTTATTAATTACATAGATTATGTTTTCCAACCAAATAATAAAATATGAAATTTCATTGATTATACAATTCATGGATTCTACATTCTATAAATTTTATAAAGTTTATAAATTTCAAATCCAATTAATCCAAAACAACTATTAAAAATAAAATGGAGGGATAAATGGGTATATTCAAATATTTCCTGAATTAATTCAACTATGAATTTCATTCTACCATGTTAACAGAGAGAAACACGCGCGATATTCTATTTTCTTTTAATTATGGAATATGAAATTGCATGAATTCTAACATTTTAAATTTTAGATTCCATCAATTCAGATAACCATTTAATGATTAAACCGTTAAACAATAATTTTATATTTCGCCTTATATAATAATATTAAATTACCAACCCTTTAAATTTAGTGAAATAATGTTGGTCTATATTTATTAAATACTAGGAAATTAATAATTGAGTTGAGGCTTCAACTAATCAATACAACTGTTATTAACTTGTTATGTTAATAACATTTTTTTTTTTTTTTTTTTTTTTTTTACTTTTGACTACAATAGGTAGAACATCTTACTTTCACTAGAATAGGATAGAAGCTCTTGTTTGGATAATCTTATATGATCGAAGTGTGAAGTGAAAGCAAAGAAAAGATATGTAACCCTAAAATATCTCCATCTAAAATCATATTCTCAACAATTTATTTAAAGTGTGACATCAAAATCAATAGCAATAAAAATAATTTAAATTCATGCAATATAAACCCTAACCCATTTTTTAAATTTATTCCCTATAATGTTAAATTTTTTTTAATTTTACCTTTAAAATAATAATTTTCATTATATTATAGATAAATAATGTATTTAGTGATTTTAAATATATAATCATAAATTTTATAAAGTACCATCTAGAACTTGAAATATGTTAAAAAAAAAGAAAATATTATTAGTCCCAATAAAATTTTTATATTAATTTTTATTTTATTTTTTTGAAAGAGTAAAAACTATTCATTCACTCAAAGAAAAAAATTCCGAAGACAATCAAAGACTCGGTTCCAAATCTGTGTAAAAAGAAAATATTATTAGTCCTAATAAAAATTTTTATATTAATTTTTATTTTTAAGCATTGGAAATAAAAATTATCAATGATGGTGAGATTTAAATCCTCACATCTATTCATATGATTTGAGGTTTCTCAACTAAAGACACAAATGTAATATTTATTCCTTGAATATATTATCATATATTTCTCTATTCATTTTCCAATGCTTATCGCAAATTACTATTGATTTGCTATTTCTAATGTTCTTACTGTCCTTTTTGTTGAATTTGGGTATGGATTCTATTTCAATAATGTCTTTTTAGGTTGAATTCAAAATAGGTTATAATTGACCTAACTTTGAAATTCTATGATAGGCTTCTTTGATTTGAGAATCTAAATTACAACTATAAAATCTTATTTTCACAAAAATAATAAATATTCATTATTTTTGTGTAAGAAAATTTATGGGTTCATTAAAACAAATTAACACATAAATCTTTAAAGTGTATTAAACAAAATTCAAAAATTTGAAAACATTTAAGACCCAAAAATATTTTTGTTTCATGTTTATAAATTCAAAGAAAAAAAAAATTATATAGTCCATGCAATTTTCTTTTTTCCTTTTATTTTTAACTAATCTTTCTTGCTAGGCTCACTTGAATGCTATAATTAAGTATTCTCCACTTTTGGGCTCTATTGTGGGCTAAGACAATTATTAGTATAGGTCATACCTTATTTTCCTATTCATTTCCATGCTTTCTCCTCTTCTTTTCTTTGGTCTTACTTCTTGATTAGGGTCAACAAGAAACTTTCCTTCCCTCAACAATTTTTATTCTTTTGATGCACTTTCTAGGCAATCAAACAATATAATCACTCCTATTGCAGATTTGAATATTAATCATTGGAATTTAGCATTGGCATGCTAAAGGATACACTTAAAAACAAAAAAGAAAACTAAAGTAACATTATCTTTTCTATAAACTTGAGTGGAGATGGGACCTTTATATATATATATATATACCCAAATTGGTTAATGAAGATAGAGGAAAACATATATAATATTAATAATCACCCCACAAATCCTAAACCTCTTTTTATTACATCTTTGAAAATCTTACTTGATATTTCCACATTGATGTTGACCATTTTCTCTCTCAACTCAAATATTTTACGTTTGTTAGCAAAAATATCACTATGGTGTTCGGTAACAATGTTTTAATTTGCTTTTATCATTTTAACCGGTCAAAATATTAAAAATTATATTTTTATAATTTTCGGTGACATAACATTTAAATTAACTTTTAGTATTTTATTAAAAAGTTACTTAAACAGCTACCAGCTACTCACAATTTACCAGGCCTCGGGAGGTTCTTTCTTTTGTTTTTTGTTTAAATAAAGGATTAATTGAGCCATTAATATTTTTATTTTTTATTTTTTTTATGATTTTGAGTGTGGATTCTTATGGTTATAGTCTATCAAGTTGTTGAGTAAAACATGATCTTAAGCACATAAAGATTGATAGGAGACACACAAGATCATAATTATGATTGAAGATTGATTCTGTAATCTTGATATGAAGACTTTAAGCGCCACTATCAATTAGTGAATCTACAAAGACTATGCTTCTTTTTTATGGGTCCATGTACACCGTAATTCTAATGAGCATATATAGAAACTAATCTTTAAATTCAACATTGTTTTGTCAAAATCACACTCTCTTTTTAGCAATAAAGTTATTGGGATTAGCTTAATCTTTCAATTTGATTTTTCCTTTTTAAATAAATATACTACTTTACATTATATATCTACTGTTTTTCATATTTCTTGTAAAAAAAAGGTAAATATATAATAATTATAATCATTTTAATTATACCAAATTAAATGGAATTTGATGGACCCTCTTGAACCTTGACCTAGATAATAAAAATGATTATTTATATTGAGGTAAAAATTGAAGCTCTAATAACTTATGGGTGCCTTAAAATTTTATTTTTATTCTTTATAATAATTTACCTTCCATTTCACATAATATTTTATTATTTAATGCACTAAACAATGTTTGTCTAATGCATACAATTGACCTTGTACTTTCAAGGATTATTTTTATGGCCCTCTAAAATTTGCATGGGACCTTTCACAACACTTCATTTTCATATTTCAGTAAAAATTATGTACCTTACCAAAAGATAATATGAAAGTATAGGATCATAACAGAACTCCAACAAAGTTATTTCATTTTGATGGAGACATAATTATTGCTGAAATGTGAAAAATACATGGTCATGATTAAATCTCCATTAAATGCAAAGGGCCATAAGGAAAATCAACAAAAATGCAAGTCAAGTTTATGCATTAGACCATTCAATATTCAATAACTCTCATATCTATCATCTAATTTTTAGAGCAGCTATAAGTATTTGTTCTTTTATTCCTTAGTTGTTTTGGCTTTATATTTGAAATCTTTTTGGTCCCTCCTTTTGTAGGGGTTTTTTTTTTCTTTGAGCATCGAGAGAAAGGAGATTTGAACCTAAGCCTATTGTTAGGCTGTGTATGTACTTACCATTAGACTATGCCATAGTATGCCTTTTGTAGGAGGTTTTGGTCTCTCATTTTATTATGATTATCGATTTTGGTTATGAGATTTTACATTTTGATTTGTAAATGTAGTTTGGTACGCAACTTATTCCTTTATTAAGAAATCACTCGTTACCGTACATTGTGTATACTAAATTTTTAGAAAAACAGTCTAGATATTGAAGATTTAGACTAATTATTTTATCATCCAAAGTAAATAATAACTCTTGATTAATTAAAAGTTTTCTATTTCACAAATAATAACTCTTGATTAATTAAAAGTTTTGTATTTTTTGTGAATATCAATTTCAAGTAAAAAGAACCAATATTGTATATGTTAGATTTATCGTTTAAAAGAATTTAAATAATTTTTGCTTCTTTTTTTTTTTTTTTTTTAACTATAAGATTAGCAAACACTAACGATCATGACAATAAATTTTATTTCTGGTCTACTGAAGTGAGATCCTATCTCTTCTGCATTTTTTTGTAATGCTTGAGAAGTTGATTTTATTAATTTAATTTATATTAAAAAAAATAAAGCTACCTTTGGTTTTGGAAGAAACCTTGGTTTAAAAAAAAAAAAAGTTGAAATCTTCACCTTCTCAAACTAATCGACGTTAATATTATTTATTTATTTATTTATTGAGAGAGAAAAACTAAATTGATGTGGTTAATTCTTTTATAATATATGTATATATTTCAATTTACTACAGATATCTCTAACCTATTGAGTTAAAAGTGTAATTCTATTTGTGTCACATCGAATATATAAGCAAATTAAAATTTTTTCCATCTACAAAAATTAAATGATCGGTCTAAATTTTTTTCATTCCGACTAACCTAGTGGTATAATATGCTTGTATATATTAATTAGCAAAATTGTGGGTGGATGTTTAATTAGAGTGGGGCCCATTTCCAATATCCTCTTTTTTTTAGTAGGAACTAAGAACCGAGAAAAATTTCTCCATGTGGGCCTAACACTATTCTACTTGGCCCCCCAAGACTTCCGAAGAAAAGAAAAAGAAAGTCTCAAAAGCAAAAATAGGTTAAGCAAAGTAGCTAGCTAAATCCTTTGGGAAGGAGGGTTGAGGGGCCCATCTTATGGCCCACAAAATAAATTTGAAAATTTGTATGGAGAGAAGACAAAAGTTTTAGCAAGCTTTTGGCCTTCCCCCCACCACAAACAAACCCAAACCAGAGAGAGCGGCACGAAAAGGTCTCCGATTGATCAACGGTCACATCGCAGAAACGCAACTGTGAAGTGCGTGCATAATGTGATTATCAAATCGAATCCCACAGCTTCACATTCCGTTTGGAGAGACGGGAAACGAGAGACTTAAGTAATTATTTATTTTAAAAACAAAATAATTAAGCTCTATTTGTTTTTAAAAATAGTTTAATTAGTGATAGAAGTAAAATCTCTAATAATCAAGAATTGCTATTAAGATGTGGTCTCCTCTAACGAGATGTGATACAAATATTTATAGTGTACCTCATATTGTAACCGAAGATATAAATGCTTAATAAGAATTCCGGTTATAAATGTCGAGCGAGAATATTAGATGTTAATTATATGGTAGAATAACTTTTTAACCGAGTGTTACTTCTATTTGAACAAGTTTGAGTAATGCTCAATCTATTTTGTAATTGCTTAGTCTATTTAGTTAATTGCTCACCCATTTTATCAATTGATCTTAACAAAAGTCCCCCCAAAATATATAGAACCATTTATATTTGGTTGAAAATCTTTAACATGCTTGTTCATCCATTTTCTTATTCTCTTCAATTGACTCTTCTTAATCTATTTTGGCTGAATACTTGTAACTCTTCCACGTGTGCCCTAATTGTCAGTTGCTATTTTGAAAAGTGATGCACCAAGTTCTAGTTGTTGATTCAAGCCTCATCTTTAATTGACGAGACATTTGGAGCCTGCGCAAATAGAAGTGGTTGGCTCTATTAGTAACTTGAAGTTTGATTTTTGAGCACATCAAATCAGGATGGACCAGATCAGGCTGGGCAAGAGAATGACCCTAACATAGCCATTTCTGATGTTCCTCAAGTTGAAGGGGGTTATTTTTATTTATATGCATATATTTTTCCTCTAACGAAATTTCATATTTCTTTTTCTCGACACCTTTGATTTTGAGTTCTCTAATTCATTTTTATCTTGAGTTTACTTAGGCTCATGATTTTAAATGTTACGCGCACTAATTTTAGAGCTTCTCCCATTTTGCTCTGTACTTTTATTTTCTTTTTTGTTCAAATGACAGTATCATTTGGATGAGCAAGTTAGTATAATTGCGATAATCAATTATAATCAGTAACTTCTTTATTCAACATTTCTTGCTCAAGAATATGGTGTTCTAGATGTGTAATTTGCCCAATCAAAGTGCAGTCTACTGAATATTGTCTGTGATCGTCTTCTTATTGAGTCCTCCTTTTGTTCATGTGGAACTTTGGTATGTGTTTACTGAGTTTTCCAATTCTCATCTAGTTGAGCATAGTTATTTGCTCGGAACATTAATTATGCAACAAAAAAAAAAAAAAAAAAAACCGAGGATCAATATTAATGGAATCAAATAGTTTTCTATACTTACAATTTTTTAACATAGCGTCAATGACCACTTCTGCATTTAGGTCCTCAATTGACATAGTCAATTTCTAGAATTTATTAAGGTACTCTTTCCGAGCAATTTTCATCATTCCTTTTTACTATGTTCAAAGTGGTTTGTAGTAGACTCCATTCTTGTGTTTTGAGCACTATTGAGTAGATTCTGAGACACATTGGATGCCATTTCTGGGGTGATTTTAGGAGAAAGAGATTGAATATCTGAGGTGTATTTCACGCTCACCTCACCAATTTGATGGAAGTAAAATCTGAAATAATAAAAAATTGCTATTAAGATGTAGTCTCTTCTAATGAGATGTGATACAAATATTTATAATGTACATCCTATTATAACCAAAGATATAAATGCCTAACAAGAATCCCGGTCATAAATGTCGAGCGAAAATATTAGACATTAATTACATGATTAAATGACTTTTAATAACTCTTTAACCAAGCATTACTTATTTGAACTGATTTGAATAGCGTTCTATCTTTTTTATTAATTGTTTAGTCTATTTAATTAATTGCTCGGACCATTATATTGATTACTCGACCCGTTTTATCAATTGCTACTAACCATTAGAAATATATTTTGAATTATTAATGTTTAAAACACTTGATAATTTGAATTTTGAATGATATAACTAAATAGTTTAATGTAGCTAAATTTTAGAGATTTATCAGTATATTTACGGAACAAGAGGGATAAAGTTATAATTATGGCCGAAGGTAGTGGGTACACAATCAGTCAACACTAAATTGAATCATAGTAAATCAAGTCAAACCGATCTTCTAAATTAGAATCAATTCAAATCGAGTTGATATAGTTCAATGATTTAGTCTATTTTACAAGTATTTTTTTGGGTTAGCTCAATTTTAATTTTATTTTTTTAACTTATCAAACCGAGACATAAAAATTTCAATTTTTCAATTTGAATTGAGAATGGAACTTCTTGTGAAAAATGATCAAATTGATTCATTTTGATTGCTTTGCCCAAAAAAAAAAAACTTAGATTCCGTTTGTTTTTTAAGAATATTATGCCTGAATAATAATTTTTTTATTTTATAATATTTGAGGCATTCAAAGTTATCAATTAATATAAAATTAGACTAGTTGTTTTTAAGAATAGCTTTCCAAAAATATTTTTTATACTTTCTGATATTCAAGGCACTCAGAAAAATCAATTAATATAAAATATTTCCTAGTAAAGAGACAGTTAAATTATTCTAGAAGAAAATGACTTTATTATAGAGTTACAAACATACATTAATTAATTCGCTAATCACCAATATTCAATATAATTAATAATGTTAATCTTTACTTATCATATATTACTACCATATATCACTAGCCACAATTGGCTATCACCGGCACTATCATAATTTATTTTTTTATTTCTTTTCTCATATTTAGTAATAAATGTTTAAAAATATGAAATTTTGATAATTTTTAAATATCAATTGTATGAACTCTAAAATTATTTTTTTATTTTAAACCATAACCCTAATTAAATTTTTATATGTAAAAATAAAAAACTCTTTAACTTTGATTTTAGGATATTGGTGTTAAAAAATTGAAAATAGGATGCAATTAAATAAAAAATCACAAAATTCGGAGTATCTATTCAATTTGGTCATAGTGTCATAGTACTTCTGTGGGCCATTCTGTATTCCTCTTCATATGGGATTGCGGGGCCCCTAACCTTATCACGAGAGCTTTGCCTCTTCGGATTCGGTTGGGTCAAATTATGTGGGTCCCAGTTGTATGATGTGGAAATTCCTTCCCCCCCCCCCCCCCCAAAATTACGTTAAGAAAAAAAAAATTTTCCGGTATTCAAGAACATTATGAGTAAATTATCGTTGTGATTTAAATGGGGAATTCCATAAACCAATAAAATAAATAAAAGAGCAATAGTTAATATAATTTATTTTCTGAGTAATGATATTTTCAAAGCTAAAATATTAATACCAGAGGAATTTTTTTCAATGACAAAAGTACCCTTTTCCTTCGTCTTCATCTCTCTTACTCATCCAAAAAACAAAAAAATTATTCATTTTTCTTCCAATAACAATACTACAATTGAATTATTGCAAATATATTGAAGAACCCAATTAGAAAAACCCTGTTCAAATTGTCATTTTCTCCACCATAAGTCAACAAAAAAATTATAAAAGAAAATAACTCTTGAAAGATCCTTTTTAAAATTTGAAATTTCCTTAAATTTTATGATAACGATGAACAAGAGATAAACGAAGACTACTGTATAAACTAAAGAAATGGACTTCTTTTGAGAAGCGATAAATAAATATCATGCTTCTATTCATTTCTACACTTAAATAATATCAACACCAAACTCATCATGTCCAACTTGCAAATTTTGAAAAAACAAAAAGTGGATGCAAGAAGGTGTTTTTTACACTGTATTCTCTATCAAATCTGTAACAAGAGATTGTTAGGCTCAATAGAGATTTTGATTCTAAATATTCAATCAACGATGAGAACTATTTCCTTTTAATTATATAAACATTTAATGTAATTAGATACGTTCTTATTTTCAGCTGAATGAAAATTTTTAAAATTATAATAAATTAATATAATACTATTTCGAATTGAATTCTAACTGATAGATAACATATTTTTTCTTTTCAATTTGTGTGGTGTAAAACTTTTCAAAATGAAAACGAATATTAATTATAAAGGTTATAATGTAATTACAATTGCAATCTAACTAAAACATAATCCAATAATTTCAAATATTTCATAACTAGGGTATGCAATTTAATTGTTATACATATATATATATATATATATATATATATATATATATATATATATATATATATATATTTGATGGATACATAGAAGTGTAGAAAGTGAAAGGTGAGCAACTATTGTGACAGAGAGGAGGAGGGCCCTATTTGTTTGTTGGAGACGTTGAGCTCCAAGGACATGGCATTGGCATCTACTTAATGTAGTTTTAATGCACTGCAGTCTGCCGCAATTATTAATTACGAGTGTTAGTTTTTTTTTTTTTTTTTTTATGTACATTGCACTTTGATTCATTTTGCAATCTTTAAATGCATGCATACTTAAATTAGCATGTACATCATGTTTGACTATTGTCTTCGCTGAATACAGATTCCTCTGTTTCAAAATATAGGTCGTTTTTATTTGTTATTTTATTTTAAAATATAAGTCATTTTGTATATTTCAAGAAGTAATAAATGATATTTTTTCAATGTTGCTATTGTTTACATTAAATGCAATAAATACTTCACAAGCAAAAATTAATTTTGAGATAAAAAATAATTTTATCAAATTACTCTTGAGTTTGTTATAATCTCGAAGAATTAATTGTTTCCTTAATTCTTATGCAAAAACCTTAAATAACTTATATTTTGAACAACATGAGTATTCATTTTGTAACTTTTTCTGTAAAAAATTTTGTGCCACTTAAAATCTTTTCTAAAATTTATTGTGCTTCTAGAATTACAAACTCTAGTAATACTATACACTTCCTTACATTAATAAGGATGGATTTTGAGGTTTGTTTATTTTTGTTTTTTTTTTATATGCAACAAATTGAATTAATGTTTGATGAATATAATTTTTGAAATAATAATTTTTCATATTTTTAATTATTTAATAAATATTTAATCAATTTAATTTTACAAGTTTGAACATTTTATTGAACTCTTCTAATAGATATAATTTCATAAAATAAAGTGTTTATGCATCTAGTGTCACACCTTGGCAAAACCCACACGGTTTTATCCAGTAGTGAAAAAAAAAAAACTTTCTATGAGGTCACCCATTCTAGAATTTCCTTTAAGAAAGTATACTTAACTTTAGAATTCTTCCAACTCCTCATGCTACTCCACCAAAAAACACATCTAATGATTAATTTCCCATTTTTCGATATATAATCCGATTCATTCATGCATCATACATTTCACTGTCCCAGCTAGCATGTCATACTAGAAATTAGCCAGAAACATTGGTCTACTCTCTCTATTAAGATTGCTTTGTCAGGTTGAAATATCACATTTCGTCCTTTAGATATTATTTAATTTCAAAACACTAATATCAAAAATGAATTTTTATATAATATCTCATTAAATTGACGTCTCAATCAAATTAATAATCAACTCTTACAGTGAAGCACATTGTACTATATATATATATATATATATATATATATATATATATATATATATATATATATATTGTATCTTACATTTATATATGTCGTGTTTTAATAATTTTTTTTTCTCAAGTCGCGTTTTGATAACACAGAATCTACATGTGCTATATATTTTTATGTTCCATAAGTTTCTTTAAAATTTCTTAACAAAAGCCACATTATTTTGATAAATAAGTTCAGAATCACATTATCTTTGTAAATAGTTTTATAAACCATATTATTTTGGTCATAAACCCTAGAATTAGGCGATTGATTAACGTTTCATTGGATCCAATTGGTATCACTGGGCTTTGCCTTACTTCAAGTTTTGATGGGTTGGCTTTGAACTGCTTTGTACTTACTATTGGCCTTTTGTTTTTTACGATCGTTTATGGTGAAATGATATATAGTCCCGTAGATGATTAATCAATTAGGACAACTAAATAAATAAAAACTTGATCCAATTAAGTGTGATTTAGATAATCTCTCCTTAATGTGAAGAGTAGAATGTTTCATACTCGATTGCAGGAGTTTTTACCGATTAAATAAAGTTAAGGAGAGAATTACTTCTATTGCGTCCATGGGCGGGGTCATAAAATTTCGTTACAGTAGGCAAATTCTTTTCTTAAATTTCAATACAATAAGTTTTATTATTTATTCTTCAATTTAGAAATAACAAGTTTTAAATATTGGTAAGAAGAATAATTGATAATCTGAACAGAAAAGAAAAACACTACTCAATTTTCAATTTCCAAATATATTGTACAATTTTTCTTAAATTTATTTTCATAGTCTTATATAATAAAATTCGTACTTATCTATACAATGACTATTCGAAAGATAGTCGATCACAAAATAAAAGAAAGATATGCATTTTTTACTTTTTACACTCATTTAACAGAAAAGAGCTTGATTTTAGATTTAAGGACTATTTAATGTGACGAAACTTAGTATCGGAAACTATATAACTAATATCTAAAAATACGAAAATGAGTTAATTAATTTTATAAATCATCAGGATGGAATAATTATTTTCCCTTTGAATAAAAGACTTTCCTTTCTTTGAGCTTCTCAGGCCCCTTACTAAATGATCCTTATGCTGTTATACGCTCCAAAGTATCTGTGAAGGGCTGAAACTTGGGCTAAAGCATGAAGAACAAATGCCAAGGCCCACGACCTTTCGGCTTTAACTCATACAAAATGCCGGCTTTATTCCTTCCAGTCAAAACAACTCGCCCAAAGACGCATATGGCCACCGATATCAACTGCAATTTATCCGATCTATCGTCTCCGATTTCCCCGTTTCGTCCCCATTTCTTTGCTACTTCATTGCGACGGGTCAGTTCTTCCAAAGTCATCTTTATAACTTAAATTTCTATCTCATAATTTTTAACTTCTATGGATTTTTTATTTTTGCAATTTTTTGAATTATTGTTCAATATATGAACTGAGGTGTTTATTGCGTTGTTTACAAATTTTATTAGCCTTCTGTATGTGTAGATTTGGAAATGCGAAGTTGTGTATTGTTATGACTTTATGCTTGAATAGGAAGAATGGAACCCTAGGGTTGTGATTCATTTTATGTTCTATTTGATTGAGCTTAGTTAGATTCTGATTTAATGGTCAATTAGTCCAATTTAATAGAATTCTGCGTAATTTGCATTAATTTTAATTTTGCTTTTGTTTTTTAAGAGAAAGGAATTAGACTGAAATTTTTTATGTTCAGAATATTTTTGAAAGTATGATCAGAAATTCAAGAATGGAAAATTGTTGATTATCATTTCTTTTCAATGAAGTAGTAGGAATAATTAAAGAAAAATCAGATTGTGAAAAAAAGAAAGGAATCACCTTTCACACACTACTTGGCTGCAAATCAGCAGCATAATGATTTTTCAAGGAAATGAATTATCAAATGGGTCATTGATTTTAATCACTATTATATTGATTAGTGACTATTTTTGTTTTTTATTAATTACTACTTTTCTTGGAGTCCTTGCTTGTAATTTCTAATCCTTTTTGTTTTGATTGTCTAAGTTCATTTTGCTCATTTTAGTGGCTTTGCACATTACTTAATCAGTAGTGAATATGGTTAGTTCTGCTGCAAGCACTAGTATTTGTGTCCTTTTTTTCAGCCTGATATGCTGAGGCTGCTTTATGTCTAGGTTGTATATGCAAGAAGTCTAATATGATCTTCCTTTTCTCTTATCAGGCTTTTAAGATTTTATGAGCCATGGGTGATGCAGTTGATTTAACTGGAGATGGAGGTGTCATCAAGACAATCATAAGGCAAGCAAAAGCTGGTGCAATTGGTCCTTCAGAGGATCTTCCTCTTGTTGATGGTATGCTCTTATGGTCAACATTCAAATTATCAGTGTAGCAAATGAATTACGTAAATGTTGCCTTTTGATCAGCATGACTGAAATTAATGTTGCTTTGATAGCTAAAAGCTCAGCCTTTTGTAACTTTTAACTGATTATGTACAAACACTTTCTTTTGTTTAACATGTTTGGAATTGAAATTGCGGTTCTTATGTTAGTCTACTATAAAGATCTAATAAATGAAATACCTCGAGAAATCAACTCTATGAACTCTTTATATGATTGTTTTACATCACCAGTTTTCAGTTTTAAGAGCTTGAAGCACTTTTCTAAATGTCATTTTTGCTTAAGATGGCACTCTCCTGGATTGGGATAATAGCTGTCGACTTCTAAGAATAGCGAGAGGGTAGTATTTGACTTATATCCACATGACTACTAGCTGGTCCATTTAACCACCAATTACTGTTGTCATCTATTCTGATATTGTTACTGTTATTGGACAATCATTGCATTGTTATTCTTTTTATTAATGAGAATCTATTCTTGGTGCTAAAAGTTCTATTCTCTGAAGCCTCTGTTTGGTGAAGTTGTGACATTTTCTTTTCCTTTTCTTTTTGTTCCTATATGGTCAAAGTCCAGAGATCAGCACGCGTCACGAGTCATGTAATTAATATTTGATGCTTGTTTTGAGCAGTTCATTATGAGGGCACACTTGCTGAAAATGGTGAAGTTTTTGATACTACACGTGAAGATAATACTGTGTTCTCGTTTGAAATTGGAAAGGGCTCTGTCATCCAGGCATGGGACGTTGCACTGAGAACAATGCAGGTGAAATATGCACTTGATGCAATTTGAGCGAACTTTTTGTTAAATATCTATAATCTTTGTTGGTTTTATTGTACCAGGTTGGGGAGGTTGCAAAAATCACTTGCAAGCCAGAATATGCCTATGGCAGTGCTGGGTCCCCACCAGATATCCCACCCGAGTAATGTCATTTTGCACTTTGTCTTTCAATTTCTTTGTTTGTGAAACACTTTCTGAAAAAGCTGATAATAAAAGTAATAAAATTAAGATAATTAAATTAAGTGAAAGCATGGTTCCTGGTCCAATTGAGAGATGTGCAGCATGACTGATCTGATTGATTACTTGCAGCAAGCTTTCAGTTCTCAGCAGAGAAATTGGGGAAGGTTAACAAACCAATATGATATTCTTGCACCAAAACAAATGACATTGTCCCCCTATTTTTTACAATTGAGACTAAATGGTTTAAGTGCTTCAAAATGTTATCATCATCTGTCAATCCTTGGTCTGTTATTAGAAATGGTTAGTCTGGATCTCTCTGTTGATCAGTATGTTTTGTTGATGCAGTGCAACGCTTATTTTTGAGGTGGAGTTAGTGGCCTGCAAACCACGGAAAGGCTCCAGTATAATTAGTGTTTCAGAGGAGAGGGCTAGGCTAGAGTAAGTAACACTTAATGCATCTCTTCTCTTCATTCTTTTGAGGTGTAAAGTAAAATAGTGATATTAATTTTTCTCTTTTTCAATTCTTTTGTAAAGATTGTTTATGTTGAGCACAAGATAGTTATCATTTTGTGTGATGCTGAAAAATTGTTATCAGGGAGCTGAAGAAGCAAAGGGAGCTTGCTGCTGCTGCAAAAGAGGGAGAGAAAAAGAGGAGAGAGGAAGCCAAAGCTGCTGCAGCTGCCCGTGTGCAAGCCAAGCTTGAATCGAAGAAAGGGAAGGGAAAAGGAAAGTCGAAATAGGGCTATATCACAAATTTATTTATGAAGATATTAAATTTGATGAAGTAGTAAAGATATACATGAAACTCATATGTAGCCATGTGAAATTGACATGTATAATGTGCTGTTAGCTTCCAAATTCAGATTGAAATGGCTTATAAGACCTTAACATTTCTAATATGCAATTAGTTCCGACTGTTTTGAATAGTCCTTGTGAAGGCTTGGAAGGCCTAGTGCTTTTTATATGCATGGATGCGTGTGATTTGAAATAACTGAGATGACCCAATGAATGACTATATAACTGCTAGTCTATTTGGCTGGGAGAGTTATAATTGATTTTTGGACAAATGCGATTTGATGTTGAGAAAAGTGGTTTGAGACTGATGCTCAGCTGTTATGTGATTATAAAGCCTTTAAAGTAAGCAGCAATGGTCTTACTCAATATATTGAGCCAGTAATAGAAAATGTATCCTTGTGGTTGTTTTGCAAGGCAGCATAGTTGAATAGATGAATTGAGAGATCTTTAAATATTAAATAGAGATTGACAAAGCTTGCTTAAACTAGGATTGAAAAAAAAAGTTCCTCTTGCTCGTGTTAGGAGTTCCAAAATGACACAAGAAAATAGTCATCTGAGTCATTTTTCCTATATTTTCCATATGATTGCAAGGATTTTTCATTTCCGGCTTTCTGGGTATTGTAGTTGTTTCATTGTCAAGTACCAAGACAATACATGATGCTTCTCACGGCCATAAAAAATGAGAACAAATATAGAACCCCATTACAAAGCTCTGGTGCACAGTAATACTTGTATTGATGTTATATTTTTTTTTTTTTGTTCCTTTTACATCTTTTTCTGAAAAGAAGTATAAATGACCTTTGAATTTGATCATACAGAGACCTGCCTTTTTTCAAATGCCTAAATCAAAAATGTTATATAGGTTACAACTTCCATCATGATCAATAGGCTTACATATAAGCAGGTATTTTCATCAGAATGACTTCACTGGTATATAGGCCGGTGCCTGTAGTCAAACCATGTAAGAAGCATCCATTCCACCTTGTCCATTTTCATGCCACCTTGATCCTGCCCTGAATTTGCAAACAGGGCATGTCCCTTGTTGCCGCAGCCATGGGTCAATGCAATTAGCATGAAACTGCAAACCAAACTTGAGAATGAGCCGATTTATGTTTTCAATTAATGTGCAAAAGAATGAAGGTATATGATATGATGATTGACATTCTTGTTATTTAATAAAGTAAAAATGTAACAGAAAGCTAAAAGTAATTGCAAAAAACTGAACCTCATGTATGCATGGCAGTGTACGGATCAGTTCTCCCACATTTACTTGCTCCAGGCACACACTGCAAGTCAGATCATCATCTGAAGCCTTCATGCTTCCTACTGCAGTGGCAGTATCTTGCTGCTTTTGCTATGGGGGAAAAAAGGAACAGCTGAATCAAACTCTAATGATGAATGCTAGTAAGCTAAATTGCCATCAGGTAATGAAATCCAATTTGATGTTAGAATAATATACAGTGGCAACAAGTGACGAGTGCTGTGGCCTTGCATGAATAGAACATCAACCAATACCAATATTTTATATGATGTCCAGATGACTTGTGACTGAATATACAATCAGTAGCCAACAAGATTGAATTCTTTCCTAATATTCCATATTCCGCAGATATAACGTTTTGGGAGGTCAGGGAGCACTCCCAATCTCATTCAGAAAAGCAAACAGAAGGCCTAAAGACTTATTGGCATTCATGAAATTTTTTTACTTTGACCTTTTCCTTTTAATTTTCCAAAATTCTGGCTATCTGCAAGTCTGTCAAACCCATGCATTCACCTTGCAGATCTACTCTCACAGAACAGCTATATATAATTGAAGATGCCTGTTAAGCAAATTGGAAGCAAATCCTTAGACAAGAACAGTACCTCTTGTTTCAAATTTACTTAGACATATCTATCCTATTAATATTTTATATTAAGGTGAGGAATTTTGAAGAACAGAGGCTTTGGCATGTGAATTGGCCAAGGCCCTTCTGTTCTACCCAAGAAATTAGCCAGGATCAATCAAAGGTTTATCTTGTTAGTGAGGCCAAGCCCAACCCAGCTTGAACACACATTATTCCAGACAGCCTTTGGGTTTATGTTCTAGACTTGGCCCATGGATATAATAAATATTATGATCTAGGTTTTAGAAGATTACCACTAACCTAAGAAATATTAAAACTTCAAACCTTGGGTTTCCCACCACCACCACAGCACTACTGTTTCCTTTCTCCCTCTCATCAAAATGAGCCAATCTAAAACATGACCCAACTTAAGTCTTCTATCGTAGAAGCTTAAACAAAAACCATAAAATCAATAGGCAGAAACAACCCAAAATAAAAGCCAACCTCCAAAAAGATCACATTCTATTGCTCTCTCTCTCCCTCTGAGAAAGAGAGAGACTATGCAACCATGAGAAACTATTCTTGAAATTTGTTAATCTTCTTTTTTTCTTGATTTGTCTGCATCGCTGGTTCTCTGATTGAACTATTTTCCATAAACTCCATATTAATCTTTTGATCTCTGACTCGTTTCAACTGGTGTGAGGGTTATTCTGGGTGCTCTTCATCTTTTGAGAATCCAAGTTCCAATGGCTTCTAAAGCAGCTATTGATTGACATTGAAGGTACAATTCAGAGAAATCCCTAGGCCAAGTTGAGTTGGACTCAGGTTCCCATAAAATAAATTGGGTCAGACTTGTATACCTAGTTGGACCCAACTTGCTAGGCCAAGATTAGGTCCAAGCCAATACAATTTGGCCAGGATCAAACCCAGCCTGATCTGTGAGTTCATCAAGTCTAGCCACAAAGATACAGCTAATAAATTAGTGCAGACGAATAATCCAAAAAATCAATAGTCTTAAATCTCAATCTCAATGTGCATGACATAAACTTTGTTCCAACGTGAAGATTGAACTTATCCATAAAAAGAGAGAGAGAGTATAGTTTATACCTCAAATGAGTCAGAAGATGAAGCTTGTTGGATTGAAGAGCCACCACTGTCAAGAAAACCAGCCCAGTGTAAGTTATCAATAACCCCAAATCCAAGATAACTTAAAATACACCACTTCAAAAATATTGGGAAAAAAAGAATTCTGCCCTTTAACCTTGGAAAAAAGAATTATGCAAAAGGACCATGAAACAAGCATACTGTATTTTCAAACTGCTTTTGTGAAGTAAATGTTTTATAAATAAGCAGAGAAATTGAATTACCAATGGAAAACTCAAAAATTTGTTACTCACAGTCACATCCCCCTATTACTCGGATTACAAATGTCCAGGTTGCTGACCTAAAGATTTTTCCACTTTCAATGTCACACAAGCATAATATTTGGTAGAATATAGTTCTCCTAGGCATGGCCACACCATAGCTACATGGGCGCCACACCATAGCTACATGGGCAGAATATTTATACAAAACACCCCTTTGTCTCTATAAGTTTGGCTACCCTATGTGCTTTTGCAACCATCAACAGAACTATCACAAACACTCGGACAAGCATCTCTAGTAAAAAGCAACAGACCAAGACTAGTACATAAAAGAAAAGTAATAGAATAAAATTGTATCATAAAGAATAATTCATTGCATGATCGAAGCCTAGAAAAACAAAGCTCATTGTATTAAGCAAGAAAAGCAATATTTTTTTCCCAATGGAACTTGTCCGACAATTAAAAAAGGGCGGATAATTGAATTTAGCCAGTGGCAGATGTAAAAAAAAAAATAAAAAAATTCCAGGTCAATATATAATAAAGTATTATAAAAAGGATTTATATTAATTTCAAGAGGGGTATATTTGAAAATATCAAAGGTACATAAAGGAAATCTTTTAAAAAAGAGGGATCAATTTACCCCCCATTTTAAATGTGCATCTGCCACTGAATCTAGCAACCATAATGATGCATTTGGAAATATTAAAAAAAAAAAAAAAGAACCAAAAAAAAGAACCTCAAGAGTTACTTGCCTATATTTACACACAAAGGAAAAGGCACACAAGGAGCCAATTACACAAAAGTACACCAATTCCCAAAAAGAGTGCAACATTGTACTCAAATGTTGCCATCTAACATTAGCATAAAAAAAGTAGCGCTGAAGTACAGAGCATGAATACCTTTGCTGAGCAGCGACCTTATACTTGTGAACTGGAAGGGCATTTATCTCTTCCTCGCTCATTGCCGCAGTGGTGGGAACATTGTCAGAATCCAATGCTCTCAAAGTTTCATAATCTGCAGGTAGTTAAAAGTTTCCATTACATGAATAATCATTTTAATTAATTAATAAAAGCATGCCATAAGGGAAAACTAAACAGTTTCTGGTAACTGACAGTTTGTATTTCATGATCACTCTTTGAAACTCATGATTAGCGTTTTGAAACACATTATAGCCATGTATGACCCACCTAGATCATCAAATTCCCGGTCCAGAAGTGCAAGTTGGAGTCTGAGGCCTTGTAAACGTCCTCTAGTTGCAAGTGCTATGGACGGTGGCATATGCAAACGCAACTCAGTATGACCAAGAAGGCCACTGGCCATGGCAGCATGGGCTTGAGCCTGAGCTTGAAGTTGTTGACAAGTTGCATACATCCTCAAAGTGGTAGCCATTAAAAATACACCAAGCACTAACCAAAGCTACATACAAAAACTACAATATTATTAACCAGAAAACTCAAAAGATGCACATTTACATTTTCAGTGAAAAACTTACGAGAAAGTTAGGTGACATCTGTTGTGAATTCAGAATCATGAACAATAAAAGAACTGCCACAGCAAGAAAAGATACAGAAATTAGAAAAACAAGTTAAAAATTTTGATATTAAATAATTAATCAGCAAAAAGGATGCTCATATGATTAACAAGTACCTGTAACGAGAAAAACAAGGGAGTTGGAATTAACAGGCCGTGCTGCATGGACACGCTGATAACAAAAACCAGATTCAACATAAAACATAATTATCAAGAAGATTGAAAAAAAAAAAAAAAAACTATATGCAAATAATAAAAAGGACATACAGATTCAAAAATATTAGCAGAGAAAAAATAATAACATTACCACTGCTCTCCGTTCAGGGATAAATCCTGGGAAACCATTTTCTAAATCTGCTCTAGTCCCTCGAAATACAAAACTCATGCTTATTTATAATTACAATATCAGCTTCTCCAATAATGTATAATCCACCAATGTTCAGGTCCACTGCAATTTCTTGAAGAAATAAATAAATTAAAATTAATATATCAAAATTTAAAAAAAAAAAATTCCATGCATTAAACAATCTGATATGAGAAAAAATACACCTACATTTAAAAAAAAAAAAAAAAAGGTTCAAAGGCTTTAAATTTCAAGGTGATATTAGCAGAATTGATTTAAACAAGTTCATATATTTTTCAGCTGAAATTCTTATTCTTCATAAATTGAAATGTGATCATTGTCTGTCATTTCCGGTAATATACACTGAAAAAAAAATGACTTTGATTAAAATGGAAATCGATTGCTAAATAATACAAAACAGAACAAAAGGAAAAGAAATTCTGCCAATATCTATTTTTTCTCAAAGCAAGAAATCAAATGTCAAACCCTAATTCACAAATCGCGATATTAAAACAACCTGATCAACTCAAAAATCAAATTATTTACACGAAACAACAAATGTAAAAACGAGTTGGAAGCAAAATTATCTGTGATTTTGTCAAATGCAGAAATGGTAAAGGAGGCAGAGGACTTACATTTAACCGGAGAAAACCACGCCGGATCTGATTGTATGGATCGATTCCTGGTGATTTGCTAGCAGTATTTTCCTTTTTCTTTTCTTTTGTTTTCTTTATTTTTATGTTTTTTTGATAAAAATTGAAGAAGATGACGACGAGTCAGAGGGGAGCGATTTGACTCAGACGCGTTGGGTTTGGGTCTTTGCCTAAATCCAACACGCTCACGTAAAAGCTTGTGGGAATTGTTGTTTTTTCGATTTAATTATGCTTGAATTTTACAGGGAAACGACGTCGCATAGTCTCTCCGAAGATGCAACACACACACCTGTACCAACAACGTGTCTTTTATTGTTAGTGGTTGTAGATTTTTCATTAATTATTGCTAAAAGAAATAATCAGAGTAATTTTCTATATTTAAAATATTTTTGCAAGGGATAAGTTATTAAAAATTAATATTATTAAATATGTAATTTTTTTTTTTAAAAAAAGTTAATTTTATTATCAGTAGCTAATTTTATATAAATTGCAAATCTTAATATTTACATTAAATGCTTAATCATTTGTTTGTTATATTTTTACCCAAAGAAGATGTAAGGCCTTTTAGATAGAAAAATAAAAAATAAAATCAAAATTTATGAAATTTTATAATTCACTTAGCTATTTATAATTTCTATTACAATTATACTTAATTAATTGATTAATGAAGTTAGGTTTACTCTCTCACCTTAATAGGTCAATGACAAAATGCTAATCTAAAAAGTGATATGTAGAAATAATATTTGCAATCCAAATAGAAATAAAAGAAATTAATATATACATTAATATTAATTGAAGTTCTAAGATTTTATGAAATCAAAACCAAATCTTATATAGCAAAAATAAAAAAATTTTGATATCAAAATTAAAAAAAAAATCTTTTACACTGGTATAAAATAATAAAAATTTAAATTAAACATAAATGACGAACAATAATACGGCGAGAAGCTCCAACCAACAATTGATAGCGAGACAAACAAAATTACGGATAGCAAAACTCTTTGATAGCCAAACTGAATAAAATTTAGTAGTGATTTGTTTTGTACAAAGTGTAGATATATATAGTGGTGTGATGGGATAATTTCTACAATAAATTTTAATTCCTAATTAATATTTGAGAAAACTTTCCAATTAGGAATTTCCTAATTAAGATTCAACAAACTTTTTCACCAAATATTATTAATATTTATTGGAAATTTACTTTATCAAATATTTTATTTAATAAGTTTTCACGTTTTGTTGATGTTTTTTTTTAAAAAAGAAAAAAAAAAAAAGAAAGTTGCTTGACGTTCTCTTACTAGTTAATTTATTTGTATATAATATATAATCGTCAACGACATTTGAATTTTATGATATATATTATAAAAAAAAATGTTTTGATTTTCAATACTTATTTATGAATATAATCTGAAATAATTTTTTATTTTTTATGCAATATGATTTTGAGTTAAGTAGTAAACCAATATAACTAATCAAATTAAAGATTATTAAAAATAATTATTCTTCAATTTATATTTTAGCAACCAATACATAGTTCAAATTTGTTAGTGGTATTTTTTTTTGCGCGCGCACATATATATATAGTGTTAATTAATTTTTTTGAAAAATAAATTTTTTTGAAAAATTGCTTGAGGTTCTTTTACTTGTTAATTTATTTGTTAATTAATCATTTATATGGAATATATAATAGTCAATAACATGTGAATTTTATGATATATATTTATAATTTTTTTTATTTACAACACTTATTTATTAATATAATTTAAATAACTTTTTTATTTTTTATGTAATATGATTTTAAGTTAAGTAGTAAAACAATATAACTAATCAAATTAAGACTATTTAAAAATAATTATTATTCAATTTATTTTTTAGCAATTAATACAAAGATCAAATTGTTAGATTGATTTTTTTTTTTGCACAAAGAAAATATATATATATATATATATATATATATATATTAATAATTTCTGCAATAAAAATATATATGTATGTATGGTTTGATATGAGAAAATTTCTGTAATAAGTTTAATTCTTATTTTAATATTTGACAAGACTTTCCAATTATAATTTTTCTAATTAAGATTCAACAAACTTCCTAATTAAGATTGAACAAACTTCCTAGCCGAATATTATAATATTCATTAGTAATTTATTTCATCAATTAATGGAAATATATATATTTGACAAAACTTTCCAATTAGGATTGTTTTCTAATTAAGATTGAACAAACTTCCTAATTAAGATTCAAAAACTTCCTAAAAGAATATTTATTAATAATTTATTTTATCAAATGTTTTATTTGATTTTTATGTGCTCTTGTTAATTTATTTGTTAACTACTCAATTATATATAATATATATATAGACATTTTGACAGATTCGTAGATGGATGTGATCTAAATCTAATGCACCATGAAAACAGAGCACCTATCCGTATTGTATAGTTCCCTTCAAAAACCAAAACAAAATGGGCTGGCAGCCATAACCACAAATTACCTGCTCCAAAATATTATACCAACAACTAACCAATATTTTATTCTCTGTCCTCAACTTCACCAAACCCGACAGAGATTCGAGGAATACCATGAAAATTGTATTTTCTCTTCATTTTTTTTCAATATTATTTATTAAAAATAATATCAAGTGTTATAAATATTCATATAATAGTACTATCAATAGTTAACAGGATTTCCTAATTTTTTGAATAAACTAAAAGAATTTATATTCTTTTAAATAATAAAACCAAAATTAAAGTTAGATCTTTACACTTGAAAATTACCTGATAAAAAATATAAATTTTTATAAAAACAAATAGTCTATTAATTGATTTAAAAGATAAAATAATAATTTATCTGAATTTTTTATATTTGGATTGGTTAGCAATATATTTGCTATTCTATTCATACTCTGGCCCTAAATTATACAATGGGGCCCATCATAAAAATTAAGCATTTAATTATTAATAGCACGTGAAAAATTGACTTACCGTGGTCATAAAATAAATCAAATAAAAACTTTTTTTTATACAAAGTATTGTTCATGATTAGATTTATTTAAACTGGGGTTTGGATGGGCTCAAATCTTTTTGATTAGATCCAAACCTAGGCTGCTTGAAAAATTTTTATTTAAACATAGTCCAAATTTTGATAGATATGTCCAATCCAAATTAAATAGAGTTCATTACAACTTACAAGCTTAGCATGAACCAAACTTAGACTAAAAAACTATTGTCCATGTTGATTATTTTTATCAACCGGATCACATAGATACCTAAATCCATCTCTAGATCTATCCATGCTTAAACTACAAAACGATAATTGCATTAAAATTTCAACAGCTCAAATTTAAATTAAATCAGATAATGTATTAATATAATTTTCAATAGTTCGAAATCTAGAATTGTCACTGTTGAAATGATTTTATTTGAATACCACTTTTAATCTAAGTATAAGCTAAATAATAATTATTATTAAAATAGGAAAATTGTGAATTTAAAATGCAATTTAGCTAAAAAGTAATATATATATATATATATATATATATATCATCCATGGTATACTTTTGACCAGAAAATTGTCCATAAAATCTCATGTATATATGTACAATTGTTCCCCAACACTCTCTTGCAACAAAATAGTTTTCCTCTGTCTTTACATGGACAAGCCAAGCTTTTGACTAGCAACATCACACCTAAACTGAGTCAATCCAATCCTTGATTTTTCAAGATCAAACTCCATCCAAACATCTTGTTGATGATGATGACCAATCAAAAATGATTCTACACCCAATAAGTCAGAGTTCCCAAATGTAAAGCACCACACTGAATCTTTCCCTCTAACTTCACTCGGTACCCGAAACAACAACCTGTCTCCCGATACACTCATCTCGGCCCCTTGAAACATCAAGCTCACAACCGGTAATTTTGGCAAACTCGGCCGGGAGGAATCAATTAAATAACACAAATCCATTGCACCTTGGAATACAAAATTATCATCATTTAGAACTCTTAAAACTCCTTTAGTTTGTAACAAAAACTCATTTTTTAAAGCTGTATAAACCGGTCCTAACAAGAATGTGAACTGGGTACCCGAGTCCATCATGGTTTGTCCTGCTCCGGTATGGTCCGGTACAAAAACCGATTTCGGCAGCGATAAAATTTTGTTATTAACTTTAATACCTTCGAGTTGAACTGAGTAAGCGACCCGATCAAAAGACGGTAATGGGGTTGATATTTGGACTAAAGGAGTGTAACTCAGAGGTTTCAGCCACGGCAAACTAGCATCTCCGAGAAGTAAAACACCGGAAGAATCAATACCCGATATGCAATAAGAAAATTTCGGATAACCCATTTGGTTAACAAATGATAATGACCCACGGTTCATACCCATTAACCCAGTCGTTTTCGCGTCTTCCTCTGGATTTGAACTGAAACCCGAGTCCATGCACCCGAAAATTGTACCGGGTTTACTGGATGACCCGATTCGGAATGTATCAAACGCGAGGTTTCCTTCAAGAGAGGAAGCATCGGCGTAGGAGACAATAACGTGACAGAACTTAGCGGAGTCACAGGAAACAGGTAAGGTAAGGTCATGGGTTCGGGTCCTACAGGTTGAAGAAGAACATGGAACCTTAGAGTAAGTTTTGGAGACCAGAGGGTTAAAAATGGAGTTCAAGCCTGGAGCTTTTTTGCATTGAAGCCAAGAAAGCTCACTGCCGGTGTCAAGAACCATTGTAACGTTCTGAGGCGGCGTACCCACCGTTAGAGACACCGTTAAAGTAACATTATGGTGGAATAAAAGCTTGTTGGCGGGGGAGGAGTCGGTGGTGACGAGTCTTGAGGTAAAATGAGAATGTTTACGGGTTTTGAGTGGCAATACTAATGAAGTTTGATTATTTGAAGCAAGAGATTCTTGGGTTTGCAAGACAATGAAGGAAAATATAATTAGTTTAGCAAGAAAATTGAAAGAAGAGGCCATTGGGGCTGTTCTTGGTGTTTCCTCCCTATATGAGGAAAAGAAGAAAGAGAGAGAGAGAGGTGGGGAAGAAAGGACTTTGGATTTAATTTTTGTGGGGTTGCAAAGTAATATATTTAGGCCTGCTTAAATAGTAAGCATTGAAAGAGGTTTAAGATTTATTAAATTTGTACCAAGTTTTTAAATTTTTGGGACATTTAGAAGCAAGAACTTGAGTGCTATAGGGAGATTTAAGGGTTGGAGAAGGGCTACTTTCTTTAACAAAATGACAAATCTCTCTCTCTCTCTCTATATATATATATATGAAAATTCAATCACGGCACTTAGAGATTAATTAAGATAATTATGTTCGTTATAACTAATAATAAGCCTATATGTGACCAATCCATATAATTATTTATATAGGAGGATGAGTGCATTTGTGTAGTTGAGTAGTTAGACAAGTATATTTTACGGATAATTATTCTTAAAAGGAAAGTTTTAAAAAAATTATATTTTAGCTAAAATTTATGATTATACATGTAATTTTATATTTTCTATGATTGAAACTTATTCCATATGTATGAGTATTTAAATAAACAATCTAATAGCAACTTCAAGTCCACTAATTCATTTTATAAAAGATTATTTCATACAAATGTATATGTATAGTTACACACTTCTTTTAAAACAGAAATAGATTATGAAGAATTGATAGATTAAAATATGATCTTAGTGTAATAATAGTAATATAATCGAGTATTTATTTTATAATGCATGAGGTCAAAAATTTAAATTTAAATCAATTTATTTCTTTTAAAATATTTTATTATAATAATAGATCTTGAGTCTTATTGCCAAAACCAATATACCATTAGCATGTTGGATTATTAACTAATATATATGTCCTATTACAAAGATTTTCCATGCATGACATAACAAAGCAATTGCATCTTGAAAATTTATCTCGATCCTACTTTTCCCAACAATAGGTCAAAATTTCAAGTTTAGTTTATTGAAATTTCCATAAAAATTTCTTCTAGACCTTAGTTGATGCTTCCCTTTGCTTGGATTTATGCCACAACATAGTCATAGTGTTTTGTGTATATAATATGACATATGCTTCCATAGTTTTACGTGCCTATACAAGAAAACTACTTTCAAATAATTTTTTTTTAACCGTCGGCATTCACTGTTCCTTAGTTCTATATGAACATATAAAAAAGGAGCTTTCAAATAATTTTTTCTTTTTTTTTTTAATTTTAACCGTATGATATCTGAAGTCCATTGCTCGACTAATTTAGATTCACTTTAGGTTTAGCTTATAAAAATGATAAATTGCTCTCTCTCGAGTGCTTAAAGGAACTTTATATCTAAAATTTAAATTTAAAATTTTTTATTAATAGAAAATAACCGTCTATTATCTCGTCTCATTTCTTAGGATATAAGTTTCTTCTATGGATGACCAAAACATGACATCAATAAGAAACTATTTCTAGTTCAACTTAGTAACTATGAACTTTTCATGTGTGCGTCGTTTTAGGACAAATCCCAATCATGTTAAAGCATTTACAATTACAACGAGCCCCTCTAAGAAGTGCCTATATCATAGGGAAGGTACAAGTAGGGACAAAAAGTGGAGTGGACAATTCTATCAAAACAAGGAGAAGAACAATAAATAACCCAACAACAGCCACCAAAAACCCATTTGCTTGGATATGGGAAACTCTTATTTAAACCTTGACTTGTTAGCAATTATGACTAATTAAAAATTAATTAATCTAGTTGATTGCGTATTATATTGGAAATTGTTATGTCAAGATTAAAAAAGGAAGACAAACTATTGGTGACTGTGACACATAATTAAATTAAAGTTTGAAACTTTAGGTTTAGAGAGGATAACTCTGACTTGGCCTTTGGAAGAAGCCAGCTCTAATGCTCTCTAATCATGTCAATTTTATCACAATGAAGCAATTCTAAAGTTTTGATTTGATGGATAATCGATAGACATTCAAGCATTATAGTTTCCAAATAGTTTTTAAATGGTAAAAATAATATTATAAACTATATAATACGGATAATCTTTTTCTTCACTTATTAAATTAATAAAAATATTTTTGCTTGAAAAAATTTAATGGACGATTATATTATTTGTATTATTCAATCTTATCTAACATCTCATCCAAATAACCCTTCTTTGTCAATGACACACCAAGAATTTATGACTGTTGTCTTTTTCACAATTATTTAACACGTCTCTACGCACAAAAAGACATCAAATTTGACGGCAAAAGACATAAAATTTATGTAGAAAAATGAAGAATCTTACAAAATGCACAATTAATTTAATTGTGTCCATTAGCTGAAAATTGTTCATCTTCTGCTGAAGCTTCCTGTTCCACCCACATGTCTTCTCTCAATCCATCAATTTGGTTACTGACTTCTTGCTTCGATCGTCTATTACCTCAAAAGATGGAGACTAGCTACATATTTGAAACCAAGAAAACACTTCCATCTCTTTTCAATACATATAACCCAAAAATTAGACTAATTAAGCTATTCAATTAGTTGCAAAGTGATTAAATAATCTTTGTCTTTTGATTTAGGTGATTTAGGACTTAAAATCTAACTATTTTTTTAAAAAAAACATAATTTTTTTAAAAAAAATATATTTTCAATCCTTGAATTATAAATTTTAAGTTTATACTTTGTCTTAAAATATATTGTATTTAATTCACGTGGGATTGTATCTCATGTTATATATTTTACAATTAATACCTCATTTGAAATTTAATTGAATTAGGTTAATTAATTTAGGTTCATATTTATAATTTTTTTTATTTAAATTATCATGGTTTAATTTCATAAAATAAAAATAATTTAAAAGTAATTTTACTGAAGTTATTCACAATCTTGTGTCTTGACTATATTATTACTTAAACTCATATTAAAAGCTCTACTCTCCCACTCTCGCTATATATATCGGTTTAACCTAACAATGAATATCCAACTACATTTATATCTAAATTTGAATTCTCATTTTCCAATATTGAAAAAGGAAAAGAAACAGAAACATATTATTTTTCTAAACCACATTTAAAAATCAACTAGCATTAATTTATTTTTTTTAATACTTACATAAGGTATATAGGCCCGTATTTATTTTAACGATTCACAAACCGACTGATTAATCTCCGCTTACCCTTAGAGGCAAGCCTTATTTTAATTTTGTTCTTCCACAAAATTAGGTATCGTATGGCTCTATTATTGGTCCCCTCGCAACGTACAATCCCATATCTTCTCCAAATGACTAGTCTTGGACATTCTCCAACAAAGGATTGTTCCTTTAACTTAGATTTTGTGAATTGGCATTCAAATTGCTGCAGCTATTGTTGGCCTTTACACTACTTTTGTCTCATCAAGAAATGAAATTGAAGGCGTGTGACAATCTAGCTACCAAAACTCCCACACCAAATCACTTTCAGTCATATATCCATATTGAAGAAGCTAACAGCTTTTCTCAGCTATTATTGAAAAGGTTATTCTAGCCAAAGAAAATATTGAATTGGAGGGCGACCATCCAATTTCTAACCCTATGATAATCTTTCCAGATGAATAATCTTTCTAAGAAAATTAACTTGGTTATGGTTAATTATAATCCTAATTAACCGGTTAAAACGCTACAAGTTATAAGATTGTAAAACAAATGCAACTTGACTGTAAAATTATTTTTAATATTATTATTTAAGATTCTTATTATGATAATTTTATGCATCAATCTCTTGATGCTATTGTTAAATTAAAAAGATTTATGAGAAAATTAATTGGTAGGTATCGAACATTATGTAAGTCTTTAGTAATCAAAACAAATTAGAAAATGTGATGAAGAAGTCAAACACAAAGAAACAAAAGAATTTGGTGTGCTTTCTCCATCAAAAAACCACCCATTAATAATGGAAGAAGCATGCAGAATTTGATTCTCATACGCGGTTTTAGTAATATCGACAGTTTCATGGCCCCACTGTATGCAGAAAATGACTTTCCTGCACCTGGTCTGTAGACTCATTAGTAGACTAAACGAAGAAAAAATGTATAAATATATGTATTTTTTACATGCGATTATTTTTTATTATTCACTGGGAAAAAAATTGAGTGAGAATAATTTTTAAAAAATTTATATGGCGATCGGTTTGGTTCATAAATGGGCTTAAAAATCGAGTCTAAATAAATTTTATCCTTTTATATATAATCAAAACAAATATGAAACTATTTTATTAGGACTGAAAAATTATCTTGTAATATTTACTAATTGTTATTTTAATTATATATTAGCTTCTATTTGTACTCATAATCTTCAAATCAATGAGAAAAACTCCTTTTTTGAAATAATCATTATTTTCACATTAAACTTTAAATAAAAATGATAACTTTTTATATAATTTTTAATTTCCACAAACAAAGAAAACAAAAAAGATGCATAATATAAAAATTTTGGAAAAATATAAATGGTATGTATATATATATATATATATATATATAAAATAGATTTTTTGTTATTTGGAAGTATTTAATTTTTACAACTCAAAATACTGTTTATATTTCATATGCATTTAAAAACTTTCTTTGAATTTTTTATGAGTATTTTCACATATTTTTTTCGCTGAATTCAAATACATCATACCATTTGAAACACTCCAGCATGATTAAAATTAGGTTTTGAGAACTAAATGTATACAAACATTGGCTCCATATCATTGCTTTCAATCTTACAAACACTCATCCAAATATGTCCAAACTTTAGTCCCTACCAACCTGTTTATTGTTGACCTTGACGACAGATGGTCCAACTTGGTACCCCTTTTATTAGGGCATCAATTTTTATTTGAATATTAAAAAATATTGTTCATATATCATAGTTAATTACAATTTACAATTAAATAATGCTAATACACGTTTGAATAAAACAAAATAAACTAATGAAAAATCAAATTATGTCAAGGTTCATTTAATTTAGATAGATGCATGAATGAACGTGTATTTAACTGTTCTGTAAATGAAAATTATAAATATTAAGATGATACCGATCTCAAATAATTATTGATTTCAAAAGTATACGTGCAAACATTATCCTCGTTTAGTCCTAGTCTTTTATTTTTTCCATTGGAGTTTCCATGGCCGAAATGATGCAGGGGGCTACAGAATTTGGATAACTTCTCATTTAGTTAAGAGGACTCAGACCTCGCACTCTTTACATAAGTGAGAAAATCAATCATATCATACTTAATTTTAGTTCCATTTCAAACTTGTTATAATTTCAATTTGATTATGATTTCGAGCCAAAATTTAACAAAATCTCCGTGCCCTAATCAATTTATATCTTCTAAAACATTAATTAAGAATTCAAATTATAACAATATCATAAATTGATGGAAGATAACACCGACAACATAGTACAATAATCAAACTTGATGAGATTGATGCATGGTTACACTAAAGTAGAAATTTACAAATTTAAAGAAAAAGAAATGAAGGTTTCAACTGTTTTAACTACCCCATATCAGGAACTAATAAATTATGTACCTATATGAAGAACAAATATTTTATATTTTTTTTCTTAATTATTTTATCCATTCCTAGCTCAATAATGCATGCATGTTCATACGTAGCTCTTGTTTCAGATAATAATTGATTTGAGTGCGTATATTCCTAAATTGTTTTGGGCTTCTGCAGAATGTTTTAGCCCAATTCCTAGGTGGATTGCTTCTTCTTAGTGGGCTGGATAAAAGTTTCTCGCAATAGTTGGCCCAGTAAAGTTGGACTATATCTACATATAGTCATTTTATACTCTTAATGGGCCGGTGTCAACAAAGAGAGAGAGAGAGAGAGTGATGATACATTCACAACCAGCATCTTATACATAAATAAAAACAGATTAACTAATACTCACCCAGTTCCTAAATACTTTGTGACATTTGATAAAGTATTATGTTCCCAAATATTTATTATATTTATAATTTTTATAACTAATAAATTATTATTTTTTCATTTTTATCCATTGTATATGACCAATATTGATTGCTCGATTTCTCAAAAATTTATTGTAACTTAGACGGACTAAGAGTAGTATATTTAATTCACACAATAATTTACTGTGATTTAAATAAATTTAATGATTTTCTTAAAAAATGTGAAATTTTAAATCTGACTAGCATTTGGGAATGGAGGGAGCAGTCCGAAATAATGTGAATTTGATAATAAACGTTTTGCCTTATTTGATTCAAGGAATAATATTTAATAGCTAGAGAATAGAATTAGTTATTTCATGAATAGATATTTATAGTTTTTAATTTAAATTTAAAAATAGAAGAACTATTTTATAGAACAGAAAAATTTTAACCTTAAATTTTAATAAATTTCTAAGTATGTAATAATTATTATATGCAATAAACTCTTTTTAAGATTTGACGAATAAAGAATAAATATCCGATTTTATAGAATAATTATTTATTTTTATTCTATTTTGCAAATCAAATAAGATAGACTTTCAATGTTCATATTCGAAAAGTTGAATATCTAATGCCTGCTTTATTAAATTATTGATATATCGATTGAATAATCAATTATTTATACAGCTGTTTTAAAAGATTTTTTCAAGTGATAACTAAAAATCATACTTTTCACTTAAATGAATAGATTTTTTTGATACTTTGTTAACTTCATAATGTTATATCCATTTGGTCACTTATAAATATATTATTATTCATTTAGGCCCTAATTACAAATGAAAACTATACATTTTTTTTAATTTTGGCCAATTTGTTTAGTTTCGGAAATTGATACTTTGAATGAAATTTTTTTTTATATCAATTATGGCCTTTATTTATAAACAATTAGAAAAGCGTTTATAAAATGTTAAGAATAGAAATCTCAAATTTGAATTATTTTATCATAAAATTTTTTATTAATTTGATGAATTTAAAAAAAATTATCTCCTATGATATGAAATATATTATTATTTCAATTCATCGGATATTGGAATGAATAAAATAATGATAGTAATGAGAAGAATAATAAGAACAAGAAGAAGAAATCGATCAGAAAGAATCAATTTGCAAAGTAATAAATCAGTCGGTGAGAATATTGGAGCAATTGACAACTCTACCCTATGCTAGGCTTTGTTGTAGAAGTTGCCAACTTGCCCAAAAGTATGGTTTGGTTTGCTGGCCGTCTTTTATTGGGCCATATCCAATGCAACGTTAACCTCACAAAAAGATATTTATCCGAATTCCGGATAGAAAAAAGATTTTTTTTATGTAAGATTTATATAATAAATTTAAATAGTTGTCTCATATTTAAATGTAAGATGTTCGTCTATACCTTATTTAAATGAATGAGTTTCTTTTTTTTCTATTCTGTTTAAATCGAATTTGAATGAATATCTAACGAGATGAATGTATATACCATCTCCAATTTCAACTATTAACTAAATATATATTTAAAGATAAAATAATAATAATAATAATAATAGATTCAATTATTGACTAGATATATAAAAAATTTAATATACAGATATTTTCCATTTCTATAATTGTCGTTTTTTCTTTCACCAAATTCTAATTTAGTCTCCATTCTGTAAATTAACTTGCTGGAAAATAACTTGCTGAAAAATATTTTCATGGAAAACATTTTACTTGAAAAATATTCTATAAATGTCTTATTTTTTATTATTTAATTGTAATATTGAAAATTAGTTAAAAATATTAAAATCTTTATCTCATAAGACCATAAAAAATATTAATAATAATAAAAATTTTATAATTTAAAATTTTTATTCTTAAATATCAAAAGAATTGCAAAAAAAACAAATGTAAATTATGAAAGCCGACGGTAGTAGACGATGATGATGGTGATCGGTGGTAAATGGTGACTGTTGGTAATAATTATGATAATTAATAAATTAAAAAATATAAATTTATAATATTTATCAATATCGAAAAATATTTTGCTTCTAAAAAATGAAAAGTTATTTTTCTTAAAAAAAAAAAAAAACTTTTTCTAAAAAAAAAAGAAAAAAAAAACTTAATTTTCCTTTGATTCTGAACGTCCCAAACAGCCAAAAATATTTTTATGAAAACAAATGAAACTTTAGCTTTAATATCTTCCACAAGCTTTTTTAATACTCGGAGGTGGTGGTGTATGATATTCTCTCCATGGCTTCACTTTATTTTTTCACTCATCTCATATTATAGTTCATATTAAATACAGTGAACTTTGAATAACATCAGAACATAAATCATCAGAACACAACATTTTCATCTTTAGTAAATTTACCAAAGGCTATAGTCATAGTTATCCTCCAATCAAATTTCGAGAGGCTTCATAATCATAAAGTACGCATGCAGATCGTTTATGATGAAGAAAAATTAATCTTCTATATAACATCATATACTTTATACTGAAAATTGATGATAATTCCCAGAAGTTTTTCCAAATTTGCACGTTTTCATTGATAAAGCAGACTGCAGAACAGCGGCAGTGAGAGAATCAACAGCTCTAACACCAGGCTTCAAACTTTTAAATACTGGAAATTTTTCATAGATTTTCTAGGAAAAAAATTGCAGCAAAAGGAAAGAAGCCTCTTCTGACTAAAAATTACAAAAAAATATACATAAAAAAACTAAAATAGATAGCTTTGTTTCGTTACCTCTTAGCTCCTCTCCAAATGCTCAATTCATTTTCTTCTGATTGCCCTTTATTTAAATTAACTTCTTCCCACTTCAATTTAAAAAAAAAAAAAAATCTTTCTAGTATGGTAATATTTACAAATTAAGAAAACTATAATATTTTTGCCCCAAATTTTACCTTCTTCTTCTTCCACCATTAACCTCCCCATCCCATCTTCTTATTCTTGAAGAAGCACTGTTATTAAAAATCGAAAAACCCCTACTCCTCAAATCTGAATTTGAGCTTTCACCGCCACCACCAAAACAAGCAAACCAATGCCTTATAGACCTACCCAGACCAAACCAACCACCACCTCCACCGCTACCTCGGCTCTCTCTTCCTCTTCCGCTACTCCCTCCTCTTGTCGACCACGTTATTCTCCTAGGCAAACCTCCATTATTAAAACCACCGTCCATTTCCGTATAAACCACGGGCAATTCTCTCACCCCACTTCTTGCCCCTGTAAATCTTCCAACCGCATATCCACCACCCGGTAATCTCCAAATAGTCAACCCCACCGCCTCTTCTTCATTGTTAATATTATTATTCCCTGCCGCCATGACTCGTTCGTTTTCATCGTCCCCAAGTAACTCGTGGCGGCAGAGCGGACATGAATTTCGAAATGAAAGCCATGGAAGTATGCAATCGGAATGATAAATATGCTTACAGGGCATTTCTCGCGCCTCTGATTCTAATTCGAAAGGCTCTTTACACACCGCACAATGAGATTCCGTTGATGTGTGAAATTCATTTATTGTTACTGTCGGCATAGATTCAATCGCCGATTTCGACGCCGGCGGTTGTTCGAATCTACTAATTCCATTAATTTCAATCTGTGATATCTGATCTAATAATCTCTCAAATCCAGATCCCAAAAAAAACTCCGACATGGACGACGGCAACGGTCGTAAACCGGAACCACTTCCATCGTCGTAATATAACTCGAATCCACGTCCACTAACTTCGCTTTCACCGCCATCGGATTGTCCTCCGATGCTGAAACCTCCACCGCCTATACTTCCTCCACGAAGAACAATAACAGGATTAATCGGAGAACGGTCGCCGGCGTTCCTACGATTTCTACGAAGAGGACTATTATGATCTGTATTCGGAAGAATACCTGTCATTAACATAGCAGCAGTGGCGGCAGCAGCAGCCGTAGAGGCTGACGGGGAGGCGGCGGCAGCGGCGTCTTCTCGGATCTCGAGTTCTTCAACAAATCCGGTTCCGCAATCAAGACAAGTTGTTATTTCCTCAGCGTCTTGTTGCCTCCATGCTCGAACGAAACCGTTGCACCTGTAGCACCAATACGACGCCGTGGGTGATGACATGAAATCGCAAAAAAGTCCTCTCTTTCCTTTTCTATGTGTGTCCCCTTCTCTTCTCTACCTTCCTTGAAAGAGAGAATTTTGAGGAGGAAATGAGAGGACGAGAGAAAAAGTATACGAATGGTGTGTATATATATAAAATAGGGTAAAGTGGTAAAAACTGAAAATAAGAAAATGTTAACGGCAATACCGCATCGACGTTAAATCCAAGCTACAAAAGGATACACAGAATCAATAACTTTCTTTGCTAACTATCTCCAAAATTATTGACATTTCTAGAAATATTAACAAACTAAACTTTATTAAATTGAATGATAAACAATTTAATGAAATTAAGTTTTAAACATCAATTTATTTACTAAATAAAGAGATAAGCATAACTATAATTAAATTTTAAACATTAAACAATTATTTAACCTTCTCTTTATTTAGGAAATTTAATCAAATTAAGATTTATTTTTATTGTCAAATAATTGTTTTTCTCCAAACAAGTTATCAAATAGTATAGTACTAATGTGTAGTGTTTTATTTACTAAAAAGTTATGAGCGGACAAGTGCCTTGGGAACACTAAGACGTGGCACGCGCTAAAAGCTCAGGATTATGATTCGGTGGAGGTGGACCACGCTTTCATCTGACACGTCATAATCTGCCCATATCGCATTGTCCCCCTACCTCTACTAAGGCTGTGTTTGGTTTGTTTTTCTTTTTTTGTCAAAATTACTTCTAATTTCTATATTAATATAGAAAGTAAGAAAATTTTATTATTTCCGGCCATTTAGCTTTTAAAAACAATGAATAAGAAAATAAAAAAAATAATTATCAATATGGAAAACCTTTATTTAGTTTATCATTGGATGTATGCAACTTGTATTATTTCATGTTACATTTTATATAATTTTATTAAATAATAATTCACAAGAAGACCAACTATTTCCTCATTTAAAAATTGCTTTAGGTTATTTAAATGATTTGATTCTCAATTTCAAAATTCTAAGTAATGAATTTGTGGTTTAGTGACCTGGCTTTCTGTCTAGTATAAATAATCACATCTTATGATGTCATCGATTATGCTAATCAGAACAATTAGGGTCGGATTATGGCGTTTTAATAATATTTTCTTTGGTAAGTAATGATTTAATATTAATATTTTTTTTTCTCCAAAACTTGCAAGGCAAAACAATGGGAATTTGTTTTCAATAAACTACATGTCTATATCACCTGGATTAAGAAAATCAATATATAAAATTTTAGGTCAGAGTTTTCCCACGTGATCAAGTTGCTGGGCTTCTGATTAGGAAAGTAGAATTTAAATGCTAATTACAATATTTAAATTTTAATAGTAGTGTTAATATAATTAGCAATTAAATATTATATCAGCCAATAATCACAAGACATCTAGCAACACTACCTACAAAGGATGACCAAATACAATGGCTCAATTGAGGGAATGTTATTTAACGGTTGACTACCCTTCTCTGTAGTTCATATATTGACCCTCATATGAACCCAAAAATCAATAATTATATTTAGACAAAATTAGTTTTTTATAATCACCTAAGGTTTTATTGACTGATTAAAATGTTAAACGTTATTTTTTATTGTGTTCAATAATATAACGTTTGAATTAGCTTTTAGAAGTTTTAATAACGTTTATAAAAGGTCAATCTTTATAACGTTCAGTTTTTAATGTTTTATGAAAAGTTACTCAAACAACTAAATAGTACTAAAACAGTTAATTTTGCCGATACCCTAAATTTTTACTTGTAATACTATCATACTTCATTTTCTTTTTTTATGTTAGACCATAAAAGTCTCTAGTCGACTCGACTCCACTTCAAGCTCTCAATGGAAACATTATTTTAGCAAAATTGTATCCACTCACAAAAATCTAACACCCGGCGTGATGTACTTAAATGTTTTCACTCAGACCGACTTCCTTAATGTCATACTTCATATGTTATTACAATGTAATGAATGAATGGAAATGAAAATTAACAAATGCCCAACATTGATTAATATCAATACAAAGTACTCCATTTGTTTTAAAAAGATAGTTCATCTTTTATTTTTGACTAGTCTCAAAATATAGTCTATTTTCTTTTTTATTATAATTAATCTTTAAATGGTCTATTATATCCTTATTAAATTTTATTTTATTTTTAATAATGTTTATTAATTCTTACTTATTATTTCAATATAATAATTACTCATCTGTACATATTTTTTAAAAGCATTATTACCTTTTTTCTTTCGAACATATTCAAGCAAAACGAAGGGGAAATGAAATTAGAAAGATACTAAGGAAAAATTAGGATGGAAATTAAAAATATCTCATTCTCACCCTTTGAAAACCATTATATTAGCAACTAAAAACCAAAGGCTGAAAAGAAAGGTTTTCCCCTGTATGTTTGTGCTGCTTTGTCATTGGTGAATGTTTAATTGAGATTTCAAAATTTATAAAATTTATCAAAATCTTGTAAATCTATATTAAATATATGAATTTCAATAATAAAATAAAACTTTAGAAAAATTTTCTTTTATTAAAATGAAATATTTGACAAAATATTACCTCACCTAGAATTTATATCAAAATTCAATATAATATGAATAATTTACCAATATATTAACTGTCTCGATCTCCATGAGAACACAAATTTGAACATTAACAATTTAATCGTATCTATTGAAAACGGACAAAAAACCTTTAAACTTTACGGTTGAAAAGAGGGCGACCCTTTTCCTTACTCAAAAAAATGGGCTGTTCCATGGGTCCGGTCTTGACCCTACTAGAAAAAAAGATTTGAACAACTCATAAATTTATTATTTCTGTATGAAATTTCTCATATTTTTTAAATATAAAATTAATTTCGTTTTAAAATTAATAACTCTCTCTTTTGCAAATGGTTTTTACAAATCAAAATAATGTACTCTATTTTTATTATGTCAAAGGAAAATATTTAACAAAATATTTCAAAATATCTCCTCCAAAATGTCTTGATATGAAATATAGCCTTAGTGTATTGGAATATTGCAATTTTGTGCTCTTTTTTGAGAACAAAGACTTCCTCTCCTCCTTTTTATCTACTTTTCTTTCTCTTCTCCCTTTGTCTTTTTTTTCTTTGGCAAAAGTTTGACTGCACGTGAAACCCACATGCATAAGCAATCGCCAAGAAACTTCCATTGATGAATTATTAATTAGGGTACCCACAAGCACTTAGCTACTTGCTGAAGACCAAACACTACAAATGCTATTCTTAATAAAATAATTTTACAAGTTAAAAATATATATGCAATTTTATAAATTGAAATAGTCTATGGATTAAAGTAAATTTTTTTTAATAATAAATAAAAATTAAAAAGGCCACAAATTATATATAAATCAATACTCATATGCTAGATCTAAAAAGAAAACATTCATACGCAAATACATATATATTCTTCATTCTATTCTTTTAAGCATAACTCTTTTTAATATTAAAGAACAAAATATGTCTTCAAAAGTTTAAATTATGGCTTTGACCAATGCACTACGAGAATATTATTTATAAACTAAACATCACCTTTCATTAAAGTTTCTTTGCATCAAAATCCTTAATAGTTATATATATATATATATAGACTGAAATAGTTATTATTTTTTTATTAATTTATTTTTAATTTTCAGGTACAAATTGCAAACTTCACAACATTGGAGACGTATCCAAAATCACTTAACAAGAAAATAATTTTTTTAAATAATAATTATTTTTTTAGAAACTTCTTTTATTGTCTCCTGTATTCAAAGTCAGAATAAATTCCCCAAAAATATTTTTTTTTCAAAGAAGAGAAAAATAGACTTTCTCTAATTAAATTAATTGTGATTATGTTTAAGATATTCTCTCTTATATACAATTAGCTCACCTATAAGCTACTAGACAACATGCACTTTATTATATATATTAGCTCAAAATATAAGAATTAGCCCAATTTTTAATTTGCAATTTTATTTTAAATTAATATAATTTTGGTTTATAAATATCACTCAAGGTGCATGCTGCTTGCAACTTGCTAACCATGTAGGTAGAATATATATAGCTAGGTATTAGTTTAGGTCCTCCGTTGGCTTCAAAAGAACAAACATAATAAATACTCCATAGAACTTTTAATTTCAAATTATCAAAGTTGATAGTTTAATTTAATTAATCTCCTTATTTAATTTTGAGTTTTGACTAATAATTAGCCTATTAAAAAAAGAATTTTCGTCCAATCAATCATACAAAGGTATGTATATCTTTTGCTCGGATATGGTTGCACTTTAGCAACATTAAAGAAAAAGAAGTCCTGAAAGGCGCAGGTTAATGATTTTAGGTATGACATTATGACTTGGTTCAATCAATAAAATATAAGTTGTGTTCCGCAATAACAAGTAGCTTTAATTAAAACGCTAAAACGCTATTTAAACTGTGCGGTATTATAGTATTTGGATTAACTTTTAGATGTTAGAGTAGTATTTTGTGAAAAGTTAACTCATATAACATTTAATTTTTAGCGTTTTATGAAAACTTACTTAAATAATTAACAGCTAAACGCTATTAAAAAAGCTAACTACTACCAAAACAGCTAATTTTATCAAATAGACCCATAGTCTTAGGCTAGCTTCAAATCTGTTATTTTTAACTTGTACCTAAATTTAAAAGGTCTAATAAGGAGTTAGTTTTGCTACTTTTTATTCGACTTACACGCGTGTTTCTATATTTAAGCCGGAGATGATATTCAGGAAAATTCTAATTTAACGGTCCGTGGCAAAAGTAGGAGGTGAGAATATAGCATCCACCCATACCTCAAAAAACTTATTCAAATTTGCCGGTAAATTTGAATTTATTTTTTGAAAAAAAAAAAATCAAATTTCAATGGTAAAAAGATTATTAAATTGTATACAACTTCTATAAATTGGTGTAGAGAAATGAAAATCGTCAAAAGCTAACCTCACCAAACAAGGAAAAAGGAAAAGTGGAAAAGCAAAACAAGCATAAAATAAATATACAGCAAAAGTTGAATTCCAACCCATCCACCAAACAAGAGTATATGGAAAAGCAAAATTCTTATGCGTACGTCAAAAGATGTTAATGGCAAATGGTCTCATTGCATCAGATTATATTATATACCCATCTCTAAATGGTCCAATTTGGGACCAAAATGAACCCATTAACAAAAATAATAAGGAATCAAACACTTTTGGTCAATATTTTATATTGAGCACGACTTTCAAAAAGATGGCATATAACAGTGAATCATATTTTGCAACTATGAAAGGAAAAGATTACATAACTGTTTTTAGTTTTTACAGTTGAGGGTTGTCACTATGTATGGTTTGTTGTAGTGGAAGTAAATTCTATTCCTTGTTTTGTTTGTTTTAAAAATGTTTTTTTTTTACGATATCACATGTAAGACGCAATTTTGGACCCTAAATAGTTTAGCATATTGTTCTTAATTTTTATTGAATTTATGTTATTTTTGCTAAATTTTGTTTGCTAGTTTACTCCCTTTGAAACAAAGGAATTTCATAGAAGAATATTTAAATTTTGTGTTTAGAATAAAAAAAATATACATCTCGATTCATTTACGATGACTTCTGCATTTCAAATTCATCCATACCGACGGACTATTATTCTTATGAGAGGTGATAAACTTTCTTTTGAATTAATAGTTTTTATCATTCTATAAAAAGTTTTAACAAATTTAATGAGATTTATTTAAAAAAGGAATTTCTACTTCTATCATGTAATTTATAATATTATTTCAATTTAACCTTTTCAGAATAAATAAATAAATAATATATTTAAATCTAAGGTAGGATTTGGAATTTACAATATTAGTGAGTATAATCATTCATCAACTTAATTTCAATCTTATTTTGGTAATACATGTCAATGGACATTGTCAAGATACAATATTGGTTTTCATTTTGCTTCCTCATTTATAATTATTGGATTCTTGAAATCACGAGGTTATTGAACCGGTTGTTTTTCTCACATAATCTCAAATCCGCGTAGTTCGCAGTATTATTTCGACCTATTAAATCTCTTAATGTATAAAAAACAAAACACTACAAAAAAAACACTAATTTGCGACCGATATTTGCGACCGACAAATATCGGTCTCAAATTTGCGACCAATTTGATACACAAGAACATTCAGTCGCAAATTTTAGCGGTAAATTTTCCCGCGATTTTATTTCTCATATTGCGACTACTCTGCGACAGATTTGCGACCGATTTTGCGACCGATTTGAGACTACGGGTTATTCCGTCGCAAAATTGCGCTGTTCAAAATTTGGTATAATTTTTGCGACCGATATGAGACAGATTTGAGACCGAATATTTGCGACCGAAAGTGTTAGTCGCAAATCGAATCGGTCGCAAATTATCTGTGAATTAAAACGACGTCGCAGTGTAAAAAATTGCAACCGATAATAATGGATTTGCGACCGACTTGTCAGTCGCAATTGTTAGGGCTTTAAACGCGTCCTTCTTCTTTCTTCTTCTTTCTTTCTTCTTCTCCTCCTCTCCTCTCCTCTGTTCGCAGGCCGCTCCAGCCCCTCCTCACGCCACACCAGTCCTCCTGACGCCGTTGCAGCACCTCCTCACGCCACACCAGCCCGCCTCACTCCACCCGTCTTCTTCGACATAATTTGAGGTATTTTGCGATTTCTGTTTCTTTAAATTTTTTTATTTGCAATTTATTTGTATATATTTTAAATAAAACACAAATTTTATGATCGTTTGAGGAAAAATTAGGTGAAAAAATAGAATATTTATAAGAAGCTACATTAGAATTCTGTAAACGATTTTTGTAACGTCATAGCTTCAGTACAAGAAGAACACAAACTAGTTAGGGTTGCCTACATGAATTACTCAGTTTTAAAACTTCATTATGATCCTGTTGAAAATAATAGACCCTAAATTTTTCAGTAGTGCTCAGGCAAAATAGCTAATCACCATTTTTACTTTTAAAAAAAAAAATCCATTCTTGACTTTTTACTGCTAATTTCAACTGATGCATGTTTGAAGAATGAAAAAGTACAGCCAAAGAATAATATTTAATAGAAAATGGATGTGTGTCTATTCAGTGATATGGGTTCTCATTTTATATAATTTTCAAATCGTAAATGGCATCAGATGTATCTTTGTACCTATTAGTTCATATGGACATCGTATGAGATATTTAAGTGCTAGGTCATGCATTTCTTGGTTGCTGTCTGCTGAGAACAAAAGGCCTGTCATAGAAGAATCTAGATTTTCAATTAATTGTTGAATTCTGTAATCTCTGCAATTACTTATTTTGATTCCTGGCACTCCATTGTAGCATGGTTCTTCTATGGTAATTAATTCCATTTTCACTAATACAAGAACGAGAATCCTTATATATACTCTTAGGACACATTTGGTTCAATCCGAAATTGGAAATGTGATGCAGTTCTTAGAATTGATCCCATTGGTTTGGTTTAAAAAATAATCTGCAATTTTTGTTTTATATGTATTTTATATTTGAATAATTTAAGTTTATATTGCAATGATATGTAGAGTTCAGACATAATACTTAATATAACCAACAAATTCTTATTTAGTTACTTAAAAACAAGCAGATTCTTTGGATTTAGACATTTATTTCATCCACTCCTTATGTGAGATAAACCAAACATGCCCCTGGATTTTCCACAGGAGATGAGAAGAAACTACAATTCTCAGGAGATATGGGAGAGCTGGCAAAAGGCTTGGGAGGATCCTGCATTCAAGAGAAAGCGGGAGATATTTGCACAAAACAGGCGCAGTGAGACTGGAAGTGATGGAGCAGGACCTTCGCGACACACAGGCGGATCTATATCTGCTATAGAGACAGCTCGATTATTAGTAAGTGAACTAGTCCCTTTACAAGAAACTGATGTTTAATGAAAGGACACTATATATATTAATATATCATGCATAAAAATTCATTACAGGCTAAAGAATTAGGTCGTGAGCCCACACCGATGGAGGTGTTTACATACACTCACACGAAGGACCACGATCGTAATACATTTGTCGATAGACGTGCACTGAGCGTCAATGTAAGTAATAATTAATAATATTTACATTTACCATCTAATAATTGCGAAGATGTACAAAGTTCAATATAATAAAGCTTGCAATTGCATTGATTAATTAATTTTTTGTTTTCAGGAGAACTATACTACAACTCGGGAGCGTATTGTTACTTCTCAGACCGATGAATCCGAAGCTGAGTCAAGAATTGACGAGATAGCGCTTTATCTCGAGGCTGTAGGGGGCGAGAAGAAGAGGAAGGTATACGGCATCGGGTCTCAGGCATCACAGTTTTACTGCGACTCAGCAGCTCACGCTTCTACAGCCAGCGCAGCACCACAGCCCGAGCACACTGACTCGCACTATGATGATGATATACGGGCTCAGCTTGCTGATCAGCAGAGACAGATTGCAGAGCTTAGAGCGCATGTGATGCGGCTGTCCGGTGAGCCCCGTGCTGGTACTTCTTCCTCTGATCCTGCGCCTGCTACAGACCGACATGTTTCGACGTCTCAGCAGCAGCCACTACCGGCTCCTGATCCCGATGCTGCAGACGATACCTTGGTCACCCCTCCTGGCGCTACATCACATCCAGCAGGTACTCCTCTCGGCGATCCGACATCGGGAGATCCGACATCGGATCCTGCAGATGAGCAGCAGCATAGATTTGATTTTGGACCTTTTTAGTTTTTCATTTGTAATTTGATATTTTAATTTGTTCAGTACAATAAAAATTACATTTTTATATTATTCTTGAATTGCGTGTGTGATATATATATATATATATATATATATATATATATATATATATATATATATATATATGTCAATTTTCACAGGTGCGGAAAAATTTTGGTTTCATAATAATTAATTAATTTTTTTTATTTTTTTTTCCAATTTTGCGACCGATTTGCGACCGATTTGATACCAAAAGTAAAAATTTTGAATTTACAATTTGCGACCGATTTAAAAACATTGCGATCGATTTTCTGCGACCAAATTTGCGACTGAATTTCTAATTAAACCACGACCAAATATTTGCGACCGATTTTAAATTTTGCGACCGATAATATCGGTCTCTAATTTGCGACCGATTATCTATCGGTCGCAAAATTTTTTTTGCGACCAGCGTTTTTGCCACCGACTATTTCGGTCGCAGATCGGTCGCTAAGTAAAATTAGTGACCGATATTAGCCATTTTGCGACCGATTTGTCGGTCGCAAAAAGGCGTTTTTTTTGTAGTGAAATTATGTTCTCATTAATTATTCTCGTTATTGAACTAAATTTCTCAGATTAATTCGAGTTTGAGTTGGACTGGTTGCTAGCCCTACTTACGAACCACAACCATCTCGTCAGCCTGATGCTCCCTAAATGCAACCATTTCACTGTTTATACTCTGAGTTTTTATTGATAGGATAAGACTTAGACGGACTATCCATATTTTATAATACCAAATTATGGAAAATTTATTTTGATATATTTTTTATATATACACTGAATTCCATTTATTTAAAAGTCTATCTTTTTTAACTTTTTTTTATCATCAAAATAAAATTATTTTATTATATTAATTAGACTAGAAACATGCTTTTGGCTTTTTACTATCTGTCCAGCTTCTGTATGGTTCTTGTAAGGTGGAGGTTTTTTTTCTCTGCACTCTAGGTTTAGATTCAATGGGTGTAAGGTGGAAAGCCTAATGGCTTTGGTATAGTTCCCGGTGTTGTGGAGTTTTTCCTACCCTTTCTCTTAATTTCACTAATAAAATCTTATTTTTCTTTGTTGTTCAAAAAAAAAAAAAATTTAAGAAATTTAATCTGCACCAATAGGTCTTTTATATTCAATAACTACATAATACTTAATTTTTTATTCTTTGAGAGATAAATTATACGTAATTAATAATTTTTTTTGCAAATAAAAATAAATTGACAAATGTTGCATTTTCCTGTTTAGGTAAACTGCATTTAGCTATTTAGCAACAATATTACTATGTTTGCATATGCTTTTTAGGCCATTTTTTAATTATATTCCAAAACAATATAACAAGTTGCAGGTGGAAACTGATTTTTTTTTCTTTTTCCTTTCTTTTGGATTAGTTAGACTCTTATTAAATTAATTTAAAATTGAAAATACATAGAGTATTTCCTAATTGTTTTATTTTTTACTTAATTTGCTGATAAAAAACAATATAATATATAACAGATATTTATGAGAAAATAGTGATATCACATGAATACAAGTATTATTAACTATTATACCACAAATAAAAAAATGAGAAAAAAATAATTATTTGCCATTCCAAGTCAAAACGGGATAACTAACATTAACCATAATAACTAATTAACATTAGTTATACTGTGAGACTTTATTTAACAATCAATTCCAGAAATAATTAAATGGTTCCCCAAAAAAAATTATAAAGCCAGCCATTTACAAAAGAAAATAAATGTAAAAAAGAAACACAAAAACAAATTAAATTAATCTTATTATTATATGTATATATCATCTCTCTGTGATATATAACTAATGAAGAAAAGGCTTGAAAGTGCTGACCACCTTCTTCATCTGATCAAGAAATGAAGTATAGGACACAGTTCCATCATTCCCTGCAAGAACCCTGTACTTGTCTTTCCTAGTAAAATTTGTGCACTCAAACCCTAATGTAGCAGCCAAGATTCTTTGCACATAATTTGCAACATCATGTGGGCTCTTACCAGACGAGCACGTAGCCTCCATTGGCAGTTGATTCAAGAAAGTCACTTCATAAACTGGTCTAGGATTCATGAAGAAGAAGATTGGATCTAAAGCTTTCCAACCTCTTGCTGTTGTTGCATGGAAAAACCCTACCCTGTAATTCATTGCCACCGGCACTATCCGGTCTGTTAGTTCAGCGAAAAGAGCACTAAATCTTAATAAAAATGGTTCTCTGCATGTTGTTCCCTCTGGACATACCACTAGATCACCTTTTGCTAACTCGCGTTTGATTTTCTCTGCATCTACTTCTCGAATTCTTGTTAATCGGACGGTCGGAATTGGTGATAAGATTTCAGAGAATCGGGAAATAGAATACGTGACCGCAGGTATTTTACGTCTAAGTACTGCGGATAATACAACAGGGTCCATTAGGGTTCGATGAGTACACACGAATAGAAAACCATTACTACCGTCAGAAGCAGGCGGTGGTGGTTTGCCTTTCACGATCACTTTTCCGCCAAATAATCGGGCTAAGTAGGGTTTAGCCCACATCGGTAGCATTAATCCCACCACCATTCTAAGTAATGCAAGTACAATGCCTAGTGGAATCCATAGGATGATTAGTAGGCTTGTGGATGGTGTTGGACGTTTGACAAGGCGGCCATCGTGGAAAATCACCGGCAGAGGGCGGATGAGCTGGTTGTCATGTTGCTTTTGGTTGGTAATAAATGGTGGGTGCATTCGTTCCTGTTAATAAAATATAATTATGTTAATTAACATGTTATACACAAAATAAATTATCTTCCAATAACGCCAAATTAAGTTTAACTAATTAGATCACTATATTGATATCATTTTTACTTTCTCCAAGAAAATATGTATCACTCACCTTGCACAGAGATAAAAATGAAGAACTTGAATTAGCAGTACACCTTCCTAATCCTAAAGCAGGTTTTTCATCCATAAACTGTTTAGAAACTCGACTGGAGATAAAAGAATCAATATTGCCACAATTAATAAAACCGGTAACAAACCCAAACCGGTTTACTATAAGTTCACTTCCAATAACCTCATCAGCTCTTAAATGCTGCTTAGCAAATCTCTCAGCCATTATTCTTGGCATTCTAGTAACCAGAACCCTTTTATCATATAAGCTAAACACTTCCCATGCATCCATATCAATATCATCCATAAAAAACTTTGGCAAAACCGCTCTAGCCACCGTTTCAATCTCCGATTTGCGAATTCCGGCAGTAGCAACAAAGACCATCAACTTTAGTGCAGGGTTTGCAAACCCTAACAAGTCCAGAAACCGAATAACCGGCCATAGAAACAACAACAAGGCAAAACGAATCAAACCCGAAGCCTCAAATGCAACTAACATGAAGTAAGAAAAGGGGTCAGGATCTTTTAGAAGAGTTCCTTCAAGTTCCGAAACAATAGAATGCTCCATTAGTGTTTCTTTATTTTGTTTTTGTGAATGTTCAAAAATCTTGGTTTCTATTCCTGATAATTGAAGGTGAAAAGAATGATGGTTTTATGGGTTAAAAGGTTACAGAACTATAGTTTGGATTGACTAGTCTCTAATACAAGATGTAGGCAGTTTATCAGTTTACAACTACCTCGTTATATACTGGTTCAAATTATTAAATTTAGGCTTTTAACAGGATTGTACGCCACGTTACCATACAAAGATTGATAACTTAACCCCAACAAACTTTGCATTTTCTTTTTATTATGTAATATATACAAACATATATATGATCCCATTTGTTCTTATGTCCAACTATGTGTACATGTACAATCAAAAAGGACAGCATTAATTAGGTTACTGACCTAAAATTCTGCTATCCGCAAGTGTTTTTATAATTATAATTAATTTTATTAATTCAACTGTTTTTCTACATATGGTTTATAAAAAATGTGATGAAATTCTCCCTCCACGTCCATCAATATGTTAACATAGCAGCCGACTTCTTTGCCACCATTGTTTTTGTAAACGTCTCTCTCTCTCTCTTTCCTTCTTTACTTATCCTGTATTTGCTAGTTTATATGTTTCAAATTGTTGCTGTGAAATTGATATCGTCACAATCATCAATATATAAAACCAGGATTTTATTCGATATCGGATTTAAAACACAAATTTTCATACATAAAATACTACTAAACCAATTGTAAAAATAATTTTTTTGTTTAAGGTTCCCATGTCTACAGCTAGATCAGCAATGACAATTCTAATCGGAACATATATTAAATAATTATTTTAATAATAAATCACAACTTGCAAGTCACCTAATTTCATTTTCTCTTTTAAAATGTAATAATAATCCATGCTATTTTTTCCAATATAATACTACATAAAGTCGTGTTTTTAATTGGAATTCTAAAATTGAGCTGCAATTTGGTTGTAATAGGTATGCTTGCAAGCAGAAATTAAAGTAGGTTAGAAAAACTTTCTCTTAATTTTGCTTTTTTGGGGGGTTTTTTAATGAAGAAGGTTGCTCAACTTCTTAGGTTAAGACTCTATTTGATACAATTTTTACAACAGGAGATTTTCTTCTATAAGTTAGGTAAGGTTGGTTTGAAATAGGGATATTTGTTGGGAATAATTGTCCATATATGCATAACCTTACATATTGAGCTTATCCAACCAAATGGCTAAAATTGAAGGAAAAATTAAAATTTTGTATTCTTTTGTAATTTCAATATATATAAAGTGCTCAGAGAATTAATTAATTTCTAATTAAGTTGTAATTTGGCATATGTTTGAGCAAGAATTAATATCTTATACATTTAGGTTACGTAGACGCCATTATTAACTACTTATATATATATATATATATATATACGCGCTGGCATGTATTGTATTTTTAGATTTGACATTTAAATTTTGGCATGTGAATATCTCGAAAATAAATGAAATATATATTTATCATCTTTGAAATATATAGTTTAAATTGCCACTGAAAATTATTTAGTATGTTTAATTTATTCTCTACCACGCAATTTTTTTAAAAAAAAAATAATAACTACCGAGTTATTTTAGATTTTTTTTTTTAACTATTTAAAAATACCAAGTAAATGCATATACACACAAATAACTCAGTTGGTGGAATCCACCTCATTATGTGGACTACTCAATCATCCCCCTGTGGACAGACACGACAGAAAGAGAAAGAAACACAATACCGTTTCAATGATAACTTCTTGAGCCCAGTTAGTTCTTTGTGGACCCACTTAAGATAAGGCCTTTACTGAGAAATATCAAGCCCAACCAAACCCATTTTAGGCTATCCACTCAAGAGTTGTCAATTTGTCAGCCAATTTTTTTTTTAAAGTCATGTTATATTAACTTTTTTCTTTTTTTTTTTGGATTTTGACACACTTCCTGTCACAAATTTCTGATATAATAAAAAAGAATTAGATTTTATTATTTGACGTAGTGATTATACAATAATTGTTATTTTGGGAGATATTTTAGATTTAGTCAATAATTATAAATATGTGCAATAATTGTTTATAAATGTTTTTTTTTAAAATTGGTTAAATATTAATGCTAAGAATGGGTTTTCTAATTAACCATAATTTCTGATATTAACCCATCATTAGGCAGTTTTTTTTTTTTTTTCCAATGAATTCAACAACACAAAATCTAAGATGATATGATTGTAGGCGATAATGTTGTTTCCAACGTTACAAATGAACTCACCGAGGTGGAAACTTATCCACTTGGGACATATGTTTTCTTTTTCTTTTTTTTTTATCAATCTTTATCTTATATTTTCGCTATTGCAAGCTCACATGGTCTCCCATAAAAGTAGGAACAGAAACATACTATAAACAATACATTTTTATTGTAGTGGGTAAAGCTGAGGGCACTAACTCAAATCAAAAGCTTGTAGGTTTGGGTTTAACCTAACCGAACATTTGTGATAAATTTGAAGGGGAGAGCTCTATTTCTTACCACGATAATATTATTATATCCGTATTCATTTAGAATTTAACTGTTTAGATGTGTTTCAAATCCGTATTCATTTAGAATTTTTTATTTATATGCGTCTCAAATCCGTTTAAATTACTTTTTGAACGGTATGATATCCATAAATTTTAAACTATATAAATTAGAACTTATTTAAAATTTATCTTTTACTAATAAATGATTAAGGTAACTGTGGTATACATGACCAAATTCGTTTAATATAGCGAGTAATAAGTAACAGGTACACAAAAATCTATATTCGTACTCTTTCCGAATCTATTACGGATAATAATATCACTACTATACTCGTTTTATACTTATTAAACGGATTAAAGTAGAGCGGATATACCTTAAAATATCGATCTTGATATTTTTGAGTAAAATCAAAACTATTGTTTGTGAACAATTTTTCTTTTGATTGTCATATGCTTAGAAGTTTAACTATTTGTGAAAATGAAAAAAAAAAAAAAAAAAAAAAGTTACTGCTTTGGCAGACTTCTAAGACTTTTGCACTAATTGCACATGTATATTGGTCGCTTGAAATATCTAAGAAAGGACAATACGGATTGGGCAAACCATTTCCCTTGTCGTAGAGGTAAGCAAATATGGATGGTGTATGAGTTTGTAAAGTTGCAGACTGACAATCAATTAAATTTCAGTCAATTGTTTAACTAATTGCCCACACGGTTTCTGTTACCATTTGTTGGCAGAAAGGTGAGATTCTCAGAGACTAATTACTAACCCAAGCTATACTTCATGAAAATGGTTATGGTGACATGTCATCAACTTCCCCTTTTTTTTCCACATAAATTTTTAATAATATCATTCCAAATTAATTAGTAAGTAATTCAGCAATTGCAGTTGTACGTAGTTGTTTCAATTTTTAATATATAATAAATCAAAATAAAAAAAAATTAATTACTGTATAATAAGATATCGACTAAAATGGTAATCGATTTCAATTTTTTATAAGAAAAAAAAAATTCAATTTCAGTTTCCAAAAAATATATTCATTTGAAGGATAAAAAGATCTTTATGCTCTACAATCCGGAGAAAGATTACACTTCTATTAAAAAAAAAAAAAAAAAACTCACATGCTAAGCGAGGATGCATGCATGGCTAGGGTTGTTTGAGATGAGAGGATGTATCTTGAGAACGGGATAGGCAATTCTGAGAAGTGGGTTAAGTGAGCACTGACAAGTCACGTGACACTCATAACTAAGCATAACATATATCACTGAACAGCCTCACATGTCTGCAAAATCATCTTAATTTAATCCATTGCATGCATTTTAATTAAAATAAAAATAATTATAAGGCAAAAGCTGGATAAGCACAGCAAGATATTATAGTTTAATTATGCATATGCTTCTTTTAAAAGCTGTTATTAAATAAATCAAAGTTATCTTATGTGTAATTCTCCTTTGATTCCATTTATACTTCCCTTAAGTTCCTTAATTATAATGTATAAGATTTTCAAAATCTTCTTCCTTTTAAAGAAACAGTAGATGTATTCATGTAAACAAATTAACATGAATATGGATTTATAAGGTTTGCCAAAAAATATTTTACTCTCTCGAAAATAGAAAGTTATTTTTCTTAAAAAATGACTTGATTTTTCATTGATCGGGAAAATATATTCCATTAACTTATTTTCTTGAATGTCTTAAATAACGGAAAATTGTGAAAAATATTTTCTTACAAATTATTTTACGGAAACAAACGGAACTTTAATAGTAAAAATAACATCACAAGTCGGTTTTCATGCGTATGCGTCATATTAAATTTATCAATATTTGAGAAAAATCTTGAAAATCGAATAATCATCGATAAAATGAGAATGAGAAGAGAAACTCATTTTATAATTAGCAGAATGGGAAATATTGAAATAGTTATTGGATTAGCAATTTTGGGATATTACTTTCATATTATGGTGCAATAACAGAAAGATAAAACCTGTATTAATTGCACTCTTTGCCTTTGAAGAAAGTAAAAAAGGATTACAATCCCACGGCTGGATAAGGGGTTGATCCCACGGTTTGTCCTCATTGAATTCTTTAGTCCTTTCGTTCTTTTTATTAGAGTTTTTGCCAAAAAGCATGATTTTTACTTTTTATTAATAGTAGTAATTTTATCAATTAAAAATAGTAAAAAAAATTGGGTGTTTTTGTCTTTTTGATGCAAAATTAATGTGGCAATTGTAAAAAAATTAGTTATTGGATAAATTACATATTATGCTAAAAATTAAGAAGTAAATTGAGAGAGACTATGGTAGTTTTTCTTCCTTTTTTTAATAAATTAGCAAGAAAGTTTCATTTATGGTGGAAAAACAAAAATACAAAAATCAATATCAAACAGTATCAAATAATAAAATTAACAAATTTCTCTATGAAAGACTATCACATGATTAAATTGATAAATTGATTTTTCTACCTTTATGGAAGTTCAGTTATCTAAATATCAATTTTAAAATGTATAATTAAATATATGAGAAAAGCTCCGTCAAAGTGAATTCATATACAATCTTTCTATTGATAATAATTTTAGGTTTTAAATTCGTAATTTTGCATGTAAGCTCATTTAAATATACAATTTATTTTAACTAATTTAACCAATTGTTGGTCGGTCCTCCCTTAGCGATAAAATATACTTATGCTATCCCATTTTGTAGGCCTAACGAAAAAAAAAAATCCTGAATTTTGACTTTTTTATCAATTTTAGTTAATTTTTTAATTTTATCAAGTAATGCCACGTATGTAGTTTTTTTTATCAATTCTAGCCTCTATTTGTGTTCAATTAATTTCATGCTAATGTGGCAGTTATATCTTTCAAGTGAGCTATACAACATCCAGTGTCCGTGTTAAGTCATATATATATATTGAAAAAAAGCCTGAACTTTCAGATTTTTATCAAATTTAGATAGTTATTTTAATTTTATCAATGAAAACAGCGTACTAATTTTTCTCTAACAAATTATTTTGTTATATTGATATTTATTCAATTAAATTATTTATTAATTAACTATATATATTAAGTGTATAATGTGATTAATCAATTAGAATTCAATTTTATTGAAGAGTCTTTTAAAAATGTTATTTTCAAATATACTAATTGATAACATTTTTAAGTAATTTTAAAATAACATTTTAAAAAAGACTATGCAGTAAAATTGAATTCTAATTTATTAATCACGTTAAACATTTAATATGCGTAGTTAATTAATAAACTATTCAATTGAATAAATATCAATATAACAAAATCATTTAATAGAGATTAATCAATACGCAGTATTGATTGATAAAATTAAAAGAATTGACTAGATTTAATAAAAATCTTAAAATTTAAGCTTGTTTTTTTAATATACGTGAATATATGACTTGACACTAATATTGGATGTTGTAGGGCCTACTAGTGAAATATAACTGCCACATTAGCATGAAATTGACGGAACTCAAACAGATGCTAGAATTGATAAAAATGTTAAAATTCAGGTTTTTTTTTTATCATTAAGCCCATTTTGTATATATGATTTAATTTTGATAAAAACACGCGTATTAATAATTCAGTCAACAAAATCATTTTACTCTTTTTTATCCATAACTCATTAATAAAATTTATTCATTTAATAGTAATTATAAATATTATAATAGAAAAAATAATTATTTAAATATATAACTTATAAACCTTTGTGAATATTATAGAAAATTAAAAAATAAATAATAAGTAAATAAAATAGAACCGTAGATAGTATATTTTTTTTACTAGAGCAGTGATTTTTAGATAAAAATCTTATATAAAATTTGTTCGGATAAAGATTCTCAATCTCGTAGCACTAAAACAAAAAGAATTGAAAAAAACCCAAGAAATATCTATCTGATTTGTAAGTATTTTCTGGGCATATCCAATTGTCCATTAGTATATAATTTATTGGGCATTTCGATGTCATTTTCAGTTCCCAAAAGCAAAAGGCTTCTAGCACTGCGCGTGGAGATGAAACAGAAAAATTATGGGACCCAATTACCCAGCACCGTAAATACGTGAATGCTAGGTGTGGCTTATTCATTTCTCACGCGCCAATGAGGAGCGTTTGTGTTTGACTTTTACAGCTTCTTAGAGGGTGACGTGGCTCAAAACAGACTTGATTGTCTCTACTGCGTATATACGCATCTACGTATTTTTGTTTAGGCCCCATCACCCCCATGTAAACAAAAAGATTAAGCCTAACCAATATGCTAAAAAGAAAAAATCACAATTTTTTTATAGATTTTTATTTTTATGTTTTTACTTTTATATCAAATAGGTATCACGATGCTGTAATTTTTTTTTAAAATTGAAATTTGATAGGATGAATAATACAAATTATATATTATTTAGCAGAGGTTTGGCATAGATCGAATTATAATTATTGTTATTTAACAATAAAATGATCTTTTTTTTTTTTTAACTCTAGGTCTGTATTTATTCTATCTTGTACACAGGAACAAAATCAAAATTGAATTGATCAAAATTTAAAAATCAAAATTGAAATTGAATTACGATGAATGGTTCTCAATTTCAAATTAAAAGTAAAATAGTATGTTCTATTATTTTTTAGAATCATAACCTCCAATTACGAATTATAATCATATGTTTCTACTTAATTTTTCAACTTAAATAATAAAAAAAAAAAGTTACTAGTTTTTTTAAACGAAATTTTAGATTTTTTCATTAAACTCTCTTATTATTTTTTTTTCCACAACACTAATAACTACTCTGCTTATGATTTTAATCCTTTAAATAAATCTACCATGAAATATAATCATGTTTTAGTTCCATGGATTCACAACTGAATGATATGAAATTAAAATAAAATTACTGAACCTTTCAAAAAATAAAATAAAAATAAAAATTTTTAATCAATTTAATGCTTTTAGGTATAACTGTAGGTGTTGATAATATTTTTTTTTCAAAAAAAAATATTATTAATATAAATAAGATTTTCAACATAAATTTAATTAACACATAACACAGCTTACAATAACTAAGTAATACCCATGATGTGAGAATTTCATGCTTCAAAAGTCAGAGCTGTATGTTAGGCCCAGCTCCAAATACTTAAGACTAAGGAGGATTATAAACTGTATACAAGACAAATAAATTAAAATTTCATTTGAATAAATGTGAACTTAAAATACGAAATATATATATATATAGAGAGAGAGAGAAAATGTATTTATTTTTTAAGTAAAACGTCATATGACAATTTGAGTTTTATTCGTGGATTATTTGAGATCAATTTTATAAATTTATTCTTCTTTAATATTATAGGTTATATAAAAAATTTATATTTAAGCTTTGTACTATATAATTGTATTTAATAAATCTTATATAATTTAAATTTTAAAAATCCAAATTGTGATTTAGCCCCGTATTTTTTATGAAGAACATATTTTATTTTATTGTTTTTGATGATAGAAAGTTATTATATTAATGAATTTAAACTTTTATGTTGGTTATAAAATTTATTATCATTGATTTGATATAAATTAAATAACTGAATTTGATATATTTTAATAATCGAATGTAAATGTCTGTTTCATAAATTAGATTTTATTATTCAATATTCTGTTTTTAAAATAATTATTTTCTACATGAAGTCTGTTACACATTGTCACTGTTAATCTTTTACTTATTATTTATACTCCTATAATTATTTTTATATAATATTATTGATTGTAAATTTTCTTTTATATTGTTCATATTTTTATAATATTAAAACACGATTTCATTATGAAATTGGTATAAATACAACTGCCAATTGATAAAACGATAGTAAAACAAACCTTCTTTCAAAAATTCTAAAATAAATGTATGTTTAATATATATATATATATATTATTTCTTCATTTTTTTAAGTAAAATCTTTTAAATTATAATTATGTGTTAAAAATAAATATTTTAAAATATTTTCAGAAATCTTATTATTACAAATAGGTAAATTAAATTTGTTAATTTAATTTTTTGAATGGAAGTATAATATTGATAGAATTCTTCAAGCCTACATGGCCACATATATATATATATATATATATATATATATATATATATCCTAAATATTAATATTTAAAATATCTATAGGATATTTTTTATTTTATCAGTCAGAATTGTTAATTTTTAAAAGTAAATTATATTAATTGAAATTATTATTTAAGTGAATAATCTTATTATTTTAGTTGTATTAGATAAATCATATTAATCAAATTAAAAATTAAAATGAATAATCATATTCATTTAATTATTTTACGCAAATCATATTAATTAATCGATTAATAAAAATAGATAACCATATGAACTTATATTAATTAAATCGATTAATAAAAATAAATAATCATATTGATTTGTTTTAAAATTAATTAAAATAGCTAGTCATATTAATTTAATTTTTTAAAAATCAAATATCGAATATTACAATTATTTAATATTTATTTATATTTTTAAATTTAATTTTTTACTTGATCATAATTAAAGATATTATATGCTACACAAATTTTCACTAAAGTCAATTTAGAAAATCTTATTATTCCGTTATTTTCACATATTATAATATATATTATAAATTGATAAATTATAGATATTCAATATTTATTGTATTAATGTAACTTACAACTTGTTTGAAAATGTTAAAGACACGTAAAATTTCTACATTAATAAATATTTGTCGAAATTTTGAATGCGAGAATTTGTACTCTCCAAATTTGTCTTTCTGAAATAAATATATAATTAATTTAATTAACTATAAATACCAGTGAATTATGTTGTCCAGGTTTACAAATTGATTAATTTCCATAATGGAAAAAAAAAAGAAAAAAATGATGATAAATCCAAAATTAAGGCCCTGTTTATTACAACAATAACCAACTGTCAACCTACCACAACCCTCCTGTCTCACAAGGCCAAGTTAATTAAGATTTAAGACCGCGTTTGAATATGCAATATTAATTAAAATCTCTCGTGCCTTGAACTTCTAAAATGACAATTTTAAAAATACAAAAAGACGCTATAATATATAAACTAATAAAAACAACAAATATTTCTCAAAAATAGAAACACCAAAGTTGACTATTTTGATATATATTTTTAAGTATGAATTATAAAAAATAAAAATAAAAATAAAACTAAAATTTATGTAATATTAAAATTTTTTTATCCGAGAAGGGGCATTAGTCATTAAATTTAAATGTTCATTCATTCAAAATTTTTATTTATATAGTAACTCTTATGAAATTTCATTTTCATTATTCGTATTTTAACATTCTCGAAAAGTTATTGTTGTTTTGATATTATTTTGACAAGCATTAATCTTATTTACAAGTTATATTCTTATCATATAAAACAATTCATTATAATTTCAAAATTACTCGGTGAAGAGACTCATAATGCATGTAATAACTCAAACATACTCTTATTTGTTGTAAATTAAAAAAAAAAACTCATAGATAATAAAACGTTTTACTAATTATATTCATAACATACATGAAAATATAATTTTTTAATGTAAGCTGATATGATAATTATAATATATTTACTATGTAATTTTAGTAAAATAGAACAAATTATTTATTAAAAAAAGGAACAAATTATCTATGTGAAATTAATTTTGTGCCATATAATTAATCATCTATATATAATAATTATCATAAATAACAAAAAGTCTATTTGTCATTCTATAATAGTATAAATATAATTTTTAATTATCTCAAAAAAGCATCATAAGATTATTATTATTATTATTATTATTATTATATTAAACTACTGTATTATTAATGTATTATTATTATCATCCATCTAAAAAAATCTTAAACATTTCTGTAATCTTGCCAAACCTTTTAGCAAAAAAGGAAAAAAAAAAGGTTTTATAGTTAAAAAAGAAAAGAAAAAGAAAATTTATGCTATCAATTTGGCATTAAATCACAGGAAATAAAACCCTAAAGACCCTGCTGTAAGAACAAATCCTCATAGAATCGATCCCTGCCGTAACTTCATAAATCCAACGGTTCAGATCTGCCCATCGCTCGTGCTTATCACTCATCTCTTTCAGCACTTCAGTCTCTCCTCTCCCTGTGTCTGTCTCTGTTTCGCTCTCTAAAAACATGGCTGCTTCTGTCATTGATCATCTGCAACACTCTTCACTGTCAATCTAGTCTCTGTATTTATTACCAAATTTACACTCTTTTAGCACAATATTAGACCCCTAACATAAAATCGACGACTTTTTTTTGTTGGTTCCTTAAGATTTTTGAGTTTGATGGCTTCTTCGTTTTGATCAACAATAACAACTTTTGTGAACCTAAAACACAAACCCAGCTCAATTTTAGTCATTGCTAGCTTAAATTTAGCACCAAGTTTCAATCTTTACACTCACATCTAATGATCACAAACACTTATTCGCAGATTTTGCCTGATATATCAATGCGATCAATGCTTAAAAACGAGGATTTGGGCAAACTGATTAGGGAGCAAAGGCTACAACAAGAGGCAGCGAGTGACAGAGAGAAAGAACTCAATATTTATCGAAGTGGGTCTGCCCCACCCACTGTAGAAGGGTCTTTAAACTCGATTGGAGGTTTTTTTGATGCTAGTGGGTTAGCTGGTATCAAAAAGAACAGCAAAGGTGGGTTCTTGAGCGAGGAGGAGATAAGGTCTGATCCAGCTTACGTTAATTATTACTACTCTAATGTTAACTTGAATCCAAGATTGCCGCCTCCTTTGTTGTCGAAGGAGGATTGGAGGTTTGCACAGAGATTACACGATGGTGGAGTTAATTCTGTGGTTGGGGATAGAAGGAAGGGAAGTAGAGGTGGCAATAATGAAGGGAACAGGTCACTTTTTGCGGTGCAGCCAGGGTTTGGAGGGGGGAAGGAGGAGAACGGGAATGGTGCAGGAGTGGAGTGGGGAGGAGATGGGCTGATTGGATTGCCTGGATTGGGCCTAGGAAGCAGACAAAAGAGCATTGCAGAAATCCTTCAGGTGAAACTTGAATTTTCAGTGTCTTGTGTTGTTTTACTGTGGTGTTTGAGAAACTAATTGCTCGTGAGATTTTTTAAGCAGTTCCTTTTGATAACTTGATGATGATGTTTATTTTGCATGGTATTTTGAAGCATAAAGTGCAATTTAATATGATGGTTTTTTCTCTGGATTATGTGAGGTAGATGCTGTCTTGGCTTTGATTATAGCATATGAAACAATGATGATTATTTGTCAGCAGCTGTTCGAAATTTTTGGTGATGTTTAGATTCTATGGCTTCATGATTTTCGTTCTCTCAATATTGTTGCCTGATATGTAAATTTTATGCTTGTTTTCTGGAGTAACCTGTTCAAGCAATTGCTATGTGTCATATAGCTTGTTTACGGTGTTCAGGTTACTGATGTATTGCTCTTTAAATTGGTAAGTTCTGATTATTGTTCTGTTACTTTTTTGGTTCTTTTTCGAGAATTAATTCCAATACCATGGATCTTGATTCGATAATGTGGATAATTTTTCTGCTTTTCTATTTATGCAAGCTTATTAAATTGCGCCATGTTGGACTGGTTAATCTTGCATTATTTATTGCCAAAATTGTTATTGTTTTTATTGACACTACACTGATGCGTATTTTAGTCTTCAGCAATCTTATATGGGAGGGGAATGGAAGCCTGTTTGCTTGATTTTTGGCTTCGTTTTTGTAAAATTTGATGCAGTGGAGTTTGATAGTAATAATTTGAAAGCCAGTACCTGTTGTTTTATTCTTCTTGCTATTGAAGTGTTTTTCTTTATTTGATGCTTTCTCTCAGAGTTCTAAGCATACCTGGATATTGTTAAGACAGCATCAATGTTATTTTCTTTATCTTGCCTTTTTCTTCTCCCTTTATGCAACTATTATTTTGTGACTTTGGGCAAACAAATACATAAATGTATATTTACAAGTTTTTATTGTTTGTTTTAAGCTGAAACAACAATTGCTTGCTGGAAAGCGTGATTTTGACAATAAATTTAAAGTTATTGATTAACCATTCTCTAGACGTTTCTTGATTTTCTTCGTCTTTCAATTTCTCTTGGCTTGTTTGCTTGCTTAATGATTTGATTTTGCAATGCAGGATGATATGGGCCATGCAAATCCCATCTCAAAGCATCCTTCTCGTCCAGCTAGTCGCAATGCATTTGATGATAACATAGAATCTTCTGAAACCCAGTTTTCTGATCTTCATGATTTAGCATCTGCTGATGCTTTGCGCTCTGTTGCGAATAAACAGGGCGTCCCTGTGGTCTCAAATGTTAGTGCAACAGGTTCTCATACCTATGCTTCCGCTTTGGGTGCTTCCTTGTCACGGAGCACTACACCTGATCTTCAACATGTAGCAAGAGCTCCTAGTCCTCGGATTCCACCTATTGGGGGTGGCAGGTCCAATTCTATAGATAAAAGAGAATCGAGCAGTTCAAACTCATTCAAAGGTGTCTCATCAAGCTTGAATGAATCTGCTGAGCTTGTAGCTGCTCTTTCTGGATTGAATCTGTCAACAGTTGATGAAGAGAATCGCTCGATTTCACAGAGCCAACGTAACATTGATGATCACCATAATCTCTTCAATTTGCAAGGTGACCACAATCTGAATCACGTCAAGCAACAGCCATTTTTGAATAAGTCTACTTCGTCTATTAACTCCTATCTAAATGGGCCCTCAACACCAATTCTCAATGGCAGAGGAGGCTCCCCTTCTGACCCCCATAATGTTGATAACATGAATTCTGCATTTGCAAACTTTGGTTTGGGTGGGTATCCTATGAACCCTTCATCTCCATCCATGATGGGAAGCCAGCTTGGGAGTGGTGGTTTACCACCTTTGTTTGAAAATGTTGCTGCTGCATCTGCAGTGGGAGGAACTGGATTGGATTCTAGATCACTGAATGCATTAGGACCAAATTTAATGGCTGCTGCTCCAGAATTACATACTCTCAGCAGAGTTGGAAATCAGACTGCAGGTAATGCTCTTCAGGTGCCTGTTATGGATCCCTTGTATCTTCAGTACCTGAGATCGAACGAATATGCTGCTGCGCAGCTTGCAACTCTCAATGACCCTTCTATGGAAAGGGAGTACCTTGGTAATTCATACATGGATCTACTTCAAAAAGCTTACTTAGGATCATTGCTTTCTCCTCAGAAATCACAGTACGGTGTTCCCTACCTTGGCAAATCCGGAAGCTTGAATCATAATTACTACGGAAGCCCAACATTTGGTCTTGGCATGTCCTATTCTGGGAGCCCAATAGGGGGGCCCCTTCTTGCGAGTTCTCCTATTGGATGGGGCAGTCCTGTCAGGCACAATGAACGAAACATGCGTTTTACTGCTGGGATGAGTAATCTGCCTGGGGGTGTCATGGGATCTTGGCACTCAGAATCTGGTGGTAATCTGGATGAAAGTTTTCCTTCCTCTTTGCTTGATGAGTTCAAAAGCAATAAAACTAAATGTTTTGAACTGTTGGAAATTGCGGGTCATGTTGTTGAGTTCAGGTATATATCTCTTGGTCAAACTTATGTCATTTTACTTTGGCCCTTGAGAAACTTAATTTTGTTCTTGTACAATATCTTTTGATGAACAGTGCTGATCAGTATGGGAGTCGATTCATACAGCAGAAACTTGAAACTGCTACAACCGAAGAGAAAAACATGGTTTTCAATGAAATTATGCCCCAAGCCCTTTCCTTAATGACAGATGTCTTTGGTAATTATGTGATTCAAAAGGTATTTTCTCATTACAAAACCTAATTTGCCTATGCTTATGATGGTCATGCTGGGCCTTTAATAATGATATGTTTTTATATGCATAATCATGTCTTGCAATCTTAATACACACAACATAAAAGCAATGACTTAGGCATGGCATGACTGTTTTTTGTCTTCAGTTTTTTGAGCATGGATCTGCATCCCAAATAAGAGAACTGGCTGACCAGCTAACTGGGCATGTTCTGACTCTTAGTCTTCAAATGTATGGTTGTCGAGTGATACAAAAGGTATGTGTATTCTTTCCCTCCTTGTGATACTTGCTTTGTGAGATTCTTGCTTTTTTTCAACCCCAGTTGTGCACTTCTGCTAGCTTAAGGTAGAGTTGCTACAGAGTGATTTTACCTTGTGCCTTTGGGAGTAAACAGTTTTTTTTCCTACCCGGCTGAGGTGAAAGAATCCACTGAAAGCTTGTCTGCCTTGTTTTCAGTGATACTTCACTGACTGAGGTAGGGGAATCATCTAAAAGCTGGTCCCCAACCCCAAGAATTGTGAATGAGGCATCACTTGTAAAAGATTCTAAAAGTGTCTGCAGGATTCAGGAATCCATCCCCACCTTCCCCAGACAGCTTCTTAATAATTGATTTTGGTTAAATTGCCTAGACCAGTAAAAATCATGCCTTTTTTCATGTTGCATCCCCTGAGTTTTGGATATTTTTGTTCACCACATTTGAATATCTGGTCTTTTGTTCACTTGAAATTCTTTAATTTCTGAAAAACTATGGGACGGTAAGTAATACTTCCACATGTATTGGATTTTGGTTCTGAAGCACCATTGTGTATTTTGGCTCGTTAGTCTGGACGTGTTAATTTTGCTGTTTTCTTTCAGGGAAAATGTCTTTAAAAATTTTGATCTTCGTAATAATCGAGTGATATCTCTTGTTTCACATTAAAATCTTAAATTTCACTTTTTGATAATAATAGAAGATCATGATAATAGAATGATATGTTTGGATTTCACTCTTTGATCTTGATAACCAGGCTATAGAAGTGGTTGAACTGGACCAGCGAACAAAAATGGTGGCAGAGCTTGATGGTCATATCATGCGCTGTGTACGTGATCAGAATGGGAATCATGTGATCCAGAAGTGTATTGAATGCGTACCCGAAGATGCTATACAGTTCATTGTTTCAACTTTTTATGATCAAGTTGTGACACTGTCTACTCATCCATATGGTTGTCGGGTCATACAGGTTTATATACTTTACCTCTATACATGTATTTATAACTATATGCATTTACATCTATGTATCAACATATACATAGATTTTTGTGTATGTGTCTGTGTATATGCATGTGTATTTTGCATGTGTGTATATCCTTGTTTGTCTACTTATAAATGAATGTCCAAGAGTTATGATTCTAATTTGGGACAAAATTCTATATGACAGAGAGTCCTTGAGCACTGCCATGATGCTAAAACCCAGCGTATAATGATGGATGAGATTTTGCAATCTGTTATCATGTTGGCACAAGACCAGTATGGAAACTATGTTGTACAGGTTTGTTGTACTTATATGAATGGTGCTTTTGAGATACATCTATGTTATCTCTAGGAAATATAGATTGAGGATACTGAATATTGACGATTAAAAATGAAGATAATTATTTTTTAGTTTGATATGTTAGTAAATATCTGCTGCATATAAGAAAGGCTAGGAAATACCCATCAGTGTTCGGGATTATTCAAGCAGTTTAGCATTTGAGACTGAAATGTGAGAGATTCAGCCCCATCAGTGTTTGTAGGTTGAACTATCACTGCTTTGTAGAATTTTTTGCTTGGTGAGATATTTATTCATTCTACCATTTTATTCTTTGATAGGCAAGTTCATAAATCTACCTATGCTTTTGTGGTTGATGTTAGCAAACTTCTTGTGGCCTTCCATGACAGTGCATTATTTTGATGATCTCTCTAGCCTCATGGAACCAAGTTGATTCAGTTGATAAAAAAAAAAAAAAAAGATATTCCTCATTAAATTTGAGGAAAAGCACCTTGGTAGATCTATTAAATGAGCATAAAGAACAAACAACAGCATACCAATGAAGGACGGAACTTAAATGTTTCTCATTTTAGTCCTCAACCATTTTTCCCATGGAGGAGTTGGTGAGAAAATTGATTATGCTACTTACTCATTTTGCAATTGTGCAACTGAAATCTACAATATGCAAATGAAATGATCTAACCTTTCTATAATTTGTTTGATAAGATATCTAATTAATCTGCACGCTATAACTTATAAAGCTAATAGCAATATCACTTATTTCTTGTGCTGGTGTGTGCTTACAATTCCCACCACTGACCTACATATTCATTTATTTGGTAAATTACTGACCATGGTGTCACATGTAAAGTTTAAAGCAAAATATAATTTGTCACCCTTCAAGTGCCTGAAATATTTTGGCCAGTATTTGCTTTTGACATTCATGTGATATTCCAATTAGACTGAATGTATTTCTTTCCGCCTGTGATGCAAATTAAAATAATAATAACTGCCATCTTTCTCCCCTTCATTTACCCGTGGAGACTTACACATTCTATGTACTTATTTGTTTACCTATTCTCAACTACTCTGTTCTGATTGATTGCACCAATATTACAGCATGTGCTGGAGCATGGGAAACCACATGAACGTTCAGCAATAATAAAGAAATTAACAGGGCAAATTGTTCAAATGAGTCAGCAGAAGTTTGCCTCTAATGTTATAGAAAAGTGTTTAACATTTGGTACTCCTGTAGAGCGCCAGACCCTGGTGGATGAGATGCTTGGTACCACTGATGAAAATGAGCCTCTTCAGGTATCCATTAGCTTCCTATAACTAAATAGACTGAGAATGCTTAAAGCTTTTTACTTCTTTTCTTTCTTGAGTATCTTTGATTTATTTTCACATGATAGTAAAATCTTAGAAGTACATTGCTGGTCTGGAAGGGGCCTTTTGTGACATGTTCTCTGCCCTCTCTATATTCCTTTCAATTTTATATTATCTCGGAATCCAACAGACGTTCATCGATGCTTGTCCAACCCCTTCGCTACTTAAATCACTATCACCCCAAATAGGGAAGTCCTTCCCCTAATTGTATCAGATTAGCTTTTTTTTTTTTTTTTTTTTTTTTTTTTTTTTTTTTTTTTTTTTTTTTGAGAGAATTGGTAATTGCAAAATTAGATTACTGTTATGCTGACTTGAGAGGTTGAGTGCACTACATATAGAAGCAATTGAGTGGAATGTTGTGTTTTTCTTCACAATAAAGGGTCATTTCTGTGTCCGAGTGGAATATTTATGCATTTGGCATTTTATTCATGGGCCTATGACAATGGGGTTGACATCTCTTCCCTCTAGTCCATTTGATGAATCCACTTGTGAATGACAAAATTCTCATTCCTAAAATCCAGTTATTTCAAGTGGTGCTCTCATTTTTGCAAAATTTTTTGTTTAGCTCATTTAAGGTGTTCAATGACCTTATTTGCTAATCTCTCTTCAGGTGATGGCTTCCGAATTTAATTTTGTCTTAAACTAGTATTCATTAGTATTCATTTTGATTTTTGTTTCTTGTTCTTGCAGGTTATGATGAAAGATCAGTTTGCTAATTATGTTGTACAGAAAGTGCTGGAAACTTGTGATGACCAGCAACTTGAACTAATCCTTAACCGGATAAAGGTTCACTTAAATGCTCTGAAGAAGTATACTTATGGGAAGCACATAGTTGCGCGTGTAGAGAAACTTGTTGCAGCTGGAGGTAACTCATCTACTCATTTTATCCTGATTTAAAAAAATTTGATCTGATTTCCACATATTTGAACGAAAGTTGGCTAGAAATTTTTTGTGCATTATGTTTTCATTGCCAATTACCGTGTTCTTTTAGTGCAGTCATTGTTTGACAGTTGATTAATGGCTTAACTGGACCAGATGAGTATTATATGGTGTTCAGTGAGTCGAGCAAGGACTTACATTAGAAAAAATGTATGATGCAGTTGAGCATCATAAAGAAAGAGTAGCTAGAAAAGTTTTGCACTTTAGCAATTGCAAAATACTTACGAGAGTTGCTAAAATGAACTTTTTCCTTATAAGCCCTTTATTCCCTATGCATTTGAAACTATTTTATCATCATTCATCAACCAAGTAAAATTAGGAAGCATAATTTCAATGTTTATGTATATAGCTTATTACTTGAAGATTTTTCAGTTCTTCGGCCGAGTTTTTCCTTTCTTAATGCTAGTACTTGCTAACTCTTGATGAATTATATGTTGCATGTTCACTTCCTAACAAGTGCTTATATCTTTTGCAGAGAGGAGGATTAGCATCCTTACCCTGCACCCTGCTGCAGCTTAGATGTCATAGGAGAAGTTGTACAGCTAACTGAGGATAGTACGAGTGCCTCTTGCTTTTCTTCTTTCTTTTGATATCTAGCAATGGCTCCATCTATTTATTTGGATAGATAGGAGCTTAATGAAAATAAAAATTGTCAGTTGTACTTAAAACTGTACATTGTTAGTTTGAGGATATACCTTAGATTCAGGCTAGCTGAGGGTCAGATGGCGAACATACTGATGCCCTTGCAGTTGCAGAGGAGATAAAATTTACTGTACAAGTTTTAAGGGTGTAAAAAAATGGAGGAGGTAGTGGATTTGCGATCGTGACTGTACAAAATATTTACCTGGCAGAGATGGCCTTTGTGTTTAGGAGAGTCTGGAATTTTTGTCATGTTTGAGATTGTTTATTTTTCTTTTTTAAAGAACTCTTTACCCCCATTTTCATGGTTTTCATGGTTGCGAATGTATCATATGCAGATTGTTTTTCCATCTACTCGTTTGTGTTGTGGCTGCCCATTGCTTTTAGCATTTTATTTTATTTGAGCATCACGTTTATTTTTCTTTAGAATTAAAATACGTTTATTTGTTTTTGTTTATTGTTTTTATTTTATTTCACAATAAGGTTCAATAATTAAGTTTTTGTACAATTATCACTTCATTTTTGTTTTTAATATTTTTACTTTAATAACGATAATAATAATAATTTTACCAATTAAAAAAATTAAAAATTATGAGTGAGTTCTTTAGTGGATATAATATATTTGCAGTTACAAACTTGCAGTCATTACGATTATTGAATGTTGAGTGAAACTGTGAAGGAAAGAGATGGAAATGATGAATGAAAATAAGCATTCACATGGGAAAGGAATAAATAAAAATGAGGAATAAGGTCCAATGTTGTTCCTTTAACTTGAACGTGATATACACTTTATTCAAAAATTAAGTTTTTTTTTTTCAATAAATATTCAGTTTTGTTGTATAATTACTCATTTTGGTTTTTGCACTAAACGAATAAATTTCAAATAATTATTTATTTTTAATAATAATAATTGTAGTAATAATAATAATAATTTTATCAATTAAAACTATTAAAACTAATATTTTATTCTTTTGTCAAGATTTAGGGCTTTTTGTTTGTTAATTTAGTGCGAAGTTAAAGGCGATAATTATATAAAAAGTTCATTTTTTGAAACTTTTGATTTCACGTTCGATTCTTATCTACGTAATCATTTAAATATAATTTGTTTGTGATGCCTTTAATGGGTTTTATGATGGATTTTGAAACTGTTGTAACTGCTATCAACAGTGCATAATTTATAATAATCATTATATAACTGCTGTCAGTGCATAGTTTATAATAATCATTGTATAACTGCCGTCAACAGTGCATAGTTTATAATAATCATTGTATAGTAATGAATGAAAAAAAAAAAAATCATGTAAGTTCAAGTGATAAATTGAACTTTATTTGGTAAAACAATAGCAATAAATCATTAGTTTAACCCTATCCGGAAAAGATTAGGGAAAAATGATGACACTTGATGACAATTAGTTTTCATTAGCAAACTTCAAAATTACTAAACAATAGAAATATGAAAGACCAAAAATACTACTACATTTTGAAAGCTTCTCTCCTTGTGCTTAATTATATCACGACACCATCATTAGGAGGACAAAAGGTAATAACATACCTAGGAGCCTTACAAGTCTTAAGCCCTGAAGCATCATCATATGCAAAACTATAAGCCCTAGGACATATTGCCTTAAAAAGATGAGCAAAAATACTAGGTTTACAACTTTTAGGATCTGCATATTCCCCTGTACAACAATATCTATCAGTTTTAGCAGCCAAACATGCACTTTTACAACCCACCACCTTTCCTTGTCTCTTCACAGCCAATCTTTCAGGGCAACAGATATTCAAATCCACCTCACAGCCGGCGACACCACATCCTCCGCCACCACTACCACCTATAGGCACCATAGAAACAGGCACATTAAACCCATCAACTAAACTAACATCGTAAAAATGTAAGTCGGAATTTGGAGTCCCAAATGTCATTTCTACTAAAGATGTTGGAGGAACACCACCATTGCCTTTGCATTGTAAAAGGCCTGCACAGTCTCCGGTCAGACATGAACCTTTTCCTGTGTTTTCATCAAAGCAACAGCCTTGTCTTGGCCAGATTCTGCCTGACCATTGCTCAGGGAGTCCAATAACTGTCTGTTCGCCGGCCGAGAGTTGGAAACCGCCATCTCTTGGTGTTTCTTGGCCTGCAGTGCCAAGAATTCCTGGCCATATGCTTTCTTTGCAGTTGTTTACTATAACGAGTTCAGTCCCATCTGCAAGAAAACAATGAATCAAGAACCAAGATAAAAAGAATTTAAGAAATCAAAAAAAAAAAAAAAAAAAAAAAAGAGCAAGGAAGGGAGTTCTTTAGTGAATATAATATATTTGTAGTTAGAAACTTGCAGCCATTGAGATTATTGAGTGAACCTGTGAAAGAAGAGATGGAAATGATGGAGAAGAAGAAGAAGAGGAGGAAGAGATTACAGGAAGTTGCAATAGACATTTGATTTAAATTTTTTGGAGAAAGGAAGTTTGGTGGTTTCTTGTTTATAGGTAATAGGAGGTTACTCCTTATTTTTTGCAGCAAGAAAGGACATTTTTTTTGTGATTTTAAAAACAACAGCTTGTGGAAAAAACGGTCCGCTAAGCTGTAAAGGATGTGTAAAATAACCGTTAATGCTCAGTTGGTGACGTTTCACTTTTATTTTTTCAGTTTTGCTTGTGTGAAAGACTTAAAAGTATAGTAAACAATTGGAATACTTTGCTAAATCATGAAAAAGAGCCTCTCTTTGCATTGGGAAATGCAATTTTTAGATCTATATCAGGGTTTATGAACACGGTGGAGAGGCCTCGATTTAATTTTCAAAATGACGGAATTTCAACTCGAAACTTTATGCGTTGAAAAATTAATTAAGCATTACCTGATTGGCATATATACAATCTGTATTAATATTTTACATATTGCACCACATGACTAGCATGTCATTTTTATGTTCTACTTTTTTATTTAAAATTTTATTTGAATATATATTCTATTATGTTATGTTTTTATTATTAATTGTATTTCACTAATATCATATTACAAAACTAAAGCTACTTGAATCTATTGTAAAATATATATAAATAACAAAATAAAGTTTCAAGTACACTTTTAGAATTGTAGAAGCTTACCTTAAATATAACATGAATTACAAATTGACCCGTCCATGGCACGGACTTTCAACTAATTATATTTGTTAGATATTTCATTTAAGTAAAATATTTTTACTTAAATGCTTTTAATATTTTTTTATTACACAAATGAAGTAAAAATTATAACTTAAGAAATAAGTCTAATGAAAAGGTAATGTATAGTAAAATTACAATTTTATAAGAGATTCTTTTGAGTTAAAATTAACATTTTGTCGATTAAATATCTCAATTAGAATCTTTTAATTAGTAAACCTAAGAAATATATAATAAAATTTTCAAATAAAAGTAGGTAAAAATTATATAAATGAAAAACAAATCACGCTAAGACAACATTTTAAATGAATCTAAGTGTTTGATTGGAAAAAAAGAAAGAATTATTAATATTTTTAAACAAATCATCACTTACGTCTTTTTATATAGTTTGGAACATATATGATCTAAAACAGTTTATCTCGTGACTACAGAGGAAATATTGCTCCACATCCCGCTAAAGCCTCTGTCACATTTTATGGGCTACGATAGATATTTAACATGAGAAAAAGAAACTGTTTGGTTGTCGGGAAAATGGAGGAAAACAAAGATAAAATATCAACTTTCAAAAAAACTGTCACGAAGCAGAATCACTCGCGCCGGTTCAAATTAGGATCGCCGGTCATCGGCTGCTCCACTCTGTCTCTTCTTATTTAAGTTCCAACCGTTTCCGGTTTTTTCGCCAGATAACCGGAACTTCCGGTTTCGTTTACTTTTCCTTTTCCAAAGCCGGTCCGCTTCCCACTTAACCGGATGACCCGGTAAAAGCCGAACTAATTATGGTTAAAGCTAAACCGGCTAACACGTTAAGCCCTAACCGGTCGGTCCGGTCACAGACCCTTTCGGTTTATAACCCATTTCAACCTCCTTAACTCGGTTTTGTTAGCAATTGTCTCGAAAACAACATTGAAATCCAAGTAAGTTCTGTTGCTCTTTCTGTGTCTTTTCATGTCCTGTTTTATGGCTTTGATTTCTTAGTTCTTATATGTTAGAATCTTAGCCAACGCTAAAAGGTAATGTGAAATAAGCTTGTTTTATCAAGGAAACAACAGGGAAAATTAGGTTCTTGTCTTAAATCCTTGTTACACAAAAAAGATTATAGCTTTAATTATAAGTATAAATGATTATTTGATTCTTAGGGTTTGGTTTTGATGGATGCAAATTTAGAACCTATACCTATTACTTCACAAAAACATGATCCAGCATGGAAGCATTGTCAAATGTTCAAGAATGGAGAGAGAGTACAACTAAAGTGTATTTATTGTAGCAAAATTTTTAAGGGAGGAGGAATTCATAGGATTAAAGAACATTTAGCCGGTCAAAAGGGCAATGCGTCAACTTGTTTACGAGTTCCTCCTGATGTTAGGCTTATGATGCAACAAAGTTTGGATGGAGTTGTTGTTAAGAAGAGGAAGAAGCAAAAGATTGTGGAAGAGATCACGGATTTAAACCCTGTAGTTGTCAATGAGATAGAGGGTTTTGGTAACAATCATATTGAAGCTAATAATGGGATGGATTTGATTGGAGTTTCGAATGTGATAGAGCCTAGTTCAAGTTTGTTAGTTGTTCAAGAAGAAAGAACGATTAGTAAAGGTGGGGAGAGGAAGAAGAGGGGAAGAAGTAAAGGTTCAGTTGCAAATGAAAGTGCTGCTGGTACTATGAATAATAGATTGGCATCAGGTGCTAAAAGATCGAAAGAACATGCCCATATGGCTATAGGGAGGTTTTTATATGATATTGGGGCACCTCTAGATGCTGTGAACTCAGTTTATTTTCTACCAATGGTTAATGCAATTGCTTCAGGAGGATCTGAGGACGGGATGCCTTCATATCATGATCTTCGTGGTTGGATATTGAAGAATTCGGTTGAAGAAGTGAAGACAGACATGGACAAGTACATGGCAACTTGGGCAAGGACTGGTTGTTCAATTTTGGTTGATCAGTGGACCACATCAATTGGCAGAACTCTATTGAGCTTTTTGGTTTATTGTCCTGAAGGAGTGGTATTCTTGAAATCTGTTGATGCATCTGATATTATAAATTCATCTGATGCTCTTTATGAATTGCTTAAACAAGTTGTGGAAGAAGTTGGATTTAGACATGTTTTGCAGGTGATAACTAGAATGGAAGATCAATATATTGTTTCAGGGAAAAGGTTATCCAATACTTTTCCTACTCTATATTGGGCTCCTTGTGCTGCTCATTGTGTAGATTTGATACTTGAAGATTTTTCAAAACTTGAATGGATAAATACAGTAATCGAACAAGCTAGGTCTATTACAAGATTTGTATACAATCACAGTGTGGTATTGAATATGATGCGAAGGTATACTCGTGGCAATGATATTGTCGAACCAGGACTCACCAGTTCTGCTGCAAACTTTGCAACATTGAAAAGAATGGTTGAACTTAAGCATGCTTTGGAGGTAATGGTTTTTTCACAGGAGTGGGTGGATTGTCCATATTCGAAGAAACCAGGGGGATTAGAGATGTTAGATTTGGTAAGTAATCAATCATTTTGGTCGTCTTGTGATCTGATAGCCCATTTAACATATCCTTTCTTGAGACTTTTGATAATAGTTAGTTGCCATAAGAGGCCTGCTATGGGGTATGTGTATGTGGGCATGTATCGAGCAAAAGAAGCCATTAAGAAGAAACTTATAAAGAGGGAGGATTATATGGTCTACTGGAATATTATAGATCGTTGGTGGGAAAAACAAAGCAACCTCCCTCTTCATGCTGCTGGTTTCTTCCTTAATCCTAAGTTCTTTTATAGCATTGAAGGAGATATCCACAATGACATTCTGTCCGGGATGATTGATTGCATAGAAAGACTGGTTCCCGATGCTGACATTCAAGATAAAATTACCAAAGAGATACATTCTTACAAAAGTGCAGCTGGAGATTTTGGAAGGAAGATGGCAGTAAGAGCTAGAGACACACTGCTTCCTGGTGAGGGTTCTTTTTGTTAATTGAATTGCCTTCTTGCTTAAAAATTCATATGCTTACATTTGTAAGGATTAGAAGTTCCTAGGAGGGGAGGTTGATGAGTGTGACTAAAATTTTTGTTTGCACATGCATGGAGCTAAGATGTTTAGAGGGAATAGGAACCTTCCATTTTTTTCTATTGCATAATTGATCATGACACAGCGGAGATGATTTTTATACTGTGCATGACTTCTTATATTTGGTATGACAAGAACACTTTTCTTTTAGCGCTTAGCTAGGCAGGATCAGTACTTCATAAAGCCTTCAACGAAATCCCAAAATGTTGAATATCCGATTGCAGACTTTGTAATAATGAGTCCAATCTGGTGTCCATTGTACATTGGATCAAACACCTTCTTTGCATGTCTTGCCACTATGTCGGGTGCAGAAATTTTGTTTTAATAGAATGGATTCTGTTGCAAATAATATGTTACCTCTTAGATTACTATTTATTTGATTTTTTTTCTTGCTGTAGCTGAATGGTGGTCAACGTATGGAGGAAGTTGCCCAAATTTGGTGCGGTTAGCTATTCGAATTCTCAGTCAAACCTGTAGTTCAATTGTGTATAAGCAAAATCAGATTCCTGTTGAACAAATACATGATACAAGGAATTGTTTGGAGCGTCAAAGACTCAGTGACCTTGTGTTTGTTCAGTATAATTTGCAATTGAAACAAATGTAAGTTTTTATCGATGCTACTGAATATGCTTATTGATGGTGCTAGAAAATTGGGGGAAACAAGGTATAATTTTTCTGGCTACCAATTCTTTTACAGGACTGGTGTTAAGAACAAAGAACAAGATTCTATTGACCCCATTTCAGTTGACAGTATTAGTACTTTGGAGAACTGGATCAGGGAGAAAGATTCCAGCTCAGAAGACTATGCAAACTTGGATTGGATGGCACTTGATCCACCTTCTTCTAATACAAGGCTCCATGATGAAGTTGAAGAGTTGGGTTCAGGTACTTGTAATTCTTCCTGATGTGAAAACACTACTAAGGAAACATTATTTTTCTGGCAAGCTAATTCTGCTTAGAGATGCATTCTTGCTAATTAAAGTTATTATATGCAGGGTTTGATGATTATGAGATTTTTAAGAGAATCAAAGACACTAAAGAGGAAAATGTTGAAGACAATAAATAGAACGACTTTCAAGTAAACATTTTATTCGAAGTATGCAATTGGATTACTGCTTGCCCACTATAATTCACTACGAGACGTTTTTAATTATCTGACTTTATTAAACATTAACATTAGAGACAATTATAAGATGTAAATGGATTAGGTTTCTTTAACAGTAGAGATTATCACTATGAAGATTAGGCTAGATTATGGTGAAAAAGATTTGATAATGCCACAACTATTGCTTGATGATTGCAGTGGATTCAGTATCTTATTGAAGCCATGAGGAGTCAAAATAGTAGGTAGGTAGGTTTGATGTTTGAGAAAAGTGCATTGTAGACCATAGATAGATAGAAAAGGCTGTATATTAAGTATGCTATTGTACACTTCATCTCATAAATATTCAAATAGATTTATTTTAAGCATTTCGAATCTAGAGAACATTGAGCCTATATATGCAATGAGATTAATGATTTTTGTCTTAAGAACATGTTATTTTAATGTATTATATAGCATTTGACAGGGAGGAAGAACATGCTCATCATGAAAAGTACTTAGGTCCTTTTTTTTTCCTTTTTGTTCTCCATTTGGAGCATTGACCTTTATGTAGTGGAGAATTCATCAATGTTTAGAGAAAGTAGCAAGTGATAATACGTAAGCCACTAATTCATGAGGGATTGGTGATTTCTTTCTTTTCTTGTTTTGCTTCATACTTAGAAAAGTTCGAGGCGTGATTGGTCTAAAGCAAAGTTTGATATCGATTTTACTTTCTTTCAATTAATACTTTATTTGATGAGGCAATTGCATCCCTTTCCCACTACCATCCCCCTAAAGGATTACTTTATGCATGTCCTTCAATGTTTTGGCTGCTCTTCCATTTAGCAATTTTAAGGTCAAATGGTGGCTTCACAATACCTTTTCACTAGTGGGAGCAACTTTTGACTATTTTCTTCAGGAAAATGTGAATTGGTCCAATTGGATTTTGCAGGGTAATAAAAACTCTAATATTATTGCCCACTGTGAGGTAATAATTCTCTTCTCATGGTTTTCCTTTCAGGTCATTCTAATTTGACAAATTTTCCAAATCTAGTATTCTCTTCAAGATTTTCCTGAACTTTGGCACCAAAAACCTAGTGTACTCCCCCATGTGTCATCAGAAAAATGATATTGACTTCCAATTTCTCAACTTAAATGAGAAACATCTAAAGGTTAATTCTTGTGATTAGTGTAATGATCGATTATTTTGCTTCATCGCTCGGGATGTCAGGGATTTCTTTTTCTTTTTCTATTTTTCGCAATACAAGAGAATGGCTAAAACTCGAAAAAGTAAACTCGAATAGATACACTGAAGCCAAATCCAAGGACAACGCAGTTTTCTGCAGTGCAGTATCAGCATGCAAATCATATTACAGAAAGAAACCACTCAATCTAAAAGCTAAAACTTCCTGTTACTTGGATAAAGTAATTAAGATGCTTATTTTTTTTGTTTCTTTCCTTGCTTCATTTGATGAAAATAGATGGGAACAGAAAATAGTATACATGGTCAAGCTGAGGCTATAGTATAGATAAAGAAGCCGAGGTAGTTGGCAAGGTTGCAACTAACATTTATTAAAAAATGTTCATCCATTTAAATATTAATCAACAAGTTGTAAGTTTATGAAATTCGTATATTTGGAATATGTCTTGTTCAGTCACACTCAGACAAAACTACTGGTTGGTTTTCAGAGTCTGCAGCCTGGTGGTTGGCACACAAATTTTTCAAAGCAAAAAGCATATTAATAATGTGAAACTCCTTTCTCTATTCCAAACCCATATCTTGAAATATTGTGACAGATTCAAAAATAGCAATATCTACGTGGAAATTTACAACCCAGAATGGAATATCAATCAATTAATTTACATTTAAGAAAAAAGAAAGAGATATATAGTCATCATATGTGTACAGAAAAATCTTGATACTGGAAAAAAAAAAAAAAATTGTAATTAGCTCTCTTTACCATAACTACCTACCTTCTCTACCAGAATGTGAAAGAGGTGAAGCCGAACTAGCTTCAACATCAATATCCCCAAAATCACCTCCAGAAGACCATGTACTACCTTTCTCAAAATTTGATGACAATGGATACGAGTGCACAAAATCCTCAAATTCCATGCTACCACTACCACCATCACCCTTTTTACCATCATATTCATCTGGGGCCGCAACTGTCTGGGGCAATGACGCTTCTCCTTCCAAATAGCTCACGACTTGCCTCATCGTGGGCCTCTTTTCGGGTGAACTATTAGAACATATTAACCCTAATTTCAACACAACAATAGCCTCGAGATCATCAAACTCGCCATTTAATCTTGAATCAACTACATCAAGAATTGCACCACTTCTCCACTTATCCCATACCCAATCCACCAAAATAAGCTCCTCTGGCAATGCTTTAGGCTCAATAGGCCTCCTTCCACAAACTGCTTCAAGCAATAGTGCACCAAAGGCAAAAACATCTGAACTAGTAGTAGGCTTGCCTGTTCTTGTTAGTTCAGGTGCTAAATAACCCAATGTGCCTACCACTCTTGTGGTGCTAGGATTACTACCCCGATCGTATAATTTTGCAAGTCCAAAATCACTAAGTCTTCCATTTAGTTCAGCATCTAACAAAACATTGCCTGCTTTTATGTCTCTATGAATCACAGTCTGTTCCCATCCTTCATGCAAATACAGAAGGCCAGAAGCAACACCTTTGATGATATTGAATCTTTGTTTCCAATTGAGAATTCTTTTAGGTTCATCAAACAAGTACTTGTCTAAGCTTCCATTAGGCATAAAATCATAGACAAGTAGCAAATCACCTCGTCGGCGACACCAACCAATCAATTGGACTAAGTTTCTGTGTCTAAGACGGCCAATACTAGCAATCTCAGATACAAATTCTTTCACACCTTGCTTAGATTCATGAGAAATTCTCTTAACCGCAACTTCAGTATTAGAATTTGGTAAAGTTCCTTTATAAACTTTCCCAAATCCACCAAACCCCAAAAGCTCTCTGTCTCTAAAACCCCTGGTTGCTTTTTTGAGTTCCTGATAAGTAAATCTATGAGGACCAACATCAAACTCCCATTCTTCTATAAAATCTGCGTTCTTGAGTTTCCTAATTAGGTAAATAGATATACCAATAACTAAGATTATAAACACAACAGCAGAAGCTGTGACAGCAACAATCAGGACTGTATGATCCTTTTTAGGCCCAGGAAGAGAAGGAAGAGAAGCTAAAGATAAAGACTGAGCAATTCCATTTATAGTAAAACTCCATCCAAGAATATAGTGTGTGCTTGCTAGCAGACCAGTTGATGAAGAGAATCCAACAAACATATACTCTTTGAGATAAGGGGAGAGATCTACTTCAAAAGACAAGATGGGAGATCTGGGTTTTATTGAAAAAGGTGAAAGCCTAACCTCTACAAGATTCTTGGAAGAATCATAATCAACCCAAGATTGAATAACCGTTCCCATCTGTAGATTTAAATTAATCTTTGTAGAATTATCGAGAAAATACGCAGCAGGAGCAGATTTATTTGATTCCAAGCTATTTATATCAATACCCACATGGTTATCATTTATATCACCAAATTCAAAATCCCTAACCGTATCAAATTCAACTGCAAAAATGTGATTGGAGAAATTACCCATATCACTTGCATTGAGTAAGCCAAGGTACTGACTTGGAAGACTACCTGACAAGTCCTTCGAAGGAGAGATAGTGAAAGCAAAGCCATGGCCACCAAGCCGTGGGTATCCAGGAACTATAGCAAAAGCAAAGGCGGTGGAAAAGGAGAAAGCTTTGCCATTACTTGAATTCTTGAACTGGATTTGATTGGAGTAAAAGGCATGGCCTTTTAAGCGTTGAGTATTGTTTGTTAAATGAAGTATGCCATTGTCTTCAATTTCTGCTCCATCATATAAGCTCATGTTGTTCTTGGCATCACTGAAGCCATTAAAGAAGAGCTCATTTAGCTGAGAAAAAACTGGGTTTAAAAGAAAAAGAAGAAAAAACAAGAAAACTTTGAGTTTCTTGAACATTATAGACAGAATTAGAGAGTTCTGGAACAGAGGATGTTCTATGGTAACATTTTATTTTTGTACGTGTTTAAGTTGGCTTTGAAAAAGAAGTAAAAGAGAAAAAGATTAGTGGGTGCTTCTTGGATGGTGGAGGGGAGATCTGATATATTGCTCACATGGGGTTTCACAGACAGTGACTGTACGCAGCAGAGCACTAGAGTCCATTTTGGCTTCACCCACTAGTTTGAAAACATGGAAGGTAAATGCTATATTTGCTATATATTCTTGGCCGGTCTGAGTTGGCTAAGCTCATATATTAAATATTGTCCTTGGAGTTAATTTCACAACCAAAGTCTACTATTTTCTCATTTCCTTGTTAACTTAATCACTACCTAGCACAAGTCTAGTCTAGTTGACTCCATTTCATTTTAGTTAACCAACTCATCCACAACACACTTTCGCATTAAACGCAAATCACTTCTACATAATTTCTTCAGGCCGGAGGGACGGAGATGTGAACAGTAAAAACCATCTTCTCCTTTAGTTGTTTATAATTATAGAAAAATATTTTTGGCCAACTTGGATCCCACGCAAATTTTAAAAGGATAATACTCACCTCATCAGTTGTAAGAAAATAATTTAACGAAAATGAAAAATAATGAAATTGCGGAGATTTAAATTGATAATTTTTTTTATTGAGTTGAATTTATATCAGATATAGTTGTACCGTTTAGAAAGACCCTATTTTGGTTGTTCTCAGTAATTATATATTCATATTTTAAATTTTGTTTAATCAAATTTATAGATAGGAAGTATCATTATCAACAAGACATCAATGCTAATTCATATTAAGGTAGATATTATTTCATAATTTTAACCTAAGCAAACCTAACAATAATATAATATAATAGTACTTTGATAAAGACATAATCCTTCTTTATAAACTTTGACATTACATTAAAAAACACTAGGATGAGGTGTCTTCACTCTAAATTTCTCTATGAACATCATAAATTTGAGTTTTTGCAACACATATTGCACAGAATAAATTTGTGGTAGTTCCCAACACATTCAATTTTGTGTCCAATTAGAAAAATACACATAGTGAATCTTTTTAATCGATTGTTTTCATACTGTCTTGATGACAACCACTCATTAAGACAAGACCTTTCAGAGTACAAAAGAGAGTTTTGGGGCTGTCTAGATTATGCTCTATCTGTTGGGGGCTCCACCCTTCAAAACACCACCACCTCCACCATTTCTTTTTCTTCAAAAACCCCTCATTTTGTGTTGGAAAATTGGTCTCTCTATGCAAAGGCAGCTCACAGGAAATGTTTTTTTGTGTTTTCCAATGAGCTCTTAAAAAGTCGGTGCACATCAAAAGACAATACAATGTGATGAATTTCAAATTCTTTGTTGTATTTATCAAAAATTGAAGTGATATTTTTCCTAACATATCTTGGAGTGGAAAAAAAAAAATTTAAATACAAATAACGATTAAATCACAAATTATTACTAATTTAAAGTCTAAAATTAAGTTTTGACTGAAATTTTAAATTTCAATATTAGCTCTTCTCGGATTAATTAATTATAGTAGAGATATCAACGAGTATAATTTAATTGAGGGGTTAAAGTCGGAATTCTATTTCTAAATCATGGTTGAAAATTTAAAAATTTTACATTAGATTGTTTGGTTTTGAGCTTAAATCATGTTGATTTGTACTTTATAGTAATTAGGGTTTACTTGCATGAGGGAGATATGCGTAAGCAATGAGCCAAATTCTAAAAGTGATTAAAAGACATTTAATGCTTTAGACAAGGGTGGTTTGGAATTAGATTGTCTCCACCTCACTTAACCACCCCCAATTTGTTTTCATGGAAGCTTCCAAAAACATCCTTAATTATTTTTGGTAGAAAGTATTAAATTATTAGTTAGAAACTTGATATAGTAACATAAATAAAAGAGATTTTGTAATAGAAAACATTACTCTTGTTTAATGAGATAATTATGTCAAACTCTTAATTAAAAAAGATATTATTCCTTCCATCTCAAATTTTTATATAGAAATTAAAAAAATAATTAATTTTTCTAAATTATAATAAAATAAGGGTAACCCATTTATCTCAAAATTAAAGGAAAATTGTGAAAATAGTTATTTTATCTAGTATAAATAAAGATAAAATTGAAAAAAGATAATTTATTACTCTTTAAAATTCTTAAAACGTCTTATATTTTTTGGACAAAATAATTACTCTAAAACGACTTAAATTTTAAGACGGAGAAAGTAACAATCTAGTATCTTTGCGATAAGGAGTTCATCACCGCTTCAATTCTTGTCATACATTTTTATTTTTTATTTTTCTGAGAATGAATTAACAAAATATGAATAATTTGATTATTAAAAATACTTTAAACGTCTTATATTTTAGAATAAAATAATCACATTAAAATGATTTATATTATGATTATATAGACTTAGCATAAAGAAAAATAGCCAATTGGAAAGGGAAAAGAAAATCAAGTCAAAATTTTGTCAAGCACTAAACATGGTCATTACTCCAATTTCAAAAATTAAGTATTTGATAAAACTGTGTTCTATGGCAGTGGGTTTTGCACCAAAAATTTCTCTGAAACTGCAATTGATGCTCAAAACGACAATGTCCAAAGCTTGAAGATTGATTCGTTTCTGGGTTTTTATATTTCAAAGCACAAGTGGCCTTATAAATAAAAGGTTGGTGATATATATGAAATAAAATAATAATAAAACCTAGTCATTTGTTTGGTGTTGATTAATTATTTATTTAAATTAATTATGTCAGTCATATGTTTATCCATAACTGATATAAGAATGTGTAGTTAAATACATATTCTTTGTCGTGAAAAGAATATTAAACTCAAGAAAAAAAAACCAAACATTGTGAATTTTTTAAAGCAATTTGTGAATTTCCAATTTTTTTTTCCATTTTCCAATTTATGAAAATAGGTATGGGATTTTATATTTAAGGCAATTTATTATGTGCAATCACAGCTAAATCTTGTATTGTAGATAAAAAGAATCCTTAATTTTATAATTAACTTATTAATTAAATATGATTTAGTCGATTTTCTTACTTTTTATAAAGGCATTTCTATAAATGTTTGAGGAGTATATATCATAATTTTTTCCTTAGACAGTATATATAAATAAAATAAAATTATATTTGCTGATTAAAAAAATATATCATAAATTTTTTTTATTAATTTAGAAGATGGAGCTAACTGTACTATTAACATATTTGCCCTTAATAAAATATTAAACCAAACCAATATCCTAACATTTCATTCTCAACGAATATAATTCAGAATGTAATTATATTATTGTTCCTCACATGGGCAGACTTGTCTTATTATAAATAAGCATAGCATGTGTATAGATAAACCGAGCAAATTCAACTTGTTGAAATTAGTAACTAATTAAGTGTGGTCTACTTCATTTTTTTGTCAACACGAGTAATAAGAGGTTTCCAGAAAACTAAAACACAGTGTCTTAGTTTTACGTGATTTATTAAATTAAAAATAAATTAACAACAACAAGCCCGTCTAGCTCAGTTGGTAGAGCGCAAGGCTCTTAACCTTGTGGTCGTGGGTTCGAGCCCCACGGTGGGCGATCTAAATAAATCCAAGTTGTTTCTACGAGAAAAAAGGCACTATAAGTAAAGTTTTGCTTAAAAAAAAAAAAAAAAGATGAATGTTACCCCTAATATCATAACTAACCTATTTAACTCAAATAATATTTAAAAATAGTTTTTTATATATATAATGTATAGATTCTCCAATATTCATAACTAAAATAACAAAAATTAGTACAACAATAAATTTTTATGTGCACTTTCTTGAATTTTCTTTTTTGGCTCTTAATTTAGACTGAAAAGAGGAGAAGTTTGTTTTGTCTAAAGACAAAAGTCTTAAGAGTGGGATGGTCTTAAAAGGGTGTGGCTAAACAGTATAAATTAGTTGACATAGAGAGAGGTTCAAATATAAAATGGTTCAACAAGTCAAATGCAATAATATCATGTTTTATTTATAGTACACTAGTTTGAAAAAAATTTTAGGAGATTGGAATGATGGATATGTGAAGAATGATCTTAAATTCAAATCTTAATATTCTCTTTTTATATGTAAAAATTACAATTAAATAATTGGTTTATGAAAATTTTTTTTCATATCAATCTTACTATTGTAGTTTTTAAATTTTGTTTTTTATTAATTAATTTGTTCATACGGATATTATTTCAATTAAATACATAATATTGGATTATTTTGAAAGAAAATCCAAAAAAATAATTTTGTTTAATAAATCATGTTAAATATAAACATTCATTTAATCCATATATTTTTTCTTTTTTTATTATTTTTTAATGTTTTATTTTCTTATATCTCTTTTTTTTTTTTTTTTTAAATGTCTAAAAATTCGTTAGTTAGTTAGTTTTCCTACATCTAGGAGTGTAAATAAGTTGACTGGAGCTCGAACTTGTTAAACTCGAAGCTCGGCTCAATAGAATTTAATTTAGCTCGAAACTCAACGAGCCTAAAAATTCTAGGCTCAAACTCAACTCAAGACTTGAGTTCAACTCAAAAAATATTAAGTTTAAGCTCAGCTCGAAGTTTGATGTTCAAATAAGTTCAATTATATATATATATATAAGTTCAATAGAGCTCGATAAGGCTCAGCAAAGTTTCAACCTGAATATTATTAAGAGCTCAAGCTCAATTTAAGCCAAACCTTTTCAAACTTTTCTCAAACCGAGCTTGAACAGTTTGCGAGCTAGCTCGACTCATTTACACACCTATCTATATTAATAAAGGGTATATGAGGGTGGAAAACTTGTTAGCTAACTGATTTATACTAACTTTTTAGCATTGGTAGTACCAAATTTAAGTATCAATTCATCTCTACCCTTTCACACGCTTGATTGATAATAATAATAAAGTTGGTAAAAAAAAAAAAATGCCAAAATTAAAAGAATGAAGAGAATTCCTTTTCCTCATTGATTCACCGGATAAGAATAGATGGTCTCTCCCTTTCAAGGTTGTTTTATTTATGGGAGAAACATTATCTTACATAGAGTCAACAACTACTCCCAACTCCTAAGTCCTAAACAAAGATTACTTATTATTATTTATTGCTAGTTTACTACTACTATTATGTTAGAGATAATACATTGACAATGACATGTACCCTTAAATTTCCGTTTTTCAGAAACTTCTTAATCAAATCAAAGGTGATTTTATAAATTATAGTGAAATAGTTCAATAATTTCTTTTCTGCGTTTTTTTTTTCCCCTTCTTTTGCATTACAAGTTTTTTTTTTTTTTTTTTTTTAATGTGATTAATGGAAACTATAACAAGAAAAAAAAAATTTATAAGCAACTTAAGACACTTGGTCTAGTAGTAAGTGTATACTAGATTTCACATTTGAATACAAATTCAAGTCATGAAGTATCTTCACCACAAGTTTTTTCACTACTTTAATGAGTTAAAAGAGAGAATTGACCATTATTATGTAACTCGCAATATTATTTTGACCCATTGAAACTCTAATGAATGAGAAAAAGTTAGTAAGACAAAAAAAAAAAAAAAAAAAAAAAAAAAAATTCAAACAATAAAACACAAGAAGTTTAGGTGGTTCAATAATTTGTCTATGTCCACAGTCAGAATTTCGTAATTTTATATTAACACTGGGGAAAGGAAATGCACATTGCAATAGATTAAAGCTATAGTACACATTTAGGATTTTTTTCAAACTGCTACGGTGCTTCTGCCTCATAAAAAAAATTCCCTGCATTCTTCTTCGTTAACTCTTTTGCCTGAAAAGCCTCCCTCAGAACCTTTTAAATTTTCAGTAATTTTCTAAATAGAAAACAAATCCCATTTATAGAACCACTTCAAATTATATAATTGCACATTAAACACTTCAATTTATAAAATCATTCTATTCAATGTTTCAACTTGTAAATTAGATCAATTAAATACTTATTGAGTAATTGAAAAATATAAAAATTAAATTGTAGTAACTCAATATTTTGTATATAAGAGCCAAAAACTTTTAAAATTGTTATTGTTAGTGTTGAGAATTTAACACTGTAAATCTTGCTTAATGTTAAATATTAGGAAGTAGTCCAGATAATCTGCAATAAATTAAAATAAATTATGTAGAATATTCAACTGAAACGTCTAAAAGATGCAACATGCTAAAAGCAATTGCAGTCACAACACAAACAAGTAGATGGTTTCGTAAGGAAAAACAATCTGCATATGATACATTCTCAACCATGAAAACCATGAAAATGGGGGTAAAGAGTTCTTTAAAAAAGAGAAATAAACAATCTCAAACATGACAAAAATTCCAGACTCTCCTAAACACAAAGGCCATCTCTGCCAGGTAAATATTTTGTACAGTCGCGATCACAAATCCACTACCTCCTTCCTTTTTTTACACCCTTAAAACTTGTACAGTAAATTTTATCTCCTCTGCAACTGCAAGAGCATCAGTATGTTCGCCGTCTGACCCTCAGCTAGCCTGAATCTAAGGTATATCCTCAAACTAACAATGTACAGTTTTAAGTACAACTGACAATTTTTATTTTCATTAAGCTCCTATCTATCCAAATAAATAGATGGAGCCATTGCTAGATATCAAAAGAAAGAAGAGAAGGAAGAGGCACTCGTACTATCCTCAGTTAGCTGTACAACTTCTCCTATGACATCTAAGCCGTAGCAGGGTGCAGGGTAAGGATGCTAATCCTCCTCTCTGCAAAAGATATAAGCACTTGTTAGGAAGTGAATATGCAACTTATGCCCCATCAAGAGTTAAGAAGCACTAGCATTAGGAAAGGAAAAACATGGCGGAAGAACTGAAAAATCTTCAACTAATAAGGCTATATACATGATTGTTTGTGCTTTAGATAACAAAAAACAGAAAAAGAAAAACACTGAAATTATGCTTCCTAATTTTACTTAGTTGATGAATGATGATAAAATAGTTTCAGGCATGCATAAGGAATAAGTATTTTACAAGTCAAAATTTTCTAGCTCCTCTTTCTTTATGATGCTCAACTGCGTCATAAATATTTTCTAATGTAAGTTCTCTCGACTCACTGAACACTAAATAATACTCATCTGGCCCAGTTAAATCATTAATCAATTGTCAAACAATGACTGGACTAAAAGAACATGGTAATTGGCAACGAAAAGATAATGCACCGGAAGTTCCTAGCTAATTTTCATTCAAATATGTTGAAATCAGATCAAATTATTATAAAGCAGGACAAAATGAGTTGACGAGTTACCTCCTGCTGCAACAAGTTTCTCTACACGCGCAACTATGTGCTTCCCATAAGTATACTTCTTCAGAGCATTTAAGTGAACCTTTATTCGATTAAGGACTAGTTCAAGTTGCTGGTCATCACAAGTTTCCAGCACTTTCTGTACAACATAATTAGCAAACTGATCTTTCATCATAGCCTGCAAGAACAAGAAGCAAAAATCAAAATGAATACTAGTTTAAGACAAAATTAAATTCTGGAAGCCATCAACTCAAGAGAGATTAGCAAATAAGGTGCATTGAACACCTTAAATGAGCCAAACAAAATATTTAGCAAAAATGAAAGCACCACTTGAAATAACTGGATTTTAGGAACGAGAATTTTGTCATTCACAAGAGTGGATTCATCAAATGGACTAGATAGAGGAGAGGTCAACCTCATCATCGTAGGTCCATGACTAAAATGGCAAATGCATAAATATTCCAATAGCACACAGAAATGACTCTTTATTTTGAAGAAAAACACAACATTCCACTCCATTGCTTCTACATGCAGTGTACTCAACCTCCTTCCCTTAGTAGTGTCAGATTAGCGTATTTATTTGATACATGATTGGTATTTGCAAAATTAGACTAATGCCAATACCAATTGAAAGGAACATAGAGACAGCAGAGAAAATGTTACAAAAGGCCCCTCCCATATCAGCAATGCATTTTTAAGATTCTACCATCATGTGAAAACAAATCAAAGATAATCGAGAAAGACTACAAGCAAAAAAGCCTTTTAAGCATTCTAAGTCTATTAGTTATAGGAAGTTAATGGGTACCTGAAGAGGCTCATTTTCATCAGTGGTACCAAGCATCTCATCCACCAGGGCCTGGCGCTCTACAGGAGTACCGAATGTTAAACACTTTTCTATAACATTAGAGGCAAACTTCTGCTGACTCATTTGAACTATTTGCCCTGTTAATTTCTTTATTATTGCTGAACGTTCATGCGGTTTCCCATGCTCCAGCACATGCTGTAACGTTGGAGCAATCAATCAGAACAGCGTAGTTGAAAACAGGTAAACAAATAAGGACATAGGATGTAAGTCTCCAGGGGTAAATGAAGGGGAGAAAGATGGTAGTTATTATTATTTTAATTTGCATACAGGTGGAAAGAAATACCTCAAGTCTAAATCCCGAATCGGAGTATCACATGGATGTCAAAAGAAAATACTGACAAATATTTCAGGCACTTGAACGGTGATACAATATTTCGCGTTAACTTTTACATGTGACATCATGGTCAGTAATTTACCAAATAAATGAATATGTAGGTCAGTGGCGGGAACTGGAAGTACACACCAGCCCCAGAAATAAATGATAGGGAAAATTATAATCATACCCCTATATTTTGCCAAAAAAAAAATACTTTACCTTGTCTTTTTGAAAATAAACTGTTATGCGCTCGCGTTTTCAGTCCATCACAATTATAAGTTATAGTGGTGTAAATTAATTAGATATCTTGTTAAAAAAGTGATAGAATGGTTAGCTCATTTCATTTACATATTGTATATTTCAGTAGCACATTCGCAAAATAAGTAGCATAATCAATTTTCTCACCAACTCATCTATGGGAAAAATGGTTGAGGACTAAAATGAGAAACATTTAAGTTCTATCCTTCACTGCTATGCTGTTGTTTGTTCTTTATGCTCATTTAATAGATCTACCAAGGTGCTTTCCATTTAATAAGGAATATCTGTTTTTTTTTATCAACTGAATCGACTTGGTTCCGTGAGGTTAGAGAGATCAAAATAATGCAGTGTCATGGAAGGACACAAGAAGTTTTCCAACGTCAACCACAAAAGCATAGGTCGATTAATGAACTTTCCTATCAAAGAATGAAATGATAGAATGAATAAATATCTCACCAAGCAAAAAATTCTATAAAGCAGTGATAGTTCAACCTACAAACACTGATGGGGCTCAATCTCTCACATTTCAGTCTCAAATGCTAAACTGCTTAAATACTCCCCTTAAGACATGATTGGTTTTACTTATACTTCCTAGAAATAATATAGATGTATCTCAAAAGCATCATTCATATAAGTACAACAAACCTGTACAACATAGTTTCCATACTGGTCTTGTGCCAACATGATAACAGACTGCAAAATCTCATCCATCATTATACGCTGGGTTTTAGCATCATGGCAATGCTCAAGGACTCTCTGTCATATACAATTTGACCCAAATTAGAATCATAACTGATGGACATATATTTATAAATAGACAAACAACGATACATAGACATGCAAAATACATGTGCATATACACAACACATACTCAAAATCTATATATAGATACATATACACATATGTATAGAAATAGAGTATATAAACCTGTATGACCCGACAACCATAGGGATGAGTGGACAGTGTCACAACTTGATCATAAAAAGTTGAAACAATGAACTGTATAGCATCTTCAGGTACGCATTCAATACACTTCTGGATGACATGATTCCCATTCTGATCACGTACACAACGCATAATATGACCATCAAGCTCTGTCACCATTTTTGTTTGCTGGTCCAGTTCAACCACTTCTATCGCCTGGTTATCAAGATCAAAGAGTGAAATCCAAACATATCATTCTATTATTATCAAAAAGTGAAATCTAAGATTTTAATGTGAAACAAAACATCACTCTATTATTATGAAGATCAAAATTTTAAGGACATTTTCACTGAAAGGAAAGAGCAAACTTAACATATCCTTACTAACGAGCTAAAATACATAATGATGCTTCAGAACCAAAATCCAATCCATGAGGAAGTGTTACTTAGCATCACATAGTTTTCCAGAAATTAAAGAATTTCAAGTAAACAAAAGACCATATGTCAAATACGGTGAACGAAAATATCCAAAACTGAAGGGATGCAATATGAAAAAAGGCATGATTTTAACTTGTCTAGGCAATTTAAGCAAAATCAATTATTAAGAAGCTGTCCAGGGTAGGTGGCAATGGGTTCCTGAATCCTGCAGACTCTTTAAGAATCTTTTACAAGTGATGCCTCAATCACAATTCTTGGGGTTGGGGACCAGCTTTTAGATGACTCCGCTACCTCAGTCAGTTAAAGTACCACTGAAAAGAAGGGCAGTCCAGCTTTCAGTGGATTCTTTCACCTCAGCCGGGTAAAAAAAGAACAAACTGTTTACTCCCCAATGGTACAAGGCAAGATCACTCTGTAGCAACTCTATCTTAAGCTAATAGAAAGAATACAGAAGCAAACATCAGAATTGCAACACGGGGGGTTAAAAAAAAAAAAAAAAAAAAAAAGAAAAGATCATCATAAAGCAAGTATCACAAGGAGGGTCTGAATATACAAACCTTTTGTATCACTCGACAACCATACATTTGAAGGCTAAGAGTCAAAACATGCCCAGTTAGCTGGTCAGCAAGTTCTCTTATTTGGGATGCAGATCCATGCTCAAAAAACTGAAGACAAAAAACAGTTATGCCATGCCTAAGTCATTCATCACGCATACAAAAACATATTATTATTAAAGGCGCAGCAATGACAATCATAGTCATAGGCAAATTAAGTTTTGTAATGAGAAATACCTTTTGAATCACATAATTACCAAAAACATCTGTCATTAAGGAAAGGGCTTGGGGCATAATTTCATTGAAAACCATGTTTTTCTCTTCTGTTGTAGCAGTTTCAAGTTTCTGCTGTATGAATCGACTCCCATACTGATCAGCACTGTTCATCCAAAGGTATTGTACAAGAACAAAATTAAATTTCTCGAGGGCCAAAGTAAAAACACAAAAGTTTGACCAGGAGATATATACCTGAACTCAACAACATGACCCGCTATTTCCAACAGTTCAAAACATTTAGTTTTATTGCTTTTGAACTCATCAAGCAAAGAGGAAGGAAAACTTTCATCCAGATTACCAACAGATTCTGAGTGCCAAGATCCCATGACACCTCCAGACAGATTACTTATCCCAGCAGTAAAACGTATGTTTCGGTCATTGTGCCTGACAGGACTGCCCGATCCAATAGGAGAACTCGCAAGAAGGGGAGCCCCTATTGGGCTCCCAGGATAGGACATGCCAAGACCAAATGTTGGGCTACCGTAGTAATTATGATTTAAGCTACCAGATTTGCCAAGGTAGGAAACACCATACTGTGATTTTTGAGGAGAAACCAATGCTCCTAAGTAAGCTTTTTGAAGTAAATCCATGTATGAATTACCAAGATACTCCCTATCCATAGAAGGGTCATTGAGAGTTGCAAGCTGCGCAGCAGCATATTCATTTGATCTCAGGTACTGAAGATACAAGGGATCCATAAGGGGCACCTGAAGAGCATTACCTGAAGCGTGATTTCCAACTCTGCTGAGATTCTGTAATTCTGGAGCAGCAGCCATTAAATTTGGTCCCAATGCATTCAATGATCTAGAATCCAACCCAGTTCCTCCCAGTGCAGATGCAGCAGCAACATTTTCAAATAACGGTGGTAAACCACCACTCCCAAGCTGGCTTCCCATCATGGATGGAGATGAAGGGTTCATAGGATACCCACTCAAGCCAAAGTTTGCAAATGCAGAATTCACGTTATCAACATTATGGTGGTCAGAAGGGGAGCCTCCTCTGCCATTAAGAGTTGGTGTTGAGGGCCCATTAAGATAGGAATTAATAGATGAAGTAGACTTATTCAAAAATGGCTGTTGCTTGACGTGATTCAGGTTGTGGTCACCTTGCAAATTGAAGAGATTATGGTGATCATCAATGTTATGTTGGCTTCGCGATATTGAGTGACTCTCTTCATCAACTGTTGACAGATTCAATCCAGACAGAGCAGCTACTAGCTCAGCAGAGTCATTCAAGCTTGATGAGACACCTTTGAATGAGTTTGAACCGCTCGATTCTCTTTTGTCTACAGAATTGGATCTGCCACCCCCAATAGGTGGAATTCGAGGACTAGGAGCTCTTGCTACATGTTGAAGGTCAGGTGTAGTGCTTCGTGACAAGGAAGCACCTAAAGCAGAAGCATAGGTATGAGAACCTGTTGCACCAACATTTGGGACCACAGGAACACCCTGTTTATTCGCAACAGAGCGCAAAGCATCAGCAGATGCTAAATCATGAAGGTCAGAAAACTGGGTGTCAGTAGCTTCTATATTATCATCAAAAGCATTGCGACTAGCTGGACGAGAAGGATGCCTTGAGATGCGATTTGCATGGCCCATATCATCCTGCATTGTAAAACCAAATCATTAAGCAAGGAAACAAGCCAGGAGAAAGTGAAAGACGAGGATACTCAAGAAATGTCTAAAGAACGGGTAATCAATAACTTCAAATTCAATAAATGACAAGCTGCAATTGAAAGAAGAATTGTCAAAAATCCGATTTTACGGCGAGCAATTGCAGTGTCAGACCTAAAAGAAACAACAAAAACTTGTAAATATAAGTTTATGTATTTGTTTGTCCAAAGTCACAAACTTAATGTATACATAAAGAAAGAAGAAAATGCAAGATAAAAAAATAAAAAAAAAAAAAAAAAAAAAAACATTGATGGTGTCTCAACAAGATCCAGGTATGCCTAGAACTGTGAGAGAGAAAGCAACTAAGAAGAACACTTAAATAGCAAGAAGAACAAAACAACAGGTACTGGCTTTCAAATTACTATCAAACTCAACTGCACTAAATTTTACAAAAAAGGAAACCGAAAATCAAGCAAACAGACTTCCATCCACTCCCATGTAAGCTTGCTCAACACTAAAATACGCATAAGTGTAGTGTCAGTAAAAACAATAACAATTGGCAATAAATAATGCAAGACTAACCAGCCCAACATGGCACAATTTAATAATCTTTCATAAATAGAAAAGTAGAAAAATTATCCACAGTATCGAATCAAGATCTATGGTATGGGAATTAATTCTCGAAATAGAATAAAAAAAAAAGTAACAGAAAAATAATCAGAACTGACCAATTTAAAGAGCAATATATCAGTAACCTGAACACCGTAAACAAGCTATATGACAGACACAGCGATTGCTTAAACAGGTTACTCCAGAAAACAAGCATAAAATTTACATATTAGGCAACAATTTGAGAGAACGAAAATCATGAAGCCAAAGAATCTAAACATCACCAAAAATTTCGAACAGCTGCTGACAAATGATCATCATTGTTTCATATGCTATAATCAAAGCCAAGACAGCATGTACCTCACATAATGCAGAGAAAAAACCATCATATTAAATTGCACTCTATGCTTCAAAATGCAATGCAAAATAAACAACATTATCATCAAGTTCTCAAAAGGAGCTGCTTAAAAAATCTCACGAGCAAGAACTAGTTTCTCCAAAACCACGGTAAAACAACACAAGACACTGAAAATTCAAGTTTCACCTGAATGATTTCTGCAATGCTCTTTTGCCTGCTTCCTAGGCCCAACCCAGGCAATCCAATCAGCCCATCTCCTCCCCACTCCACTCCTCCACCATTTCCATTCTCCTCCTTCCCTCCTCCAAACCCTGGCGGCGCCGCGAAAAGTGACCTGTTCCCTTCATTGTTGCCACCTCTACTTCCCTTCCTTCTATCCCCAACCACAGAATTAACTCCACCACCGTGTAATCTCTGTGCAAACCTCCAATCCTCCTTCGACAACAAAGGAGGCGGCAATCTTGGATTCAAGTTAACATTAGAGTAATAATAATTAACGTAAGCTGGATCAGACCTTATCTCCTCCTCGCTCAAGAACCCACCTTTGCTGTTCTTTTTTATACCAGCTAAGCCAGTAGCATCAAACAAACCTCCAATCGAGTTTAAAGACCCTTCTACAGTGGGTGGGGCAGACCCACTTCGGTTAATATTAAGTTCTTTCTCTCTGTCACTCGCTGCCTCTTGTTGTAGCCTTTGCTCTCTAATCAGTTTGCCCAAATCCTCGTTTTTAAGCATTGATCGCATTGATATATCAGGCAAAATCTGCGAATAAGTGTCTGTGATCATTAGATGTGAGCGTAAAGATTGAAACTTGGAGCTAATTTTTTGCTGAGAATAGCTAAAATTGAGCTGGGTTTGTGTTTAAGGTTCGCAAAAGTTATTACGGTTGATCAAAACGAAGAACCCATCAAACACAAAAATATTAAGAATCCAAAAAAACAAAAAGTTGTTGATTGTATGTTACGGGTCTAATATTGTGCTAAAAGAGTGTAAATTTGGTAATATATACAGAGATCAGATTGACAGTGAAGAGTGTTGCAGATGATCAACGATACAAGCCGCCATGTTTTTTAGAGAGCGAAACAGAAACAAAGACACGGAGAGGAGAGTCTGGAGTGAGGAAAGAGACGAGTGATAAGCACGAGCGATAGGCAGATCTGAACCGTTGGATTTATGAAGTGACGGCAGGGATCGATTCTATTAGGATTTGTTCTTACATCAGGGTCTTTAGGGTTTTAGTTCCTGTGATTTAATGCCAAATCGATGGCATAAATTTTCTTTTTCTTCTTCTTTTTTTTTTTTTTTTTTTAATAACTGTAAAGCATTTTTTTTATTTACCTTTTTTGCTAAAAGGTTTAGCAAAGATTACAGAGATGTTTAAGATTTGTTTAGATGAATGATAATACATGTTTTTTGAAGAGTATGAATGATAATACATTAATACTATATGAGTTTAATATAATATAGTTTTATAATGTAATTACTTTTTTTTTTAGATGATTAAAAATTATGTTTATACTTTTTTTTTGAAAAATGACATTTATATTGTATGGCATGGCAATTAGAAATTTTTATTATTTATAATAATTAATTAATTACTATTAATATTACTATATACATATATAATTAATTATATGGCACAAAATTAATTTCACATAGACCACTTATTCTACTTACTAAAGTTATGTACTCCCTCGTTTCTCTAACTTTAGAGAAAATTTCCATTTTATGTGTTTATTTTATATAGAAAATTTTACTTTAAATGAAAATTTTGAGAAAGATGACAAAAAAAGAAAGTCTAAAATGCCTTTTAATAAGCTTTGTTACTGTTTTATTTCGATTCAATTAACAAGAATAGTTGCAAATAAAATGTGGGTTGGACAATTAACGGCCTTATATTTTCAAAATATGAATAATTGCTACGTTTATAAGCAATTCAATAGAAATGTGTTCAATTTTACAAATTTCAGTACAAACAAGAGTATTGCACCGACCAATACCCTAATATCACTACACATTTTAATTGTTGCACCCTACTTATAAAAAAAAAAAATTTATATTGATGTTACACCTCATTAATCTGAGCACAAATTTAAAATTTATCGAACAAATTGAATTAAAATCCTTTCGAGGGCTATGTGTATATGCGTTATATAGAAATATGCTCAACTTTACAAATGTGGACATGAATATAACTATTTTTCTTGAAAAATTTTCATAATACGGTGTCAGATTTGTATTATTATAGTGAACAAACTCAATGTCTTTCTTTCTGGACTTAGCATATGAAGATGCTGAGTTCGTCATGTCCGATGACAACTTTCTACTTACTATCGCTATTTTTGAAAACAATGTAAATCTACTGAATTTGAAATTGATGAGACTCTTGTAATCCCTAAAGATTTTGACTAATTCCTCACCATTAATTATATATTTAAAACTGATTAAGGGTGTTACAGACAAAGATTTCTGTTTAACTACTTTCTTAATCTCGAAGCTTTTTATATTTTCTCTACAGTAAAAAAACAGATGGAGCAGTAAAATATGATAATTATCATATCACCTTATCACTAAATGAAAAATATATATTTTTATATGTGCCATGAATATAATTAGTAAAACATTTAATTATCAAATATCAACAATAATCTTTTTTCTTTACAAATATGAGTTGTGCATCACGAGTATCTTCACCAGAGTAATTTTGAAATTATAAAGAATTGTTTTATATGATAAAATAAGATTAATGCTTGTCAAAATAATATTAAAACTACAATAACGTTTTGAGAATGTAAAAATATCAATATTAAAATTTCATAAAAGTCTGGTTAAATGAATGCAAATTTTAGATGAATGGTTATTTAAATTTAATATCATGCATGTTTTATTTTCTTCATTTGTATATATTTGGTACTCAAAATAGTCACTTTTATTAATTTATACTCTATAGTGCATTATCAATTTTATATTTTTAAAATTGTGTTATTTTAAAACTTCCAGCCACCAGCGATTTTAATTAATATTTCCTATTCAAACAAGGCTTTAATTTTGGATTTATTTTCTTTTTTCTTTTTTTTTTCTATTGTCGAAATTAGTTAATTTGAGTACATATTACACTTGTTCAAGCTTCACTTAAAAGTGTAAATACGTGTTTAAAGATCTTAACTAGTGATTTGTTATTACATATACTTACCGATGTAAATGAGCTCAGCCGATCTCGAACTTACCAGGTTTGAAGCTCGGCTCGATAGAATTTAGTTTGGCTCGAAATTCAACGAGCCTAAAAATTTAGTCTCGAGCTCGGCTCGACTTTGACTTGAGCCGAACTCGGTTCAAGCTCAATTTCAGGCTCAAGTTCAACTTGAAAAATTTTAAACTCGATCTCGGCTTGAGTAATCTAAAATAATATTATATATATGCATGTATAAAAGCTCGATAAGAGACGAGTTTTCGAGCTGAACATTATTGCACTCGAACTCGACTTGATTGTTAAACGAGCAGGCTCGAGCTCAATTCGAGTAAATCTTTTCAAACTTTTTTCGAGCTGGCTCAACTCATTGACACCCCTGCATATACTGTTAATTTTATATTTATTTCTGAAATACAGATCTAGAGAATACGAGTTTTCACACTCACAACTTGTTATTATAGGTATTAAATGTTAATTATTACCTTTTTTTTTCTCTCTCTCTTGTATAAGAATAATATTCAATAGTATTTTAAAGGAATAGAATATTGAAAAATGGACTTTAGGTTATAGAGTAGACATTAATATTCGATAATCAAATTATATTAAATTCAATTATTTATATATTATGATGCATAATGTAGATATATTTTTTACTGTTAAAGTGAATATATTATTTTTTTTAATATATTATATAAATAAAAATATTAATTAAATTTATTTAATTATTTTAAATAACTATAATTAAAATGAGCATAAAACATATTAGTTTGAAAATTTTATTAGTAATTATTTTCTAAAGTTAATGGAGTTCAAATCAATTAATATTCAAATAAGCTAGAGCTCTAAAACGTAGCCAATGATTAACAACAAAACAATGTTATTTTTGATGCTGAATTTGCATTTTTTTTTCTATCTATTTTGGTGTCTAAATATTGGATTTATAATTTTTTTTTTAAATTGGTGTTTTCTGATAAAATTGACAGTCGAATTGTACAATAAAATGAAACAGGGCCCACTTTTGCCTATTACATAGTATAATAATTAATTCATGTAAACGGTCCAATGTTGCAAATACGATAAATTTACCATTTTAACCTCATTTATTTTCTACGGGGGAAAAAATAAAGAAGCTAGGTAAAATATTTTAGGAAAAATAATTATTTCGTATCTTAACGTTTGTCATAACTATTTAAATAATCTTCAACTTTTATATAAATATTTAAAATATTTCTATAATTTGCCTCTGTCTCGTTAAATAATCATTATGTCTATTTTTCTTGTGTTTTTGCTGTTAAAATTGGATAGAAATTAGGATTTAGGGGGAGAGAGATACGTTGAAATACCAATATGCCTTTAATAAAGTTAAATAAGACAACCAAAAAGTGAACAATCTCTTTTGCCTTCTTCTCTCTGCCTCAAGAACAACATGCGGCGCCACCAATATCATAAGACAGCCCGCAAAACTGCCATATATACTTGGAAAACCACCAACCCATTAGAAACAGCCGGCAAAACCGCTTCTATGTCAAGCCTGTTATCATTAATTTGACCAGATTTGATGGCTTTCTTAACTATGTTGGTATTTTGTAGCTCTAGTTGGAAAAAAAAGAGTGGTGTTTTATGGTAAATTTTGAGGATTGGTCAAGTGCAGGAACGTAAATTTATTGAAGAAAGCATTTGGGTTTTGCAGTAATAATTCTTTGCCACGTAAAAAAGAGCAGAAATAACTAGATAGAAGGTGAAGCTGCAAGACCTGCAATGGAAATTCCCCATGGTTTTCCAGTTAAGTGGGTAAAGGGTATAAGAAATGAAGAAATATTTGACTTTGCAGATAAATAGGGAGAGAGATAGAGGGATGTATTCTGTGTTTTTTTTCAAAGAAGAAGAAGAGTTGACTCTGGCAATTGTCGTCGAGTTTTCTTAGAGTTTTGCAAATTTATTACAAAATAAAAGTTAATAAGACAACATTTATAGTGATGAAAATCAAAAATTTCCTGCAATTGCTATGATGTTGTTACCATTCACCGGCTTCCTTTTTATGGTTGCACTTGGTGTCCTCTGGTGAAGAAGATGAAGAGACATTCTTAGGAAAAATGAGATTACAGAGATATTTTGAAATTGATTTCAAAATACACTATGAAACCAACAACTATGAGAGAAACTAAGAAACGAAGGACAAGTTTTGACGACAAACTCAGAAATATTGCGATTCTGAGACAAAAATTACCAAAAAACAACCAAAAAACCAGAAGAAATCTAAGAATTTGAAGATTAAAACTCTAGCAACAAGACAAATTTTACCAGAAAACAAGCAATCGATCGAGAGGAACAAGAAACGTCGATGAAAAAATATTTTCAGAAAGAGAAATCCAAATGCTCAAAGCTATTCATTAATTACAACTGTCAGTACATATACAGATATCATAATAGCTTGTTATTCTCAAACTAAGTATTTACATAATTGTTCTCATATAAAGAAACCTACACTATCCAAAATAAATTACATATTTGTATTTAATCTTTACACAACCAATGAGATTTAAATTGAATATTTGTTATGACTGTAATGATGGTGATCTAGAAATTTAGTTCATCTATTTGTTATGAGTCAGAAAATTATAATGGCAGAAAGTTTAGTTCATGCTAAGAAGGATACAACTGCTAAATGGTGCTTCACTTGGGATGAAGATTCACTTTTATTGCATATAAACTCTTTAGTTGAGTTCTAAATGGAAGGAGTGATGGTGTTTAAGGGTATTTAAGTCTTTTTACTTCCTATTTTAACAGAAAAATACAAAAAAATAGACAGAGGGACTATTTAATGGGATAATGGCATATTTCGGGGATATTTTAAATATTTATATAAAAACTGAGTACTACTTAGTGATTATGACAAACGTAGAGACAAAATAATTATTTTCCCAATGTTTTACTACATTGTTTTAAACTCTCAAAACTGAACAAGCGCATCAATCACTAGCATTCCAAGAAACCACACTTCTCTTCGGCATTTTATCAAACACATTCTGTGCTGACTCCAAACAACAGCAAGAATCATACAAATGGATCAAACTATTATTTACATAAACATCAAACTCAAACCCAAGTTTTAACATCTGGGCATGTGCTTGTTTTCCCTTCATGTAAAGCAAACAAGTAGCACAAGCCTTTAAACGACAGTGAACGTATGCTTGTCAGGCAACACAGTTTCTTGCTCCAACATCTATACGGCAAGAAAGCTGCTTCTTTACTATCAGAGCTTCGCACACAGGCTCTAATGAGAGTGCTCCACATAAATGAATTTGGATTTTCAATTCCATTGAATACTTGATAGTCGTAGTCAAGGTCGTCGAAGGTAGAGAAATGGAGGATTCGACTATAAAGAAAGAGAGTGTCTGGTTGGTTTTGCTATTTGATGTGTATTTTGGATTTTGTTTAGTTCAAAAATGAAAATCAAAACGAGATTTAAATTCAATTTAAATTTTGAGTTTTTGACCAATTTAAGTTTAGTTCTACTCCCAGTATGCTGTTAGGAATCAGCTCTGATACCAGTTGTTGGGCATCAGCTCTGATACCAGTTATTGGGCCCTCACAAAGAATTAAGAGAAAATTAACGCAGCATAAAAATAGAAATGAGACACACAGAAATTTACGTGGTTCACCCTCCACTGTTTAGGGCTACGTCCACGGGACAAACTCCGAATAATTTTTCCACTATTAAAAATAGTAGGCACACAAAAGAGTAATACAAAATAGTGGCACTCAAAGTGTTTCCCAAAAACACCCCAAAATAATTTCGTCACTATTTTTCTCTCCCCTAGTTTTAGGAAACCCTTCCTAAAACTAGATAACTCTCTCTCTCTACATTTTTTTTTTTTGTTTCTGCTGTGTGTGTTGTTGAGGTGCATCTACCTCTATTTATAGGCAGGTTATGAGAGAGGTAATGTGAGAGCCGTGTGTGAGTTACACACGGCTTTCCATTTATATCATGGTTGGTTGCCAACCTTTGAATAACTTTCGCTGCCAACTTTGATTCCTTCTAAAAAAAACATGTGTTTTATTTTTTTAAATGTATGTGGGTCCCACATGTCGAGGGACCCCACAACAATTCTCCCCCTCTCGACGACATGGTGGGATTCTCCATTCTTGGCACTTTGACACACAGCTCAGACTTCTCCTTTTGCCTCAGTTGTTGACAGAGCAACACACTTCTGTAATCTTGACTGCCACGACACGGCTCCCCCTGCAAATGTGATCGGATATCATGAAAATCCATTTCACTGCAGTCCAATGTTCCTTTCCAGGATTTGAAAGAAACCGACTCACTACTCCAACTAAGTGAGCAATATCTGGCCGTGTACAAACCATGGCATTCATCAATCTTCTAACTGCTGAAGCATATGGAATCTTTTCCTTTTCTTCCTTCTCTCGATCCGTAGAAGGACACTGTTTGGAGCTCAATTTAAAGTGATTAGTAAGAGGACAACTAACCGCTTTAGCGTTTTCCATTCTAAACCTTTGAAGTACTTTCTCAATGTACTTCTTCTGTGATAACCATAGTTTCTTGGCTCTTCTATCCCTTGTAATCTTCATGCCAAGAATCTGCTTTGTTGGTCCCAAGTCTTTTCATAGCAAAAGACTTACTTAGCTGTTTCTTCAAGCTATTAATTCTGACCAACAGTCACCATATCAACCACATAGAGCAAAAACAATGTAGTCATCATCAGAGAATTTCTTCATAGAAACATAGTGATCTAAAGTAGTCTTTCTGTAGCCTTGCTCCCCCATAACAGACTCAAACTTCTTGTACCACTGTCTCAGTGTCTGCTTCAAGCCGTACAGGCTCTTCTTCAGTTTGCAAACACAATCCTCTTTTCCTCTTTTTCTACGAAACCCTCTGATTGCTCCATGTATATTTCTTCTTCCGAATCTCCATGTAGGAAGGTAGTCTTTCCATCCATTTGCTCGATTTCCAAATCAAAACTAGCGGCCATTCCGAGCACTATCTGAATGGATGTCATTTCACAACTGGCGAAAAGATCAAAATCAATACCCTTTCTTTGATTGAATCCTTTCACAGCCAGTCTAACTTTGAGTCGTGGTTGGGAGCTGTGTTCTTCCTGTTTGATCCTAAACACCCACTTGTTCTTTAAAGCTTTCTTGCCTTTAGGCAACTTCACCAGCTCAACTGTTTCATCCTCATGCAAGGACTTCATTTCATCTTGCATGGCTTCAATCCAGTTCCTCTTGTGTTCATTTCCATAGCTTCTTCAAAGCTTTCAGGTTCTCTCCCGTCAGTCGTTAGTACATACTCATTGACTGGATATCTAGTAGATGGTTGTCAGACTCTACTAGATCTTCTTAATATTTGAGAACCTTCCGGTGCTGGTGGTTGAACATGAACACCATAATCTTCATTTGGTTCATTTTCATTAGGAACTTCTGGATTTTCTAACTCTGGCACTTGTTCTTGTGGAACATTTTCTTCATCTCCAATTTGTCTTCATTCTATTGGAGGGACTCTCTGTATGTCTGTTGAGTCTTCATCAGATCTATTGGCACTCTGCTTCAATATCTTCAATAGTCTGATCTTCAACAAATACAGCATCACGATTTCTTATAATCGTCTTCTGGATTGGGTCATAAAACCTATAGCCACATTGGTCTTGGCCATTGCCAATGAATTCACACTGTCTAGTCTTGACGTCAAGCTTAGACCGTTCATCCTTAGGAATATGCACAAAGGCTTTGCAGCCAAACACCCGCAAATGATCATAGGAAACATCCTTTCTTGACCATACTCTTTCTGGAGTATCATGCTGTAGAGGAACACAAGGTGAACGATTTATAAGGTGAACTACAATAAGAAGAGCTTCATCCCAAAATCTTTTAGACAACTTCGCATGTGAGAGTAAACATCTGACTCTCTCCATCAAAGTTCTGTTCATCATCTCAGCCAAACCGTTCAGTTGCGACGTCTTGAGAGGTGTCGTTTGATGTCGAATGTCATGCTCTTTGCAGAAAGCATCAAATGGCCTAGTGTATTCTCCACCATTATTTGTCCTGATACACTTCAGCTTCTTGCCTGTCTGTCTCTCAATCAGGTTTAGGAGACTTCAATGTGTATACCCAGGTCTTCCTAGAATGGTCATCGATAAATATCACAAATATCGATTTCCACCATATGACATCGTCAATGGTCCACACAAATATGAATGAATCAGATTTAATACATTCTTCATTCTAGAAGGAGGGGTAATCTTGAAAGCTACTCTGTTTAGCTTTCTCGCCATACAATTAGGACACTTGTCTAGGTGAACTTCATCCAATCCAGGTAGTACGTTCTTTCTTGCCAAAGTTTTCTTACTCATGTGCCGTAGTCGTTTATGCCACAATTCAACTGTACTGTCATTCTTCGCTACACTCAAAGTGTCTTGGGAGAGTTTCGCATGCATCACGTACATCTTTCGGTCTTTAGCTACCACAAATGAACCTTTTGTGAGCTTTCACTGACCATTTCTGAAGGTGCTACAGAAACCTTCATCATCAAATCTACAACCGAGATTTGGACGCATGCTCGAAAGCCCATTTCTCATCAGTCTTGTCTTCTGGTTTAGTTCAACTAAACACAGGCAAATGCATTTTAATTACCATAAGGAGATCTCTCATTTCTCCATATATGGTAATTCCCGCCATTTAGACTAATTATTTTGCTTGCCCATTTTGACTTGTGCAGAATATCATCACCAACATAAACCGTATACGTGAACAGTAGTACACGTGAATAATGACCATGAATAGTAACAGTCTACTCGAATAGTAACTATATGCATGAATAGTAACTGTACACATAAATAGTACTATACGTGAATAATACATGTATGCGTAAATAGTACTATACGTGAATAGTGCTGGGCTTAACAGTGACGGGCTCAGCAGTAACGCCAATAGTAACTATTCACCATCAACTGCGAGTTACTATTTTACTATTCATCACTAAGTCGATTCTGCAACGTTTTTTCGAGCGGACAACACCAATGGACTCGTTGTAATTTTCTCTTCATCTTGGTATATTTATTTTCAAAATATATCTACGGATCCGGTACCACTATCTGACCTGCTGGACCTGCCGAAATCAGGCTCTGATACCACTTGTTAGGCATCAGCTCTGATATCAGTTTTTGGACATCAGCTCTGATACCACTCATTGGGCCTCACAAAGAATTAAGAGAAAATTAACGTAGCGGAAAAATAGAAATAGGACACACAGAAATTTACACGGTTCATCCTCAACTGTTTAGGGCTACGTCCACGGGACAAACTCCGAATAATTCTTCCACTATTAAAACATAGTAGGTATATAAAGAGAGTAATACAAAAATAGTGGCACTCAAGGTGTTTTCCAAAAACACCCTATAATAATTTCCTCATTATTTTTCTCTCCCCTGATTTTAGGAAACCCTTCCTAAAACTAGACACACATCTGCCTCTATTTATAGGCAGGTTATGAGAGAAGTAATGTGAGAGCCGTGTGTGAGTTACATACGGCTCTCCATTTGGTTGGTTGCCAACCTTTGAATAACTTTCGCTACCAACTTTGATTCCTTCTAAAAAAACATGTATTTTATTTTTTCAAATGTATGTGGGTCCCACATGTCGGAGGGACCCACAACATATGCAAGACAAATTGTACATTTGGATTGTAGAATTGAGGCCTTTCATATAAATGAAAACTTCTAATTATAATCGTAGTTGGAATTCTTTATTCTTGTTATATACGGACTCCAAGTTAAAAACATTTTCCTGTTAGAAAACAATAATTATAATTTGATTTAGGTCAAACATCATTTAAGTTCGTCTTCCGTTGAATTTTCACTATAAAAATAATAAAATTCATAAATATTGTATTGTGCACTATAAAAAATCTGGATTTTAAAAATAATAATTTCCTTTGAGCCAAGGACGGAGGCAGCAAAAGAGCTTCTTAGCCAATGAAGACTCGCATTGAAGAGATAATCTAATTATTCATGTCAGCAAGAGGAGAAGATGCATAGTTGGTAGCCATGCAAGTAAGGAAGCATCAATAATAAAATAATTTGTTGTTAACTAAATTTCCTTTTATTTTTTATTTTTACAAATTTTCTTGTTTTTAATAGCTTTTTGATTATTTATTTAAATAATTATTATTTTTTAAAAAATTACGTTTAATCTCTAACTAATGAATAATTTAAATTCTAACCAATTGATAACTAAAATGAATAGAATTTATTTATCTCCTTTTCTATCTCTTTATTTATCATCATACTTTTTCTTTCCCTAAAATAAGAATTGAGTTTTAGACTTTTATTCTATAAATTTTGTAAATTTCTTTCTTCATTTGTTTATATGTGTTTCAGATTTTGAATAGGAATTAAGTTTCAGACTTTTGTTGATAAAAACAACTTCAGTCTCAGTTTTGATAGGTATATATGTCAGGATTGAGAGCTTTTTAATTTGTTCTATCATATGATTTAGGACTTTATTACTGTGTATTATTCAATGGTATGTAATAGTAAGTGATTTTAAATATTTCACACAACTAGATTTGAGTTCTTTATTGATACAAAAGGTAGTGTCACGAATTAGATGAGGAATCAAATGGAAAGTCTGCAAAGAATTCCCCTTCAGACCAATTGATCATGTAATTTAGCTGACATTGTTTGATCTTTTAACGATAAAAATATAGAGAAAAATATTTATGCTTGTAAATGTGAGGGTTGAGAGTACTTTAAGCCATTTAAACCAATTGTTGGCATGTTTATAGTTCTCAACCAGTACATATGTTTCATGGTTATGTATTTTATTTCTGTAAATGGCCATGATTAGGACTTAATAGCGCCTGCTTACATATTTATTAGTACATGTATATATGTATTGTGGATATTAACTAGCGCCAAGTTCTTGTGGATGTTGTGCAGCTAGCAGCTTTAGCCTGCACGATAAGATTAGTTAAGGTAACCTCAAATTATATAAAAAAAATTAATTAAAAAAATAAATATTTTTGTGAAAAAAAAAAATTCTAAGAGTCTAATTTAAATAAAAAGAAATAGAATTTAATATCTTAAAGAATTCAAATACCTAATCACTTATATTTAAAATGTTGATCTTATCATTTAAAATTTAATTTTATTATCTATATATTAAAAAATTATATCTAATATTTTTCTTTTAAAAATTACTATATTATTTGAAAAATTATTGATACATGTATTATCTACAGCTGTCTTAATTTTTGATTTTTTTATTCTATTTTATTATATAATAGATATTTTATTTACAATTAAAAATTAAGATTTATTTATAATAGTTTGATGTATCTATTTTTCATTTTTCATTCTTATTTTTTCAAAAAACAATCAGGGTGTATAATTCTTTTAGATTATATATTATTCTATGTTATTTTTTTTAGTTAGAAGAAATAAGTTGAGGTAGGATTAAAAAAATTTAATTGCTCAACTTTTATATTTTGTAGTCGATAAATTGTATTGATGTTTTTATTTTTAATTTTTGTTTTGAAACAAATGTTTATCTAATTTTTTTTAGTTTACAAATTAAGATATACATATATAAATATCCGCGTGCGAAAGCGCGAGATCGCGACTAGTTTAGAAAATAAATTTAACACAATATGAGAAAATTAGTTTGTGATATTATTTATTGCAATATTAAAAAAAAAAATAAAATGATGAAAAACTAATAGGTGGAAGAAGAGATTAATTGGAAGAAAGCAATCTCTTAAGATTGAAAATGAAATTATCACACAAAATCAGAGGATAACAATCCATTCAACTTTCAAAAGAAAGGAAAAAAACAAGATAATTGATTATCCCAAATGATTATCCACTTGCGAAGAACAACATATATTATCCTAATTAAAATGGCCTAGAATTGATAACGGCAGCTTCCATCATCACTTCTAGCAGTTGGGTCAAAATTCTTCGCATTTGGATCAGTGCAACCTTCAGGAACAGGTAAATTAACTTGCTGGGCAGCTTGGCCTGCAAATTATAAAAAACAAAAAAAATAAAAAGTTAATAAAACTCAAGGGTTGATCCAAAAATACTATAATGTTGTAAAAAAGCTAGATGCAAACCTCCCATCAAGGCCTTTAAAGGGGATGAAGGAGCTAACCATAGAAAGTTCCACTTTCCATTTGATCTTTGTTGGCATCACCAAGAGCAGCCTCACTCATGTACTTGTCAGCTAATTGAACTCTCTTCACATTCTCTTGTTCTTGCACAAGCATCTGTCCATACTCAAGAAGCTTTTCAATTGTAATCTTTGGTGCCTCAAATGTAGGTGGCCCTTCTTTTGAGTTCACAAGCTTCTTTCCAATGCCTTCAATTCCAACTCCAGATACCCACTTCCTAACTTCATCGTCATAGACTCTTGCCCTAAGAGCACCAAAGAAATCTGCAAAATATACACAAATATAGCGTCCATTATCAGCTCACAGTATTCTGTATAATGTGAGTGAAGTATTTGACATTGTTACTTACCAATGGATTGGCCAGGGAAGGTGTCAACAAGCTTGACAATGTCGTCCTTAGCGACACCATCAGTCCTGAAAATTCCAGAGCAGACACCAATTCTATCTTCCCTTGTAGGAGCCCAGTAGAATTTCTCCATACGACCATCACGGATAAGAGGAGCATACAATGTGGAGAAATCGTTACCAGTGACAATGATAGGGACGCGAGGGTTGTCCTCCTTGTTGTACATACCAGGAAGTTGCACATTTGTTGGGTTATCAGCAATGTTCATGAGGGTAGCGTTAACCATTTGGTTGTTGACGGTGTATTGGGTAGTTCCTCCCATTCTACCAGCTCCTGCATCAAGATCGTTGATGAAGAGGGCGCACATTTTTCCCTTCTTGATTATATCAGCAGCCTCACGATACCTTTGCCTGATAAGCTTGGCGGGTTCACCAGCGTTTCCACTTTCCAGTTCTCCAGCACTCATCATGATTGGGCTGAAATGTATAGCAGAAACAGTTGAAAACAGCTTTTTTTTTTTTTTCTTGTATTTTATTAATCCCAGGCTTCAGCTATATATTTAGTTTGTAAGAAGATATGTGGACTCACTTAATTCCCATCTTCGCAAAGACAAGCTCACATTGGAAGGATTTTCCTTGACCTTTGCCTCCCCAGATACCCAAAATGAGAGGAACCTGCGACAAAATCAAATATTTTTCTTGTTTCAATTTTTATTATTCTTAATACTACTTCAAGCAGCAAGATGTCTTGGATTTGAGTCTATCTATCAATTAATTTTAGTGGGTTTCTCCTTTCAATGTTGATAATTTTTGAATCGGCAGAGTTACTCTATCGTGTAGCCACCTAAAGATACCTTAATGTTAGGAAGGCTCATGAAGTTCTTGCTGATGTGAACAACAAGTTTGTCCATGAAAGCAGGAGCAATGTAGAAACCATCCATGTTGTTGTCCAAGTTGTACCTAATAGTAATAATTAAAGGCAAAGACACAAACTCAAATATATTAGAGTTGTATTCAAAGTAAAATCCTACCAGCTAGAATTATATCAATAGAGTAAGCAAATACTTACTGACGAAGACCAGTACTGAGGTACTCATAAGAACTCAAGACAGCATAGTGAGTTCCAGTGTCCATGGGAGCTTGGAAGAGAGGGTCAACCATACCCTTTCCTCTTGTAATATCTTGTTGGTCATCAGAAATGTCATAGGCAAGACCCTTCCATCTGTCCTGGTCAGTCTGTTTCCCCTCATCAATTTCTGCAACAATCTTGAAGTTTCCTGATGAAATCTTGGAGTTGGTGAACCTGTTTGAGTTCACCTTCTTCAAGCTGCTACCCAAGAAAGCTGAAGTTGGGACTGAGGGTCCAGCACCAGACCCATTCAAGGCCACCTACATCACATATATATAAATCAATCAAAACTAATTGACAATAAATCAAACTTAATTAAGGTTACACATTCTTATCCAAGTCTAATGTTTCCCTCACAATAATTTACGCACAAAACACATATATGATCCATCTCAACTTTGATTTCCATCTAGCTAAATTTGGCTAAATAGAGTTATTTTCCTTTTTTTACTTAAGAAATTCTTAAAAAGAAATGAGATCATCAATCTTGCATTACAAAACAGAAACTCGATTATCGAATTTTCCTTTTCTTTCTAGTTAATTTAGCTTTAACTGAAGTTGGAATCCGTAACTGCAAATTGCTGTTTGACCATTGAATTATTATGTGCACATGAACAATCAGAAAGATACATATATAATTAAATATGTAGGAAGGAACACTTATGTACGACCCAAAATTGAAAAGAGACAAACAACATCATAAAACAGTTAAAAGAACACTAATTAAGAACATAAGCTGTGTAGCTCAAGAAGAAGAATTCCAAACTACATATAACTAAAATTGGCGGGAAAGATTTATAATACCGGTGCCCGGTTGGCAGCTCCAACGGTGGAGATGGTGGCAGCCATTATGAGCTAGAGAGGAGTAAGGAAAGTTGCAGAGTGCGAGAGACACTTGCAAGGAAATGATGCAGAGTGGTCTTTGATGATAAGAGAGGAGTGAAGTGCAGACTTATAGCAGTTTTTTGGGTGAACAGAAATTTTTTTCTTCTGGAATTGGATTTCAAATTCTTAACGGCCACACAATCAAGATTGCCCTGAATGCCACGTGGCGCAAAGTTAGTTGCTTAGAACTTGAGCCCTCAACAGTCTTGGAAAGGTTAGCATTTGGTTCTGAGGTTAGTATTTAAGGTTGTCTCTTTACCACAAACTTTTTGATATCTTATTACCACACAAGACTATAAACCAATACCCTTTTGTGCATTTTGTGTATTGTGATAAATTTTTTTTTCTTTTTTTGGTTAAAAATTTGTGAAATAGAAAATGGAATTAAAGACAGGGTGAATATGAACAGGTTGTGATTTTCAATTGCTTTCTTCTTTTGTCTGTTTTTAAAGAATTATTGAAGGTGGATTTGCATGGGCAATAGGTTACTTAGGTCCCATATAATATTTCGTATTTTTAAATAAATTTTTCAAAAATTTTATGGTCATCTTATCTTAAAAAATTGACAATAAACTCATAAATTATGTGAATCAAAGGATACATAGTTATTTTCTTATAAAAATAAATATCAAATGGCTAATAAGCAACTCACCCAGCCAATGAAATTTTCTTCATATGACACCCAATAAGGTTTTTCCAAAACTCAAAAAAAGAACAGAATAAAATGCAACCACAGAATGATTAGATAAGGAAAGCTTGAGGCCCACAGTATGACATTTAAAAATCTATCTATTATTAATTAATTAATTAATTAATTAATTAATCTTAACACTTTTGAGCATCTTGAAACAGGGGAACAGTTTTGGCCCAAGATGGAACCTCCAATGGACCAGCCCATGCTTGTTAGGCTCTTGTACCCACAATAATAATAATAATAATAAGAAATGAAAAATAAAATTTTCCATACATAAATACATGTATATGGTACGTATGTAGAATTAGAGATATATATATTGGCCTAGTTCTACATATATATACCATGTTTCTACGTTTAAATAACTCTAATTTATATTTAACTGTTATCTATTTTTAAATATAATTCTTAATCTAATGAATAATTTTATTTAGCTATTTAAAAGATATATTCAGTGCATTTTAACACTATTATTTTAATCCATTAAATGCTTCAATTATAAAATTATATCAAATTAAACAATTCAATTTACAAAAACAATTTGTTGAATACTCAAAATTATAAAATTAAATTAATTAAATATTTATTAGATAATTAAAAAAATGTGAAAATTATTGTTTCAAAAATCCTAAAAATTGTTGTTGCTATTACCGACAAGTATCCAATATTATCAAAATTCATAACTTTAGATGCATAATAAATTTCCTACAAAGTGAAGTGTCACAAAATTTTTGGTGAGATAGATGTTTATATTTATATATATGGCCAATTCCAAGGTGAAGGAAACAAAGTCCTAAAGGCTATTGGTTCATCTGAAGTGGTAACCAGTTTTGATCTCAGTGCTCAATGCAAAAAACAGAGTGACCTAGGCTATACCTCCTTCAATCTTTCTAGCTTTTGATTATTAGTATTCAAAATCACACATATAGTACCTCTCAAAAAAAAAAAAATCACATATATAGTATAAAGGAGGAAAAATGTATCAAATTTGTCAAAAAAAAAAAAAAAAAAAAAGAAAAAGAAAGGAAGTACTCTCTGCTACAAATGTGCAGGAAAACTGAAACTACATCAATGGTTTATCCTAACAATCTAGCTAATTGAAATATTCCCAAATAGAACTTCAGTATTATTTTTCAAAATTTCCCAATTTACATTAAGCTGATATGTTTCATAGAGCAAAATCATAATACAGAACTCACCATCCCGTAGAGAAAATTGAAGCTGATATGCTTCATCAATGGTTAATGTAAATTCTTTTTCTGTAATGGAAATTATAAAGAAGATGATCATGTTAATAAGATGTTGACCCTCTTGTTCTTGTATGGTCTTGGAATTGATGATAGCTTGAATTATTGAGAAACTAACTGGAAAGTAAATTGCTATTTTGCCTATAACCTACGAGACTTGAACTTTATTCATTTGGAGTTTGCTGCAAAAAACAGGTTCAGTGGACATGCAAATATAGGCATGAGATAAGAGCTAGCATGCAAACCTAGCATCTGTAAATGGATAAAAATTGATCATTTTTCCGTGATAGAGAAAGACACTTTCATCGTTAAACTCGAAAGCGGGAAAAGAAAGCTCCCTCCACCATCCCAGAACACTTTCTCCCTTGTCATTCATACAATTCATTCAAAACAAAAAAAATACACAGTTGTGAAAAGACAAAAAGTAAGAAAAAATGTCATTGAAAAATGGCATTTTGTCTCCCATCTCTCTCTCTTATTTGCCCATTCTCGCTTTCTAGAGCCTCAAATCATATAAGAAGAGATAAAGAAAAAAAGTTGAAGCACTTACAAGTTGATACTGTTGCTGATAAGCATGTGAGTGAGTTTCCCTGGAAGAATTAGATGACTCCTGTTTAAGACTTCAGCCACCGACCCATTATTAATAAGTGGCCAACAGCCAAACCTGATAATATGTAGCAATAAAAAATGCATCATAATGGAGATTTTAACACATAATGCAGGATTAGAAGCCGCATAATTAAGGGAATTACTACAATCAGACAAAAAGCTGTCATGAGTCATGGACTCTATGTCCAATGCCTAAGCTATGAACTCTGCATATAAAAATATAAATTTGTTCTCTTAAGATAAAAAGAGCATGTTTAAAAGCCGCAATGCACCAATACCTACAGCTTGATTTTGACAGAAAGGATTAAAAATTTCTCAGATAACATATCATAATTTCTTTACTAAACTACTGGCAATTCTAATTGTTCGACTGTCCTTTGTTCTACAGAGCGAGCAATTACGAGCGTGAACATTGGCAAATAAATATTCTGGTTACCTTTTTCTTATTAGGGAGAGTTGGGTTGCTTTCAGAAACAGCAGCAGACCATCACAGAATGAAATGGTCTTCATCTGCAGGAACTGCACAGAAAGTACAGGTTATAAAGTCGATACAATTTGACGCGTCCATGTTGTTTCTTACCATCATTGTCATTAGACATGAAAGCTTTATCATAATTGACAAAGAAGGGGGCCAAATAACTGTTGGATTAGCCTAATAATGACATTGTTAACAGAAAATACGATTAAAGGCAATTACATCTCATTTTTAGAGCCCAACTAATAATAATGATGATTAGGTCTATATTAATGAATAAATGCACTTTTAAGGGCACGAATTAGGAAAGCTTACCCAATTTGAGAATGACAATTGTAGGCCATAAAGGAGACCCAAAAGAAATCCACTTTTGAGAAAAGTGAAGAATGTCCCTAAGGCACAACAGAAAGGGTTTTGTGACACTTGTAAGTGATGATTATAAAGAGCAAATCTCAACACTAGTTCCTAAACGAAACACAGCCCAAGTACAAGCAAAATCAGTTTGACACAGATAAGCGAAAAAAGCATAGGACAATGACAGGCCTGGGCTCTTCCTGTGGAGCATGCAAGTTCCTAAGAAGAAAGTGCACGAGTGAGTGTGTTTTTGCACCTTACTTCTGTTATGAACAGGCTGCAACCCATTTTGCAGCAGTGCACAAGGTGTTCGGAGCAAGTAATGTTTCAAAACTATTATTGCACCTACCTCTACAGAATCGAAGTGATGCTGCTATTACCATATCATATGAAGCACTGGCTCGGATGCGGGATCCTATATATGGTTGTGTTGCTCATATTTTTGCACTCCAACAACAGGTTCCTTCTATGTTATTTCTCCAACAGCCTCAACATCTGCACAATTACCTTAAATTTAAGTCAGTTAACTAAAAACGCAAATTCATGCATTCTTTGACTTGCTTGCAGATTGCCAGCTTACAAGAGGAGATAGAAATTCTTGGGCATCAAATGGCTAATCTCACAGTTGGTATTGCCAGTCGTGGAAGTTCACAAACAATTTCAAACCCAAACTGTTCTTCGCTTCAAGACGCCATCAACATGCAATATTTCCAGAATCAACCAGCTGCACAGGTGAACAATGCAGGATATGCAACTGGAAACCAAGCTTTTGACAGCCAAATGAATGTACAACTGCCTGGTTATGAATGGGAAGACCAAAACCTTTTCTGTGATTCCCACCCAAATTCTTTAGAAAGACTCCTTGAAGTAGTGGACCAAGAGTTCTCCCCATATTGCGCGTGGTTGGACAGTGGGAACAATGCAAACTGAAGCTGAAAATTGGGACCAAGAAAAGTATTTTTAGCAACTAGCGCAACTTCATGCTTTTGGCTCTGGAAAAAATTATGTAAATAACCATAATTTTCAAGAAGAGGATGTAGGTTTAGTCCAGTTTGAACTAAGCTTTTGTTGTCTACAAAAATGTCTTTTGTCACATCTGCAGTAAAAAAATAGATACTGAGCCTAGCAAAGGCAAACTCTCAACTGGATGGCCATGATGGTGGGTTGATAGTCATAATTCATAAACAATCTGAATCCCGTTTAGAAATTTGATACTGGAAGGTTACTAAAAATAGAAAAATCACCGCCAACTTTAGCGGCTAGAAAGAGATATTTAGCAGAATCTACCCACAGAATTTAATACAAAGAGGTAGCTTCATAAATTAAAATATACCGATGTAGAATATCCACACCGGGGCAGAAATTTTTCTTAGGATTTATAGCCATGGAAATACATCACATGTATGGATGACAAGACAAATTAGTTTAACAATACAACCAAGGTCAAATTTATGTTTTATTGCGATGAAAAGTAGAGTCCTCCAAGAATTTTTTGACAGAACATCTTTATAGAACTCGGTGTGTTTCTGCTGCAAATCTATTGTCATATCATGGCATCACACGACCAATAAAAATACTTCAAAGAAATTAGGATCCATATCCAATATCCATTTATTTTCCATCAAGAGACGCACAAATTTCTCGATTGAAAGAGTCGCTTTCTACTCGTATCATCTTATGTTGAATTAAAGGTTGAGAGATGGGATTTATGTCAGTTTCAGCATAAAAAACAATCATCTAAAATATATTCCATCACATGGTGCATTTGTTTTATTTTTTTTTTCCCACTTAAATCAAAGTACACACATCAAGAACTCTGCATTTGGATCAAAGGCAAATATCTCTTACTAGGATCACAAGGATTGCAGAATTTAAGTTTAGTTTCTTCAGTAAGTATTGCCTTTATAAATTTTTTTGCAATTTAAAGTAGCTCTTCATTAGTTTAAAGAAATATTCACCATCAATTTATCTTTGATAGTCAACAAAAAAACAGAGACGGCAATTTTTAAGTGACTAAAGAGCTGTACCGTGCTCTTCTCAAAAAAATGCATCATACAAGAAAAAACAACTTGAAGAAAATGGAGAGTCCTTTATAATAATCAACCATCATATGTACAACAGGACATAGGAATCTATTGATAATAATTAAAATTTAGTATTATTCATTTAGCTCATTACAAGTGAAAGAAAAACCATTAACATATTGCAAAAAACAACATGAAAATAGCTCAAAATTTTCAACACCCGTGACAATGGAAACCTTTGTATACTTTTAGTAGCATTTGATGAACTAAACCATGATCCATGCTGCAAATTGGAAAAAGAAAATCAGAGATCAGAAATCAATTAATGCAGAAAACTATAGCAGGAACTAAATTAAAAGAGACTAACCCGTCTCATGAGCACCATTCTCTAGCATTTTGGAACATCTTTAACCATGGGCTAGGACCTTTCTTGTCCAAATTCCAGTGCTTTGGGTACCATGGAAACTGCCACATCAAGAAGCAACGTTCTGGATGAGGCATCATGGCGAGATGTCTCCCATCAGCAGAACAGACTGCTGCTACTCCTAGGGGAGACCCGTTCAAATTGAAAGGGTAAACTTCTGTAGGATTCCCATCGTCATCACAATAACTAACTGGGGCCAAGTTTGAATGAATCATGCGATCAAAAACACCATCATCAGGGAAATATGCTCTTCCCTCACCATGGGCAGCCCACACACCAAGCGTACTACCTTCCATACCTTTGAACATTATAGCAGGTGAGTCATTTATCCTCACACTTGTAAAGCGGCATTCAAATCGACCAGACTCATTGTGAATAAACCTAGGTTGTGACGGGTCCCCACCAGCACCATGTGCACCCCCAACTTGGGGACCTGGGACCCAACCCAATAGAGCCATGAGTTGACACCCATTGCAAACACCAAGACTGAAAGTATCAGGCCGCTTATAGAACTCCTGAAATTGATCCAGAAGGGGCTGATTGAATCTAATGGAAGCAGACCAGCCTTTCGCAGAATCGAGGACATCAGCATAGCTAAAACCTCCCACAAACACAACCCCACGGAATTCTTGAAGAGATATAGCTCCCTTCAGAAGGTCTGACATTGCAATATCCCAGGGTTCAAAACCAGCAGCATAAAATGCTGCAGCCATCTCTCTATCCCCGTTGCTGCCTTCCTCTCGAATCACAGCCACTTTTGGTTTTGAAGTTGCAGTCATATATTTATCATCTGTTACAGAAGTAGTAAATGACAATTTCCAGAAAGGTTCTTTCCTAGATTTCAGACCTTCTCTCTCCAAGTCCACACAAGAAGCTAATCTTTGGAACTTTTCCAGATGAAAACTGGTTTCTTCCCACATATCTCTAAGGAGAGAAGTTTCCTCATTCAGATGAGTTACCCCATCAACTTTCAGTTGTATCAAGGGTGAGGTAGTCACTTGTCCAATTATATTAGCAGAAACCCCCCTGCTATTGAGCTTTTGCATTACAACATCTAAATTCTTTCTGCTAACTTCAAGAACTAGACCAGGCTCTTCTGCGAAAAGTGTTTGGAGGAGACTGTAACCTTGTGAAGTCAAGTCCATAGCAATGCCACAATTTCCAGCAAATGCCATCTCCATGGCACAGACTAGTAGTCCACCATCACTTATGTCATGGCCAGAAGAGATAAGCTCACCTTCAATAATATTCTGGACACCCTCAAATACGCTTTTGAGATAAGGAACATCATCAATATCAGGACAATCATCCCCGATTTGGTCGAAGGCTTGAGCAAGAGCAGATGCACCTAGCCGCCGCTTTCCTTTTGCCAAATCAATGTGAAGCAACACACCATCGTCTCCCAACTTCAAATCTGGGGTTACCGTTTTTGTTATGTCAGGACAAGTGACGTACACACTGATAACAAGATTACCAGGGGCCTTAACAACCTCACCACCTGCATGGGCAGCCATTGACAGACTGTCCTTTCCCCCATCAATAGCAATACCAAGTTCAATCATAGCTTCAGAAAGAGCTGTGGCAGCATCAAACATGTCTGCCCCTTCTCCATCAAGCTTGGCAGCATACATCCAATTTCCGCTTGCTTTGACATCAGACAGGGAAGTAACCTTAGCCCAAACTAGATTTGTGAGTGCTTCTCCAACAGCCAATCTTGCCATTGCCTTTGGATTAATCAGACCTTTGATTGGCTGCTCTCCAATTGCGCATGCACCTCCAGTCAAGCCGGTGTAAGTCTGAGCAACAACAGCAACATCAGCAAGTGTAATCTGCAAAGGACCAACAGTTTGCTGCTGTGCTACAAGACCTGTAACACATCTATCCACTTTTGTTGTCAAGAAGCGCTTCGAACATATAGAAGGAAGTCTTAATACCCTCTTCAACACTTCCATCACTGTGATCCCTGGAGCAATGTCAAGTGCTTCTCGGGCATGAACCACACGACGGAATTCAAAAGTCTTCTGAGGCATATCCCCAAGTACTTTCTCCAGCTCAAGATCCACAGCTGGAGGGGGAGTAGGGAGTCCACTTGAATGGCATTTCTCAATCGCCAAGCTATCTACCAAAACAATTCGCCCCTCACCATTGATTGTCCCAATAACAGCCATTGACAACCTTTCTCTTTCACAAATTGATTGTAAAAGATCATGGCACTCAGGCTTCACCAAGATTGCATCTTGTTCCTGATATTCTGCGCCCCATATCTCCAAAACAGACATCGTATGATCACCAACTACAATTTTCCGGATGTCAATAACAGCACCCTTTGGATATATAATTTCCTTGACAACATTACAATTCCCACCAGCTCCCTGATCATGGATGCTGATAATTGGATTGTTCTCCCCCAACTCAACACAGGCACGAACAACACGATAGAGTTTTTGTGCCATTTCAGCATCTCCACGCTGTACAGCATTAAAATCAAGCTCTGCGTCATTCTGGCCACTCACCATACTCGATGCAGCCCCACCTCCCATTCCAATACGATATGCAGGGCCTCCAATCTTTACAACCAACATACCAATGTCAGGCTCTCCTTTTGTTATGTGGGTGTGATCAATCTGTCCAATACCTGCACTAAACATAATTGGCTTCACCCACTCTCGTCTCTCCCCACTTGGCATTCTCATTCCAAAAGTTCTAGTATAACCCTGAATCAATGGCTCGCCAAATTTGTTTCCATAATCTGATGCCCCATTGCTAGAATCAATAAGAATCTGCAGAGGTGATGCCAAGTTTGATGGATACACAAAAGAATTATCTTCCCATGGAGCATAAGACCCCTCAATCATCAGGTTCCCAACACAGTAACCAGCTACACCTGCAATAATCAATGAACCCATACCTGTTGCATGAGTATCCCTGATTCTACCCCCAGCACCTGTCTCTGCCCCAGGATAAGGTGCCACAGCACAAGGAAAATTATGGGTCTCAGCTGTGAATAAAATATCGAGGTCGCGAGTGATTGCCATCAGTGGACATGGCAAACCAGGCTGTACCGGCCGCAATACAATTACATGAAAGCCCTTAATTGCACTAGAATTATCCTTGAAACCAATAACAGAATTATTTGGATTCGCCTGCAAAGTGCTCTTCACAATCTGCATAAGAGTTCTATCCATGGGCTTTCCATCAATAACAATCTTACCAGTAAAAAACCAGTGCCTACTATGCTCACTATTGGATTGTGCAATGTCAAACAATTCTACAGTTGTAGGATCCCGCTTGATATCCTCCATGAACAACCTAGCATAATACTGTAAATCTTGTTCATCAAAAGCCAAACCCATCTCCTGATTAATCTCTTCCAAAGCCTTCCTCCCCCTCTCCATAACAGGCACAAACCGAACTTCCTCAGGAACAACATTAGTCCCAAAAGATGTCAGCTTCTTGGTATAAATACATTCAGTCATCCTATCATGGACCAATTCAGCAAACGCATTAATTTGATCTTCTTGCAATACTCCCTTGCTATACAGCAAGTACCTCCTCGACCGTTCCATTCGAGTCACTTCCGTTAACCCACAAGCACCACAAATAGACACAGCATTTGAAGACCAAGCAGTTGTAAAAGACAACCTAGGCCCGACCTCAACTATCACAGTATTCAATCCTGCTTTTTTCTTCTTTTCAAGAAAGCTCTCAGTACCAAAATTTTCCGGCTCATATGTTTCCTGAAGAATCCACTTAAGGACCCCAAGCTTCTTCTCACTCGAAATTTCAGATTGAAGCCCAATATTAAAACATTGCTCAGTCTGCAACCCAACAATCTCATGGGAGATTTTTCTTTGAGCCAACTTAAGCAATTCAAGAGTTGCACTGTCTTGAATCAATGGCACCCGATAGAAATGGAGAATTTCTTGGGCAGTCTTTTCAATCAAACTAGATTGCTCATCAACACTGCTAGTCAAACCAGAAACCACTGCTCTGGGCTTTGATTGAGCGCGACACCTCAATGAAACACCTCTATTATTAAATGCACCCAAAGGGGTCTTATGACTATGAAGTGTACCCCATAGCAACTGATTTCGCCGATTAATAGGCAAATCTTTCTGCATAAACAGAGTTTGCCTAGAGACATCCTGCAATGAAAATCCAAATAAGAACCCACATATGAAAATCGATTTATAACTTAAGCTTATAATTCAAACCAACAATGAAGCATAAAAAATGCAGGTTCTAATCAAATGATAGCGAAACAGAATAACAGAAGAACATAATTTTCACTAACCAAAAAGAAAGCAGCGTTAAAATAAAGCACTTACTTGCAACAATTGAGTTGCAGCAGTGATCTCTTGGGCACCAACCATTATACAAAACCTATGTAAACCAATTAGAAATCAGAAACAAAAATTCAACAACGATAATAATGATTACAAACAGAAAAAAGAAGAGGCGACTGGAGGAGTAAAATTTCAAAAACACAGGAAAACAGAAAGTACCTCGTTGTCTGCGACTAGAATCGCAATTGTGTATTAGAAAGAGGGGGGAGAGACAGAGATAGTACTAGGGTTTTGCAGTGTATTGGTAAAACCCTACTTTTGGCCTGAGTAAAGTTTTCTTCTTGAGAATCTGACTGATTTTTTTGTATTATTATTATAGTTATTGGTGGAGAGAATCTGCGTCTCAATTTTCGTGGATTGTTCGTATTTTTTTTTTTCCTTTAAAAAAAAGGCTTTTTTTTTTTTTATCTTTTTCAAACTCACGGTTTGTTTTCGTAAAATAATTTATAAAAAAATAATTTTTCAGATTAAAAAAAAATTAAGTTATTTTTTAAAAAAATTAACTTTTCATTTTTTAGAAAGTAAAATATTTTTCGGATATTGACAAATCTTATAAATTCATATTTTTCTAATTTATTAATCATCATAGTCACTAACATATATCATCATTTACCACCGACCATCACCACCGGCTACCGACGGCTTATATAATTTACATATTTTTTGCACCATTTACTACCGGTTCATAATTTACATATTTTTTCATTCTTCGTATATTTAACAATAAAATTTTTAAATTATAAAATTTCTATTATTATTAATATTTTCTATGGTCTTATGAAATAAAAATTTTAATATTTTTAACTAATTTTCAATATTACATCTAAACAATGAAAAATAAGTATTTGAAAAATATTTTTCATAAAAATATTTTTTAGCAAGTTATTTTCGTGCAAATTACTTTTCGGAAACAAACGGAACATCGTATTAAATTTTTACTAGCATTTTCAGAAGCTTTTTGTCATGCTATATTAATTTTTTTTCCAACTATAATATGAAAAAAGTTGGTAACTTTCAATTGTTTTTAGTAACTGACATTCATCATACTTAACTTCCAATTTCGGATGAAAAATGTGTTAATTAGTTACCCAATAAGAAAAATATCCTCAGGCTTCATTTGGTTAAAATTCAACTACTTTTCGAACAGTTCATTTCTCACGAAATAAAGTTCTAAGAAAGTTCCTTTTTAAAAAGTACAGTGTGAATATATTTAGTTGATATATTAAATTCCCACAAAATAAAATTATGTTAATGAAATTTTATATATAAAATAACAATATACTCATACCATGAATTTAAATATAACAATTGAAATAATTTATTAAAATGGCAAGATGGAGATGGTTAAATTCTAGAGGTCAGGAAGTGCACTTCCTTAGATTAAAGAGAGAAAGTAACTTCTGGTACGGACCGGGAAATTCTTTATTTTTGAACACCAAACATAATCAAATTCATCGCTTCCCAGAAAATCTAAGTTTCCAAGTTCACTTATCCCCAACCAAATGCGTTCAGCAAATAAAAATCTACACACTTCAATTTTTTTTTTTTTTTTAAAAAAAAAACAGGGTTAAAAAATTTCTTTAAATCTTGGGGTTTCAACTTTCAAGGAATAATTATTTCCCATTACTTGTTGTTTCAATGATAATTTTAAGCATAAGTTAACAAAGATAGATATCCAATAATTAGAGCTCTAAATTAGCAAAATTATATCGCTTGTGACTTTTTAGAGACTTGATTTGAAAAATTCATTCTATGAATTTAATGGATTAAAATTAAGCTCATTTGATAAATAAATTTGAGTTTGAATCTGTAAAATAGTAAAACAAATAAATATAAATTATAAATGAATTCAACTCAAATTTAATTTTTTAAATTCGAATAAAGCTCAAACTGAGTTTAAATTCAAGTATATTATTATGAAGTCAAATTCAAAATTAGCTCAATTGGACTTATTTACGGCCCTGTTTATGTACAAAAAGTTTTCTTCATGAAGATTTTATCTATATATGTATATATTTAGATGAAAATCATTGTTTCATATCAAGAAAATGATACATAAAATTAAAATAAACATTAAGCCTTAAGGACCTCATTATGGAGCCCATAAGCATTGAATTAATTGATATATAAATTTCAAAAAGTACTCCCACTTTTGAAAATGAAAAGCAAAGGTGTTTTTTTTTTTTTTTTTTTGTCACCATGTCCACTAGGCCCTTCTTCTCTTCCCATAAAGAAAAAAAAAGTTTAATTAATGAGAGATGTGAAGGAGTTTATTCGGTAAATTTAGCTCTTTTAATAGCTTTTATCAATTGTTAGCTGTTAATGGTTAATAATTATATAGCGGTTTAGAATAAAAGGTTTTGGTATAAATAATTATTTGATTAAAAAGCGAGGAATAATGTAAAGACAAGTGATGGGTATAAGTGTCATGAAAAAATTATAAAAAAACTTAATAAAGATAACACAACGTTTCATAAAATATTGTCTCAAACTCTAAACACTAAGGTAAAAATTGTATTACCAAAAGTGTTTCAATCCTATCAAAATACTAAATACTACTTTAAACACTGCTGTCGATCAAGGCCAAGGAATAAAAATGAGTTTAACACTATTATTTTAACTTAGAATTTTAAGACAATGAATTTATAATTTTTTTTAGATTTTGAATTTTAATATTTGATATAAAAAGAAAATGAAAACTTCACTTATATGGATTTGAATATAACTAAATCAATTTCTATTAAAAAAAAAAAGTAAAATTTTTAAATGAATTTCACAAATTCAAATAACTAAAAATTTTATGGCAAAACTAACAATCATTCTTGCTTTCTAAAATTATTATATCAATGATATTTTAAAAAATAAAAATAAATAGATTTTCAATTTTAAATTTATTTCAAAAGTGAAAAGTACATTTATAAATAAATACATACATGTTTTGAAGTCATTCATAGAAGAGGAACGTAAGAGAGAAAAATACGTGAGACTTTCGCAAATGCTAACTTTTGTCGTAAGTGGCAAACAATTCATGACCCAAGTCAAATTGCTGTCGACAAGCTTCAACAGAAAGATCAAGTGGGAAATGTGCAGGCCTTGTTTGTTTAGAATAAAGAATGGGATGTCACATTTGGTGAATAATAAAAAATATATTTGTCATTTCTCCATTTGAAAATACTTTAATGAAACTATGTTAATCATAAATATAAACAAAAATATTAATGAAAAACTCAATAATAACAAATTAAAAATTAAAAATTTTTATTATGAAAATTAGTAAGTTGAAAAATAAAATGAAAGACGAGAATGAATTTGTGATTCTGAATACAAAAGCAAATATAGATAATGTTTAGATGGAGAACATTAAAATTTAAGTTTTTAATTTTGTCAATATTTTTTTAAACTAAAAATTTAGATTTTCAAATTTGTCAACTAATAAAATTTACCTTTTTAAAAAAAAAAAACTGTAAATTTACCTTGTTTTGTTCGTAAACATTTAATTTTTATATTCATATAACCATGGTTTAATTCAATTTCAAATAGTTTTTTTGAATAAAAACTGCACCAAACTTTTCCAAAAACAATTGTCCAAGTTTAAATTGACCAAGCTATTTAAAAAATTACATCACATAAAACTATCAATTTGTGGTTTAATTCAATTTTACAGCTTCAATCATCCTCATCTCCTGTAAGAATTTCCAAATTGAAAGGAAAAAAAAAAAAAAAAAAAAAAAGGAAGAAGAAAAGATTTAGGTTTCAAGAATACAAGACTAACAAAAGTTTCCTCTCCCAAAGCTTTAATTTGAGAGAAAGATCTTAACTCGCTAAATCAGTGAAAATTCTTACAGTCAAAAAGACTTGAACTCAAAACTTTTCACGTCTCACATGAATCAAAAAACCAACCAAACTATACTTGGTTAACATACAAATCAAATTTGAAATAAAGTAGAAACCCTTTAACCATATCAAAATAACATTAAAAAAAAATGAGCATTAAAGTCCATAGCGAAACCACTTTCATTCTTCTTCTTCTTCTTCTTCCCTTTTTCTTTTTTTTTTTTTTTTTTTTTTTTTTTTTTTTTTTTTTTTTTTTTTTTGGTACTTTGAAGTAGCAAGCATTCTAAGAATGAACTGCAAATCGGACACCGAATTACTCCGAACACAAATATTCATAACATTGTAAGTTGGAAAAACAATACTTTGTATCTATAAGCATGTCAATTACAGAATAATTCACGATATTATCATTTAATACGCAGCATTTCGATCAAGCAAGCAAAGAAAGAATACTTAAGATGTCACTTTACCTCGATATCTAACATTGAAAATTTTCTAACCATCTTTTCCCAATTCAGACACAAGCATCAATCCAATTTGCCTTTTAGTTCTAAATCATTTTCCTACAATTTGCAGAAAGTTAATGTCACTCATAGACAGACAGATGGAAGACACTTGTTGATCTTCCTTTCAATATCTATCTACTACCTTGAAAAACTTCCAAGTCTTTGTGATTACATCAACTACCTTTGACCAAAAAAAGTAAAAATGTGGCTCAAAAGTCCTAACTGGTGACTAACCCAGAACTACTTTAACCAACACAAATACTAAATAAATGGAATAAACTCACCATGCATGTATATCTCATGATTACTATTATAGTCAGCTTAAAGCCACTGTAAGAGGTAAATTTCAAGATTACTCGCTCTCCCTTTCTTATTCAATCACATTTGAGAAATTAATAATCATACATAAGACTAAACAATCACATAAAATTACAATAATTGATTGAGAATCCAAGTTGTAACTGTTATTACACCATATCCTCTAATCTATGTCAAGCAGAAACTACAGTAAAGACATGGTCTCTTTTCAATATTTCACTTTCACATAATAGTTAGACACTTAAACAGTCAGCATTTTGATATTATTACATTATCTTATGTTAACTAGACAAAAATTAATGACAAGAAATTAATCACAACAAACCCAATTACTTAAAGAAACATATTGAAAGATTCATTCATATTAATTTATTTTGCATCATCCATTGTTAAATCATTGAGTAAACATCTTCATATTAACAAATAAGAGCTCGTACCCTAGATCCTAAAGGGGACATTTTTTTTTATTTCACTGGATGAGCTATACAAACCGTCCATACGAGGATTCAAATTCGAAACCTCTTAATAGTCCAACCAAGATCCAAACTATAATGGAATCTCCATGAGGGACGATAAAATAACTACCACATTTGCAGAACTGCAAAAGTTTTCCTGGCATGATAAACTGATAGCATATGGCTACGTTGAGATATTTACATATCCCACCACACCTTAGGACATATAGACAGGGGCGGTAGAAAATGGAAAGCTAAACACTAATACAAGCATAATAGAGTTAAAAGCTGAATTGTACTTATATGGCTTTCAAATGGTAATACAAAAAGAGGTCATGTGTCAAACTGGCGATATTTGGACGGAAAGGGTCCCTTCTGTCAAATAAAGTACCCACATCAGAAGGTGTAACTATTAAAATCAACTTGCAGTGGTACAGCTCATTTTGGGAACTACATCTATTTGAACTGAAGTAGAAATATTTGAATTCAATGCCATTTAACAGTTAGCCAAACCATCCATTTTAAGGCAAGGGGCAAGAATCAACCCCACTACTATCCGTGTCTGAAGTATTATTAATTACGATCAAATTGACACCTAACTTGAAATTCTTTTGACTTTTCTCAATTTCACAGTATAATCATTCAATTCCATGCAGAAAAGTAAAGTAAAATGCTTACCATAAGAAAGAAAAAGAACGAGTTTTTGATTTCTCTGATTCCTGCCATAAAAATTTCCATTTTACACCAACTTGAGTTCTTGAATATGCTTCTTTTCCTACAAAAACAAATGAATACGAATGTTCTTCCAAAAATAATTAAAAGGAACTTTGATTAGAGAGAAAATTAACAGATTCTTCCACAAGTTTTAACACACAGCGAAACCTGTTTGATCAAAGGTAGCTATTTTTTTCTTTTTTTTCACAAGAACTAATCCAAAAAGTCCTACCTTTCCTTGCTATGCTTACATGAAACTGTCCAGAAAGAACACTTTTTGCACATATCACTATATCAAGTCAGCTAATCCAAACTAACAACTCTACCTCCGCTCTCTCTCAAAAAGAGGGAGGTGGTCTAGGAGGAGGAGCCCAAAACACCTCATGTGGCATTTGCCCATTGGGTAGCAAGTTAGGAGGCAAATTGAATACAGGCATTGAACCAGCCTCGGCTATAGGCTGAGAGGATTGAGACCCTGAATTATTAGCACCACCACTACCGCCGCTACCACTGCTGCCACCAGCAGCAGCAGCATTAGTCCCTGAAGTCACTTGCTGCTGTTGCTGCAATTGCTGCCCGTCCTGTTCTTCTTCTAATGGCAACCTTTCAAAAGTAGCGTTACTAAATGTTGCAGCTATCACCATTACTGGCCCTGCAGCCACCAATTGACCCACCACTGTCCCTCCTACCACCTGACCTTGCCCACCAGCCAAATATACAGTCAGCCCTGTTGCACCTGGAGGCGAAGGAGCAGGCAGAAATGAACCTGATAAGGATAAAATTTCAAACCTTCCATGAAGAGTAATAACCCCACCAGGCGCTGCAGGTTGCCTAAGAGTAACATTAGTTACTATCCCACTTCCACTAAGAATTGAAACTCCACGGTGGCGGCGTTGAGCAAAATTAGAAATGCTCTCTGCAATATCACTGCCTGAGCTGATTTCAAGGACATGGCTGCGGAGAGAATTAGGGCTTTCTTTAGTAATGACAACGGGTGGTTTTGGTTTATTCTTTGAACCAGGTGGGCGGCCTCTAGGTCTGCGAGACGAGCTGCCGCCGCCACCTGGTTCAATGGTTTCAAGAGCTGTATTAAGATCTTCAGATTCTTGGTTGTTGTCTCTGCTGTCTTCCTGTTCTTCTTGGTTTTGGGTAGGGGTGGTGGTAATGGAGACAGTTTTAGGGCTATTAATACTATTGGTGGTGTTTGTTTTGGTATTGTCAATATAATCTTGTTCTCTTCTTGAACCCAACCGACTGAAACCAGCAGCATCTTCCTCTGGGTTTCTTAGATGAAGAGATGGAGATGGAGAGATTGGATCAATACCTCTCGTGGCAACATTTCCTGCCCACCAGCGATTTGCCATGTTTGATTCTTGAAACTAGAACCAAAAAAGAAAAGCAAAGAAAATTAAAGAACCCAAAAAAGGAAAGAAAGAAAGAAAAGATGCTTCTTGTATTGTCACTATTTATCTTTTTCTGTCTCACTCCATCACCAATGCATTGTTTGAATCAGAAAACGACAAGCACACATCAATGGAAACTAGACTAGATAGTGTAAATATAGCTCATCACCTTTTATTTTTATCTTACTTGAGATCTCCAAAAACAAAGAACATAGATATATATATAACATACAATTCCAAAACCTTATCTTTTATTCCTCACCCAAAGAATCAACGAAACCCAGATAATAACAACATATGGGTTTCTTTTGTTTTGCATGAATATCAAAAACCCTAACCATTAACTTCCAAGTTCAAAAAAAAAAAAAAAAAAAAAAAAAAAAAAAAAAGAATCAGATCCAACAACCAAAAAAGCCAAAACCCATTTCTCAAAACCCAACAACTCATAAGAGATCTAATCCTCAATCAGCTTTAAATCGAACCACAATACTTCACAAAAAAAAAAAAAGGTCACCTCCTCCACATAAAGCTCTTTCAAAACAAAAACACACCTATGGCAATGGAAACTAACTCACCTGCTACATGAATACGTGAGCAGTAATAGTGTAAAGCTTCTGGTTAATCTAAAGAAACTATTTTTCCACTTTCTCCGTATGTTTTCCTGAACAGAGTCAGGTTAGTGAGGCAAGTCGGCAAAGAGCAGTGGAGCCTCTGTGTTTTTCTAGCTAGAAAGTAGGTGTCCTCGAGAAGAAAGCAAAACCCATTTTGCCCCACGAAATATATAACTTTGGTCAATTGAAGACTTGCAGTATTAATTTATCCAACTTTATTACTTATTTTGGTTCTATTAAGATAAAATTTAACCGCAACTGACGAAACCATTGCAGTGAAAAATTAGTAAAGGTAATATGGCTTCATCTGCCAACAATACAACCAATTATATGATGACAAATGGCATGTGTATAAAATAAAATTAATAAAAAAAGTAAAAACAATTTATTATCTTCTACGAACCGGATGGTCTCAGGTACTTTCAATTGGATCCATTTGATAAGAAAGTTAAAATTAAGGGAGTCAATTGATTTTATTTAAAATAAGAGTGACCAAGTCTATATAATTCATGGGGCAAAATGGGATTTTGACATTCAAAAAGAGCTGCTGTGCAAGTTGTGGGCGTACGTTAAAAAAGAAGCTGGGCGTACGATAAGGATTCGTGCGGTTTTGCAGAGAGTGGTTTTGGGTTGTCTACTGAGTTGTTAAATGGTTCTGTGGTCTTCTAGTAGAATGAGCTTTTCTACTCTGTACCCAACAAACACATACCATAAAAGATCTCACCAATTACCTATGCCCACACCACTCATCAAACACATACCATAATAGATGCATCTCACCCACTTTCTTCAACAAATTGCTAATTGTGATTTTCATACCATATATTAGCATTATACGTGTTTAAACCGAGTTTATAAGTTCATTTATAAATTATATTAATTAAAATAATTTTTTTAATTTAACCTTATTTTTTCAAAAAATGATAAAAATTATATTTATTTTGGAAAATTTTATTTTTTTTATTAATTTTGTCTGTTGATAAACCAATATAATATCTAAGTAAATCAATCTTCATTAATATATGCATTTCAACATTAAATCTTAATAGTTTTCAAAAATAATTTATTATTAAAATATTTTCAAATAAATATAATTAAAAATATTAATATTTTTAATTTAATGAATTAAATATGAGATAAAATGTAATGATGATAGAGCCAAAATATAAATTGTTTAAAGTTTTTTAATTCATTATACGCTTTTAAGGGCCGAAATAACACTAAAGACTATTCAACTGTGGTCGAGAGGACTCGAACTCAAGACTTCGTACTCCTCACATAAGTGAAAATATCAACCAGACCATCATCTGATTGGCAAATTATTTAAAGTTTTTGCACAACGATTAAATAAGTAATTAATTCTCTTTATAACAAAATAAATCATAAATTGACTAAATTATCTTTTATCTTAAAATTAATAATTACTCGTAAAAATATTTATCGCATTTAATATAAATAAGGACAATATTGAAAAAATAGCATTTAGTACGCTTTAAAGTATCCAAACCGAAGGGAGTAGTAACTATTACTAATAATTTTTTTGTAATAAAATATTATTAATAATTAATAATATATAATAAATATGTATTTATATAATTATGATATATAATTAAGTTGGTCAATATTTAAAAAATATTTTATCTTTTAAAAAGAAAAAGTAGTTTTCTTTTAAAAAACATAATCTTTCCTTTGATTATAAAAAATATTTTCTTAAACACTATAAACATAAACGATCTGAAAAATTTTTTAAAAATAAATGGAGATTAAAAATTTTATTTTGATAAACCATGAATTTTAGCAAGTTGAATTATTTTTGTTGGGTAGTGTTGGAGGTCTTCGATGGTAATGATAAGGAAGAGCATAGAAAAAAAAGCCAAATTGGTTTTGGTTCCATTTATAGTGCTCATAGAATTTCTTTCAAAGATGACTTTCCATTCTGTGTGGGGTTAAAAGTGCAGAGAGATAGAGAGTGGGAATACGTCAGTGTTTACATGGCCCGACAGCCGATCGAAAGCCAACGTCTTTGCCTCTAATACACAGTTACACTATTACAAAGGCCACCGAAAACCGAGCACCTACCTAACATCTCCTTCTTTTCAAAAGATTATTAGTCTACCAGAACGTAAAAAGCTCCCACGCTTATAAACTTCACACCCATTTTCTTATCTGTCTGATGTGAAATTCGTCCGCCATCTTCTCCTTCGCTCGACGTGACATCAAAATCAGACTCTGTATTGACTCTTATATTCCGTTATCATGGATTATCTTCCTTGTTGCCTCTTGGACTGGCAATGGGGCAAGTTGCCGGTGGTTTATGTCCATCCCGTTCTTCACACTCAGAAATCTCTAGTCCCGTTTAGAGATGGCGAATTTTGAACTAATCGGGATGAATTTCTTCAGATTATTATTTTAATATGTAATAAATTCATTTAAATATCTACCTTCAAATTCGTTTAAAATTTTATTATTTACTTTTATTTTATTCCTTTACATTTTTTATTAATAAAAAGTATTGTATATGCGAAATTACATGAATAAAATTGCAACTAAATACGTTTAATAAAGCGTACCTAGTAGAATATTCATGATATCGCCAATCAAATTCATACAATATAATAGGTGATTATATATAATTTATACTTCAACCGGTTCAGTTTGAGTTTGTTTTCTAATCGAATTAAAATTTTTAAACTTAATTTTACGTTCATTTATTCAACAGGATACAAAATTTATAAACTTGTTCGTTTACAAATTCATTTACACTAATTTTATTGACAAATTTTCTATGAATTATTATATAATATTTAAAATTATACAATTAACTAGTATTAAATCATTTAAATTTGAGCTTAAAGAAAATTCGACTTGTTATGATTTATTTAAAAAATAAATAAATAAAACTAAATTTTCTAAAATTTAGTTTGTTTTGATTCGTTTACAATCATGTAGCACCCAACTCATTTGATCCTATGCATCAGAGCATTTCACCATCTCTAGATTATGCCCTGAATTTGGTATCTACCGAATCCGATTTGAACAAAGCAGGAAAAAAATTCGTAGAGAGGGTAAAAATAAATACCAACTTAACCTAATCAACATTTTTTTTACTAATTTTTATTAATTTAACTCGATGCAATCAATAATTCTAACCTGCTCCAACACCGAATTAATGGTAAAATGGATATTAAAAATATATAAAAAATTTTAAAAAATTGGGCCGTAGCCGCCGTATGAGGAAGCCAATCTGTGCTTGCCGCCCTTTCTTAGCTGAGCATTTGCGGTGGATGCACATTTACACATCATCGTATCGGTCTCTGTCAAAACTTTTACGACAATTTTTTTGGGGTTGTCAAAGCGGTAAAACGCCACCTCCTCCTTAATCTGATGACTCTTTGCCGTCCTCAATCAAATACTACTTTACTTTACACTTGGGATTTTAACAATTTAAATTTTTGTTTTCAAATTTATAATACTCCAACTCAATTCACACCCATTATTCCAATTATTTTTGGACTCTAAATTAGACTGATTTAAATTTATTAATAAAAATTCGAAAATAAATTTCAATTTATAAACTTGTGATCTTAGAAAATAAATGTCATATTTGACCTTTTGAGCCAAATAACACCCGAACTTATATCAAATGATTCAATTTCAACCTGGTTTAGAGGAGATCAAAGCGTGTCAACTTAAATAAAAGTTAAGAGCGATTGGATTGTGAAAATAAGAATTATTGGGTTTGGTTAATACCGGGGATGGAAAACAAAAATGCTAACCTATGACCTCAGCCCAAACTCCAAATATTTCAACTCTAACTCTACCTTTGTTCATCCATAAGCAGCGTAAACAGCAATCTGCAAATTTTTTACTTCTATTCCTTGGTTCCTTTGTAGTTAACTTATTTTGCAACTCATTAATAACATGAACAATCTTTTGCTCCATCTTAGAATCATACCATTGGAAATACTCACATCTCTTCAGCTGCAATTTTTACCAATATTTATTCAGTATTGCCAAAAAAATATTTACAGAATTTTTTTTTCAATTTTTAATAAACAATTTAGAATTTACTTTAATATATCTACAGCTGTGGAATCTTGTTCCTCAATTTTCAGGGCTTCACGACACTCATCTTGGAGTTTTGAGCCAACAAAAATAAAATTTTAGTGAATCATTGTAATCATATTTCGGCAAACTAAAACTCCGTTGAGGATTATGTGCATATAAGACCTATCAACTCGAGAGGGAGGCTATGGAAGGATGACTTCAGTATTTGGGTTTTAGGTTTCAAAAAGATTACTTTAATTAGGATTTTAAAAGGTATAATTTTTCAATTTAAGTTACCTTTGTAATAGAATACTAGTCTTTTTCTTTATTTTTTCTAAATCTGTTGGCTGTGTTAACTACATGCATATGATTTCTTATAAATCAAGCTAAATTGATCCATTTGGTATTAGTTTAGGCGTTTTTTGGTTCAAAATGTTAAAATTATGACCTTTTTTTTTTCCAAGGTTACAAGTTGAAGACTTAGATTGAGATTTATTCTATAAAAAATCTAAGCAATTTTATCACTAATTAATAAAATGGCCCAATATTTAATAAAAAGAAATTTTGCCACACTTTAAATTTTAAAATTGAAATTGAGACAAAAACTTTAAAATTGATATTAAAGCACCTTAAATTTCATTTTTTTATTACAACGTTTACTCACACTAAAAATAATATTTCTTAAGATTTTTAATTTTTATATCAAAAGATAAATTAATTTCGCGGTCCATTCAATTTTTGAAAGAAATATTTTTTTAACTATTTGATATAAATTTAATTATTTTAATTTTACGAATTGAGATGTTTAATAGACAAATAAAATATTTAGTATATCTAATTTTATAACTCGATTACTTCAACGAATAAAACTAAATGATTGGCTTTTCTAAAAATTATAAAAAATGAATTTATATATTAAGCCGCAATAAAACCAGTAAGCATAATATGATCGAAACATTTATAGATTTAACGCACAAACAAATAAAAAACACATTTAGAGATTTAGGGTAAATAAATAACTTTTTTGAGTAGAATTTATCGAATATCAATTCCTTTTTGTTATTTAGAATTTGTTGGCTCGTTATTGACTCAAAGTTTTGGACTGTGACGGAAGTTCGTTCAATCTATTAGCTGTATTCTGTTGCTTGTCACTTAAAAAGATGAGGAACCTGTCACTTTAACTTCACCATCAATTTATCTTTCTATTGGCTTAAGTAATCGGTGGGTAAAATATAAATTGACACATTAATTCTAAAATATAATTTAATTTATGCATTAATCTTGTAATTATTTCTATTATAATCACAATCAGATAATTTTTACTAGCTTAATTATAAAAATAATAATAATAATAAAGTTTTGTCAATAAATTTGTAACTATCTTTCAGGTCTTGTGGTACAGCACAAGCGCGAGACTGTGTTAATAGAGTGAGCCCAAAATTGTAAGACCCAGCCTAAGGAGGGCAGCCCATCAGAGCTAGTTGTTATTTCTCGATATTCTTTTTCCTTAATTTTAATAATGGTGAAAATAAATATCTTCTAGTAATTGTGACTCTATATTTTAAATCCTTCAATTCTAAATAAAAATTTTCAAGAAATTCAGTTTATTTTGATGGCTTAATCCTCTATTGGTTTTCTCTCTTTAATTTTATATATTAATTAAATTCAGTAAAAAATATATTAATTTTATAAAAATTTGGATTTCAACTTGTGTGGTCTAATTGGTTTTGACTTTTCATTGATTTGTAAAAAATTTTTATGTGAGATGAATACTGACATATTTCAATTATTTTTAAAACTATATAATATTTCTTTAATTTAAAAGTATTTTTTCAAAATATAATTCATTAATAATAATATCAAGAATTACAAATAAGCTTACATAGAACTTTATTATTAGTTCGCTGATCTTTTAACGAAACAGATGAATTTCTATCATTTCGAGTGAAACTAAAATTAAAAAATATATAATATTATATTTTTTCACTTGAAGTTAATTTTGACAAAAGATATAAATCTTCGTAAAAACAACTAGTCCTTTCATTGATTTAGATGTCAACATAATAACTCCTCTTGATTTTCTATAATCAGATTATTTTTTTAATAATTTGCAACATATGACAAATACGGATGAGTTTTCGTCGCTATGCGTCAATAGCATCAATGGAGGAATATGTCGTATTATCAAGCTCCATTGATCGAAGATTACACTGCAAAATCAATATCTAAAGTTTTCAACTAAATAAAATCAAATATTATAGTTTTGTTTAGTACTAAACCCTCACAAAAAATGACTAAAAAACTCTAAATACAGAAACAATTAATAATAACAAAATAAAAAAGATAAATCTATTATAGAAAAATAAATCTAAAGTGAACGGAAAAAAATAATAGAAATTAAGAGATAGGAGTTGATGCTGATAAACAGCGATAGTCTAAAATTAAAATAAAAATTTAGAAAAAAAGAGAGAAATAAAATTATGGTTTAAAAAACTACTGAGAAAAGAAACAGAGCGCTGGCTTTCAGCGTTTTAGTCAGCGAGACCAATTCTTTAGTTTAAAAGTATATGAAACTTATTTACGCTTTATTTTTTATATTAAATAAATTCATTATATTTTAAAATTATTTTTGCAGAGCTCTTAATTGGAAACAATGAAAGCACCACGTGGACTAATATTTGTCATCAAGTACAGAAATGATTATCCTATGAGAAGTTAGATCACTCTCTTTATCCATTACTCACAAAACAGAACAGCTAGCACTTGCAATGGCTCTTCTCAACGTCTCTTTCTGCACTGAAATTCCACAGAAAACCCCTCTTTGCTTTTCTCCTATCAAATCCCACTTCCCAATTCCTCATTTCCTTCCTCTCCCTCGCTCTTCTCTCAAATCCCAAGTAATGCTACCCACCAATGTCTGTTTTCATTTATCACTATCTCTGTCCAAATTCGCTCATGTCATTTCCATCTTTCTAACAGGTGGTTATAAGCAAGCAATTAGTTGAAGGTTTGGCTAAAACAAGCTTGCTTGCTGCTCTCTCTGCTTCTCTTTTCTTAGTTGATCCCGCTCTTGCATTTAAGGTAGAGAATTGAAGTTCTCTTGAATCTTTAGTTTATTTTTGTGTGATTTTCCTCTGTATTTTTTTCTGAGAACTGTTGAAAAAGAAAATTTGAACTTCTGCCTTTTACTTTCGTTGCATAATTAATTAGCTGTTTGAGTTTGCAATGTGGGTTTTTTTTGGAAAGGGAGGAGGGCCGTATGGCTCTGAAGTGACGAGGGGCCAAGATCTCACTGGCAAGGATTTTAGTGGCAAGACTTTAATTAAACAGGATTTTAAGACGGTATGTGTCAATTGGAATCTGTTTTTCGTTATGTTACGGTGTCATTGAGTCTGATTTTTTATTTCAGTCTATACTAAGACAAGCCAATTTCAAAGGGGCAAAGTTGTTGGGAGCTAGTTTCTTTGATGCTGATTTAACAGGTTTTTGGACCTTCCCCTTATCCTTCTATTTTAGGAATGTATGGTTGGGAGTAGTTTTTTTTATATATTTCTAATGACATTGAAATGAGAGGTTTTGCTATACTAGGATGGTAGCAGTGCGGATACCCGCAAATTTTAAACTATCTGAGTCTGTATCTGTTTAAAATTATACTAATCATATTTGTTAAAAATCTATTTAAATATTTAATTATTTTATTATTCATATCCGTTTAAATCGGATGGGTTACTTGCAAAATTTTAATCATCCGAACCCCAATCCGTTTAAACATCATTTAAATTAATATTTTTGAAATTAATATTTTTTGTTATTATTTTAAAGATTAATAAGTATTTATTTATGCATCAAATTAGTTACAACTTATTAATGGCCAAAAATATAAATTACTATGGATGAAAAAAATAAATTAAAATACATTAACATCACAACATCAAAATTAAGACTTTTCATGTTACTTTTCCTATAAATGCTTGATAGAACCAAAATAAAGATTTAAATTCATATTTTAAAGGATAGTATTTGCAATATAAAGATACATAGGTAAATTATAAATAAATTTAGGAATAAAAATATTAAGTCATGGGAATTTATGTAATTGATATATAAAGCTCAAATATTATTTAGTTTTTTAATGGATTCAATCACTATTAGGTATATATTTTTATTGAAAAGTTAAAATAGAAAATTGATTTATTATAATATATTGATAAATTGTATTACTTAGTATTAAAAGCAAAATATATTCTTTGAGAAATCAATTTAAAAAAATACCATCCTAAAAAAATAAAATAAGAAATTATAATTAATAAAAATTCACGCATTCTGGCTAATTAATATGTAAGTATAGGGTTATATCGTTTAAGTTAATAAATATACTAATATAGTTTAGTAGTAAATATTATTCTCTTGTTTAAAAAGATCAAAGGTTCAAATTTCTAAACCAACATTTATATAATAAATATATTATTATTATTATTATGGATAATCAGATAGGGTGTCCACGGGTAATGGATATCCATTGACTGAAACTTCCATCCCTATGCTATACCCATATAGAGCAGTGTACATAAAGTTTAGTTCTTTGATTTTGGATGTTGCATGTGCAAGTAATGAAATGTAAACAGCTTACTAAACAAAAAGCATAAGAGTTTACTTGTAGCGATACCCTGGTTTTTGGAATAGAGAAAGAAGCTTGAAGTGGTCACTTTTCAAGCACATTTATTTCACTTCTGAAGCGACAAAAATCAAGCTATGTAACTGGTTTGGCTTGTTAATCCCTTACTTTGGTGTCTTTAAGCTAGGCAGGAGGCTGCATTTGGGGGAAAAAGGTTTGAGTTGTGAGGCCAAATGGCCGAATCTTTTGTTAGCGAACTGCCAAATTAATTTGATTTACTCGAAAAAAGTTGCTATTGTCTGGTGTGGGATGGTGCTTCTGATGCAGCTCCTTGGGCCAATATTCTTGATGTGTTTTCCGGAACTCAAATTCCTACCCGAGTTCATTTATGATACATATCATTTATAATGTGAATCTGTATCATTACTGAATGCCACTATTTTATTTTTATAGAAGTAATTGAATTGGGTTCTTTTACATGCAGTGTTCTTAAATGAAGAGCTAAGATTTAAGAAAACTTCTTCATTACATTTACGTTAGAATCATTACCGGAATAACTGTTAGAGCAACAGAGTCATAGAGGTGATGGAGGGGCAAGAGGTTGACATACACTTTTTCTAGTTAGAATGGTAGCAAATTAAGGCAGTTGAGCATGATTTTACCCCTGACCTTAATATATATAATGTCAGTGGGATACGAGTGATAGCGATTGCTTTGAAGCAGTTATGCTTCTTGTAAGTTCTTGTTAAAATTGTTGCTTTCTGAGATATTACAACTTTTAGCTGATGGTTTTCGTGTTATATCAGTTGGTTAATGCCTTTCCTTCTCTTCCCCTTCTGCTATTTTGGGGTAATACAGGGGCTGATCTTTCAGATGCTGACCTTAGAGGTGCAGATTTTTCATTGGCAAATTTGACAAAGGTGATCTTTTTATATTGCTCCCTAACACGGATTACCAATATTAGGATTGAATGTAGGACAATAAACTAAAGAAAAAGAGCTAATTCGCAGTTATCATTTCACTTGACCGGCGTCTTAGAGATTGAATGCTTTTAGCATCTTGTTGCATGTGACCTCAGATACGAGTGTACTATATTTTTAGCATGCATATGTTATTTATTACATCTGCAAATATTAATGTAATTGTTGCCTTAAAATATGGTTTAGTGCAGCTTAGACAATTGTTATCTTGTAGTCTGAACCACTTCTAAATCTAGTATCTAATGGTAGTTGCCATGGTGTCCTAACGCATGAATTTACCTCTTTCTGCAGGCAAATTTGAGTAATGCTAATATGGAAGGTGCACTTGCTACTGGAAACACATCTTTTAAGGGTTCAAAGATAACTGGAGCAGGTACGCATACGAGTTACTTTAGGGTTTTAAACACCAAGAATTTCTATCAGCTGGAGTGGTAATGCAATTACTTGTTCTTGTATTCTTTGATTTTTTTCCCCCATTTTGGTTGCAGAGGTGAGAAGTATTCAGAAATTAGTCATTTTTAACATTGTTTGTTGGTGTTCAAATAAACCCAATCTTAATAACGTTACTTCATAGTTGATCGACATTTTTATCTGATCAGATTTCACAGATGTGCCGTTGCGAGACGATCAAAGAGACTACCTTTGCAAAGTTGCAGATGGGTAAATATCTGTATATATTTGCATATTTTTAACAGGTTGTCCTTTTATTTTTAATATAATTACAAAAACATATCCATTTCTTGTCAGGGTGAATACAACAACTGGAAATGCTACACGTGATACATTGCTTTGCAGCTAATTTTATGTTTTTAGCATTCTTTGTATTGAACCATAAAGAAAATACATCTGCTTTACTACATCTGTAGCAGATGCAATTTTCATCATGTGAGCTGAGGTTTTTAAATTACTATATCTTGTAAGAAAGAAATATATAATCAATACATAGGTTCCATTTCCACCTTTCGATAAAGGAGAATCAGATTTAACCATGCCAAAGAATAGTCAAAAGTAAATGATTCTGCCATATTTATGGCATAAAATATGGCATCAGAACCACTAGACACAGTCATAGCAAATGATTCAACATGTAAGAAGGTCCACAAAGTTTAGAATGCCTCGAAAATCTGCTAATTTTATATATTAATCTAAGTTAATTGTACTAATTCAACTATATTTATCATTACAAAGCAAGTAATACATGCCTTTTCTTTTCACCTTTTTCTTATATATACTATTTTCCTAATCACCAATATGATCAATCACTTTTCTTTCTTTTGGGTGGTTCATATATTCAAGAATAGTCAAAATTATTCCAATTAGGCTTCAAGTGCTGGAAAATTTGTATTTACCCTTTTTTCTGCTTCATCTCAAGTGATTCTACTATACCAATCTGCATCAAGCATTTTGCATGGTCAAATCCCAGAAAAGGGGTTTCAGCTGACCACCAATTTTATTGTTAGGTGCTCTATATATCATAGTTTCTCCCTGGTGGTGCAGAAATGCTGCACTTTCTTGTTGGGTGGGGCTCACACTTTTCCACTATATTTTGTGCAGTCGAGTTGCTCTATCCTATTTTAAGCAGCCCACTAAATAGAGACATTATCTGCAGAATTTCAAACAGAATTTCCGTTATTTCTATCTTTTATTTCCTGCCACTCTTTCTTGATTTGCAACACAAAACAAAATGAACAAAATAAAGGGCTGCAATAATCTGAGGAAGCAAATAGTAGGAAATGAAAAATATAAACCCAACCCGCACCCCCCCAAAAAAAAAAAAAGAGGTAATTCCTCAGCATAAAAATGTAAAAAAGCAAATCCTGTTCTTGATTTCATATGTTTATCCAATGTCCTTATTATCATAAGATGGCTATTTACAATTAAAATGTGAAAGATTGACCTACCTCTTAGCAGTAACAGTTTCCCAAGGCCTGCATTTTCTAATCCTAATCTGCATGCTGCTCTTCTTTATGCTTCCTCCATTACTAAGCTCACAACATTGTCTTCGCCTTGCATGATCCTACATTCATACCAAAATTTTTAGCCCCACTATTCATATGTGAATATAAAAATGGTAATGAAAATTTAAACTATGGCATTAAGTTTAAAACTTTTCCTTCTTTTTAGAACAAAAGCAATATTTTGAATGCTTTTAGAAAAGCAATTTAAGAGCACTGTTTAGCTATCATGAAATTTTTACAACTAAAGTATACGAATTTTATCCTGGAACTTATTATTAATGATCTCTAATCAACATGTCCAATATAATATATTTCTTAATAACAACTCACAAAACAATGTCACAGAAACCTTATTCTGTAGATTTCATATCACTGTATAAGGATTCTCAAGCATATATTCCTGTGAACTAAAATGCCATGCATTGGTTGCAAATTTTCCACAATGGCACACAGATAAACATATAAACAATGAAGAAATAAATTTTAAAGACTTAAGATGGAGAAACATATAGAGACTGACCTTCGTCCAGTATTCTGGGTCTAATTTCAAAGCCGATACAAGGATTCTCTTTAATGACATTGCTTCTGCATAATCTGTTCTATTACATGTCTTCTCTGGCCTGCTGTCAAGCCTCAGATAACTAGTCAGGGACCCACTGTGGCCCACTTCCTCAGCTCGTTCCAGCATAAAAACGACAGGAAGTTCACATGGGTTGGACCTCATGGGTTGGGTATTGAATGTGAATGGTCCATCACTCGAACTCCTCCAAGTTTTGAATGTCTGCAATGGTGTTTGCAAGTCCTTGGCTGGCAATAGCGTAGGGTATATCTGAATGGTGTAGCCCCATGATATTGATACTGACCATTTTCGGTTGTAGTCATGGCAAAAGGATTGTTGAAGGATTCGGGGTGGATCTAACCGGTATGCACGGTTAATGGACTCAAGAGAGTCCATCTGGTTCTGGAATGGAAATAATGAATCCACTTGATCAAGGTGGTGGAGGGATACAAGTGGGGTTACTGGGTGTGCTGCCAGGAGACCATATGCATTCCCTCTAATATCAAACTGTCAAAAGTAAAACACCATAAAAATTTAGCAATAGTCATAAGTAAAATACTTCTTCCACTCATTGCGCTAGTATGGATCCCAAGCTTTAAAATTCAAATTCATTTTGCAAGAAGAAGTGTCATCATGAACCTAATAGCCAATTGCTATAAAGTCCAGTGTTGAAGGTACAAAAAGAAAAAAGAAGAAGAAAAGAAAAGCACATAAAGTTTCAGGAAATATAAATGAAGGCATGATAGAGACCATTAAATTATTTATGTGATTTTGTAACTATAATTAGTTTAATGTGTCTAGCAAATCAAAATAAACAAGAGTAAGACCTAATTGAAAATGAAGTGAATTATTGAGTAAGAATTCTACCTAATCAAATCTTTTTGTTAAAAAAAAAAAAAAATGAAACTTTGCCAAGTTTTAATATAAAACAAACTTCTAAGATGAGAATCAATAGTAATTGTAAATAATTCATTTCAACTAACACATCAAACTACACAAATTTCAAACATTAACAGAAAACATAGACTCATCAATGGACCCACAATTGTATGTAAAGACCATATTGGCTATGTGTCCATATCAAGGCACACTCATGTGAAGAAATCTTAAAAAGAAGTACTTTTTGTCATACTCTAATGGAGAGCTGCTAATTATTTTTTACTCTTTCCCTATTATAGAATGAAAAGAAGCAATGGATCCAAATGCTACGTGGCTACCATAGATTTAACAAGGAATAATGTTATTGGGTGAAGCACTCAAAGAAACTTTACTTTAGTTGTCAAGAGCATGGGAACCATCTTTTACTAAAAGTTTGTATAGTAAAGCAGTACTAAGGAAAAAAGGACATAGCAGACTTTAATTTTCCAGACCCACAGAGAGGCCAACTTATATATTTCCTGTGGTGCAAAAGACAAGACACATGGTCACAAAAGTTAAATGTATGTATGTGTGTAGGTACATTATCTTCCCTTTAAAAAACAAATAAGCTAATATAGGGTATCTTATTCCAAGGATGACTGGAAAAAGAGAGACTGTTAATTAAGTGCATCTCCACTTGCATTTCTCTTTCTTCAACATTTATATTGTACTTACAAGTTAATTTCATTTTGATTTTCATTTAATTGTAAGAAGAGAATTTTATGTCACTGAGCTTCATAAATTTGAAAGAAGGCAGTTTAATTTTTAACTACGGCCTAAGACGGATAAAAAAATTTTAAAACTATTTCTACATCTACTGACATCGACTCATCTGAATCTTTAAGAATGAGAACAGTGATTTTAAGCTATTTTGTTCACTAAGAGTCATCAGATATTATAGTATTACATATATAAATGCTAAGAAATTGACAATAGTAAGATCTAAATCTAACATTCCCCTTATAATTTCATATTTATCATAGAACAAGATATTACTTCCACATTATAATAGGTTTATCAATACACAAATAGAAGTGCTTTAGTTATATGAACATCAAAATTTAAAATAAAGATTATTTTTGATGGAAAATAAAAAATTGCATAAACAGTTTCAACAAAAAAATTCACCACTTTGATTAATTTTATTGCATCTTGAAATACATAGTGCACAGCTTTTAAGTGCTGCAGATTTTTTTAAGTGAACTTCTTTATTAAGAGCAGTCCTGCAAAAATTAATTAAGTGTTAAACTAACTTAAAGAAATGATTTTTAAGAATCCAATAATATTAAATATAATCCCGACATTCTGTCAATTTTTATCTTTCTTAATTATTCAGAATCCAATGATATTAAATTTTATAATTTCCTAAATAAGGAAATTTATTAATTTTCTAAATTTTTTGTCCTTACCAAATAGTGTAACGTTACACGTGGCCACGATCCACATAACCGTCAAACACGGTCAGGTGAGAGGCAAACTCTGTTGACAAATCTATCTGCCACGTGTAAAAAAGAAAACTCCGAACAAAGCCAACTGTATAAATAACCTACACACATACCTGGTGGAACCCGCGCTCTAAAGTAAGCGGCACGCCGATTTCACTTATACACGCCCAGATCCTTTGATCAGAACCGTAGAAATAATAGTACCGATCAAGACAACCGTCTAATATGTTGACCAATTTCTCCGCCAATGGATAACTGATCGCAAATCCTCCACCGCCAAAAGCCATATCGTACGCGTGCATCAAATCTTGCTCTACACTCTCAGAATTCCCTCCGATATACCACATCTGATTATGATCATATTTCGCTAACACCGAAACTAAGTTATCAGTGAAATACACTGTATCATCATCTCCCATCACGAACCACCTCACATTTGGCAGCCTCAATTTAAAGCTATCGCTTATTATTCTAGCGATCCTGACCGCTGATCTCGAGCTGGAGAATCTGAACCGGATCCAGTCTCGAGACGAAAGCCTGTACGGTGGTTCCGATATTTCGGATTTTCTGTTGTTCTTGTTTTTCGGCATTTTGTCTAGCCAAACGAAGCCTCGCGTTTTCTTTGTGTCCCACCAGAGAGAGCTGTATCGGACGCGATCGTTCCATGTGGCGGCTGATCCGCCTATTCCGAAAAGGATGTGGGAGATGTTAGTGGGTCCGGTATCGAGTCTGGTTTCGGGTTGTGGGTTGTTCCGTTTTGGAGTGGGGAAACGGAGCGCAAGAGGTTTTGGGGAGAAGAAGGCAGTATAGAGGACGAGAGAGATTGAGGATATGAGACAGAAGAGGAGGAAAATTTTCGCAAGAACAGTTAAAATCTCGCACGTTTTATCGGGGAGAGAGATTAGCTTCAGCTTTTTAATCAGGTTGTAACTTGGGTGCAAACGAGTCTGACTCGTTTCCTTCATTTGTCCAAAAATTTTGTTCTTAATTGATGAAGCAACCCAACGCAGAAAAACAAATTTCAGTACCTCTGCAAAATTCTTAATTACGAATTCAATTACACCCAGACTGGTTGAAATGTAAAATTCTGAAACTATGAGCGGTCACCGGAAAAAGAGCATTCATTTAAGTTCAGGAGCTCAAAAAATAGAGAACACCTGAAAAGCTCTATTTTTTTTAAAGTACCCATTATTGCAGGAAATCTTCTCATCGGAGCCCAAACTCAGAGGAAGGCCTAAGGTGGCGAAGATGATCAACCCATAAAAAATTTGTAGAATTTGAATTGGTGAAGCTTACCAGGAAATATTCAAATTGAAACCCAAATAGTAATTTTCTCTCTCGGCGATAAATTCTGTTTCCTGTATATTAAGAAAAAAAGCTGTTCTAACTCTGTGGGTTGTTTCTCAGCTTTTTCGGTTGAAACAAGGAGAGAGACGGATAGAGACTCGAGAGAGAATTTTTTGTGAGCTAAAAAACAATGGTAAAAGAATGAAAAGAGCTTAATGATGACGATGAGTTACAAATGAAGAGAAATAAGAATTTATAGGTGGAGGTTCAACCATGTGGATTGTGGCCTGAACTTCCATATAATTGGAGATGTGGGGGATGAAATGGGACTCGGTACCATTGTTGGGTCATTCTCATTTTCCCTAATAAATGTTCCAGCTTTTGCCTTTTTCTTATCTCCCATTTCCAGGGACATACATTAATTTCAAATAATAACTGAAAATATGTATATAATGAACAATCATACAAAATATATCTTACATTTAGAATAAGCATCGCACATGTTTATATTTTTTTTTGCCATTCATAAAACTAAAATTTTAAAATTATTTAATCATGTGATAAATCAACTATGATAATGAGGTTATTTAGTGTCTATTTAGTTCCATGATTATAGTTAAGACGATCGTTTTTTTAGGAGTCAAATAAAATTTTTTAAAATTTTAGAGGGGTTAAATATAGTTTTTTATATTTTTAAGGATCAAAATATAATTTTGTTTAAATACCACGCACCTTAGGTCCGTCCTTATGGAACTCCGCCTTCGATTATAGTCAACATTGGTAGCTACTAATTAGTGGCTATCTGTCAAAAGGCTCATGCATTAATTATAATTATAAATTTCAATTTTTAATGTTTTTAAGTTTTTTTTTTTTTTATAATATGTTTTTAAGTTAAATACTCCTTAATGTTAACTCTAATTTTTGAATTATACAACCTTATTAACTTACCCTTTGTTTGGATGAGAGTGTTTTTTTGAAGGAGGAAAATGACTATGTAAATTATTTAGTTAAAGGTATTTTCCCTTATTTAGAAAAGAGGAGGAAAATATAATTTCACTTATTTTTCACTCAGATCCACATGTTTTAAATTTTTTCAATTTGAAGAGAAAATAATAGAGAAAAATGAAAATCTCACTTATTTTTATTAAATTATCGAAAAACCTCAAATCAATTAACTAACTTTAAATCTTCTTAAATGCCCTACTATTTAAATGAGAATAAAATTAGCAATTTTTAATATAAATATTTTTTTTCTAAAACTTTCTCATTTCCAAGCAAAAGAAAATAAATTTATTGTCTTTCCTTTATTCTATCCAAACATGGAATAGAAAATAACCATTGAAATAAAATTGATAATCTATCGTTATTTTCCTTCTTTCAATATTTTCTTTCATCTCGTTTGTAAACAAAGATTAGAGTTAAAACCCTAAACTCTAATTGTTTATCCCTCATTCAAACATACTTTTATATTGTTGAAAACCTATGTTTAAAGAAATATTTATCAATATTAATTATCTTTCTATATAAAAATAAATAAAATTCCACTAATATATACCATAGCTTTGGTGTGGATGATTCAACTATTAATTCAATTAATTTAACAGATATGATCTTAAAAGTCATAATTTTTTTGATCTTTTGTGTTTAGAGTTATTGTAGAGATGCTTAATTTGTATTTAGATGATTGAATAATTAATGATTTAATTAATTAACAATGTAGAAAGATTTATGATAAAAAATGGTTTTTTAAATTGTAACTAATGAAATTACTAAGATAATTAAGGTATAAAATGAAATTTATTGCAATTAAAGAATTGATAAATTGAAATTGGAAGTGATTAATTACCTATTATTTGGTTTGATAATTTAAATTATATTCTAGAGAATAAAAGAATCATTTGCTACTACTATTGTATTTTTTTTAAAAAAAATATAATTCATTAATAATAATATTAAGTATTATAAATTCTCATATGGATCCATATGAATAAAAATAATCATATTTATGATATCATTAATTTTATTTTAATTTAATTCCAATTCTATGAATATTTAAATAATAAATAATTACTATTAAAATCAAACCTCAACAACAAATTAAAAGATTAATCAATTAAAAATATAAAATAAAACCCAAAATCAAACCAGGTTATAGGATTGGATTTGGAAAATTATTTATTGTCTTTTATATATTTTTGTATGAATATAATCTTTATCCAACTTTTTTTAACTAAAATTTTTTAGTAATGGACAAAATAATGCTATCATTTTGGCCCCATCACCATGCAAATTACAAACAATATGAAGATAAAAAGTATTTTCGATTCCTTCTAGTGGCAGGAAAATTATAGAAAATGCAATATCAATTTCCAAAATTTGTACTATTCTTTGTTGTTGAATATAGAAATCTTGAAAGGTTATGGATTTCTGATCACTGATTGATCGACAAAGGTCTAAGTCCATGCCGACAAATCTGTTTGGTTCTTGGAAAATAAATTAGGGCACCTAACTCTGTCCCTTTGTAATTTTGGTATGAGACAAGCAATCCCAACAACTTACATCTCATGGACCCTTAGAGAAATTCACAATTCATAGGGATGGGAGACAGAAACCAGTTTAGTGAAAGGCCAACAATTGTTTATTTACTGTGTGTTTTCTTTCCACATATTATAAGAATTTGTAAAATATTTGAATTTTACTTCAATTTACATTTTAAATATTATAAAGTAATATTTGTATAAAGTCATTTTTATCATAGTGAAAATTGAAAAAGAAAAGGTAAACAAACCAAATCAATGGTTAAGAAGTGAATCTCATATTGAAAAATTAAAGGACTTATAATTAAACTCACTTATTTTTGAGCTCGTATATTTCACATTGTTTAATTTTTTTTGTTTTGAAAGATAAAATGGAAATTTAAATTAGACTCTTATAACTTAAAAATCAAATCGAGAGGGACATGACCCACTCTCGTAAATCAAATATATGCCTGAGTTGCAAGCAAATGTGTAACACAATCCGATGATTGTCTAACACACTTCAGCTAACACATCAGATGGAACATTCAAAAAGTTATTCAAGATGACATTACAATCACTGAAAATCACATTGTTTAAATTAAACATGCTTTTATTAGCAGTTTAAGAGATGATAAAATGCAGAGGAATTGGTGAAACCAAATATAAAAATATGAGGCTTTGTAGGGTGGGCATGACCCAAAATGAATTTAGCAAATCAGAAGGAAGAACAATTGCAATTAAGTTGTTAAAAATTGCAATTCAGTTGCCCTCATTTGTTTTGGATTTCACTTGCTAAAGGCCTAGTTCCATGAAAGTACTTGTTGAGGAAGAAGAACAATCCTTAATTGAAGCAAAGAGAAGAAAGAAAGAAGAAAGGCTTTGAAAAAAAAAAAAAAAAGAAGAAAAGATATCTAACAATCTTTTGTGTTTAATCCTTATTTTCGCTGATTGCTCAGGTTTAGACTTAATTGATTTGGATTAAAGTATGATTATATTCAGTGACGGAAGGACGAAATATCAGGGGTGACCCCTCAGTAATTTTTTTTTTTAATAATTCAACTCTAAATTTCTAAAAATTTTCAATTTTATTCCTTAAAATATAATACTTTTTAATTTAGCGCTTCCTAACTTTTGAAAAAAAAATAATTTTTGTCCCCTTTGTCTTCAATCCTGGCTCCACCACTAACTATATCCATCGCTTTTGTTTGTTACAGTTTTGAGATCACTTTTTTGTTCTTCAAGTATGATTTAATTGAAGTGAAATCAACATTGGATATCTTTTTGTTTGTAATCTATTGCAAAACCAGCAAAGAAGTGAAGTTAACATCATTTTTTCATTTTTGTCTTCAAAAATTTTTCTAAAAAGTTGTAAATTACGTGCAATTTGCATAGACCCTCAGAGACTTTTAAAAGTATTTAGACCCTGCAGGTGAGAATGGCTTGATTGAAGACTTGTTCAAGTCTTTGTTTGCCCCCAATCCTAAACTCCTTGATAAGTTAGCCATTAGAGTCCCACCAAAAAGACTTGCACAAGTCTATGGCAGGCTTTTTTGACGGCTCATATTTTCTCCAATCATAAATATTAATGAATGTTGATATTTCAAGCCTTCAAAATTTTCCATTTCTGAAGTGTGAAATGCTCTCTTGAGGGTGTGACATGGTCTATGACACAAGAATACAATTTGTTTAATATTAAAATTAAACCGATTAAAGTTGAGTTTAAGTAAATTCGTGTTATAAACGAGTGATCCACATATGACACAAGTTTTAAACGGATCGTGCTACGAATTGACTCATCTAATCCGTCTAACTATTTATTTTAAGATAAAAATGTAATTTATATATATATATAGAGAGGGTTATGTGGGCTATACGTATTATAATTGTCGTGTTTTGATCCGTATATGATCCATTTAATTAAATTTGATTGACTTTTTTTACTCATATATGAGCTATTTAATTAAATGGGTTACACGCATCGTGTTTATGTTACTCATTTAATTTTTGTGTTGTACTTATGTTACACGTATCCATATATTATAAAGAAATTTTGTTTTACAATCTTTAATAAAGTGGTTTTACTTAATAAAATAAGTTATAACTTTTGAAACTAATTTTAGGTAGGTGAAAATATACGGTCACTTTAATTTTAAACTACACCGAATTAAATCAAAATTAAAGTGAACTTTCAAAGTGAAAACAGCCTCAAATTAAATACAGTTCAAAATCTAATTAGTTCAATTGGTTTTACATGCACTTTTAGGTTGGTCAATTTAAGCTTTTCACTAAAAATAAAAACTGAATAAAAAAAATTCAATTTATCTGTGCAAACTAAAAATCAACCTAAATCAGTTTTACCCGATATTTTGATATCCATAAAATTAGAAAACATCCCTAAAATTACAAAGGGATATGAGTTCTCTTTTGTTGAAGAAATCTTAGACCATTAATTAATACAATATTTAATTAATTAATGTAATAATAATATTTTTGAACATATTGAATAAATCCAACTAAGTGCAAAATTGACAAAGTATATTGTAGAATTCTTTTCTACTTACCATTCACTTTCTCTCTCTATTCTTAGTTATCCGATATGAGACAAATGGTTTAAACGTGTATATATATTTCACACAAATATATTCAAGAGAAGATTAAAAGAAATATCAAATTTCACATAAACTATTAAATCAATTAAATATTTATTATTCTTATTATTGTATAAGATTTTTTTTACCTTTATTGCCATCCTCCAATTATTTCTAAGACTATTATAAAAGAAAAATATCACATATTCTTTTTTATAATAAAAAATATTAGGTAACTATTTTATATCTTAGATAATCTTCTATAAGAAAAAGAAAGTGAAGGAAAAAATTAATTAAATATTCTCATATATACCAGTTTATCATTTATTATTTTTTCCATAGAAGGAATTAAAAAAAAAATTAAATAACAGAATATTTATATGTAATATAATTTCAAAAATTTATATTGAAAAACTTATTCTACTTGAAAATTTATTTTTAAAAAATATATCAAATCAAATCATACGAACATAAAGAAAAAAGAGTATTAATAAAAAATACATTTTTTCTATATTTATCTCTCTCCTAAATAAAATACTTTAAATTATATTCAAAATGAAATCAAATAAATAATAAATTCAAAAAATAAAATATAAAAACTTCAAATGTCTTATTTATCATATATATTTATTAAAAAATAAATTTAAAAATAAATTATATCCAATCAACTAATAAACTGTAATTTTTTAATTGGCCATCATGAAGAGTATTTTTAGAATATTTTAAATTTCATTAAGGGTGATATAGGTAACCGCATTATACTCCTGTCATTCCCACTTTTATATATAATATAAATTATATATATAGTTAAATCTAATTCTTAAATTGTGTGTTTGCTATAAATGGAACAATTTAATTTCGTGCATTGCAATTTCTTTGGATAGCATAATTAGTAGCATCATAGAAGCAACTAGTTAAGTTAATGAGTCAACATTTGTTTTGTCAGAATTTCACAAAAAAAAAAAGGAGAAAAATGTTAGTTTTTGACTTTTGTTACAAATTTACAATTATATCAAACTAAACATAAGTAGGTATCAGTTAGTTAATTTGAATTTTATTTCAACTGACAAATCAAGTTTGACTTTAAAATTATTTTACATATATAGACACACACAGAAAAAAGAAGAGAAAAACAACAAAAAAAAAAAAAAAAAGAGAGAGAGGAAATTATAGCTTAAAAAATTGAAAAGAGCTTTGTTGTAGATGTTCCAAGTAGCGCATTTGATTCTGGTGCAACAGAAGAGATCTCTTCTTTCCACTTCGCATGTAAATGCACCATCTGCTTATTCATCATTTGATTTACCTAACAAATTCCAAAGTTCATCATGAAATAAAAATCTTGTTAATTAGATCTGAAGATAGATATTAAAACTTACCTTCAGAAAGCAATTCCATTCATTAATTTCTTCTTCTTCTTTGGTAAGATATGCAGGTGTTGTTGATTCTTCTTTTCAGCCTTGGATGTCCTTCACCTTCAATCAGTTTCAACAACCAAGCAGGTTTTCTTGTTCTGAACACAAGGTATCCCATTGCGAGACCAAACACTGCTCCTAATGCATATCCCGTGAAAACAGATTTCCATCCAAATCCATTTTCATCAGAGTTTGAATCTTCTTCGCCTGATAGGGTCGTGACTTGTTGCCTTTCACCAGAATTACAAGCCTTTTGCAGTGGAAATCCACACAGTCTTGTGTTTCCTTCATACGAGCTATTATCAAATGTGTTGAACTGACGGCCTGTAGGTATGGGTCCTTCAAGTTGATTATGCGAAACTCGAAATACTTCGAGGAATGTCAAAGTTGCCAATTGGATCGGAATCCTTCCAGTAAGATTATTTGAAGAGAGGTCTAAAGTTTCTAGATTGGTCAAATTTCCTATTGATGGTTCAATATTGCCTGTGAGATGATTATGTGACATGTCGAGCTGCTTAAGTGCTTTAAGCTTTCCAACTGACTTGGGAATTTTTCCTGTGAAGTTATTACCTGACAAATTAATGGCTGTTAAAAGAGTTTGGATTCTCACCAACTCAATTTCCAATCCTTTCAATGTCAAGTGCACAGAATAATCATAAGAGGAGCCGTCGCTTCTTGCTCCCATGTACGTCATTTCCTGATCAACATTGATCATTGCATCGAAATTATTGAAATAATATGAAGGCAAAGGTCCGCTGAAATTGTTGTTGGAGAGGTCAAAAATCCGTAGCTTGGGAAACGGATAGTTGGCAATGGAGTGACTTTTCACCAAACCATGGAGTCTATTGGATCGTAGCTGTAGAATCTGCAACTTTTGAAGAGTTTGTAGAAAAGAAGGGAATGTGTCCTCTATCTCATTGTTGCCCAGATCTAAAATTTCCAAATCTTTACAATTGGAAATAGACGTTGGGATTTTCCCTTGCAGTTGGTTGCCATTGAAATTCAAATATCTCACATTACTGCCTTCTGAAAATACTTGAGGGAGAACTCCATTAAAGTTGTTCATACCCAGATGTAATACTGAAAGACTACTGCTGAAGTTTCCCAAACATTGTGGAATGGGACCACTGAAATTGTTACTCGACAGGTCAAGGATTTGGAGTGATTTTAACTCACAAACTGCAGAAGGAATTTCTCCTGTCAATTTCTCATTTGATGAAAGAATGAGAACAGTCAAGTCCACCTCATTGAAAATTGAGCTTGGAACTGTGCCAGACAACTTGTTATGGCTCAGATCAACATATTCTAATGTATATTTGAATTGACATACTTGACCAGTGAGCGAGTTATTAGACAAACTCAAGTGCAGTAGGCTAGAGAGCCTGCAAATATCTAAAGGAATTGGACCATTGATATTGTTGCTTTTCATATATAAATAGAAGAGCTGGCTAAGGTTTGCAAATGAGGGAGGAATTGGGCCATTAAAATTATTGTGTGAAAGGTCCAACTCATTGAGTTTGTCAAGTTTTCCAATTGAGGATGGAATTCGACCATTGATATTGTTGCTTTTCATATATAAATAGAAGAGCTGGCTAAGGTTTGCAAATGAGGGAGGAATTGGGCCATTAAAATTATTGTGTAAAAGGTCCAACTCATTGAGTTTGTCAAGTTTTCCAATTGAGGATGGAATTCGACCATTGATATTGTTGCTTTTCATATTTAAATAGCAGAGCTGGCTAAGGTTTGCAAATGAGGGAGGAATTGGGCCACTAAAATTATTCTCTGAAAGGTCCAACAGATAGAGTTTGTCAAGTTTTCCAATTGAGGATGGAATTTGACCAGCCAAATCATTACCTCTAAGCTCCAATACAGCGAGTTTGGATAAATTACCAAACAATTCAAGATTAGACCACCCTATAAAATTGCAACTATTGAGTTCCAGTACTTGCAACAACTTCATATTCTTGAAGAATTCATTTTCTAAATAAATCGGAATTTTAGTCCAAGAAAGTGACAAGTAGCTGAGTGAGATACTCCAATTTGATATAAAAGTGGAGCTAGTGAGACCTTCATTCTTTGATAAATCAAGGACTTCAAGGTTTGGAAGCTGACTTATATTATTTGGAAATTTTCCTCTTAATCCAGAAGATGAAAGTGTGAGAGATGACAAAGAAGAAGATAAATTCATAAATGAATTAGGTGAAACCAAAAAGAGGCTTGTACCCCTCAAGTCCAACTCTTGCAACTTGGTAAAGTTTCGAACAAGCTTGTTAAAGCTAGTAGTTGTTTGTGTTGAAAGATTGTTCCAGGAAAGATCAAGCGAAATCAAATGAGATAGTTGACCGATTTCTAATGGAATTTGACCAACGAAATTATTAGAAGATAAGTCCAACTCAGTGAGTTTTGATAAATTACCAAACAATACAAGATTAGACCCTATGAAATTGCAACTTTTGAGTTGCAGTGATTCCAACAAATTTAGATTTTTGAAAAATTCATTTTCTAAATATATTGGAATTTTAGTCTGAGAAAGAGACAAACGATAGAGTGAAAGACTCCAATTTGACGTTGGAAAAGAGCCATTGAGGCCTACATTGTACGCTAAGTCTAAGACTTCGAGATATGGAAGCTGAATTATACTGTCTGGAAATTTGCCTCTCAACCTAGAAGATGAGAGTCTGAGGGATGACAAAGAAGTAGATAAATTGATAAAGGAATTAGGAGAAATCAAAGACAAGTCTGCACCGCTCAGGTCTAATTCTTGCAATTTAGTTAAGTTTCGAATAAGCTTGTCAAAACTAGCAGTTGTTTCCAATGTCAAACCAAAGTTCCAGGAAAGATCAAGAGAAACCAAATTGGATAGCTGACCGATTTCTAATGGAATTTGGCTATCAAAGTTTGAATGATTTAGATTGAGGTGTGTCAAGCTCAACAAATGGCCAATTTGAGATGGAATTATGGAGCCTCTGAAATTATTGTAAGAGAGATCTAGTTTTTGAAGATGATGAAGAGCGAAAAGAGAATTATTAGAATGGAAGTTACCGTAAAGCATACTGCTAGAAAGGTTAAGCCCAATCACATAGCCAGTATTAAAGTCACAGCTGACACCATCCCAAAAGAAGCAACAATCCGTGCCCTCTTTCCATGAATCTGTCTTGGGATAAGAATTAAAGAAAGGATGATAACTCCCGCTAATGGAGAAGGAGTTTTTGAATTGGAGCAAGGCATTGCTTTGATCAAGCCGGCAAACTACATTTGAGAAAGGGGAATTTGTAATATTTGAAGAAAGAGATTGAAAATGGAAGTGAAATAGAAGGAGGCAGAGAAATTGAAAATGCCACAGTAAGCAACCAAAACCCATGTTCTGTGTTTGCCAAATTTAATTATGATCAATTTCAGCATATATCACTCCCTATTTATAAACCACATGATTCCCTATTTGTTTGAATCATGATAATGTTCTCTCTCCTTTTTTTTAATTATTTTAAAACATTCGCTCTTTAATTTCTACCACTGTAATTCTATTCTATTTTTATTGTTATTATAATTTACACTATACTTTGTTTTATAATTTCTTTTAATAATTAGAATACTTTACTCTAATTATTTTTAACAAAACTGGATTATATAGATCGGTGGAGTTGAAATCTCATGATTGATGATGAATAATTAAGAAATTTAAATTTTATCTTTTAGAAATTATACGGTGGTTTCTATTTCTACGCTATCGATCTTTTTCTCAAGGTTTTTCATTTTTCTTTTTGAAGAATCCTCAAGGTTTTAAAAAAAAAAAAAAAAGAATTTAGAATAATAAGCTAGACTGATGTTTTTCGTATTTTTTTACACCTCATAATTAAAACCAAAATAAAATGAAAGTACATCCAAGAAGACAATAACTTTTCGATGCTTGCATGCATGCACCATATCTAGATCCGGTGCATGACCTCATTTATAGACCAAACAAATAAAATTAGGAATTTTTTAAAAAGTATTTCACTTATAACCCTCTAATTAAAAAAGTCAATCAACAAGTGAATAGGTGAGCCTGAGAACGACTAGATATTAAAGTGTTGTGTCAAATTCAATCACTATCCGAAGACTTATGCAAGTCTTTCTTTGCCTCTAAATTCTTTGATAAGTTAACGATTATGCTACGTTTTCGTTACGGCTACGGTTATGCATATGTAATATAAGCCTTCCTACTTAAATATTCGTCGATTATATTTCCTCCAAACTATAGTTTTTTAATCTATAAATTAAGAAATTCGTTGGTTTTGACAATGTCCGGATGTGACTTTTGATGTAGATTAAAAAAAAGAAAAACAAAAGCAGAGAAAAATGTTGGTTTTGACAATGATTACGATCGAATTGACAATTACATTAAGAAAAACGATGATTTAATTACTATAACTTAGAGGTACATTTCTTATTGTCAATTGACAATTACAATTACATTTTTTATTGTCCATGAAATGAATAGATAATTAAAAACTTAGAGGTCCATAAAATAAATCAATCAAATAAATACTAAAGAATTAAAAAAAAATAAAAATTAACATCTTTAGCTGCTACCTGCTAGTTAAAATAATGAGAAATTGTTAATTTTTTTTCTATAATTATGTTTGGATATAATGAAATAAAAAAATAAATTTATTTTTCATTTATTTGATAAAGTAAAATTCTAGAGGAACCACTCCCTTGGTGGTTGTTGCAATAGCTCTATTTATGATATTTCTATCTATTATTTTAATATACTGATAAATTAACTGATTTATGAATTAACCATAGTATAAATTTCAGATTACGAAAAATCATACTATAAATTAATCAGATATATAATTAGCAGAAATTTTTACAAATTTTTTAAGAAATACAAATAATTCAATAATAAATTATATTATTCAATCCCCTTCTTCCTCTCAGTCGGCACAATTATGGATTTATAATAGTCATGTTTTTTTTTTTTTTTTTAAATTTTTGTTAAAAAAGAAATATATTTAAGCCATCTCTTTGTTCGTTTGCAATCAAGGCATAATGTTTAATTTATTTAAATTGCTTCTTCCACAAGTTGATTGCAGCAAGAATCAATGAATGCATGAAGATAACCCTACTTGTATTTTTAATGAAGGAATAGTCTTGTCTAGTCAATGATTTTGATAATGCACTGTTGCTTCTATTATTTGATTAGGTCTTTCCAATTATTAATATAACCAATCTTGACTTAATTAAGCTATAATAAACAAACAAATATGTTTTGGAATTTTGGGATTTTAAGCAATTGGAAGAAAGGAATCCTATATTCCAAGTTGTCTCAAGACAAATTAATTAAATTCAAAACATATATACTTCTTAATTAGATTAAAAATTATATGTTTATATAGTTTGTATTTTATGCAATGTGTATTTCACGCTCCGTTTTTGTTATTCACAAAAAAAAAAAAAAAAAAAGTTGCAAACCTTTACCGTGGAATATAGAATCTTTTTTTTTAAATGGTTATTAAAATTATAAATATAAGTTGTTTTTACCAATAGCATTTGAATTAACTTTTAGAGATTAAGATAACGTTTTATAAAAAGTTAACCCGTATAATGTTTAACTTTTAGCGTTTTGTATATGAAAAACTATTTAAACAGCTAATAGTTAAGCGTTACCAAAAAAATTAATAGCTATCAAAACAACAAATTTTGCCGAGCGAACCCATAATTATCTTTAGATTTTTCAAAATTTAGTTGTGAATTAATAAAAATTTGAAATAGAAATTTTCCGGACCCACAGAGAGGCCAACTTATATATTTCCTGTGGTGCAAAAGACAAGACACATGGTAACAAAAGTTAAATGTATGTGTGTAGGTACATTATCTTGCCTTTAAAAAACAAATAAGCTAATATAGGGTATCTTATTCCAAGGATGACTGGAAAAAGAGAGACTGTTAATTAAGTGCATCTCCACTTGCATTTCTCTTTCTTCAACATTTATATTGTACTTACAAGTTAATTTCATATTGATTTTCATTTAATCGTAAGAAGAGAATTGTATGTCACTTTCATAAATTTGAAAGAAGGCAGATTACTTTTTAACTACCGCCTAAGACAGATCAAAGAATTTTAAAACTATTTCTACATCTACTGACATCGACTCATCTGAATCTTTAAGAAGGAGAACAGTGATTCTAAGCTATTTTGTTCACTAAGAGTCATAAAAAATTATAGTATTACATATATAAATGCTAAGAAACCGACAATAGTAAAATCTAAATCTAACATTCACCTTATAGTTTCATATTTATCATAGAACAAGACATTACTTCTACATTATAATAAGTTTATCGATACAGAGATAGAAATACTTTAGTTATATGAACACCAAATTTTAAAATAAAGATTATTTTTGATGGAAAATAAACCATTGCATAAACAGTTTCAACAAAAAAAATTCACCACATTGATTAATTCTATTGCATCTTGAAATACATAGTGCACAGCTTTTAAGTACTGCAGATTTTTATAAGTGAACTTCTTTATTAAGAGCAGTCCAGCAAAATTAATTAAGTCTTAAACTAACTTAAAGAAATGATTTTTTTAAGAATCCAATAATATTAAATATAATCCTGACATTCTGTCAATTTTTATCTTTCTTAATTATTCAGAATCCAATGATATTAAATTTTATAATTTCCTAAATAAGGAAATTTATTAATTTTCTAAATTTTTTGTCTTTACCAAATAGTGTAACGTTACACGTGGCCACGACTCGCATAACCGTCAAACACGGTCAGGTGAGAGGCAAACTCTGTTGACTAACCTATCTGCCACGTGTAAAAAAGAAAACTCCAAACAAAGCCAACTGTACAAATAACCTACACACGTACCTGGTGGAATCCGCGCTCCAAAGTAAGCGGCACGCCGATTTCACTTATACACGCCCAGATCCTTTGATCAGAACCGTAGAAATAATAGTACCGATCAAGACAACCGTCTAATATGTTGACTAATTTCTCCGCCAATGGATAACTGATCGCAAATCCTCCACCGCCAAAAGCCATATCGTACGCGTGCATCAAATCTTTCTCATTTCCAAACAAAACACCGAATGAAAAATAACCATCGAAACAAAATTGATAATCCATTGTTATTTTCCTTCTTTTAATATTTTCTTTCATCTCATTTGTAATCAGGGATTAGAGTTAAAACCCTAAACTCAAATCATTTATCCCTCATTCAAACATGCTTTTAGTGTTTGTTCAAAATAAAATTATATATATTGTTGACAAATTATTTTGTAATGTTTAGGATGAAGGGAACTTACCATGCGAGAAGTTAAAAGAAAATTCAATTTTTTCAGAGAAAATATAAAACAAAGTTTAAGAATGGTTAACAACTCAATACCAAACTTAATTATCTTTCAATACCAAACTAATATATACCATAGCTTTGTTGTGGATGATTCAACTATTAATTCAATTAATTTAACAGATATGATGTTAAAAGTCATAATTATTTTGACCTTTTGTGTTTAGAGTTATTGGAGAGATACTTAATTTGTATTTACAAGATTGAATAATTAATTGATTTAATTAATTAATAACGTAGAAAGATTTAGGATAAAAAATGGTTCTTTAAATTGTAACGAATGAAATTACTCAGATAATTAAGGTATAAAATGAAATTTATTGCAATTAAAGAATTGATAAATTGAAATTGGAAGTGATTAATTACCTATTATTTGGTTTAATAATTTAAATTATATTCTAGAGAATAAAAAAGAACCATTTGCTACTATTATTGAAAAAAAAGATAAACAAACCAAATTAATCCTCATTTTCGCAGGTTGCTCAGGTTTGGACTCAATTGATTGGATTAAAATATGATTATATTCAGTGACGGAGGGACAAGATGTCAGGGGTGACTCCTAAGTAATTTTTTTTTTAATAATTCAACTCTAAATTTCTAAAAATTTTCAATTTTATTCCTTAAAATATAATAATTTTTAATTTAGCGCTTCCTAACTTTTGAAAAAAAAAATAATTTTTGTCCCCTTTATCTTCAATCCTGACTCCGCCACTGACTATATCCATCGCTTTTGTTTGTTACAGTTTTGAGATCACTTTTTTGTTCTTCAAGTATGATTTAATTGAAGGGAAATCAACATTGGATATCTTTTTGTTTGTAATCTATTGCAAAACCAGCAAAGAAGTGAAGTTAACATCATTTTTTCATTTTTGTCTTCAAAAATTTTGCTAAAGAGTTGTAAATTACGTGCAATTTGTATAGACCCTCAGAGACTTTTAAAAGTATTTAGAACCTGCAGGTGAGAATGGCTTGATTGAAGACTTGTTCAAGTCTTTGTTTGCCCCCAATCCTAAACTCCTTGATAAGTTAGCCATTAGAGTCCCACCAAAATGACTTGCACAAGTCTATGGCAGGCTTTTTTGACGGCTCATATTTTCTCCAATCGTATATATTAATGAATGTTGATATTTCAAGCCTTCAAAATTTTCCATTTCTGAAATGTGAAACGCTCTCGTCACGGTGTGACATGGTCTATGACACGAGAATACAATTTGTTTAATATCAAAATTAAACGGATTAAGATTGAGTTTAAATAAGTTCGTGTCATAAACGAGTGATCCACATATGACACAAGTTTTAAGCGGATCGTGCTACAAATTGACTCATCTAATCCGTCTAACTATTTATTTTAAGATAAAAATATAATTTATATATATATAGAGAGAGAGAGAAAGAGAGAGAGAGAGAGGATTATGTGGGCTATACGTATTATAATTATCGTGTTTTGATCTGTATATGATCCATTTAATTAAATTTGATTGACTTTTTTGACTCATATATGAGCTATTTAGTTAAACGGGTTACACCTATTGTGTTCATGTTACTCGTTTAATTTTTGTGTCGTACTTATGTTTAAATATTTGACACGATTATTAAGCAGGTTGTATTTATATTGACCCTAATCGTATCACGTTAGGAGGAGTATTAAGAATTTGCAAGTTAAAACTCATTGTTCCTACTCGTTTTTTTATTTTTTTCTAAATATAGTTTATTGATTTTTCTATAATATAATAAAAATGATAATAAATTATTGAATAAAAAAATAAGTATATTAATTAGGTGTTTTTAGTCAATATTTTATTGTAAATATTATAATATATATGTAGACAAAATGAATGAATATTGAAAAAAAAAATCAAAAATGAATGAATATTGAAAAAAAAAATCAAAATTGAATGACAAAATAAAACTTTATGATTGAAACGATATGAAAAGTAAAAACAATCATAACTCAAGTAAAGTAATATCTTTAAAATTAAAAAGTAAAATGATAAAATAAAAGTTTTTGACATATAATAATAAACTCTATAGCCAAGAAAAATAAAATTATTATGGTGATTTTTTTCTATAAGTATTAAACATTTATATTGGTAGTATATAGTAAATTGGTATTTTAATAAGATCCTAATTGAGTTATATTATCATTCATAAATTATTCATAATTAAAATATTACTCATACGTCTTATTTTCAACTATTTGAAGTACAATAATAAATTTAAATAATAAGTACTGATTTTTAATTCTTTTAATCAAATTATTTTTATTATTTTTTAGAATAATTATTTTATTAATAGTTTTATTTGAACTATTTTAAATTTTTGAGTAATTTAAATTAATATAAAATAAATTTATATAGTTTTCTATCAATTGAATTAAAATATTTTGACATATACTTCGTGCTTCTTAACTGAATCTTCAACTTTATTTGATAATTGATTTTTATTTAAGGTCAGGTTATAAAAAAAATTTTCGGTTTTCTATTTTTATATTTGCTAGTTTTATATGTTTAATTGAATATTAGTAACCAATCTAATTAAAAATTATTATATAATTTTAATCAATCAATGAAATTAAAAATTTTCTAATTAGGATTAGACTAGATTACATTAATGATATTGTTAATCAATCAATAAAACACAAATAAAATTTAGAATTCCTATACATATAAAAAATTATGATTTACTATTATATTATATTTTAAATATTGAAATTTCTATGGTTACCTTATTTCTATCGAAATACTTGAAATTAAAAAATAAAAATAAAAGATATTATTTTAACAAATATTAATCTTATAGTCCTAATAAAATATAAAATAAAAGGAGGAAGAAAAGAGAAAAAGATACAAAACAGAAAATCAATTTATGGTTATAACTTTAGCAATAGGTAAAAATTCCATTGCTAAACTATTTGTGTATCCATTTCCTAACTCTTAGCAACGGAAGAAGAAGGAAATTCTGTTAATTAATAAAAATCAATTCAGGTTATAACTTTACAAACGGAAAAGTATTCTGTTTCTAACTTGTTTGTAGAAACCCATGAAACAAACAAGATTTGTTAATTAATTAAAATAATTTGATTAAGGAAACTAATATAAGTAATCCAATTAAAAATTATTATATAATTTTAATCAATCAATAAAATTAAAAATTTTCTAATTAGAATAGGATTAAATTATTTTTAATGATATTTTTAATCAACCAATAAAATATCAATAAAATTATCAATTTTCTCATTAGAATAAGACTAAATTATCCTTAATAATATTTTTAATCAATTAGTAAAATTAAAAATATGTAAGTGTTATGATATGATTGCAAACTCAATAATTTTAAATTAACAAAAGCTTTATATAATAATTCTTAATAGTCAAAAGCAATAAATTCTTGATAGTCTAAAGTAATTAAAACTAAACATATATATATAGTGTTATGATATAACGAAATCTTAATTAGAATGATATTAATGGACAAATTCAATTGGATAATTTAACATTAATGATATTAAATTCCTAATCAGTCAATAAAATGAAAGTATTAATTGGATAATTTTCTATTTATAATTAGATTAAACTTCATAATAGAATTTAGATTCAAATAGAAAATTAATATAACTAATCAAAGTTAAACTACTTTTATTTTTCAACGAACAAAATTAATCAAAGTTAAATTAATCGTTGATGATATTTTTAATTAATCAATTAAATCAAAAGTTCATAGGGGCATTTTAGGAACTATGTTTTCCATTTTAGGAATTCAATGTTTTCCATTCGTATTTTTATACAGATTAGCAACAGAATTTTGATCCGTTGCTAAAGTAAATTAATTAACATTTTGCATGTATTAATTGTCAAGAGAATACAAATTTCAATTAACTAATATAAACTATATTCACAAAAGTCAATGAGTTTATTCTTATTTTTTTTCAAACTAATGAATTTATTATTCAAAAGTAAGTTATCTTTATTTTTTCAACTAATAAAATTAAAATTCTTAAAGTTTTTTATGTTCTTACCATGTATATCTTATATAATATATAATTTTATCCAATAGAATTTATATTTAAATAGAAAATATATATCCTTAATAATTAAATTAGCTTTATTTTTAACCAATAATTTATCAATTTAAAAAAAATTAATTCAAATATAATCGATTTAATAAATAAAAAATTTAAACTCCAGAGAATTTTCGCTTATACTAAATATAGAAAAATATAAATTTATATTTAAATTATATAGAATTCATTTAGACCAAATAAGATTCATATATAATCGTTAATATTTCATAGGACCTATGAATAATCACAAAAATTTTAATTTTTACATGTTTGGCCAAATAAGAAAATCATTATATATATGATATTATAAAGAAATTTTGCTTCACAATCTTTCATCAAGTGGCTTTACTTAATGAAATAAGCTATAACTTTTGAAACTAATTTTAGGTAGGTGAAAATACATGATCACTTTAATTTAAAATTACATCGAATTAAATCAAAATTAAAGTGAATTTTCAAAGTGAAAATAGCCTCAAATTAAATATAGCTCAAAATCTAATTAGTTCAATTGGTTTTACATGCACTTTTAGGTTGGTCAATTTAAACCTTTCACTAAAAATAAAAACTGAATAAAAAAATTCAATTTATCTGTGCAAACTAAAAATTAACCTAAATCAGTTTTACCCGATATTTTAATATCCTTAAAATTAGAAAAAAATCCCTAAAATTACAAAGGGATATAAGTTCTCTTTTGTTGAAGAAATCTTAGACCATTAATTAATATAATATTTATTTAATTAATGTAATAATAATATTTTTGAACATATTGAATAACTCCAACTAAGTGCAAAATTGACAAAGTGTATTGTAGAATTCTTTTCTACTTACCATTCTCTTTCTCTCTCTATTCTTAGTTATCCGATATGAGATAAATAGTTTAAACGTGTATATATATTTCACACAAATATATTCAAGACAAGATTAAAAGAAATATCAGATTTCACACAAACTATTAAATCAATTAAATATTTATTATTCTTATTATTGTATAAGATTTTTTTACCTTTATTGCCATAATCCAATTATTTCTAAGAGTATTATAAAAGAAAAATATTACATATTCTTTTTTATAATAAAAAATATTAGGTAACTATTTTATATCTTAGAGAATCGTCTATAAGAAAAAGAAAGTGAAGGAAAATATTAATTAAATATTCTCATATACACCACTTTATCATTTATTATTTTTTCCATAGAAAGAACTAAAAAAAAATTAAATAACAGAATATTTATATGTAATATAATTTCAAAAATTTATATTGAAAAACTTATTCTACTTGAAAATTTATTTTTAAAAAATATATCAAATCAAATCATACAAACATAAAGAAAAAAGAGTATCAATAAAAAATACATTTTTTCTATGTTTATCTCTCTCCTAAATAAAATACTTTAAATTATATTCAAAATGAAATCAAATAAATAATAAATTCAAAAAATAAAATATAAAAATTTCAAATGTCTTATTTATCATATATATTTATTAAAAAATAAATTATATCCAATCAACTAATAAACTGTAATTTTTTAATTGGCCATCATTAAGAGTATTTTAGAACATTTTAAATTTCATTAAGGGTGATATAGGTAATCGCATTATTCCTCCTCATTCCCACTTTTATATATAATATAAATTATATATATAGTTAAATCTAATTCTTAAATTGTGTCTTTGCTATAAATGGAACAATTTAATTTCGTGCATTGCTATTTCTTTGGATTGCATAATTAGTAGCATCATAGAAGCAACTAGTTAAGTTAAGGAGTCAACATTTGTTTTGTTAGAATTTAAAAAAAAAAAAAAAAAAAAGAGAAAAATGTTAGTTTTTGACTTTTGTTACAAAATTACAATTATATCAAGCTAAACATACGTAGGTATCAGTTAGTTAATTTGAATTTTATTTCAAGTGACAAATCAAGTCTGACTTTAAAATTATTTTACAGACACACAGAAAAAAGAAGAGAAAAACAATAAAAAAAAAAGAAAAAAAAGAAAGAGAGGAAATTATAGCTTCAAAAATTGAAAACAGCTTTATTGTAGATGTTCCAAGTAGCGCATTTGATTCTGGTGCAACAGAAGAGATCTCTTCTTTCCACTTCGCATGCAAATGCACCATCTGCTTATTAATCATTTGATTTACCTAACAAATTCCAAAGTTCATCATAAAATAAAAATCTTGTTAATTAGATCTGAAGATAGATATTAAAACTTACCTTCAGAAAGCAATTCCGTTCACTAATTTCTTCTTCTTTTTCTTTGGTAAGATATGCAGGTGTTGTTGATACTTCTTTTGAGCCTTGGATGTCCTTCACCTTCAATCAGCTTCACCAACCAAGCAGGTTTTCTTGTTCTGAACACAAGATATCCCATTGCGAGACCAAACACTACTCCAAATGCATATCCCGTGAAAACAGATTTCCATCCAAATCCATTTTCATCAGAGTTTGAATCTTCTTCGCCTGATGGGCTCGTAACTTGTTGCCTTTCACCAGAATTACAAGCCTTTTGCAGTGGAAATCCACACAGTCTTGTGTTTCCTTCATACGAGCTATTATCAAATGTGTTGAACTGAGGGCCTGTAGGTATGGGTCCTTCAAGTTGATTATGCGAAACACGAAATACTTCGAGGGATGTCAAAGTTGCCAATTGGATCGGAATCCTTCCAGTAAGATTATTTGAAGAGAGGTCTAAAGTTTCCAGATTGGTCAAATTTCCTATTGATGGTTCAATATTGCCTGTGAGATGATTATGAGACATGTTAAGCTGCTTAAGTCCTTTAAGCTTTCCAACTGACTCGGGAATTTTTCCTGTGAAGTTATTACCTGACAAATTAATGTTTGTAAGAAGAGTTTGGATTTTCACCAACTCAATTTCCAATCCTTTCAATGTCAAGCTCACAGAATAATCATAAGAGCCATTTGGTGCTCCCATGTATGTCATATTCTGATCAACATTAATCATTGCATCGAAATTATTAAAATAATATGAAGGCAAAGGTCCGCTGAAATTGTTGTTGGAGAGGTCCAAAATCCGTAGCTTGGGAAACGGATAGTTGGCAATGGAGTGGCTTTTCACTAAACCATGGAGTCTATTGGATCGTAGCTGTAGAATCTGCAACTTTTGAAGAGTTTGTAGAAAAGAAGGGAATGTGTCCTCTATCTCATTGTTGCCCATATCTAAAATTTCCAAATCTTTACAATTGGAAATGGATGTTGGGATTTTCCCTTGCAGTTGGTTGCCATTGAAATTCAAATATCTCACGTTACTGCCTTTTGAAAATACTTGAGGGAGAACTCCATTAAAGTTGTTCATACCCAGATGTAATACTGAAAGGCTATTGCTGAAGTTTCCCAAACATTGTGGAATGGGACCACTGAAATTGTTACTCGACAGGTCAAGGATTTGGAGTGATTTTAACTCACAAAATGCAAAAGGAATTTCTCCTGTCAATTTCTCATTTGATGAAAGAATGAGACCCGTCAAGTCCACCTGATTGAAAATTGAGTTTGGAACTGTTATGGCTCAAATCAACATATTCTAATGTATTATTATATTTGAATTGACATACTTGACCAGTGAGCAAGTTATTAGACAACATCAAGTACACAAGGCTGGAGAGCCTGCAAATATCTGGAGGAATTGGGCCACTAAAATTATTGTATGAAAGGTCCAACTCATAGAGTTTGTCAAGTTTTCCAATTGAGGATGGAATTTGACCAGTGAAATTATTATCTCCAAGTTCCAATACAATGAGTTTGGATAAATTACCAAACAATTCAAGATTAGACCCTATAAAATTGCAACTATTGAGTTGCAGTACTTGCAACAACTTCAAATTCTTGAAGAATTCATTTTCTAAATAAATCGGAATTTTAGTCCAAGAAAGTGACAAGCGGCTGAGTGAGATACTCCAATTTGATATAAAAGTGGAGCTAGTGAGTCCTTCATTATATGTTAAATCAAGGACTTCAAGTTTTGGAAGCTGAATTATATTAATTGGAAATTTTCCTCTTAATCTAGAAAATGGAAGTCTGAGAGATGACAAAGAAGAAGATAAATTGATAAATGAATTAGGTGAAACCAAAGAGAGGTTTGTAAACCCCAAGTCCAACTCTTGCAACTTGGTAAAGTTTCGAACAAGCTTGTTAAAGCCAGTAGTTGTTTGTATTAAAAGACCGTTCCAGGAAAGATCAAGAGAAATCAAATTAGATAGTTGAGCGATTTCTAATGGAATTTGACCAACGAAATTATTATCCGATAGGTCCAACTCAGTGAGTTTTGATAAATTACCAAACAATGCAAGATTAGACCCTATGAAATTGCAACTTTCAAGTTGCAGTGATTCCAACAAATTTAGATTTTTGAAAAATTCATTTTCTAAATATACTGGAATTTCAGTCCAGAAAGAGACAAATGATAGAGTGAAAGACTCCAATTTGACATTGGAAAAGAGCTATTGAGGCCTTCATTGTACGCTAAGTCTAAGACTTTGAGATGCGGAAGCTGAATTATACTGTCTGGAAATTTCCCTCTCAACCCAGAAGATGACAGTCTGAGGGAGGACAAAGAAATAGATAAATTGATAAAGGAATTAGGAGAAACGAAAGAGAGGTCTACACCGCTCAGGTCCAATTCTTGCAACTTGGTTAAGTTTCGAATAAGCTTGTCAAAACTACCGGTTGTTTCTAATGTCAAACCAAAGTTAAGGGAAAGATAAAGAGAAACCAAATTGGATAGCTGACCGATTTCTGATGGAATTTGGCTATCAAAGTTTGAATGATTTAGATTAAGGTGTGTCAAGCTCAACAAATGGCCAATTTGAGATGGGATTTTGGAGCCTCTAAAATTATTGTAAGAGAGATCTAGTTTTTGAAGATGATGAAGAGCGAAAAGAGAATTATTAGAATGGAAGTTACCGTAAAGCATACTGTAAGAAAGGTTAAGCCCAATCACATAGCCAGTATTAAAGTCACAGCTAACACCATCCCAAAAGAAGCAACAATCCGTGCCCTCTTTCCATGAATCTATCTTGGGATAAGAATTAATAAAAGGATGATAACTCCCGCTAATGGAGAAGGAGTTTTTGAATTGGAGCAAGGCATTGCTTTGATCAAGCGGGCAAACTACATGTGAGAAAGGGGAATTTGTAATATTTGAAGAAAGAGATTGAAAATGGAAGCGAAATAGGAGGCAGAGAAATTGAAAATGCCACAGTAAGCAACCAAAACCCATGTTTTGTGTTCGCCAAATTTAATACTGATCAATTTCAGCATATATCACTCCCTATTTATAGACCACATGATTCCCTATTTGTTTGAATCATGATAATGTTCTCTCTCCTTTTTTTTAAATTATTTTAAACATTCGCTCTTTAATTTCTACCACTTAGTGAAATAGAAGGAGCCACTGTAATTCTATTCTATTTTTATTGTTATTATAAATTACACTATACTTTGTTTCATAATTTCTTTTAATAATTAGAATAATTTACTCTAATTATTTTTTAACAAAAGTGGATTATATAGATTGGTGGAGTTGAAATCTCATGATTAATGAAGAATAATTAAGAAATTTAAATTTTATCTTTTAGAAATTATGTTGGTTTCTGGTTCTGCACCATCGATCTTTTTCTCAAGGTTTTCATTTTTCTTTTTGAAGAATCCTCAAGGTTTTCAACAAAAAAAAAAAAAAAAAAAAAAAAAAAAAAGAATTTAGCATAATAAGCTAGACTAGTATTTTTCATATTTTTGAACACCTCATTATTAAAACAAAAATAAAATAAAAGTACATCCAAGGCAAGAACTTTTCAAGTCTTGCATGCATGCACTATATGGAAAAAACTTGTCACGTACGTGCATGAACTTATTTATAGACTAAGTAATGAAATTATGAATTTTTTAAAAATTATTTCGACTTTTTTTTTCTAAATATATAATCCGAAATACTCTCATTGCAATAAAAATGCTAAATTTTATTAGTTTAATTTATAAATGAAAACATAAACAGAGTCTAAACAAGTTTTTCCCTACGCCATATACAACGTAGGGATATTATTAGAGTATTGATTCTTATCTTTGGGCAATGGATGAAATTTATTTGCCTTTCACTTATAACCCTCTAATTGAAAAAGTCAAGCCTGAAAACGACTAGATTGAAGTGTTGTGTCAATTTCAGTCTTTGTCTGAAGACTTGAAAGACTTATGCAAGTCTTTCTTTGCCTCTAAATTCTTTCATAAGTTAACCATTATTGTCTGGATGTTTATTTTCCATCTACCTCTAAATTAGCTACGTTTTCCTCCAAACCATAATTTTTTAATGAATATGATATTTAAAATCTACAAACTAAGAAATTCGTTATTAAATTATTAAGTTTTTGTTATTTGTTAAGCTATTTATATTTATTAGTATTAGTACTCTATTGAGAATTATGTTGATAAAGATTTCATATGCTTATTACATGCAAAGGTTTATTTTGCAAATCACTATACTCCTCTGATTAAAAGACAATCAGATCTTGTTCTAGAGATTGTGTTTGAGTTGTGTAACAACTGTGATCATGTTACTATTGATTAGGTTAGGAGATCGGTAAATAAAGCTTCTCATGCTTTAGCAATATTATCTTGTTTCTATACTGGTTTTCATATTTAGTTTGAGATTTTTTATCACGTCGACGCTCTTCTCATATTGAATCTCTTTTTATTTCTGGTTCTATTCATTAATGAAGTTTCCTCTTCTTCTCAAAAAAAAAAAAAAAAAAAAAAAGACAATCAACAATTAGAATTGAGAAGGACGAAAGTGAAACATTGTGTCAAAATCAGTCGCTCTTTGAAGACTTATGCAAGTCTTTATTTGCTCCACAATTCCTTAATAAGTTAACCATTATGCTATGTTAAGCAATTTTAATCTTAAAGTCCAGCCAATGACCTAGACAAGTCTTCCTGCCTCATTATTCACGAATCAAATTTCCTTCAACTATCATTATGGTCTGCTAATTGAAAAATTCATAGATAGAATCTGTCTGGCACGTGACGTGTAGATTAAACTAAAGATTTGTTTGGCAAATTTAGCTATTTTAGTAGCTATTAATTATTTTAATAATTGTTAGCTGTTTTAATAGCTATCAAATGTTAGTTGTTAGCTTTCAGCTAAGTAACAATTAAAAGCAAAAGTGTTTTGATAAAAATAACTGTTTAATTGACAATTAAATTTAAAATAACAAAAAAATATATTGAAATATTCACTTAGAATTTTCACTTATAGTCATAGAATTAAACTCATTACCAAAAAGAAAAAAAAAAAGATGATTTCAGTAAAGCTAAATTTTCAAAATTTAAGAGAGTAAAATTTGAAAAGTTCACTATTTTATAAATAAAATTAAAAATTTTTAATATTTTAGGGATCAATATTTTTAATTTTTAATATTTATTGAATTCATATGAATATATAAACAAATATTTTTTAAAAATTCGTTTTCTAAATATAATGGGATTTTAGTCCGAGAAAAGAAAACGAAGGACAGGTGTATCCGGCTGACGTCCAATTCTTGGAACTTGGTATGGGTTTGTGGATGGTTAAGTTTTGGGCTAGATTGGCTAAGCCTTTGAAGTTTTGGGCTTGAATTGTCTTATCGAGGCCTATCAAATATAATTATATTTGCTTTTTATTGTTTGAACTTCAATACTTCATGGATAATGCATATTCTGTAATTATATTTTATATTCTACAATTTCAAATAATAACTAATTATGTGTCTACGCATATACTGATAAACTAATTGATTTATGAACTAACCATGCTATAAATTTGAGATTAAGAAATATCATACTATAAATTAATCAGATATATAATTAGCAGAAATTTTTACAAATTTTTAAAGAAATACAAATAATTCAATAATAAATTATATTATTCAATCCCCTTCTTCCTCTCAGTCGGCACAATTATAGATTTATAATAGTCATGTTTTTTTTTTAATTTCTTGTTAAAAAAAATCTATTTAAGCCATCTCTTTGTTCGTTTGCAATCAAGGCATAATGTTTAATTTATTTAAATTGCTTCTTCCACAAGTTAATTGCAGCAAGAATCCATGAATGCATAAAGACAACCCTACTTGTATTTTTAATGAAGGAATAATCTTGTCTAGTCAATGATTTTGATAATGCGCTGTTGGTTCTACTATTTGATTAGGTCTTTCCAATTATTAATATAACCAATCTTGACTTAATTAAGTTATAATAAACAAACAAATATGTTTTGGAATTTTGGGATTTTAAGCTATTGGAAGAAAGGAATCCTATATTCCAAATTGTCTCAAGACAAATTAATTAAATTCAAAACATATATACTTCTTAATTAGATTAAAAATTATGTTTATATAGTTTGTATTTTATGCAATTTGTATTTCACACTCCGTTTTTGTTATTCACAAAGAAAAATAGTTGCAAATCTTTACCGTGGAATACAGAATCTTTTTTTTTTTAAATCGTTATTAAAATTATAAATATAGGTTGCATTCACCAATAACATTTGAACAAGTTTTTAGAGATTAAGATAATGTTTTATAAAAAATTAACCGGTGTAATGTTTAATTTTTAACGTTTTATATATGAAAAGCTACTTAAACAGTTAACAGTAAAGCACTATCAAAATAACTAATTTTACCGAACAAATCTATAATTATCTTTAGATATATCAAAATTTAGTTGTGAATTAGTAAAAATTTGAAATAGAAAATTTTCGAATAGTTGCGATTTGTAGAAATGAAACATATCCTTTCATTATATATTTACAGAGAGTCAAATGTCTCGAACCTAGAGCAGCTTCTATTGAAATAATTCATCATCTGAATATCATCGGCTTTATAAAAAAGGCCTATCAAGATCTAAAAGGAAAAAAAAAAAATTCGAGCATAAATCATGTCACCTCCATGTCTAGCTATGATAAGGAAGTAGGGTTATAAAAAATTTGATGCCAACCCATGAACATGTGCTTCCTGTTGGGATTTTATAGCTAAGTTCTTATCCAATCATTTAATTATAATATTTAAGAGTAATTTAAATTTTTTCTTTTCTTTTTTTGATATGTGAGTACCTTAAAATCTTATCTCTTATGCTTCAAGATTTTCATATGATGCCAAATGACATTATACCAATAGTCTCAATTTATGATTCTAGCTATAGTATGTTAAATAGCATAATTCAAACAAATTTTCAACAAAAATTATGTTAAAAAATGTTTATGATATTGATAGATTGCTGAAATTTCGTCATATATACACTAATAGTGGCTAATGTGATCTCACAATTTGACTCCAAGAACCCTAATCATCCAGCAATTGTGCATTAATTCCCATAATTTAGAATAAGGTCCCATTTTTGCATAGACAATAGTTTGATTTGTTAAAGAAACCCTAATCCAAATCATTCATCATGGAAATTTCTATTAGAATATTATAATAATGTGAAGAGAAAATCTTACATGATTATATGAGTAGGTTGATTATTTATATATAATTCCAAATATATTTAATTAGACTTATACAAGAAGTGTCTGATTAATGAAACACGTTTATGTTAGACCGTAAATAATATACTAACATAACTAAATGCATCCATGTTACTGTCACAACCCAATATCATGAGCCGGAATGGCAATAGAACCCAAGTAAGTTTAAAGCTCTTAAGGCCCGTAGTAAGTTTAAACTATCAAACTCATACACGCCACGCAAAATCCTAGGAGTAATAAGCCCATATAAATTCGTGTATATATATATATAATCACACATTCCTGGCCCAATTTCAATATCTCGAATAAAACATAGTTTGAGCTTAATAATAATACTTATCATTCATAATATGGGCTACTGATTAATACATACACTTAGAAAAATAATTAAAACATTTATGGTTTCATAAAATTATTATATCTATTTTAATACATGACTAGAGGTGCATAAATCCTACACTGTAGGATTCACTAACAAATAAATATAAATATAAATAAGTTCTCATACATATAATTATTTAATTAATTAATGAAATTAGAAAATTCTTTTCTAGCTTTGCGATGAAGGAAACAGAGTTTTACCAGGACAAGAAGAATCTACTTCCTGAAAAAGTTAAACAAGGACATGTAAGTTTTATAAAGAATAATAATTATTGCACAACACATGCATTCACACGAATGTGTAAATATATCCATCTAGTCATTCGACTAGTTATATGATCAAGCAAGCGATCACACAAATGACATAACAACAACAATCAAAAATATTATCACCTTCACATAATTACATCACATGAAAATTAGTCAGTGGCCTCACCGAAACCATTTTTTATTCATCTAAACATTTACTCAATTCACACAGCCTATTTGTCGGGCTACCCATCCTCCTTAAACATCAACATTATCACCCAACTATCTCAACTATAAATTTACGAATTAAAGTAAGTTTCAACCGCTTCCAATAATATTCTCAATCATTCTTTACTTAGGATATCAACATCGTCCTTAAACATTTATTAAATTCTAGACTAGCTATTAAGAATCGATGGTTCAATTAAATTATAATTTAAGAAAAGCATCTTCTAAGTAACCCAATTTACAACTTTAACTATGTATCAATCAAAGCTTCACGTACTCTTCTCCGTCTTGACATAAAAATTCCCTTTCTAGATATAACCGACACTAATCATATAAAAACATTGAAAATATATGTATGTCCATTATTACATTAGTTTATATATAAAATGGTATCAATTATCTGCAATAGCTACTGTCCATCAAATACTAGGTTCTCCCTTGCTTAAACTTATATACTATGTTTACTACACCGAGAATTTAATTCACCACTTCATTTGATTTATAGTTTAACTATATTATCGTTCAATAATTTTTCTTTGAAATAATATTCTTTAAGCACCGTTGCAAGTAATTTTAATTATTCTTGAAGTATTCTGCCAATCCCCATCTTCCTCAATACCATTTCAATTTATATATGGATCAATCATATCTATTAATTAAGGAAATTATATATTTGCATTCCAAGATCCTATGATTGCTTGAGTTGCCGTGCTCGCCTGATTCGCAGTGAAGAGAGAATTCAACATGAAGCAGCGGCTGGAGGCTGGTGGCCCTGCTGCGGTTCGCTCCAAAGAAAACAGAGGGAGAGAGGAGTTGAGGCGCGACGGCAAGGAGAAGGCGGCGCAACGAACTCCGTCGAATTCATCTCTGGTGACCGGAAAAGAAAAAAAACAAGAGAACGGGGGAGAAGAGGTAGTCGGCGACGGGCCTGTCGCTGTACCCAGCCAGAAGAAAAGAAGGAGGAAGAAGAGGAAAGAAAGAAATAAAGAAAGAAAAGGGAAAAATCTAGGAACTCAGTGATTTGACTCGGGTTTTGCTTGGTTTACGGTTTTTCACTTGGTTTTTTAAAAATTCAGACTGATTTATAGATCAGTCTTAGGACTAATTAAATATTTTCCGCTCAATTTCATTGGTTAGAGTTTATAATTAATTTTTTAAATGAAAAATCTTTGAAAATAATTTTTTGGATCGTTTCAGTCATGCATAATAATATATTATTTACGCCATGAATATGCAAAAATTTCAAATAAATAATAACTTTGAAAAATAAAATATAAAAATTTTAAATTTCTTATTTATCATATATATTTATTAAAAAATAAATTATATCCAATCAATTAATAAACTGTAATCTTTTATTGATCATCTTTAAGAGTATTTTAAAACATTTTAAATTTCTTTGAATAGCATAATTAGTAGCATCATAGAAGCAACTATTAAGTTAATGAGTCAACATTTGTTTTATTAGAATTTCAAAAAATAAAAAAAAAAGAGAAAAATGTGAGTTTTTGACATTTGTTACAAATTTACAATTATATGTAAATTAATCAATCGCATTATAAACATAAACACATCATATGCTATGAGTCATTTTCGTATTTGTCTATGTAAAAAGGAAAGTTACAGTCAATATGTAGTTCATCATCATGAATTTTATACTCAGAGACATGAAAATGAGTTAATACGATTATTTAATTAAATAGGATAAATTATTATTTAATTCCTGAGATTTTTTCTAATTAATGAGTTCATTCCTCTTTTTTTTTTTAAAAAAAATATTAAATAGTTAATTATGTTCATCCATCAAAAAAAAAAAAAATCGCTTTGTTCAAAATTACTAGAGAATTTTATTAAATTAATGAAAAAAATACTAAAATATTTTTTAGTTTTCACTTAGTATCTTCTAGTGACTGAAAATTTTTTGAAAAAACGCAATATCAATTTCCAATTTGTACTATATCATTTGTCGTTATATAGTGATTCTTATCGCACAGAGGGAAATACTAAGTTTATGCTAGCAAATTTGTTTGGTTCTCGGGAACTAAATTAGGACACCTAACTCTGTCCCTTCTGCAATTTTGGAAAGAGACAAGCAAACCCAACAACTTTCATAATCATGGAACCTTAGAGCAAGGTGGCTTTAGTCTCCTCTGGCAAGAAATAACTATTTCTTTATTGTGGATTTTCTTTTTCACATGATTTGAATTTTATTTCAAGTGACAAATCAAGTCTGACTTTAAAATTATTTTACATATATAGACACACAGAAAAAAAGAAGGGAAAAACAACAAAAAAAAAAGAGAGGAAATTATAGCTTAAAAAAATTTAAAAGAGCTTTGTTGTAGATGTTCCAAGTAGCGCATTTGATTCTGGAGCAACAGAAGAGATCTCTTCTTTCCACTTGGCATGCAAATGCACCATCTGCTTATTCATCATTTGATTTACCTAACAAAGTCCAAAGTTCATCATGAAATAAAAATCTTGTTAATTTGATATGAAGACAGATAATAAAACTTACCTTCAGAAAGCAATTCCATTCACTAATTTCTTCTTCTTCTTCTTCTCTGATAAGATATGCAGGTGTTGTTGATACTTCTTTTCAGCCTTGGATGTCCTTCACCTTCAATCAGCTTCACCAACCAAGTAGGTTTTCTTGTTCTGAACACAAGGTATCCCATTGCGAGACCAAACACTGCTCCAAATGCATATCCCGTGAAAACAGATTTCCATCCAAATCCATTTTCATCAGAGTTTGAATCTTCTTCGCCTGATGGTGTCGTGACTTTTTGCCTTTCACCAGAATTACAAGCCTTTTGCAGTGGAAATCCACACAGTCCTGTGTTTCCTTTATACGAGCTATTATCAAATGTGTTGAATTGAGAGCCTGTAGGTATGGGTCCTTCAAGTTGATTATGCGAAACTCGAAATACTTCGAGGGATGTCAAAGTTGCCAATTGGATCGGAATCCTTCCAGTAAGATTATTTGAAGAGAGGTCCAAAGTTTCCAGATTGGTCAAATTTCCTATTGATGGTTCAATATTGCCTGTGAGATGATTATGAGACACGTTGAGCTGCTTAAGTGCTTTAAGCTTTCCAACTGACTTGGGAATTTTCCCTGTGAAGTTATTACCTGACAAATTAATGGTTGTTAAAAGAGTTTGGATTTTCACCAACTCAATTTCCAATCCTTTCAATGTCAAGCTCACAGAATAATCATAAGAGGTGTAGTTATGTGATCCCATGTATGTCATATTCTGATCAACATTGATCATCGCATCGAAATTATTGAAATAATATGAAGGCAAAGGTCCACTGAAATTGTTGTTGGAGAGGTCCAAAATCCGTAGCTTGGGAAACGGATAGTTGGCAATGGAGTGGCTTTTCACCAAACTATGGAGTCTATTGGATCGGAGCTGTAGAATCTGCAACTTTTGAAGAGTTTGTAGAAAAGAAGGGAATGTGTCCTCTATCTCATTGTTGCCCACATCTAAAACTTCCAAATCTTTACAATTGGAAATAGACGTTGGGATTTTCCCTTGCAGTTGGTTGCCATTGAAATTCAAATATCTCACGTTACTGCATTTTGAAAATACTTGAGGGAGAACTCCATTAAAGTTGTTCATACCCAGATGTAATGCTGAAAGGCTACTGCTGAAGTTTCCCAAACATTGTGGAATGGGACCACTGAAATTGTTACTCGACAGGTCAAGGATTTCGAGGTATTTTAACTCACAAACTGTAGAAGGAATTTCTCCTGTCAATTTCTCATTTGATGAAAGAATGAAAAACCTCAAGTCCACCTGATTGAAAATTGAGCTTGGAACTATGCCAGACAACTTGTTATGGCTCAGATCAACATAGTATAATGTATTATTATATTTGAATTGATCTGAAGGAATTGGACCACTAAAATTATTGTATGAAAGGTCCAAACCTTTGAGTTGGTTACAGTTTCCAATGAAAGATGGAATTGGACCATTGATATTGTTGCTTCCCATATATAAATCGATGAGCTGGCTAAGGTTTGCAAATGAGGGAGGAATTGGGCCAATAAAATTATTGTATGAAAGGTCCAACACTTGGAGTTGGTTACAGTTTCCAATGAAAGATGGAATTGGACCATTGATATTGTCGCTTTCCATAAGTAAATAGGAGAGCTGGCTAAGGTTTGCAAATGAGGGAGGAATTGGGCCACTAAAATTATTGTCCAGAAAGGTCCAACCAATAGAGTTTTTCAAGTTTTCCAATTGAGGATGGAATTGGGCCACTGAAATTATTCTCTGCAAGATCCAATTTGATGAGTTTGGATAAATTACCAAACAATTCAAGATTAGACTCTATAAAATTGCAACTATTGAGTTCCAGTTCTTGCAACAACTTCATATTCTTGAAGAATTCATTTTCTAAATAAATCGGAATTTTAGTCCAAGAAAGTGACAAGTAACTGAGTGAGATACTCCAATTTGATATAAAAGTGAAGCTAGTGAGACCTTCATTCCATGATAAATCAAGGACTTTAAGGTTTGGAAGTTGAATTATATTATTTGGAAATTTCCCTCTTAATCCACAAGATGAAAGTTGGAGAGATGACAAAGAAGAAGATAAATTGATAAATGAATTAGGTGAAACCAAAGAGAGGTTTGTACTCCCCAAGTCCAACTCTTGCAACTTGGTAAAGTTTCGAAAAAGCTTGTTAAAGCTAGTAGTTGTTTGTATTAAAAGACTGTTCCCGGAAAGATCAAGAGAAATCAAATTAGATAGTTGACCGATTTTTAATGGAATTTGACCAACGAAATTATTATACGATAGATCCAACTCAGTGAGTTTTGATAAATTACCAAACAATGCAAGATTAGACCCTATGAAATTGCAACTTTCAAGTTGCAGTGATTCTAACAAATTTAGATTTTTGAAAAATTCATTTTCTAAATATACTGGAATTTTAGTCCAAGAAAGAGACAAATGGTAGAGTGAAAGACTCCAATTTGATGTTGGAAAAGAGACATTGAGGCCTTCATTACACGCTAAGTCTAAGACTTCGAGATGTGGAAGCTGAATTATATTGTCTGGAAATTTTCCTCTCAACCTAGAAGATGAGAGTCTGAGGGATGACAAAGAAGTAGATAAATTGATAAAGGAATTAGGAGAAACCAAAGACAGGTCTGCAAAGCTCAGGTCTAATTCTTGCAATTTGGTTAAGTTTCGAATAAGCTTGTCAAAACTAGCAGTTGTTTCTAATGTCAAAGAGTTAAAGGAAAGATCAAGAGAAACCAATTTGGATAGCTGACTGATTTCTAATGGAATTTGGCTATCAAAGTTTGAAAAGTTTAGATTAAGGTGTGTCAAGCTCAACAAATGGCCAATTTGAGATGGAATTATGGAGCGTATGAAATTATTGTAAGAGAGATCTAGTTTTTGAAGATGATGAAGAGCGAAAATAGAATTATTTGAATGGAAGTTACCGTAAAGCATACTGTAAGAAAGGTTAAGCCCAATTACATAGCCAGTATTAAAGTCACAGCTGACACCATCCCAAAAGAAGCAACAATCCATGCCCTCTTTCCATGAATCTGTCTTGGGATAAGAATTAATAAAAGAAGGAAAACTCCTCCTAATGGAGAAGGAGTTTTTGAATTGGAGCAAGGCATTGCTTTGATCAAGCTGGCAAACTACATTTGAGAAAGGGGAATTTGTAATGTTTGAAGAAAGAGATTGAAAATGGAAGTGAAATAGGAGACAGAGAAATTGAAAATGCAACAGTAAGCAACCAAAACCCATGTTTTGTGTTTGCGAAATTTAATTATGTTCAATTTCAGCATATATCACTCCCTATTTATAGGCCACATGATTCCCTATTTGTTTGAATCATGATAATGTTCTCTCTCCTTTAATTTCTACCACTTAGTGCAAGAGAGACTGTAATTCTATTCTATTTTTATTGTTATTATAAATAACACTATACTTTGTTTCATAATTTCTTTTAATAATTAGAATAATTTACTCTAATTAATTTTAATAAAAGTGGATTATATAGATCAGTGGAGTTGAAATCTCATGAATGTTTTTCTTTAATATTTTTAATATTAAATAAATAAAATTTTAGGGATGAATGTTTTTAATTTTTAATATTTCTTGAATTCAAATGAATATATAAAAGAGCAGTGGGCAGCGGGCAGCGGGAGGGAAGGATTGAACTAATTTTTCTCTGGTTTTTCTTTGATTTTAAGTTTGATTTGATTGTTGGTATAATCTCATTCATGGGTTTTTGTCAGATTCGTTTCTTGTTTTTGACTTGAGAGGAAAAAAAAATTCTTTTTTCTCTTTTTTCTTAGACTAAGACTGATCACAAAGACTCTAAAGACAGACCGTTTATTCTCTCTTTTCTTTTTCCCGCGAAAAGAAGAGTTCACACAGAGAATAGAGAAGGGGGAGAACGTGAGGTGTGCTTTGTAAAGACCGTCATTGATAACAAGGTTGTTTTCTCATTATTCACATTTACCTTTTGGTATCCATATATCTATAATATCTATGTTTCTATCTTTTGATTGACCACCTCTTTTAGTATTTTATTCACATTTACCTTTTGGTTGTTTCAGAAACTAAGACTTCCTCTCTCTTATATCTCTTGCATTGGTGCTGGCTTGCTGCATTTTTATACTTCTCTTTCTGGGTTTATCTTTATTTTTGTTAATTAATTGTACCCATTTGTTCTTATTTCTCTTTTTTATTGAGTATCAGTACGAAAGACCATTTGGAGAGAAGAGGTTAAATAAAATTGAAAAGTTAACTATTTTATAAATAAAATTTAAAATTTTTAACATTTTAGGGATGAATGTTTTTAATTTTTAATATTTCTTGAATTCAAATGAATATATAAATAAATATTTTTAAAAAATTAAAAAAAAAATAAAAAAAAATTCATTTTTTAAATATAATGGGATTTTAGTCCGAGAAAGAAGTAGATAAATTGATATGGAATTAGGAAAAACTAAGGACAAGTCTACTCGACTGAAGTCCAATTCTTGCAACTTGGTATGAGTTTGTGGATGGTTAAGTTTTGGGTTAGATTGGCTAAGCCTTTAAAGTTAGCAGGCCACTAGGGGCTTGAATTGTCCTATCGAGGCCTATCAAATACAATTATATTTGCTTTTTATTTTTTGAACTTCAATACTTCATGGTTAATGCATATTCTGTAATTATATTTTATATTCTACAATTTCAAATAATAAATAATTATGTGTCTACGCATATACTGATAAACTAATTGATTTATGAATTAACCATGCTAGAAATTTCAGATTAAGAAAAATCATACTATAAATTAATCAGATATATAATTAGCAGAAATTATTACAAATTTTAAAGAAATACAAATAATTCAATTACAGATTTATAATAGTCATGTTTTTTTTTTTAATTTTTTGTTAAAAAAATCTATTTAAGCCATCTCTTTGTTCGTTTGGAATCAAGGCATAATGTTTGGTTCTTGGGAAATAAATTAGGGCACCTAACTCTGTCCCTTTGTAATTTTGGTATGAGACAAGAAATCCCAACAACTTACATCTCATGGACCCTTAGAGAAGAAATTCACAATTCATAGGGATGGGAGACAGAAACCAGTTTAGTGAAAGGCCAACAGTTATTTATCTACTGTGTTTTCTTTTCACATATTATAAGAATTTGTAAAATATTTGAATTTTACTTCAATTTACATTTTAAATATTACAAAGTAATATTTGTATAAAGTTATTTTTGATCATACTGAAAATTGAAAAAAGGGTAAACAAACCAAATCAATGGTTAAGAAGTGAATCTCAGATTGAAAAATAATAATAGAAATTAAATGACTTATAATTAAACTCACTTATTTTTGAGCTCGTATATATTGGTCATGTCTTTTAACTTATAAAATCAAATTCTTCCAAAGTTTTTGAAGTTAATAAATTAGTTGCCGATTTAATATAATAATATTTCACATTGTTTATTATTATTATTTTTTTTTGAAAGATAAAACTGAAATTTAAATTAAACTGAATCAACTCTTACAATATTGGAAATAAAATCGAGAGGGACATGACCCCACTCTCGTAGATCAGGTATAGGCTTGGGTTGCAAGTAAATGTGTAATTGCAATTCAGTTGCCCTCATTTGTTTGGATTTCACATGCTTTAGCAAAGGCCTAGTTCCATGAAAGTACTTGTTGAGGAAGAAGAACAATCCTTAATTGAAGCAAAGAGAAGAAAGAGAGAAGAAAGAAAGAAGAAAGTCTTTGAAAAAAAAAAAAGAAAAAGAAAAGATATCTAACAATCTTTTGTGTTTAATCCTCATTTTCGCCGGTTGCTTAGGTTTAGACTCAATTGATTTGGATTAAAGTATGATTATATTTAGTGACGGAGGGACGGCATGTCAAGGGTGACCCCTCAGTAATTTTTTTTTTTTTAATAATTCAACTCTAAATTTCTAAAAATTTTCAATTTTATTCCTTAAAATATAATACTTTTTAATTTAGCGCTTCCTAACTTTTGAAAAGAAATAATAATTTTTGTCCTCCTTTGTCTTCAATCCTGGCTCTGCCACTGACTATATCCATCGCTTTTGTTTGTTACAGTTTTGAGATCAGTTTTTTGTTCTTCAAATATGATTTAATTGAAGTGAAATCAACATTAGATATCTTTTTGTTTGTAATCTATTGCAAAACCAGCAAAGAAGTGAAGTTAACATCAATTTTTCATTTTTGTCTTCAAAAAATTTGCTAAAGAGTTGTAAATTACGTGCAATTTGTATAGACCCTCAGAGACTTTTAAAAGTATTTAAAAGTATTTAGACCCTGCAGGTGAGAATGGCTTGATTGAAGACTTGTTCAAGTCTTTGTTTGCCCCCAATCCTAAACTCCTTGATAAGTTAGCCATTAGAGTCCCACCAAAAAGACTTGCACAAGTCTATGGCAGGCTTTGTTGACGGCTCATATTTTCTCCAATCATAAATATTAATGAATGTTGATATTTCAAGCCTTCAAAATTTTCCATTTCTGAAATGTGAAATGCTCCTGTCAGGGTGTTACATGGTATATGACACCAGAATACAATTTATTTAATATCAAAATTAAACGGATTAAGGTTGAGTTTAAATAAGTTCGTGTCATAAACGAGTGATCCACATATGACATAAATTTTAAGCGGATCGTGGATCGTGCTATGAATTGACTCATCTAATCCGTCTAACTATTTATTTTAAGATAAAAATGTAATATATATATATATATATATATATATATATATATATAGAGAGAGAGAGAGAGAGAGAGAGAGAGAGAGAGAGAGAGAGAGGGTTATGTGGGCTATACGTATTATAATTGTCGTATTTTGATCCGTATTTGATCCATTAATTAAATTTGATTGACTTTTTTGACTCATATATGTATGGGTGGCCAAAATCCAGTTTTCGGAGTCGGAACCGACGGTTCTAGTTCCATCTAAAACCGGCTAGAACCGTCCAAAACCTGCCAGAACCGGTTCGAAACCGACCAGAACCGTGGGAAAATTGGCTAGAGAACTGGCCAGAACCGTCAATTTAGAACCATTGAGGAACTGAAACTGGAACTGGAACTGGAACCGTTCGATTTCAAATCGTAACCAAAACCGTTAATTTTCGATTTGGCGGCGGTTCTGAAACCGTGGCCACCCCTACATATATGAGCTATTTAATTAAACGGGTTACACGTATCGTGTTCATATTACTCGTTTAATTTTTGTGTCTTACTTATGTTTAAATATTTGACACGATTATTAAGTAGGTCGTATTTATATTGACCCTAGTCGTATCACGTATTAGGAGAGTTCGTGTCCAGCTCGACACGCCAACCTATCTTCACACCCCCTAGCCACATTTTAGTTTCCATGTGGATCATAAGTTAAATTATTGGGAGTCAAACAATTATCAATTTTGTAACTTTAGTAACACCAGTATTAAGAACGTGCTTTGCACGTTAAAACTCAATGTTCCTACTCGTTTTTTTATTTTTTCTACATATAGTTTATTGATTTTTCTATAATATAATAAAAATGATAATAAATTATTGAATAAAAAAATAAGTATATTAATTAGGTGTTTTTAGTCAATATTTTATTGTAAATATTATAATATATATGTAGACAAATGAATAAATATTAAAAAAAAAATCAAAATTGAATGACAAAATAAAACTTTATGATTGAAACGATATAGAAAGTAAAAATAATCATAACTCAAGTAAAATAATATCTTTAAAATTAAAAAGTAAAATGATAGAAGAAAAGTTTTTGACATATAATAATAAACTCTATAGCCAAAGAAAAATAAAATTATTATGGTAATTTTTTCTATAAGTATTAAACATTTTTTAATTCTTTTAATCGAATTATTGTTATTATATTTTTAGAATAATTATTTTATTAATAATTTTATTTGAAATATTTTAATTTTTTAGTAATTTAAATTAACATAAAATAAATTTATATAATTTTCTATCAATTGAGTTAAATTATTTTGACATATACTTCGTGCTTATTAACTGAATCTTCAACTTTATTTGATAATTGATTTTTATTTTAAGGTCAGGTTATAAAAAAAAAATTCGGTTTTCTATTATTATATTTCTTAGTTTTATATGTTTAATTGAATAGTAGTAACCAATCTAATTAAAAATTATTATATAATTTTAATCAATCAATGAAATTAAAAGTTTTCTAATTAGGATTAGACTAAATTACATTAATGATATTGTTAATCAACCAATAAAACACAAATAAAATTTAGAATTCCTATACACATAAAAATTATGATTTACTATTATATTATAATTTGAATATTGAAATTTCTATGGTTACTTTACTTCTATCGAAATACTTTAAATTAAAAAATAAAAAATAAAAAATATTATCTTAATAAATATTAATCTTACAGTCCTAATAAAATATAAAATAAAAGGAGGAAGAAAAGAGAAAAAGATACAAAACAGATAATAAAGTTATGGTTATAACTTTAGCAACGGATAAAAATTCCATTGCTAAACTATTTGTGTATCCATTTCCCAACTCTTAGCAACGGAAGAAGAAGGAAATTCTGTTAATTAATAAAAATCAATTCAAGTTATAACTTTACAAACGGAAAAGTATTCCGTTTCTAACTTGTTTGTAGAAACCAATGATACAAACAAGATTTGTTAATTAATTAAAATAATCTAATTAAGGAAACTAATATAAGCAATCCAATTAAAAATTATTATATAATTTTAATCAATCAATAAAATTAAAAATTTTCTAATTAGAATGAGATTAAATTATTTTTAATGATATTTTTAATCAACCAATAAAATATCAATAAAATTAACAATTTTCTAATTAGAATAAGACTAAATTATCCTTAATAATATTTTTAATCAATTATTAAAATTAAAAATATGTAAGAGTACTTACCACAAGAAGAAGATATAATTGCAAACTCAATAATTTTAAATTGATAAAAGCTTTATATAATAATTCTTGATAGTTAAACGTAATTAAAACTATATATATATATATATATATATATATATATATATATATATATATATATATATATATATATAGTGTTATGATATAACGAAATCCTAATTAGAATGATATTAAAGGACAAATTCCTAATTAGAATAAAATTGAATTTATAATATTAAATCAGATAATTTAACATTAATGATATTAAATTCCTAATCAACCAATAAAATTAAAGTATTAATTGGATAATTTCTATTTAGAATTAGATTAAACTTCACAATAGAAAATTAGATTCAAATAGGAAATTAACATAACTAATCAAAGTTAAACTACTTTTATTTTTCAACTAACAAAATTAAATTTTCATAATTAGAATATAACTAAATTATCCTTGATGATATTTTTGATTAATCAATTAAATCAAAAGTTCATAGGGGCGTTTTAGGAACTCAATGTCCCCCATTTGTACTTTTATACAGATTAGCAACAGAATTTTTATCCATTGCTAAATTAAATTAACTAACATTTTGCATGCATTAACTGTTAAGAGAATACAAATGTCAATTAACTAATACAAACTATATTCACAAAAGTCATCATTCAAAATAATGAATTTATTTATTCAAAAGTGAGTTATCTTTATTTTTTCAACTAATAAAATTAAAATTCTTAAAGTTTTATGTTCTTACCATGTATATCTTATATAATTTTATCCAATAGAATTTATATTTAAATGGAAAATATATATCCTTAATAATTAAATTAGCTTTATTTTTTAACCATAATTTATCAATTTTAAAAAATTAATTCAAATATAATCAATTTAATAAATAAAAAAAAAAATCTAAACTCCAGTGAATTTTCGCTTATACTAAATATAGAAAAATATAAATATAAATATAAATTATATAGAATTCATTTAGACCAAATAAGATTCAAATAAAATCATTAATATTTCATAGGACCTATGAATAATCTCAGAAGTTTTAATTTTTTACATGTTTGGCCAAATAAGAAAATCATTTTATATGATATTATAAAGAAATTTTGCTTCACAGTCTTTAATCAAGTGGTTTTACTTAATAAAATAAGTTATAACTTTTGAAACTAATTTTAGGTAGGTGAGAATACATGATTACTTTAATTTAAAACTACATCGAATTAAATCAAAATTAAAGTGAATTTTCAAAGTGAAAACTGTCTCAAATTAAATATAGTTCAAAATCTAATTTGTTCAATTGGTTTTACATGCACTTTAGGTTTATCAATGTAAGCCTTTCACTAAAAATAAAAATCGAATATAAAATTCAATTTTTCTGTGCAAACTAAAAATCAACCTAAATCAGTTTTATCCGATATTTTAATATCCTTAAAATTAGAAAACATCCCTAAAATTACAAAGGGATATAAGTCCTCTTTTGTTAAAGAAATCTTAGACCATTAATTAATATAATATTTAATTAATTAATCTAATAATAAAATTTTTAAAAATATTGAATAACTCCAACTAAGTGTAAAATTGACAAAGTATATTGTAGAATTCTTTTCTACTTACCATTCTCTTTCTCTCTATTCTTAGTAATCCAATATGGAATAAATGATTTAAACGTGTGTATATATACTTTACACAAATATATTTTAGACCATTTTAAATTTCATTAAGGGTGATATAGGTAATCTCATTTTTCCCCTCATTCCCACTTTTATATAGTATAGATTATAGATATAGTTAAATCTAATTCTTAAATTGTGTAATAGAAGCAACTAGTTAAGTTAACGAGTCAACATTTGATTTGTTAGAATTTCAAAAAATAAAAAAATAAAAAAGAGAAAAATGTTAGTTTTTGACTTTTGTTACAAATTTACAATTATATCAGGCTAAACATACGTAGGTATCAGTTAGTTAATTTGAATTTTATTTCAAGTGACAAATCAAGTCTGACTTTAAAATTATTTTACATATATAGACACACACAGAAAAAAGAAGAGAAAAACAACAAAACACAGAGAGGAAATTATAGCTTAAAAAATTGAAAGGAGCTTTGTTGTAGATGTTCCAAGTAATTAAGAGATCTCTTCTTTCCACTTCGCATGCAAATGCACCATCTGCTTATTCATCATTTGATTTACCTAACAAATTCCAAAGTTCATCATGAAATAAAAATCTTGTTAATTAGATCTGAAGATAGATATTAAAACTTACCTTTAGAAAGCAATTCCATTCACTAATTTCTTCTTCTTCTTCTTTGGTAAGATATGCAGGTGTTGTTGATACTTCTTTTCAGCCTTGGATGTCCTTCACCTTCAATCAGCTTCACCAACCAAGCAGGTTTTCTTGTTCTGAACACAAGGTATCCCATTGCGAGACCAAACACTGCTCCAAATGCATATCCTATGGAAACATATTTCCATCCAAATCCATTTTCATCAGAGTTTGAATCTTCTTCGCCTGATGGGGTCGTGACTTGTTGCCTTTCACTAGAATTACAAGCCTTTTGTAGTGGAAATCCACACAGTCTTGTGTTTCCTTCATACGAGCTATTATCAAATGTGTTGAACTGAGAGCCTGTAGGTATGGGTCCTTCAAGTTGATTATGCGAAACACGAAATACTTCGAGGGATGTCAAAGTTGCCAATTGGATCGGAATCCTTCCAGTAAGATTATTTGAAGAGAGGTCTAAAGTTTCCAGATTGGTCAAATTTCCTATTGATGGTTCAATAGTGCCTGTGAGATGATTATGAGACATGTTGAGCTGCTTAAGTCCTTTAAGCTCTCCAACTGACTTGGGAATTTTTCCTGTGAAGTTATTACCTGACAAATTAATGGTTGTAAAAAGTGTTTGGATTTTCACCAACTCAATTTCCAATCCTTTCAATGTCAAGCTCACAGAATAATCATAAGAGGAGAAGTTTGGTGCTCCCATGTATGTCATATACTGATCAACATTGATCATCGCATCGAAATTAATGAAATAATATGAAGGCAAAGGTCCGCTGAAATTGTTGTTGGAGAGGTCCAAAATCCGTAGCTTGGGAAACGGATAGTTGGCAATGGAGTGGCTTTTCACCAAACCATGGAGTCTATTGGATCGTAGCTGTAGAATCTGCAACTTTTGAAGAGTTTGTAGAAAAGAAGGGAATGTGTCCTCTATCTCATTGTTGCCCATATCTAAAATTTCCAAATCTTTACAATTGGAAATAGACGTTGGGATTTTCCCTTGCAGTTGGTTGCCATTGAAATTCAAATATCTCACGTTACTGCCTTCTGAAAATACTTGAGGGAGAACTCCATTAAAGTTGTTCATACCCAGATGTAATACTGAAAGGCTACTGCTGAAGTTTCCCAAACATTGTGGAATGGGACCACTGAAATTGTTACTCGACAGGTCAAGGATTTGGAGTGATTTTGACTCACAAACTGCAGAACTAATTTCTCCTCTCAATTTCTCATTTGATGAAAGAATGAGAAGCGTCAAGTCCGCCTCATTGAAAATTGAGCTTGGAACTGTGCCAGACAACTTGTTATGGCTCAGATCAACATACCTTAATGTATTATTATATTTGAATTGACATACTTGACCAGTGAGCAAGTTATTAGACAAACTCAAGTACACAAGGCTGGAAAGCCTGCAAATATCTGAAGGAATTGGACCACTAAAATTATTGTATGAAAGGTACAAAAATCGGAGTTGGTTATATTTTCTAATGAAAGATGGAATTGGACCATTGATATTGTTGCTTTCAATATATAAATAGGAGAGCTGGCTAAGGTTTGCAAATGAGGGAGGAATTGCGCCACTAAAATTATTGTGTGAAAGGGACAACAGTTGGAGTTGTTTACAGTTTCCAATTGAGGATGGAATTTGACCAGTCAAATTATTATATCCAAGTTCCAATACAATGAGTTTGGATAAATTACCAAACACTTCAAGATTAGACCCTATAAAATTGCATCTACTGAGTTCCAGTATTTGCAACAACTTCAGATTCTTGAAGGATTCATTTTCTAAATAAATCGGAATTTTAGTCCAAGAAAGTGACAAGCGGCTGAGTGAGATACTCCAATTTGATATAAAAGTGGAGCTAGTGAGACCTTCATTCTCTGATAAATCAAGGACTTCAAGGTTTGGAAGCTGAATTATATTATTTGGAAAATTTCCTCTTAATCCAGAAGATGAAAGTCTGAGAGATGACAAAGAAGAAGATAAATTGATAAATGAATTAGGTGAAACCAAAGAGAGGTTTGTATCCCACAATTCCAACTCTTGCAACTTGGTAAAGTTTCGAACAAGCTTGTTAATGCTATTAGTTGTTTGTATTAAAAGACTATTTCCGGAAAGATTAAGAGAAATCAAATTAGATAGTTGACCAATTTCTAATGGAATTTGACCAATGAAATTATTAAACGATAGGTCCAACTCAGTAAGTTTTGATAAATTACCAAATAATTCAAGATTAGACCCTATGAAATTGCAACTGCTAAGTCGCAGTGATTCCAGCAAATTTAGATTTTTGAAAAATTCATTTTCTAAATATACTGGAATTTCAGTCCAAGAAAGAGACAAATGGTAGAGTGAAAGACTCCAATTTGACGTTGGAAAAGAGCCACCGAGGCCTTCATTGTACGCTAAGTCTAAGACTTCGAGATGTGGAAGCTGAATTATACTGTCTGGAAATTTGCCTCTCAACCTAGAAGATGAGAGTCTGAGGGATGACAAAGAAGTAGATAAATTGATAAAGGAATTAGGAGAAATCAAAGACAAGTCTGCACCGCTCAGGTCTAATTCTTGCAATTTAGTTAAGTTTCGAATAAGCTTGTCAAAACTAGCAGTTGTTTCCAATGTCAAACCAAAGTTCCAGGAAAGATCAAGAGAAACCAAATTGGATAGCTGACCGATTTCTAATGGAATTTGGCTATGAAAGTTTGAATGATTTAGATTGAGGTGTGTCAAGCTCAACAAATGGCCAATTTGAGATGGAATTATGGAGCCTCTGAAATTATTGTAAGAGAGATCTAGTTTTTGAAGATGATGAAGAGCGAAAAGAGAATTATTAGAATGGAAGTTACCGTAAAGCATACTGCTAGAAAGGTTAAGCCCAATCACATAGCCAGTATTAAAGTCACAGCTGACACCATCCCAAAAGAAGCAACAATCCGTGCCCTCTTTCCATGAATCTGTCTTGGGATAAGAATTAAAGAAAGGATGATAACTCCCGCTAATGGAGAAGGAGTTTTTGAATTGGAGCAAGGCATTGCTTTGATCAAGCGGGCAAACTACATTTGAGAAAGGGGAATTTGTAATATTTGAAGAAAGAGATTGAAAATGGAAGTGAAATAGAAGGAGGCAGAGAAATTGAAAATGCCACAGTAAGCAACCAAAACCCATGTTTTGTGTTCGCCAAATTTAATTATGATCAATTTCAGCATATATCACTCCCTATTTATAGACCACATGATTCCCTTTTTGTTTGAATGATGATAATGTTCTCTCTCCTTTAATTTCTACCACTTAGTGCAAGAGCCACTGTAATTCTATTCTATTTTTATTGTTATTATAAATTACACTATACTTTGTTTCATAATTTCCTTTAATAATTAGAATAATTTACTCTAATTATTTTTAATAAAAGTGGATTATATAGATCGGTGGAGTTGAAATCTCATGATTAATGATGAATAATTAAGAAATTTAAATTTTATCTTTTAGAAATCATGAATAATGATGAATAATTAATCATTAGAGTATCGATCCTTATCTTTGGGCAAAGGATGAAATTTATTTGCCTTTCACTTGTAACCCTCTAATTAAAAAAGTCAATCAACAAGTGAATAGTTAAGCCTGAGAGCGACTAGACTGAAGTGTTGTGTCAAATTCAGTCACTATCCGAAGACTTATGCAAGTCTTTCTTTGCCTCTAAATTCTTTGATAAGTTAACCATTATGCTACGTTTTCGTTACGGTTACTGTTATGCAAATGTAATATAAGCCTTCCTACCTCAATATTCATCGATCATATTTCCTCCAAACCATAATTTTTTAATGAATATGATATTTAAAATCTACAAACTAAGAAATTTGTAGCTAAACTATGTCTAGATGTCACTTGTGAAGTAGATGGAAAAAGAAAAACAAAAAGAGAGAAAAATGTTGGTTTTGACAATAGTTACGATCGAATTGACAGTTACATTAAGAAAAATGATGATTTAATTACTATGACTGCCTAATAATAATTCTTTTTTTAGCTTAATGGTAAAGCGTTACATCGTGTGTGTATAAATTAATAATAAGGTAAAACGATGATTTTGAAGGTGAGTTCAAATTTCTTTTAACATTATATATCTTAAATATTATGTTAGTTTAAGTTTAATCTTAAATTTCATGAACAAAACAAATATAAATTAAAAAATAAGTGCACACATTATAAGTAAAGAAAAAAAATTATACTTGGTCATCATTCTCTTATAGTTATCTCAATAATTATTATATAAGGATATATCAGGAAAATAATTCAATGGACAAAAGTATTCTGATTAATTTTTATTATTTATTAAATTATTAAGTTTTTGTTATTTGTTAAACTATTTATATTTATTAGTATTTGTACTTTATTGAGAATTATGTTCGTAAGGATTTCATATGCTTATTACATGCAAAGGTTTATTTTGCAAATCACTATAATCTCTGATTAAAAGACAATCAAATCTTGTTCTAGAGATTGTGTTTGAGTTGTGTGACAATAGTGATCATGTTACTATTGATTAGGTTAGGAGATCGGTAAATAAAGCTTCTCATGCTTTAGCAATATTATCTTGTTTCTGTACTAGTTTTCATATTTAGTTTGAGATTTCTTCTCACGTCGACGCTCTTCTCATGTTGAATGTCTTTTTATTTCTGGTTCTATTCATTAATGAAGTTTCCTCTTCTTCTCTTAAAAAAAAAAAAAAAAAAAAAGGAATTGTTAGAATTGAGAAGGACGAAATTGAAATATTGTGTCAAAATCAATCGGTCGTTCTTTGAAGACTTATGCAAGTCTTTATTTGCTCCACAATTCTTTAATAAGTTAACCATTATGCTATGTTTTCATTCCAGCCAAGCAATTTTAATCTTAAAGTCCAGCCAATGACTCATGCAAGTCTTCCGGCCTCATTATTCACGAACCAAATTTCCTTCAACCATCATTAAAGTCTATTAATCGAAAAATTCATAGATAGCATGAGGCGTAGATTAGACTAAAGATCTGTTTGCAAATTTAACTATTTTAGCAACTATTAGTTATTTTAATAGTTGTTAGTTGTTTTAATAGCTGTTAGATATTAGTTGTTAGCTTTTAGCTAAGTAGCAATTGAAAACAAAAGTGTTTCGATAAATATAACTGTTTGATTGACAACTAAATTTAAAATAATAAAAAAGGGCATTGAAATATTTACTTATAGTTACAGAATTAAACTCATTACAAAAAAAAAAAAAAAAGATGATTTCACTAAACCTAAATTTTTAAAATTTAAGAGAGTAAAAATTGAAAAGTTCACTGTTTTATAAATAAAATTAAAAATTTTTGATATTTTACGGATCAATATTTTGAATTTTTAATATTTCTTGAATTCAAATGGATATATAAACAAATATTTTTAAAAAATTAAAAAAATGTTAAAAAATTCATTTTCTAAATATAATGGAATTTTAGTCCGAGAAAGGAAAAACCAAAGACAGGTCTACCTGGCCGAAGTCCAATTCTTGGAACTTGGTATAGGTTTGTGGATGGTTAAGTTTTGGGCTACATTGGCTAAGCCTTTGAAGTTAGATTGAAGTTAGATTGGATAAATCAATAATATTTTATATTCTACAATTTCAAATAATAACTAATTATGTGTCTACGCATTACAAGAAATGTATAATTTTAGTTTTATTTTTTATTGTGTAAAATGTGCTTTTAATGAATAGATAAATCAATAATAAATACTAAGGAATTAAAAAAAATAAACCTGCTAGTCATAACTAATAAGGAACGAAAATAATAGTGAAAAATAATGAGAAATTGTTAATTTTTTTCCATAATTATTTTCCACTCTTATGTTTGGATATAATGAAATAAAGAAAATAAATTTATTTGAAAAGGTAAAATTCTAGAGGAACCACTCCCTTGGTGGGTGTTGCAATAGCTCTATTTATGATATGTCCATCTATTATTTTAATATACTGATAAATTAATTGATTTATGAATTAACCATACTATAAATTTCAAAGTAAGAAAAATCATACTATAAATTAATCAGATATATAATTTTACAAATTTTAAAGAAATACAAATAATTCAATTATAGATTTATAATAGTCATGTTTTTTTTTTTAAATTCTTTGTTAAAAAAGAAATATATTTAAGCCATCTCTTTGTTCGTTTGCAATCAAGGCATAATGTTTAATTTATTTAAATTGCTTCTTCCACAAGTTGACTGCAGCGAGAATCCATGAATGCATGAAGACAACCCTACTTGTATTTTTAACGAAGGAATAGTGTTGTCTGGTTGAAATGTGAATTTTTATTTTTGAAACTTTTGAATTTTTATTAAATTAAAAATAAAAAATTTTAACTGTGTGAGCTGCGAATATAATACAGTCTTGATTCGAGTCCAAATTTATCAATTGGGCCCAAATCCAAAAATATATTATCCAAAATTTCGATTTGAGAACACTTAAAATTTTCAAAAAATAATATGGAACTCCAGCTACTGATCTGTTATAAATATATGTGGGTGTAACTACCATATAAATTAATTATCCTAAAATCAAATATCATTATTATTATTGTTTTTATTATTATTGAGTAAAATAAGGAAATGTTCTGAAACTTAAGTAAAATAATTAAAAATAAATCAAACCGAACCCAAAAACCAATGAGTTTTTTAAAAACCAGGTGAAAATCCGTAAACCAAATAAAAATCGAGTCAAATTACTGATTTGGACCAAATCGGTTCGAATTGAACCGGATCAGTCTAGAAACTCATATTTTCTTTCTCATTTTTTTTTCTTTCTTCTTCTTCCTTCCCTCTGGAACGCCGACCTCAGTAGCTCCCCCTCCCCTTGGTCTCGTTTTTCGGACCACCAGAACCAGCCTCCTTGCCACGCCGCCGCCTCACGCAGCTCCAGCCTCTCTTCCTCTCTCTCTCCTTTCGTCTTTGGCGAGCGCAGCTATCGAAGGGAACCTGCGATTTCGTTCGATCGGAAAATCGCGTCGCAGCTCACTCGATTTTCTAGCGACTCCAATACCAGCGATCAGCGATGAAGCTTTGGTCTCTTCCTTTCTCGCATTCTCTCTTCTGTTTCCTGTCGGCGCAACAAAACGAGGAGCTACGATCGCGATTTGCTGCGTTTGGGACAGTCGACTCATCGTTTCTCTGCTCCTCCAGCGAAACCAGCTAAGGATCGACCGGTTGAGCTCTTCCATTCCCTCTAACTACCTCACCGGCCACGATCCTCTCCAGCTCTGGCCAAGCTAATGCCGGCAGAATCAGATATTGGGTAGTAGAGCAAATTTCGGTCATTTTAACCGAAAAATTCCAATTTTCAGCGCGTTTTACAGCTAGGTAAGTTCATCTCTAACTTCCTTTTTGCATATTTTGTGAATTCTTTGTGCTAGGATATGAAATTTCATGTATTAGTCAAGCTAGAGTAAGGATTAAATCCCTATATATTCTATATATGCAAATTTTAGGAAAAGGTTTGATTTTATTTACTAACTATAATTAAAACACATTCTAGTGAGTGTTTTGAAGTGATTAATGTAGCTTTAGATTAGAATGGAGTATTGAATTTAAAGTGGCAGCCTCTAGCTAAAGAAGATTATAGTTTTTGTTGAGTTAAGTCCATATTTGGTGGTAGAACTATGTCTTTCATAATTTGTTGTTAATGTAAAGGTTTAATGATCGAGATAGAACAAAAATGAGAATTTTCTTGAAATGGCAGCAACTATTTTTAATTATTCCTATAAAGTATTGCTGGATATAGTACATATGGGGTTGTAAGTTTAATTTTTGCAAGGGATTGGTTAATTGGTGGGTAATCTATGATTTCAGCATAGGAGAACTCTGAATTTTTGTATATCGGCAGCAACTACCTTGAGATCTTGTGTTGTTTTAGAAGGACAAATATATATAACGAGTGTACTTTTAAGATTTTCTTACTATTTTGATGTGTAAAAATTTTTAATTATAATTGATACACCGTTAAATGAGTTAGTACATATGGTTTTGTTTGATGAGGATAATGATTTACAGGTCAATAAACTGAATCATGAGACCCCAGTTAATTATGACAAGGATTATATAAGTTATAGATGTATATGATTGTTAATAGTATACAGTTGGATAGTTTTAACTAGTAGAATTGATGTTAAGCAAATAGCTATTTTCACTAATTTGCTTTTTTATTTATTTTCTTAACATTATATAGTAAGTTAAAGTTTGGCATTGACAATTAAATATTAATGTGATTGCTTTGGATGGAGGAAGGGAAATAAATTTGTTTGATTGCGCGATAGATGGGCTGTGTGTGTATTGATTGAAAAGTATTTAGTGTTATTTGATATTGTCTAAACAGGTAGAAAGTCAAATTTTAGGGGAGGTTTAATTAATAATATAATTAATAGGTTTAATTAGATTAATTCTTTATCTCTACTTATATTATTATTATCATTAGTATTCATTTATGTATTTAATTATCTATCTATTTTCATCATTATTGTTTATTATTGTTATTTTTTATTTTATTATTTTTGTTTATTGTTAATACTATTTATTTGTTTATTTGCATTTGAATGGAGATGTCTAATTGTGCATTGCATTACGATGTTTAATTGATTAATATGCTTGCATTTAATTGCAATACTTGATTAATTGTGTTGTGATAATGTTATGCCTTGTATGTGTGGAGTTGGGATGAAGTGGGTCACTATGGGTTTGTGAGGGCGATCCACGAGACCGTTGGCCATATGGGAGATCGACACCCTATATGCATCTGATGATATAATATGGATAATATCGATAAACCACAGGGTGGCCTCCTGTTGGTATGAAAAAGAAAAGAGAGAATGGAAAAACAATGAGAGGCTTGGTCAAGTGAGGATTGGTCAAGTGAGGATTAGACCAGTCGGCCATATATGGGGGATCGACTCCCTGGTGCATACGTATGAGAGGGCGAGCCATGTATGAGGACAGCTCGTTTGGGTTTCGGTGACACCACTGACTAATTTCCATGTGATGTGATTATGTGAAGATGTTAATAATTGCAAGTGCTGTTGTTGTGCTATTTGTGTGACTGTCGGCGTGATCATATAACTAGTCGGATGACTAGATTTAATTATTTACACATTCGTGTGAATGCATGTGTTGTGCAATAATTCTTAGTCATTAATAAACTCACATCTCTTTTGTTTAATCTTTCAGGAAGTAGCTTTTCCTAAATCCCAGCTAAAACTCTGCTTCCTTTACTGTTAGAAAAGAATTCTCTAATTTTAGTATTAATTCATGAAATAGATAAATGTGCGAAAACTTATCTGTATCTAACAGTTAGTGACTCCGCAGTTGTAGGAATTATAGGAATTATATACCTTTAGCTGTGTATTAATATTGATGAAATAATTCTGTGAGCCCATATTATAAATGTGGTGTATTTTAAGCTGAGCCCCATTTGTAAATGTTTAAGATGTTATAATTTGGGGCTGAATTATAATACAAATATGAGGTTTATTTTCACATGGCAATATGGGCTAAGTACTTAGAATTTACATTAATATAATTGAATTTGTTTTTGGTTAGGCTTACTACGGGCCTCAGAGGCCTTAAGCTTATTTGGGCCCTAGTGTCGATCCAGCCCATGAAAACGGGTCGTGACACTAGTCAATGATTTTGATAATGCACAGTTGCTTCTACTATTTGATTAGGTCTTTCCAATTATTAATATAACCAATCTTGACTTAATTAAGCTATAATAAACAAACAAATATGTTTTGGAATTTTGGGATTTTAAGCTATTGGAAGAAAGGAATCCCATATTCCAAGTTGTCCCGAGACAAATTAATTAAATCCAAAACATATATACTTCTTGATTAGATTAAAAATTATATGTTTATATAGTTTGTATTTTATGCTATGTGTATTTCATGCGCCTTTTTTGTTATTCCAAAACCCAAAAAAAAAAAAAAAAAAAAAAAACAAAAACAGTTGCAAACCTTTACCGTGGAATATAGAATCCTTTTTTTTAAATCGTTATTAATATTATAAATATAGGTTGCGTTTGTCAATAACATTTGAACTAGCTTTTAAAGGTTAAGATAGCTTTTATAAAAACTTAATTCGTGTAATATTTAGCTTTTAGCTTTTTGTATATAAAAAGTTATTTAAACAGCTAAAAGTTAAGCGCTATCAAAACAATTAACAAATAATAAAATAGCTAATTTTGCCGAATAAATTCATAATTATCTTTAGATTTATCAAAATTTAGTTGTAAATTGGTAAAAATTTGAAATAGAAAATTTTCGAGCAGTTGGGATTTGTAGAAATGAAACATATCCTTTCATTATATATTTACACACAGTTAAATTTTTCATACCTAAAGCAGCTACTATTAAAATAATTCTTTATCTGAAAATCATCCCCCTATAAAAAAAGCCTATCAAGATCTAAAAAAAAAAAAAAAAAAATTCGTGTATATATCATGTCACCTCCATGTCTAGCTATAAGGAAGTAGGGTTATAAAAAATTTGATGCCAACCCGTGAACATGTGCTTCCTGTTGGGATTTTATAGCTAAGTTCTTATCCAATCACTTAATTATAATATTTAAGAGTAATTTAAAATCTTTTTTTTTTCAAATGTGAGTACCTTAAAATCTTATCTCTTATGCTTCAAGATTTTCATATGATGCCAAATGACATTATACCAATAGTCTCAATTCATGATTCTAGCTATAGTATGAAATAGATTTATTCAACCCGTTAAATAGCACAATTCAAACAAATTTTCAGCAAAAATTATGTTAAAAAATGTTTATGATATTGATAGATTGCTGAAATTCCGTCATATATATACTAATAGTTGCTAATGTGATCTCACAATTTGACTCCAAGAACCCTAATCATCCAGCAATTGTGCATTAATTCCCATAATTTAGAATAAGGTCCCATTTTTGCGTAGACAATAGTTTGATTAGTTAAAGAAACCCTAATCCAAATCATTCATCATGGAAGTTTCTATTAGAATATTATAATAATGTGAAGAGAAAATCTTACATGATTATACGAGTAGGTTGATTATTTATATATAATTCCAAATATATTTAATTAGACTTATACAAGAAGTGTCTAATTAATGAAACACGTTTATGTTAGACGTAAATAATATACTAATATAACTAAATGCATCCCTGTTACTGTCACAACCCAATATCATGAGCCGGAATGGCAATAGGACCCAAGTAAATTTAAGGCTCTTGAGGCCTGTAGTAACCCTAAACTACCAAACTCATACACGCCACGCAAAATCCTAAGAGTAATAAGCCCATATAAATTCGTGTGTGTGTATATATATATATATATTCACACATTCCTGGCCCAATTTCAATATCTCGAATAAAACGTAGTTTGAGCCTAATAATAATACTTATCATTCATCATATGGGCTACTGATTAATACATACACTTAGAAAAATAATTAAAACATTTATGGTTTCATAAATTATTATATCTATTTTAATACATGACTAGAGGTGCATAAATTCTACAACTATAGAATTCACTGACAAATAAATATAAATATAAATATAAATAAGTTCTCATACATATAATTATTTAATTAATTAATGAAATTAGAAAATTCTTTTTTAGCTTTGCGATGAAGGAAACAGAGCTTTACCAGGACAAGAAGAATCTACTTCCTGAAAAAGTTAAACAACGACATGTAAGTTTTATAAAGAATAATAATTATTGCACAACACATGCATTCACATGAATGTGTAAATATATCCATCTAGTCATCCGACTAGTTATATAATCAAGAAAGCGATCACACAAATGACATAACAACAACAATCAAAAATATTATCACCTTCACATAATTACAGCACATGAAAATTAGTCAGTGGCCTCACCGAAACCCCCGATGAGCTGTCCTCCCATATGGCCCATTCTCTCATGACGTGTGTACTAGGGAGCCGATCTCCCATATCTAGCCGACCAGTCTAATCCTTACTTGACCAGCCCTCTCCTTTTTTTATACCCTCTTTTCTTTTCCATACCAACAGGAGGCCACCTTGTGGTTTTCCATATCATCTATATCATATCATCAGATATGCACATGGGGGTTTTGATCTCTCCATACCTGGCCAACGATATCGAAAACCACTCTCACAAATCTATGGTGACCCACTTCATTCCAATTCCACACAAACAAGGTATAGCAATATCACAATACAAATAATCAAACAATGCAATTAAATGCAAGCATATTAAGTAATTAAACACTGTCATGCAAGAGCGTAAATAACTATTCATAAATCAATTCAAATAAATACAGGAGTATTAATTAACAATATAATATAATAATTGATTCTTGAAAAATAAATAATAATAATAATAATAATAATAATAATAATAATAAATAAAGAGTTTATTTTAAATATATCAAGTTAAAGAATTAATCTAACTAAACCTATTAACATAATTATTAAATATGATTAGCCTAAATTTTATCGAAATTTTGGCGGAACTTTGCTTAGAAATTGAACTAAACTACCTGCTTAAAACTATAATTTAGTAATAAATTCTCAAAGCCCATCCACTGGGCAATTGACAACAACTATCCCAACTGCCATAACCATTTTTATTCATCGAAACATTTACTCAATTCACACAGTCTATCTATCGGGCTACCCATCCTCCTTAAACATCAGCATTATCACCCAACTATCTCAACTATAAATTTACGAATTAAAGTAAGTTTCAACCGCTTCCAATAATATTCTCAATCATTCTTTACTTAGGATATCAACAACGTCCTTAAACATTTATTAAATTCTAGACTAGCTATTAAGAATCGATGGTTCAATTAAATTATAATTTAAGAAAAGCATCTTCTACGTAACCCAATTTACAACTTTAACTATGTATCAATCAAAGCTTCATGTACTCTTCTCCGTCTTGACATAAAAATTCCCTTTCTAGATATAACCGACACTAATCATATAAAAACATTGAAAATATATGTATGTCCATTATTACATTAGTTTATATATAAAATGGTATCAATTATCTGCAATAGCTACTGTCCATCAAATACTAGGTTCTCCCTTGCTTAAACTTATATACTATGTTTACTACACCGAGAATTTAATTCACCACTTCATTTGATTTATAGTTTAACTATATTATCGTTCAATAATTTTTCTTTGAAATAATATTCTTTAAGCACCTTTGTAAGTAATTTTAATTATTCTTGAAGTATTCTGCCAATCCCCATCATCCTCAATACCATTTCAATTTATATATGGATCAATCATATCTATTAATTAAGGAAATTATATATTTGCATTCCAAGATCCTATGATTGCTTGAGTTGCCATGCTCGCCTGAGTCGCAGTGAAGAGAGAACTCAACATGAAGCAGCGGCTGGAGGCTGGTGGCCCTGCTGCGGTTCGCTCCAAAGAAAACAGAGGGAGAGAGGAGTTGAGGCGCGACGGCAAGGAGAAGGCGGCGCAACGAACTCCGTCGAATTCATCTCTGGGGACCGGAAAAGAAAAAAAACAAGAGAAAGGGGGAGATGAGGTGGTCGGCGACGGGCCTGTGGCTGCACCCAGCCAGAAGAAAAGGAGGGGGAAGAAGAGGAAAGAAAGAAAGAAAGAAAGAAAAGAAGAAAAAAAATCTAGGAACTCATTGATTTGACTCGGGTTTTGCTTGGTTTACGGTTTTTCACTTGGTTTTTGAAAAATTCAGACTGATTTATAGATTAGTCTTAGGACTAATTAAATATTTTCCGCTCAATTTCACTGGTTAGAGTTTATAATTAATTTTTTAAATGAAAAATCTTTGAAAATAATTTTTCGGATCGTTTCAGTCATGCCTAATAATATATTATTTACACCATGATTATGCAAAAATTTCAAATAAATAATAACTTTGAAAAATAAAATATAAAAAATTTAAATGTCTTATTTATTATATATATTTATTAAAAAATAAATTATATCCGATCAATTAATAAACTGTAATTTTTTACTGGTCATCTTTAAGAGTATTTTAAAACATTTTAAATTTCTTTGAATAGCATAATTAGTAGCATCATAGAAGCAACTATTAAGTTAATGAGTCAACATTTGTTTTGTTAGAATTTCAAAAAATAAAAAAAAAAAGAGAAAAATGTGAGTTTTTGACTTTTGTTACAAATTTACAATTATATCGAGCTAAACATACGTAGGTATTAGTTAGTTAATTAATCAATCGCATTATAAACATAAACACATCATATGCTATGAGTCATTTTCGTATTAGTCTATGTAAAAAGGAAAGTTACAGTCAATATGTAGTTCATCATCATGAATTTTATACTCAAAGACATGAAAATGAGTTAATACGATTATTTAATTAAATAGGATAAATTATTATTTAATTCCTGAGATTTTTTCTAATTAAGGAGTTCATTCCTCTTTTTTTTTAAAAAAAAAAAAAAATTAAATAGTTAATTATGTTCATCCGTCAACAAAAAAAAAAAAAAAATCGCTTTGTTCAAAATAACTAGAGAATTTTATTAAATTAATGAAAAAAATACTAAAATATTTTATAGTTTTCACTTAGTATCTTCTAGTGACTGAAAATTTTTTGAAAAAACGCAATATCAATTTCCAATTTGTACTATATCATTTGTCGTTGCATATAAAATTTATGACAGGGTTATATAGTTATTCTTATCACACAGAGGGAAATACTAAGTTTATGCTGGCAAATTTGTTTGGTTCTCGGGAACTAAATTAGGACACCCAACTCTGTCCCTTCTGCAATTTTGGAAAGAGACAAGCAAACCCAACAACTTTCATAATCATGGAACCTTAGAGCAAGGTGGCTTTAGTCTCCTCTGGCAAGAAATAACTATTTCTTTATTGTGGATTTTCTTTTTCACATGATTTGAATTTTATTTCAAGTGACAAATCAAGTCTGACTTTAAAATTATTTTACATATATAGACACACAGAAAAAAAGAAGAGAAAAACAACATAAAAAAGAGAGGAAATTATAGCTTAAAAAAATTTAAAAGAGCTTTGTTGTAGATGTTCCAAGTAGCGCATTTGATTCTGGAGCAACAGAAGAGATCTCTTCTTTCTACTTGGCATGCAAATGCACCATCGGCTTATTCATCATTTGATTTACCTAACAAAGTCCAAAGTTCATCATGAAATAAAAATCTTGTTAATTTGATATGAAGACAGATAATAAAACTTTACCTTCAGAAAGCAATTCCATTCACTAATTTCTTCTTCTTCTTCTTTTTCTCTGATAAGATATGCAGGTGTTGTTGATACTTCTTTTCAGCCTTGGATGTCCTTCACCTTCAATCAGCTTCACCAACCAAGCAGGTTTTCTTGTTCTGAACACAAGGTATCCCATTGCGAGACCAAACATTGCTCCAAATGCATATCCCGTGAAAACAGATTTCCATCCAAATCCATTTTCATCAGAGTTTGAATCTTCTTCGCCTGATGGTGTCGTGACTTGTTGCCTTTCACCAGAATTACAAGCCTTTTGCAGTGGAAATCCACACAGTCTTGTGTTTCCTTCATACGAGCTATTATCAAATGTGTTGAACTGAGGGCCTGTAGGTATGGGTCCTTCAAGTTGATTATGCGAAACACGAAATACTTCGAGGGATGTCACAGTTGCCAATTGGATCGGAATCCTTCCAGTAAGATTATTTGAAGAGAGGTCTAAAGTTTCCAGATTGGTCAAATTTCCTATTGATGGTTCAATATCGCCTGTGAGATGATTATGTGACAAGTTGAGCTGCTTAAGTGCTTTAAGCTTTCCAACTGACTTGGGAATTTTTCCTGTGAAGTTATTACCTGACAGATTAATGGTTGTTAAAAGAGTTTGGATTTTCACCAACTCAATTTCCAATCCTTTCAATGTCAAGCTCACAGAATAATCATAATGATAGAAATAGTAGCTTAGTGCTCCCATGTATGTTATATTCTGATCAACATTGATCATTGCATCGAAATTATTGAAATAATATGAAGGCAAAGGTCCGCTGAAATTGTTGTTGGAGAGGTCCACAATCCGTAGCTTGGGAAACGGATAGTTGGCAATGGAGTGGCTTTTCACCAAACCATGGAGTCTATTGGAGCGTAGCTGTAGAATCTGCAACTTTTGAAGAGTTTGTAGAAAAGAAGGGAATGTGTCCTCTATCTCATTGTTGCCCATATCTAAAATTTCCAAATCTTTACAATTGGAAATAGACGTTGGGATTTTCCCTTGCAGTTGGTTGCCATTGAAATTCAAATATCTCACGTTACTGCCTTCTGAAAATACTTGAGGGAGAACTCCATTAAAGTTGTTCATACCCAGATGTAATACTGAAAGGCTACTGCTAAAGTTTCTCGAACATTGTGGAATGGGACCACTGAAATTGTTACTTGACAGGTCAAGGATTCGGAGTGATTTTAACACACAAACTGCAGAAGGAATTTCTCCAGTCAATTTCTCATTTGATGAAAGAATGAGAACCTTCAAGTCCACCTGATTGAAAATTGAGCTTGGAACTGTGCCAGACAACTTGTTATGGCTCAGATCAACATATTTTAATGTATTATTATATTTGAATTGACATACTTGACTAGTGAGCAAGTTATTAGACAAACTCAAGTACATAAGGCTGGAGAGCCTGCAAATATCTGAAGGAATTGGACCACTAAAATTATTGTATGAAAGGTCCAACTTATAGAGTTTGTCAAGTTTTCCAATTGAGGCTGGAATTTGACCAGTGAAATTATTATCTCTAAGTTCCAATACAGTGAGCATGGATAAATTACCGAACAATTCAAGATTAGACCCTCTAAAATTGCAACTATTGAGTTCCAGTACTTGCAACAACTTTAGATTCTTGAAGAATTCATTTTCTAAATAAATCGGAATTTTAGTCGAAGAAAGTGACAAGAAGCTGAGTGAGATACTCCAATTTGATATAAAAGTGGAGCTAGTGAGACCTTCATTCCCTGATAAATCAAGGACTTCAAGGTTTGGAAGCTGCATTATATTATTTGGAAATTTTCCTCTTAATCCAGAAGATGAAAGTATGAGATATGACAAAGAAGAAGATAAATTGATAAATGAATTAGGTGAAACCAAAGAGAGGTTTGTACCCCCCAAGCCCAACTCTTGTAACTTGGTAAAGTTTCGAACAAGCTTGTTAAAGCTAGTAGTTGTTTGTATCGAAAGACTGTTCCAGGAAAGCTCAAGAGAAATCAAATTAGATAATTGACCGATTTCTAATGGAATTTGACCAACGAAATTATTATTCGATAGGTCCAACTGAGTGAGTTTTGATAAATTACCAAACAATGCAAGATTAGACCCTATGAGATTGCAACTTCCGAGTTGCAGTGATTCCAACAAATTTAGATTCTTGAAAAATTCATTTTCTAAATATACTGGAGTTTCAGTCCCAGAAAGAGACAAATAGTAGAGTGAAAGACTCCAGTTTGACGTTGGAAAAGAGCCATTGAGGCCGTCATTGTACGCTAAGTCTAAGACTTCGAGATGTGGAAGCTGAATTATACTGTCTGGAAATTTCCCTCTCAACCCAGAAGATGAGAGTCTGAGGGATGACAAAGAAGTAGATAAATTGATAAAGGAATTAGGAGAAACTAAAGATAGGTCTGTAAAGCTCAGGTCCAATTCTTGCAACTTGGTTAAGTTTCGAATAAGCTTGTCAAAACTAGCAGTTGTTTCTAATGTCAAACCAAAGTTAAGGGAAAGATCAAGAGAAACCAAATTGGATAGCTGACCGATTTCTAATGGAATTTGGCTATGAAACTTTGAATGATTTAGATTGAGGTGTGTCAAGCTCAACAAATGGCCAGTTTGAGATGGAATTATGGAGCCTCTGAAATTATTGGAAGAGAGATCTAGTTTTTGAATATGATGAAGAGCGAAAAGAGAATTATTAGAATGGAAGTTACCGTAAAGCATACTGCTAGAAAGGTTAAGCCCAATCACATAGCCAGTATTAAAGTCACAGCTGACACCATCCCAAAAGAAGCAACAATCCGTGCCCTCTTTCCATGAATCTGTCTTGGGATAAGAATTAATAAAAGGATAATAACTCCTAATGGAGAAGGAGTTTTTGAATTGGAGCAAGGCATTGCTTTGATCAAGCTGGCAAACTACATTTGAGAAAGGGGAATTTGTAATATTTGAAGAAAGAGATTGAAAATGGAAGTGAAATAGAAGGAGGCAGAGAAATTGAAAATGCCACAGTAAGCAACCAAAACCCATGTTTTGTGTTTGCCAAATTTAATTATGATCAATTTCAGCATATATCACTCCCTATTTATAGACCACATGATTCCCTATTTCAACTCCTTTTTTTTTTTATTATTTTAAAACATTCGCTCTTTAATTTCTACCACGTAGTGCAAGAGCCACTGTAATTCTATTCTATTTTTATTATTATTATAAATTACACTATACTTTGTTTCATAATTTCTTTTAATAATTAGAATAATTTACTCTAATTATTTTTAACAAAAGCGGATTATATAGATTGGTGGAGTTGAAATCTCATGATTAATGAAGAATAATTAAGAAATTTAAATTTTATCTTTTAGAAATTACGTTGGTTTCTGTTTCTACACTATCGATCTTTTTCTCAAGGTTTTTCTTTTTTCTTTTAGAAGAATCCTCGAGGTTTTCAAACAAAAAAAAAAAAAATTAGATTAATAAGCTAGATTGATATTTTTCATATTTTTGAACACCTCATTATTAAAACCAAAATAAAATAAAAGTACATCCAAGAAGGCAAGAACTTTTCTAGTCTTGCATGCATGCACCATATGGAAAAAACTTGTCTACAATCGAGTATGAACTTATTTATAGACCAAGCAAATGAAATTATGGAGTTTTTAAAAGTTATTTCGACTTTTTTTTTTCCAAATATATAATCAGAAATACTCTTATTTCAATAAAAATACTAAATTTTATTAATTTGATTTATAGATGGGACATAAACAGAGTCTAAATAAGTTTTTCCCTGCGCCATATACCACGTAGGGATATTATTAGAGTATCGATCCTTATCTTTGGGCAAAGGATGAAATTTATTTGCCTTTCACTTATAACCCTCTAATTAAAAAAGTCAATCAACAAGTGAATAGTTAAGCCTGAAAACGACTAGATTGAAGTGTTGTGTCAATTTCAATCACTGTCTGAAGACTTATGCAAGTCTTTCTTTGCCTCTAAATTCTTTCATAAGTTAACCATTATGCTACGTTTTCCTCCAAACCATAATTTTTTAACGAATATGATATTTAAAATCTACAAACTAAGAAATTCATAGCTAAACTATGTCTGGATGTCACTTGTGAAGTAGATGGAAAAAGAAAAACAAAGGGAGAGAAAAATGTTGGTTTTGACAATAGTTACGATCGAATTGACAATTACATTAAGAAAAACGATGATTTAATTACTATAACTGCCAAATAATAATTCTTTTTTTAGTTTAATGGTAAACTGTTACATCGTGTATATATATAATAAGGTAAAACGATGATTTTGAAGGTGAGTTCAAATTTCTTTTAACATTATATATCTTAAATATTATGTTAGTTTAAGTTTAATCTTAAATTTCATGAACAAAACAAATATAAATTAAAAAATAAGTGCACACATTATAAGTAAAGAAAAAAAATTATATTTGGTCATCGTTCTCTTATAGTTGTCTCAATAATTATTATATAAGGATATATCAGGAAAATAATTCAATGGACAAAAGTATTCTGATTAATTTTTATTATTTATTAAATTATTAAGTTTTTGTTATTTTTTAAGCTATTTATATTTATTAGTATTAGTACTTTATTGAGAATTACGTTGATAAGGATTTCATATGCTTATTACATGCAAAGGTTTATTTTGCAAATCACTATAATCTCCTGATTAAAATACAATCAGATCTTGTTCTAGAGATTGTGTTTGAGTTGTGTAACAACAGTGATCATGTTACTATTGATTAGGTTAGGGGATCGATAAATAAAGCTTCTCATGCTTTAGCAATATTATCACGTTTCTATACTGGTTTTCATATGTAATTTGAGATTTCTTATGATGAATCTCTTTTTATTTTTGGTTGTATTCATTAATGAAGATTCCTCTTTTTCTCTAAAAAAAAAAAAAAAAAAAAAAAAAAAAAAAAAAAAAAAAAAAAAAAAAAAAAAAGAAGAAGAAGAAGAAGAAGAAGACAATCAACAAGCGAATTGTTAGAATTGAGAAGGACGAAATTGAAGCATTGTGTCAAAATCAGTCGTTCATTGAAGACTTATGCAAGTCTTTATTTGCTCCACAATTCTTTAATAAGCAATTTTAATCTTGAAGTCCAGCCAATGACTTATACAAGTCTTCCTGCCTCATTATTCACGAATCAAATTTCCTTCAACCATCATTAAGGTCTATTAATCGAAAAATTCATAGATAGCGTGACGCGTAGATTAGACTAAGGATTTGCTCGGTAAATTTAGCTATTTTACCAGTTATTAGTTATTTTAATTGTTGTTAGGTGTTTAAGTAGCTGTTAAATGTTAGTTGTTTTAGTAGCTGTTAAATGTTAGTTGTTAGCTTTTTAGCTAAGTAGCAATTGAAAACCAAAGTGCTTCGATAAAAATAATTGTTTGATAGACAATTAAATTTAAAATAATAAAAAAGGACATTGAAATATTTACTTATAGTTATAGTATTAAACTCATTACAAAAAAGAAAAAAAAAAAGATGACTTCACTAAACCTAAATTTTCAAAATTTAAGGAAGTAAAAATTGAAAAGTTCATTGTTTTATAAATAAAATTAAAAATTTTTGATATTTTACGGATCAATATTTTGAATTTTTAATATTTCTTGAATTCAAATGGATATATAAACAAATGTTTTTAAAAAATTAAAAAAATGTTAAAAAATTCATTTTCTAAATATAATGGAATTTTAGTCCGAGAAAGGAAAAACCAAAGACAGGTCTACCTGGCCGAAGTCCAATTCTTGGAACTTGGTATAGGTTTGTGGATGGTTAAGTTTTGGGCTACATTGGCTAAGCCTTTGAAGTTAGATTGAAGTTAGATTGGATAAATCAATAATATTTTATATTCTACAATTTCAAATAATAACTAATTATGTGTCTACTCATTACACGAAATGTATAATTTTAGTTTTATTTTTTATTGTGTAAAATGTGCTTTTAATGAATAGATAAATCAATAATAAATACTAAGGAATTAAAAAAAAATAAACCTGCTAGTCATAACTAATAAGGAACGAAAATAATAGTGAAAAATAATGAGAAATTGTTAATTTTTTTCCATAATTATTTTCCACTCTTATGTTTGGATATAATGAAATAAAGAAAATAAATTTATTTGAAAAAGTAAAATTCTAGAGGAACCACTCCCTTGGTGGGTGTTGCAATAGCTCTATTTATGATATGTCCATCTATTATTTTAATATACTGATAAATTAATTGATTTATGAATTAACCATACTATAAATTTCAGAGTAAGAAAAATCATACTCTAAATTAATCAGATATATAATTAGCAGAAATTATTACAAATTTTAAAGAAATACAAATAATTCAATAATAAATTATATTATTCAATCCCCTTCTTCCTCTCAGTCGGCACAATTATAGATTTATAATAGTCATGTTTTTTTTTTTTTTAATTTTTTGTTAAAAAAGAAATCTATTTGAGCCATCTCTTTGTTCGTTTGCAATCAAGGCATAATGTTTAATTTATTCAAATTGCTTCTTCCACAATTTGATTGCAGCGAGAATCCATGAATGCATGAAGACAACCCTACTTGTATTTTTAATGAAGGAATAGTGTTCTCTAGTTGAAATGCCCGAATTTTTATTTTTGAAACTTTTAAATTTTTTATTAAATTAAAAATAAATAATTTTAACTGTGTGGGATGCGAATATAATACAGTCTTGATTCGAGTTCAAATTTACCAATTGAGCCCAAACCCAAAAATATATTATCGAAAATTTCGATTTGAGAACACTTAAAATTTTCGAGATATAATACGGAACTCCAGCTACTGATCTGTTATAAATATATGTGGATGTAACTACCATATAAATTAATTGTCCTAAAATCAAATATCATTATTATTATTGTTTTAATTATTATTGAGTAAAATAAGGAAATGTTCTGAAACTTAAGTAAAATAATTAAAAATAAATCAAACCGAATCCGAAAATCAATTTGAATTTTTTGAAAACCAGGTGAAAATCCGTAAACCAAACAAAAATGGAGCTAAATTACTGATTTGGACCAAACCGATTTGAATCGAACCGAAATAGTGTAGAAACTCATATTTTCTTTCTCATTTTTTTTCTTTCTTCTTTCTCCTTCCTTCTGGAACGCCGACCCCAGTAGTTTCCCCTCCCCTTGGTCTCGTTTTTCCGACCACCAGAACCAGCGCCTCCTCGCCACACCTCCTTGCGACGCCGCCGCCTCACCGCAGCTCCAGCCTCTCTTCCTCTCTCTCTCCTTTCGTCTTTGGCGAGCGCAGCTATCGCAGGGAACCTGCGATTTCGTCCGATCGGAAAATCACGTCGCAGCTCACTCGATTTTCTAGCGACTACAATACCAGCGATCAACGATGAAGCTTCGGTCTCTTCCTTTCTCGCATTCTCTCTTCTGTTTCCGGTTGGCGCAGCAAAACGATGAGCTACGATCGCGATTTGCTGCGCTTGGGACAGTCGACTCATCGTTTCTCTGCTCCTCCAGCGAAACCAGCCAAGGATTGGCCGGTTGAGCTCTTCCATTCCCTCTAGCGACCTCACCGACCACGATCCTCTCCAGCTCTAGCCAAGCTAATGCCAGCAGAATCAGATCTTGGGTAGTAGAGCAAATTTCGGTCATTTTAACGGAAAAATTCCAATTTTCAACTCGTTTTACAGCTAGGTAAGTTCATCTCTAACTTCCTTTTTGCATATTTTGTGAATTCTTTGTGCTAGGATATGGAATTTCATGTATTAGTCAAGCTAGAGTAAGGATTAAATCCCTATATATTCTATTTATGCAAATTTTAGGAAAAGGTTTGATTTTATTTACTAACTATAATTAAAACACATTCTAGTAAATGTTTTGAAGTGATTCATGTAGCTTTAGATTAGAATTGAGTATTGAATTTAAAGTGGCAGCCTCTAGCTAAAGAAGATTATAGTTTTTGTTGAGTTAAGTCCATATTTGGTGGTAGAACTATGTCTTTCATAACTTGTTGTTAATGTAAAGGTTTAATGATCGAGATAGAACAAAAATGAAAATTTTCTTGAAATGGCAGCAACTATTTTTAATTATTCCTATAAAGTATTGCTGGATATAGTACATATGGGGTCGTAAGTTTAATTTTTGCAAGGGATTGGTTAATTGGTGGGTAATCTATGATTTCAGCATAGGAGAACTCTGAATTTTTGTATGTCGGCAGCAACTACCTTGAGATCTTGTGTTGTTTTAGAAGGACAAATATATATAACGAGTGTACTTTTAAGATTTTCTTACTATTTTGATGTGTAAAAATTTTTAATTATAATTGATACACCGTTAAATGAGTTAGTACATATGGTTTTGTTTGATGAGGATAATGATTTACAGGTCAATAAACTGAATCATGAGACCCCAGTTAATTATGACAAGGAATATATAAGTTATAGATGTATATGATTGTTAATAGTATACAGTTGGATAGTTTTAACTAGTAGAATTGATGTTAAGCAAATAGCTATTTTCACTAATTTGCTTTTTTATTTATTTTCTTAACATTATATAGTAAGTTAAAGTTTGGCATTGACGATTAAATATTAATGTGATTGCTTTGGATGGAGGAAAGGAAATAAATTTGTTTGATTGCGCGATAGATAGATGGGCTGTGTGTGTATTGATTGAAAAGTATTTAGTGTTATTGATATTGTCTAAACCGGTAGAAAGTCAAATTTTAGAGGAGGTTCTGTCGAAATTTTGATAGAACCTAGGCTAGTCTTAATTAATAATATAATTAATAGGTTTAATTAGATTAATTCCTTATCTCTAATTATATTATTATTATCATTAGTATTCATTTATGTATTTAATTATCTATATATTTTCATCATTATTGTTTATTATTGTTATTATTTATTTTATTATTGTTGTTTATTGTTAATACTATTTATTTGTTTATTTGCATTTGAATGGAGATGTCTAATTGTGCATTGCATTATGATGTTTAATTGATTAATGTGCTTGCATTTAATTGCAATACTTGATTAATTGTGTTGTGATAATGTTATGTCTTGTATGTGTGGAGTTGGGATGAAGTGGGTCACCATGGGTTTGTGAGGGCGGTCCACAAGACCGTTGGCCATATGGGAGATCGACACCCTGTATGTATCTGATGATATGATATGGATAATATGGATAATTCACAGGGTGGCCTCCTGTTGGTATGGAAAAGAAAAGAGAGAATGGAAAAATAATGAGAGGGCAGGTCAAGTGAGGATTAGACCGGTCGGCCATGTATGGGGGATCGACTCCCTGGTGCACACGTATGAAAGGGCGAGCCATGTGTGAGGGCGGCTCGTTGGGGTTTCGGTGACACCACTGACTAATTTCCACGTGATGTGATTATTTGAAGATGTTAATAATTGCAAGTGCTGTTGTTGTGCCATGTGTGTGACTGCCCGCGTGATCATATAACTAGTCGGATGACTAGATTTAATTATTTACACATTCGTGTGAATGCATGTGTTGTGCAATAATTCTTATTCATTAATAAACTCACATCTCTTTTGTTTAATCTTTCAGGAAGTAGCTTTTCCTAAATCCCAGCTAAAACTCTGCTTCCTTCACTGTTAGAAAAGAATTCTCTAATTTTAGTATTAATTCATGAAATAGATAAATGTGCGAAAACTTATCTGTATATAACAGTTAGTGACTCCGCAGTTGTAGGAATTATATACCTTTAGCTGTGTATTAATATAGATGAAATAATTCTGTGAGCCCATATTATAAATGTGGTGTATTTTAAGCTGAGCCCCATTTGTAAATGTTTAAGATGTTATAATTTGGGGCTGAATTATAATACTAATATGAGGTTTATTTTCGCATGGCAATATGGGCTAAGTACTTAGAATTTACATTGATATAATTGAATTTGTTTTTGGTTAGGCTTACTACGGGCTTAGGGGGCCTTAAACTTATTTGGGCTCTAGTGTCGATTCGGCCCATGAAAACGGGTCGTGACACTGGTCAATGATTTTGATAATGCACAGTTGCTTCTACTATTTGATTAGGTCTTTCCAATTATTAATATAACCAATCTTGACTTAATTAAGCTATAATAAACAAACAAATATGTTTTGGAATTTTGGGATTTTAAGCAATTGGAAGAAAGGAATCCCATATTCCAAGTTGTCCCAAGACAAATTAATTAAATCCAAAACATATATACTTCTTGATTAGATTAAAAATTATATGTTTATATAGTTTGTATTTTATGCTATGTGTATTTCACGCGCCTTTTTTGTTATTCAAAAAAAAAAAAAAAAAAAGAGTTGCAAACCTTTTCCGTGGAATCTTTTTTTTTTAAATCGTTATTAAAATTATAAATATAGGTTGCATTTGCCAATAGCATTTGAACTAACTTTTAAATCTTAAGATAGCGTTTTATAAAAACTTAATCCGTGTAATATTTAGTTTTAACTTTTTGTATATAAAAAGTTATTTAAACAGCTAAAAGTTAAGTGCTACCAAAATAATTAACAAATAATAAAATAGCTAATTTTGCTGAATAAATTCATGATTATCTTTAGATTTATCAAAATTTAGTTGTAAATTGGTAAAAATTTGAAATAGAAAATTTTCGAGCAGTTGGGATTTGTAGAAATGAAACATATCCTTTCATTATATATTTACACAGAGTTAAATTTTTCATACCTAAAGCAGCTACTATTAAAATAATTCTTTATCTGAAAATCATCCCCCTATAAAAAAAGCCTATCAAGATCTAAAAAAAAAAAAAAAAAAAAAAAATTCGTGTATATATCATGTCACCTCCATGTCTAGCTATAAGGAAGTAGGGTTATAAAAAATTTGATGCCAACCCGTGAACATGTGCTTCCTGTTGGGATTTTATAGCTAAGTTCTTATCCAATCACTTAATTATAATATTTAAGAGTAATTTAAAATCTTTTTTTTTTTTTTCAAATGTGAGTAGCTTATCTCTTATGCTTCAAGATTTTCATATGATGCAAATGACATTATACCAATAGTCTCAATTCATGATTCTAGCTATAGTATGAAATAGATTTATTAAATTATTTAGTCTTTTAGTTTATACAATCCCCTCCCTTATCGCTTCATACTGGTCCACGTCAGTTAGGGAGAGGTGTTTTAGTCTTTTAGTCTTCAATTAACGGAAAAAAATTAACTTTTCGGACGGAAGGACCTTTCAATTAGACGGAGTTAAACCTGAGGGACTAGTTAGATATTTGAGCAAAACTTGGGATTAGTTAGATAATTATGTAAAACCTGAGGGACTAGATAATAATTTTCCCTTATGGTCCACGTCAGCTGGGGAGGGGTATTTTAGTCTTTTACTCTATAATTAACGGAAAAAAACCAACTTTTTAGACGGAAGAACCTTTTAATTAGACGGAGTTAAACCTGAGGGACTAGCTAGATATTTTCTCAAAACCTGTGATTAGTTGGTTAATTATGTAAAACCTGAGGGACTAAATAATAATTTACCCTATATAAAATGGTATCAATTATCTGCAATAGCTACTGTCCATCAAATACTAGGTTCTCCCTTGCTTAAACTTATATACTATGTTTACTACACCGAGAATTTAATTCACCACTTCATTTGATTTATAGTTTAACTATATTATCGTTCAATAATTTTTCTTTGAAATAATATTCTTTAAGCACCGTTGCAAGTAATTTTAATTATTCTTGAAGTATTCTGCCAATCCCCATCTTCCTCAATACCATTTCAATTTATATATGGATCAATCATATCTATTAATTAAGGAAATTATATATTTGCATTCCAAGATCCTATGATTGCTTTTTAATTAACTATTTATTCGAAATCAACTTATTTAACTAAAATTTTCAACTTTGGAATTTATTACCAAAAATTATGAACCGGGTCTTAAAGCGAACTGATAGAAAATTGAATGACAATTCCACCATCCACGCGAGGGGAAGATGATTCTGCCTTTTGGGACCAACCGGACACTCACCGTAATAATATATTAATTACACCATGAATATGCAAAAATTTCAAATAAATAATAACTTTGAAAAATAAAATATAAAAATTTTAAATGTCTTATTTATCATATATATTTATTAAAAAATAAATTATATCCAATCAATTAATAAACTGTAATTTTTTATTAGTCATCTTTAAGAGTATTTTAAAACATTTTAAATTTCTTTGAATAGCATAATTAGTAGCATCATAGAAGCAACTATTAAGTTAATGAGTCAACATTTGTTTTATTAGAATTTCAAAAAATAAAAAAAAAAAAGAGAAAAATGTGAGTTTTTGACTTTTGTTGCAAATTTACAATTATATCAAGCTAAACATACGTAGGTATTATTTAGTTAATTAATCAATTGCATTATAAACATAAACACATCATATGCTATGACTCATTTTCGTATTAGTCTATGTAAAAAGGAAATTTACAGTCAATATGTAGTTCATCATCATGAATTTTATACTTAGAGACATGAAAATGAGTTAATAGGATTATTTAATTAAATAGGATAAATTATTATTTAATTCCTGAGATTTTTTTCTAATTAATGAGTTCATTCCTCTTTTTTTTTTTAAAAAGAAAATATTAAATAGTTAATTATGTTCATCCGTCAACAAAAAAAAAAAAATCGCTTTGTTCAAAATAACTAGAGAATTTTATTAAATGAATGAAAAAAATACTAAAATATTTTTTAGTTTTCACGTAGTATCTTCTAGTGACTGAAAATTTTTTGAAAAAACGCAATATCAATTTCCAATTTGTACTATATCATTTGTCGTTATATAGTGATTCTTATCGCACAGAGGGAAATACTAAGTTTATGCTAGCAAATTTGTTTGGTTCTCGGGAACTAAATTAGGACACCTAACTCTGTCCCTTCTGCAATTTTGGAAAGAGACAAGCAAACCCAACAACTTTCATAATCATGGAACCTTAGAGCAAGGTGGCTTTAGTCTCCTCTGGCAAGAAATAACTATTTCTTTATTGTGGATTTTCTTTTTCACATGATTTGAATTTTATTTCAAGTGACAAATCAAGTCTGACTTTAAAATTATTTTACATATATAGACACACAGAAAAAAAGAAGAGAAAAACAACAAAAAAAAAAAAGAGAGGAAATTATAGCTTAAAAAAATTTAAAAGAGCTTTGTTGTAGATGTTCCAGGTAGCGCATTTGATTCTGGAGCAACAGAAGAGATCTCTTCTTTCCACTTGGCATGCAAATGCACCATCTGCTTATTCATCATTTGATTTACCTAACAAAGTCCAAAGTTCATCATGAAATAAAGATCTTGTTAATTTGATATGAAGACAGATAATAAAACTTACCTTCAGAAAGCAATTCCATTCACTAATTTCTTCTTCTTCTTCTCTGATAAGATATGCAGGTGTTGTTGATACTTCTTTTCAGCCTTGGATGTCCTTCACCTTCAATCAGCTTCACTAACCAGTCAGGTTTTCTTGTTCTGAACACAAGGTATCCCATTGCGAGACCAAACACTGCTCCAAATGCATATCCCGTGAAAACAGATTTCCATCCAAATCCATTTTCATCAGAGTTTGAATCTTCTTCGCCTGATGGTGTCGTGACTTGTTGCCTTTCACCAGAATTACAAGCCTTTTGCAGTGGAAATCCACACAGTCTTGTGTTTCCTTCATACGAGCTATTATCAAATGTGTTGAACTGAGGGCCTGTAGGTATGGGTCCTTCAAGTTGATTATGCGAAACTCGAAATACTTCGAGGGATGTCAAAGTTGCCAATTGGATCGGAATCCTTCCAGTAAGATTATTTGAAGAGAGGTCCAAAGTTTCCAGATTGGTCAAATTTCCTATTGATGGTTCAATATTGCCTGTGAGATGATTATGAGACATGTTGAGTTGCTTAAGTGCTTTAAGCTTTCCAACTGACTTGGGAATTTTCCCTGTGAAGTTATTACCTGACAAATTAATGGTTGTTAAAAGAGTTTGGATTTCCACCAACTCAATTTCCAATCCTTTCAATGTCAAGCTCACAGAATAATCATAATAGGGGTAGTTTGGTGATCCCATGTATGTCATATTCTGATCAACATTGATCATTGCATCGAAATTATTGAAATAATATGAAGGCAAAGGTCCGCTGAAATTGTTGTTGGAGAGGTCCAAAATCCGTAGCTTGGGAAACAGATAGTTGGCAATGGAGTGGCTTTTCACTAAACCATGGAGTCTATTGGATCGTAGCTGTAGAATCTGCAACTTTGGAAGAGTTTGTAGAAAGGAAGGGAATGTGTCCTCTATCTCATTGTTGCCCACATCTAAAATTTCCAAATCTTTACAATTGGTAATAGACGTTGGGATTTTCCCTTGCAGTTGGTTGCCATTGAAATTCAAATATCTCACGTTACTGCCTTCTGAAAATACTTGAGGGAGAACTCCATTAAAATTGTTCATACCCAGATGTAATACTGAAAGGCTACTGCTGAAGTTTCCCAAACATTGTGGAATGGGACCACTGAAATTGTTACTCGACAGGTCAAGGATTTGAAGTGATTTTAACTCACAAACTGTAGAAGGAATTTCTCCTGTCAATTTCTCATTTGATGAAAGAATGAGAACCACCAAGTCCACCTCATTGAAAATTGAGCTTGGAACTGTGCCAGACAACTTGTTATGTCTCAGATCAACATATTTTAATGTATTATTATATTTGAATTGACATACTTGACCAGTGAGCAAGTTATTAGACAACATCAAGTACACAAGGCTGGAGAGCCTGCAAATATCTGAAGGAATTGGACCACTAAAATTATTGTATGAAAGGTACAAAAATCGGAGTTGGTTACATTTTCCAATGAAAGATGGAATTGGACCATTGATATTGTTGCTTTCCATAAGTAAATAGGAGAGCTGGCTAAGGTTTGCAAATGAGGGAGGAATTGGGCCACTAAAATTATTGTATGCAAGGTCCAAGTAAAAGAGTTTGTCAAGTTTTCCAATTGAGGATGGAATTTGACCAGTGAAATTATTACCTCTAAGCTCCAATACAGCGAGTTTGGATAAATTACCAAACAATTCAAGATTAGACCACCCTATAAAATTGCAACAATTGAGTTTGAGTACTTGTAACAACTTCAGATTCTTGAAGAATTCGTTTTCTAAATAAATCGGAATTTTAGTCCAAGAAAGTGACAAGTGGCCGAGTGAGATACTCCAATTTGATATAAGAGTGGAGCTAGTGAGACCTTCATTCTCTGATAAATCAAGGACTTCAAGGTTTGGAAGCTGAATTATATTATTTGGAAATTTTCCTCTTAATCCAGAAGATGAAAGTTTGAGAGATGACAAAGAAGAAGATAAATTGATAAATGAATTAGGTGAAACCAAAGAGAGGTTTGTACTCCCCAAGTCCAACTCTTGCAACTTGGTCAAGTTTCGAACAAGCTTGTTAATGCTAGTAGTTGTTTGTATTAAAAGATTGTTCCCGGAAAGATGAAGAGAAATCAAATTAGATAGTTCACCGATTTCTAATGGAATTTGACCAACGAAATTATTAGACGATAGATCCAACTCAGTGAGTTTTGATAAATTACCAAACAATGCAAGATTAGACCCTATGAAATTGCAACTTTCAAGCTGCAGCGATTCCAACAAATTTAGATTTTTGAAAAATTCATTTTCTAAATATACTGGAATTTCAGTCCAAGAAAGAGACAAATGATAGAGTGAAATACTCCAATTTGATGTTGGAAAAGAGCCATTGAGGCCTTCATTGTACGCTAAGTCTAAGACTTTGAGATGCGGAAGCTGAATTATACTGTCTGGAAATTTCCCTCTCAACCCAGAAGATGAGAGTCTGAGGGATGACAAAGAAGTAGATAAATTGATAAAGGAATTAGGAGAAATCAAAGACAAGTCTGCACCGCTCATGTCTAATTCTTGCAATTTGGTTAAGTTTCGAATAAGCTTGTCAAAACTAGCAGTTGTTTCTAATGTCAAAGAGTTAAAGGAAAGATCAAGAGAAACCAAATTGGATAGCTGACCAATTTCTAATGGAATTTGGCTATCAAAGTATGAATGACTTAGATTAAGGTGTGTCAAGCTCAACAAATGGCCAATTTGAGATGGAATTATGGAGCGTCTAAAATTATTGTAAGAGAGATCTAGTTTTTGAAGATGATGAAGAGCGAAAAGAGAATTATTAGAATGGAAGTTACCGTAAAGCATACTGCTAGAAAGGTTAAGCCCAATCACATAGCCAGTATTAAAGTCACAGCTGACACCATCCCAAAAGAAGCAACAATTCGTGCCCTCTTTCCATGAATCTGTCTTGGGATAAGAATTAATAAAAGGATGATAACTCCCGCTAATAGAGAAGGAGTTTTTGAATTGGAGCAAGGCATTGCTTTGATCAAGCTGGCAAACTACATTTGAGAAAGGGGAATTTGTAATATTTGAAGAAAGAGATTGAAAATGGAAGTGAAATAGAAGGAGGCAGAGAAATTGAAAATGCCACAGTAAGCAACCAAAACCCATGTTTTGTGTTTGCGAAATTTAATTATGATCAATTTCAGCATATATCACTCCCTATTTATAGACCACATGATTCCCTTTTTGTTTGAATCATGATAATGTTCTCTCTCCTTTAATTTCTACCACTTAGAGCAAGAGCCACTGTAATTCTATTCTATTTTTATTGTTATTATAAATTACACTATACTTTGTTTCATAATTTCTTTTAATAATTAGAATAATTTACTCTAATTATTTTTAATAAAAGTGGATTAGATAGATCGGTGGAGTTGAAATTTCATGATTAATGATGAATAATTAAGAAATTTAAATTTTATCTTTTAGAAATCATGAATAATGATGAATAATTAATCATTAGAGTATCAATCCTTATCTTTGGGCAAAGGATGAAATTTATTTGCCTTTCACTTATAACCCTCTAATTAAAAAAGTCAATTAACAAGTGAATTGTTAAGCTTGAGAACGACTAGACTGAAGTGTTGTGTCAAATTCAGCTTGAGAACGACTAGACTGAAGTGTTGTGTCAAATTTAGTCATTATCCGAAGACTTATGCAAGTCTTTCTTTGCCTCTAAATTCTTTGATAAGTTAACCATTATGCAATGTTTTCATTCCGGTTAAGCAATTCTAATCTTAAAGTCCAGCGAATGACTTATACAAGTCTTCCTACCTCATTATTCACAAATCAAATTTCTTTCAACCATCGTTAAGGTCCAATGATTGAGAAATTCATAGATAGAATCTCTATTTAGCACGTGACGTGTATATTAGATTAAGAATCTTGTTCGGCAAATTTAGCTATTTCAGCAGCTATTCACTATTTTAATGATTGTTAACTGGTTTAGTAGTTGTTAAATGTTATTTGTTAGCTTTTAACTAAGTAGCAATTATAAGCAAAAGTATTTCGATGAAAACAATTAACTGTATGATTGACAATTAAATTTAAAATAATAAAAAAGGATGTTGAAATATTCATTTAGAATTTTCATTTATAATCATAGAATTAAACTCATTACAAAAAAGGAAAAACAAAAAAAAAGATGATTTCATTAAACCTAAATTTTCAAAATTTAAGGAAGTAAAAATTGAAAAGTTCACTGTTTTATAAATAAAATTGAAAATTTTTAATATTTCAGAGATTAATGTTTTTAATTTTTAATAGTTCTTGAATTCAAATGAATATATAAAAGAGCAGTGGGCAGTGGGCAGCCGGAGGGAAGGATTGAACTAATTTTTCTCTGGTTTTTCTTTGATTTTAAGTTTGATTTTGATTGTTGGTATAATCTCATTGATGGGTTTTTGTCAGATTCGTTTCTTCTTTTTGATTTGAGAGGAAAAAAAAATTATTTGTTCTCTTTTTTCTTAGACTATGACAGATCACAAAGACTCTAAAGACAGACCGTTTATTTTCTCTTTTCTTTTTCCCGTAAAAAGAAGAGTTCACACAGAGAATAGAGAAGGGGGAAGAAAGTGAGACGCGCTTTGTAAAGACCGTCATTGATAACAAGGTTGTTTTCTCATTATTCACACCGCTTTTGGTATCCATATACCTATAATATCTATGTTTCTATCTTTTGATTGACCACCTCTTTTAGTATTTTATTCACATTTACCTTTTGGTTGTTTCAGAAACTAAGACTTCCTCTCTCTCATATCTCATGCATTGGTATTTGGTGCTGGCTTGCTGCATTTTTATACTTCTCTTTCTGGGTTTATCTTTATTTTTGTTAATTAATTGTACCCATTTGTTCTCATTTCTCTTTTTTTATTGAGTATCAGTACCAAAGACCATTTGGAGAGAAGAGGTTCAATAAAATTGAAAAGTTCACTGTTTTATAAATAAAATTTAAAATTTTTAATATTTTAGCGATGAATGTTTTTAATTTTTAATATTTCTTTAATTCAAATGGATATATAAACAAATATTTTTTAAAAATTAAAAAAAAAATTTTAAAAAATTCATTTTTTAAATATAATGGAATTTTAGTCCGAGAAAGAAGTAGATAAATTGATAGAGGAATTAGGAAAAACGAAGGACAAGTCTATCCGGCTAAAGTCCAATTCTTGCAACTTGGTATGGGTTTGTGGATGGTTAAGTTTTGGGCTACATTGGCTAAGCCTTTGAAGTTAGACTGGGGGCTTGAATTGTCTGATCGAGGCCTATCAAATACAATTATATTTGCTTTTTATTTTTGAACTTCAATACTTCATGGTTAATGCATATTCTGTAATTATATTTTATATTCTACAGTTTCAAATAATAACTAATTATGTGTCTACGCATATACTGATAAATTAATTGATTTATGAATTAACCATGCTATAAATTTCAGATCAAGAAAAATCATACTATAAATTAATCAGATATATAATTAGCAGAAATTTTTACAAATTTTAAAAAAATACAAATAATTCAATAATAAATTATATTATTCAATCCCCTTCTTCCTCTCAGTCGGCACAATTATGGATTTATAATAGTCATGTTTTTTTTTTTTTAATTTTTTGTTAAAAAAGAAATCTATTTAAGCCATCTCTTTGTTCGTTTGCAATCAAGGCATAATGTTTAATTTATTTAAATTGCTTCTTCCACAAGTTAATTGCAGCAAGAATCCATGAATGCATGAAGATAACCCTACTTGTATTTTTAATGAAGGAATAGTCTTGTCTAGTCAATGATTTTGATAATGCGCCGTTGCTTCTACTATTTGATTAGGTCTTTCCAATTTTTTTTTTTTTTGACATTTAATATTGGGCATTTATTATTAAGAGAAAAAACGAGCAATACAAGTGGGAACAATATCCCAAGTTCGAAAACAAGCCCCATGAGGAACTGATTTAGCCAATACATGAGCTATATCATTTGTTTGTCTTCTTATCCAAGCCAAGGTGACATTTGGCAATTGGACTAAAAGTAGCTTACATTCAGAAATAACTACTCCAAACTCAGACCAATCTTGGACAGAATTCCTCATAGCACAGTAAACCTGCAGACAATCGGTCTCAATCTGAATCTTTAGGTTGGAGTAGCTCGATATCAACCAAGACAACACCGTTCTTAGCGCCTGAGCTTCTGCGACTGCTGGAGAAGAACAACCGTGCAATGAAGACGTTGCTGCTGATACAAACCCGCTGTTGCAATTTGAAATGACAGCGCCAACGGCTCCATGGCCAACAGAGGGGAAAAGAGTTGCATCAAAATTGATTTTAAAAGTACCAACAGGTGGTGGAAACCATTGACTACCTGCAGGAGCATCTGTACCTGTACCTGAACTTGGCAGCTTCAGCTGGGCTTTCTTCCAAGATGCGAGCATACTTCTTGCTCGAGTAACCACATGATAAGGTCCTTCGTCCACGTGATTCCATTTCAACTCATTACGGCTTGACCAAACACTCCATAGTCCCATAACAAAACTGTCAAAAAATTCATTCTCCCACACCTTGTGTAAATGTTCCAACAATTGTAAGAAAGTTGGAAAATTCCCAGTAGTAAGCTGAATACCAAAAAACTGCCAACAAAATCTCACTCGTGGACACTCAACAAGAGCATGGACTAACGTTTCAGTGTTACCACAGTAATCACATCTTGTATCAAGCTCCAGTCCCCGTCTTGCCAAAGTTGCTTTAACTGGCAAAATGTCTCGACAACACCTCCAGAGAAAATGTCTCACTTTCGGCGGAATTTTCAGTGACCAAAGAATTTTCCAAAAACTCGATCGCCAAACATCTTCAGGATCCACATATTGAGATGCTACTAATCTGTATCCAGATTTCACAGAGTATATCCCAGAGTCTGTCCAATGCCATATAAGGATGTCGTCCTGAACAATTGTAGCTAAAGGGATAGAAGTAATAATTTCAGCAATGGAAGGATTGAAAAGACCATGTATCAGTGGCAAATTCCAAGCACGCGCCCCATTTGCCAAAATAAGATCAAAACCAGGAAGAATAGGCAAGTGAACCCGAAACTGATTATCCCGCAATAGCCACGGTTCGGTCCAGACATTAACCGATTGACCATCTCCGATTCTCCACCTAAAACCTGAACATATAGCATCCTTGGCTGCACAAATCCCTCTCCATACAAAACTTGGATTACGGCCAACGCCTGCACCAAGAAAATCCCCACTAGGGAAATATTTAGATTTGAAAGAGCTATAAAAGAGAGAGTTTGTATTATGTAAAAGCCTCCAGCAGTGCTTTCCTAATAAGGCCAGATTGAAACTTCGCAAATATCTAAAATCCAAACCTCCTTCTTCCTTTGCTACACACATCCTTTCCCAACTCAACCATCTCATCTTTCCTCCCCACCAATAGGAATTCATGAGCCGCTGAAGCTCCGTTAAAATAGATACTGGAATAAGGAAAGAACTCATACAGAATGAGGGAATAGCTTGTGCTACAGCCTTTATTAGTACCTCTTTACCCCCTTTGGATAGGAGTTTGGATAGGTCTTTCCAATTATTAATATAACCAATCTTGACTTAATTAAGCTATAATAACCTACACACGTACCTGGTGGAACCCGCGCTCTAAAGTAAGCGGCACGCCGATTTCACTTATACACGCCCAGATCCTTTGATCAGAACCGTAGAAATAATAGTACCGATCAAGACAACCGTCTAATATGTGACTAATTTCTCCGCCAGTGGATAACTGATCGCAAATCCTCCACTGCCAAAAGCCATATCGTACGAGTGCAGCAAATCTTTCTCATTTTCAAACAAAACACCGAAAAATAACCATCGAAACAAAATTGATAATCCATCGTTATTTTCTTTCTTTCAATATTTTCTTTCATTTCGTTTGTAAACAGAGATTAGAGTTAAAACCCTAAACTCAAATTGTTTATCCCTCATTCAAACATAATTATAGGGTTTGTTCAAAATAAAATTATATATATTGTTGACAAATTATTTTGTAGTGTTAGGATGAAGAGAACTTACCATGCGAGAAGTTAAAAGAAAAGTCAATTTTTTTGAGAGAAAATATAAAAAACAGTTTAAGAATGATTAACAACTCAATACCAAACTAAGCTTCAAGATTATTTGGAGAAATAAAAAAAAAAAAAAAAGGAAAACATAAGTTTAAAGAAATATTTATCAATATTAATTATCTTTCTATATAAAAAAATAAAATTCCACTAATATATACCATAGCTTTGGTGTGGATGATTCAACTACTAATTCAATTAATTTAACAGATATGATCTTAAAAGTCATAATTTTTTTGATCTTTTGTGTTTAGAGTTATTGGACAGTTGCTTAATTTGTATTTACAAGATTGAATAATTAATTGATTTAATTAATTAACAATGTAGAAAGATTTATGATAAAATTATAAGTAATGAAATTACTCAGATAATTAAGGCATAAAATGAAATTTATTGCATTTAAAGAATTGATAAATTGAAATTAGAAGTGATTAATTACCTATTATTTGGTTTAATAATTTAAATTATACTCTAGAGAATAAAAAAGAACCATTTGCTACTATTATTGTATTTTTTTTTTAAATATAATTCATTAATAATAATAATATTAAGTATTATAAATTCTCATATGGATCCATATGAATAAAAATAATCATATTTATGATATCATTTATTTTATTTTAATTTAATTCCAATTCTATGAATATTTAAATAATAAATAATTAATATTAAAATCAAACCTCAACAACAAATTAAAAGATAATCAATTAAAAGTATAAAATAAAACCCAAAATCAAACCAGCTTATAGGATTGGATTTGGAAAACCAGACTTTTATATATTTTTGTATGAATATAATCTTTATCCAACTTTTTTTAACTAAAATTTTTTAGTAATGGACAAAATAATGCTATCATTTTGGCCCCATCACCATGCAAATTACAAACAATATGAAGATAAAAAGTATTTTCGATTCCTTCTAGTGACAGGAAAATTATAGAAAATGCAATATCAATTTCCAAAATTTGTACTATTCTTTGTTGTTGAATATAAAAATCTTGAAAGGTTATGGTGATTTCTGATCACTGATTGATGGACAAAGGTCAAAACTATGTCCATGTCGGCAAATCTATTTGGTTCTTGGGAAATAAATTAGGGCACCTAACTCTGTCCCTTTGTAATTTTGCTATGAGACAAGAAATCTCAACAACTTACATCTCATGGACCCTTAGAGAAGAAGTTCACAATTCATAGGGATGGGAGACAGAAACCAGTTTAGCGAAAGGCCAACAATTATTTATTTACTGTGTGTTTTCTTTTCACATATTATAAGAATTTGTAAAATATTTGAATTTTACTTCAATTTACATTTTAAATATTATAAAGTAATATTTGTATAAAGTTATTTTTTATCATACTTAAAATTGAAAAAAAGGTAAACAAACCAAATCAATGGTTAAGAAGTGAATCTCATATTGAAAAATTAAACGACTTATTAGGCATGGCCACCGGTTCGGTTCTAATCGGAACCTAACTGGAACCGAACCGTACTGTAGACGAACCGGAACCGGACCGGAATCGGCGGTTCATAATTTTGAACCGGAACCGACGGTTCAAGGGCCGGTTAAGGTTCATGTGAATGTTAAAGTATGAACCGGAATCGGTAGTTAACCAGCGGTTCCGGTCCGGTTCGAACTGGATGCACAAAAAAATTGTAGCTTAAAATTTTTATAAAAAAATTTATATCACTTGATTTAATTGTGGTTGATTTGATTTATGGTGAAGAGAAGTACAATGGTACATAAGTTATAAAAAGTGGTGAAAAAAATACACATTTTTTTACTTAATTTATACAAAAAATGGTACATTAATAGTTGATTTATATTAAAAAAAAAATACTTTCAAGTGTATAAAAAAAAAAAGAGTGTAACGGATAGTTTTTGATATGATAGGTGTTATTTTTTTTTTTGGTAAATAAATTTTATTCTTTTTTTAATCATTTATTTATTTATTTACTGTAATTTACTAAATTATCCAAAAATATAGTTGTTATTTTTTTGTTATAAGGGATAATTTGATAAACTAATAAATAAGAAACATGTATAAATATGATGAGTTGATGATTTTTTATTTCGCAACCAATTATATCATAACTCTTCTCTTATTCTCAATCAATATTCTCTCAAATTTCCATAGTTCATTATTTTTTCTATTGCTTTATTTTCCTTAATATTGGAATTATCTATTGTTTATTTTTTATTTTCTTACATCCAATTCCAAATTCTTTTTCTAATCTCAATTTTTTCCATCTCAATTTTTTCCATTCATTTTTTTCCATTCATAAATTTACTTCATTTGATTTTTTTAATAATTTTCTTAGTATTTGAAAATAATAATTTCCAACTCATTTCATTAATTTTATATTCCATTTATAGTTTTCTATATTAGTGAATTAGCAAAATTTGTAAATTTAATGTAATAACAGTTCTAAGTTAGTTAATAGAAGTTTTTTTTTAAAAAAAATTTATAATATTTTATTTAGTTAATAAAATTTAAACTTTTAAAATTATTATTTATTTATGAATTCAGAATCAAAATTTTATTATTTTTTTAAAAAATTTGCGTAATGCCAGAACCGAATCGGAACCGTAATTTGAACCGTCGGTTCGTTGGAACAGTGCCGGAACCGTAGGTTCAAGGGTTGGTTCCGATTCAAAATTTTAAACATCTCGAACCGGCGGTTCAGCGAACCGGAACCGGCAGTTCACCGAACCGGCCATGCCTACGACTTATAATTAAACTCACTTATTTTTGAGCTCGTATATATTGGCCATGTCTTTTAATTATAAAATCAAATTCTTCCAAAGTTTTTGAAGTTAATAAATTAGTTGCTGATTTAATATAATAATATTTCACATTGTTTAATTTTTTTTTTTTTTTTGTTTTGAAAGATAAAATGGAAATTTAAATTAGACTGTATCAACTCTTATAACATTAAAAATAAAATCGAGAGGGACATGACCCCACTCTCGTAGATCGAATATAGGCCTGAGTTGCAAGCAAATGCGTAACACTATTCGTTGATCATCTAACACACTTCAGCTAACACACGAGATAGAACATTTAAAAAGTTATTCAAGATGACATTACAATCACAGAAAATCACATTGTTTAAATTAAACATGCTTTTATTTGCAGTTTAAGAGATGATAAAATGCAGAGGAATTGGTGAAACCAAATAAAAAAATATGAGGCTTTGTAGGGTGGGCATGACCCAAAATGAATTTAGCAAATCAGAAGGAAGAACAATTGCAATTAAGTTGTTAATAAAATTTAATTCATTCCATTGAGTGGGTGGTTCCTATGATGTAGAATGGAGGCAACCATAAATCAATCCAACTGGAAAGCAAAATAAAAATAGAAATCAGAGAGTTCAATACTTTATATGTTTTAGGTTCAGTATAGATATATATAAATAGATATTAGTATTTTGTAGAAGGAAAATATTCAAGAATTTCAAAGTTGTATTTATCTGTTTAGAGAAAATAATTTTTAAAAAGATATATATCTCAATTAAAATATAGAAAAATGAAGACAATAATGAAAAAATCCAAAATTTTCTAAAAGCAGGAAAAATTGAATGTTGAAAAAATAGAGCGCCACGTCAACATTTTTAAAATATTTTTTGCTTCAAGATTATATATATATATATATATATATATATATATATATATATATATATATATATATATATATATATATATATATATCTTAAATACGATTAGTATTTAATCTGAGTTCACTCCATATAAATACGATTAGTATTTATATACGATTTTTTACAACCTTTTTTACAACATAAAACTTTGTGCTTTTGTTGGTATTCTTAAGGAACCTGAATCTAAACCAATTATTCAGACTTTAGTAAAACCTAGGTATTCTACCTCGGATATTCCTAGTAAAATGAAAGGTGTTGATTATAGTTCTCACATTCCACAGGCAGTTTATAACCCTGTAGATAACTATGTTAATCAACAATCTAATTTAGTAAATTCATCACCTGAATCACCAACAGCTTCGGCTATAACTGAAAATATTAGTGATATAAATAGAGAATTGAATGTTCTTAATAAAGAAGAAATTGAAAAAGATTTAATAAAAAAAATATCTAAAATTAAAAATTTAATAAAAATGAAAAAGATATTAAAAAATTATACTTTTGAAGAATTAAAACATGAATATTTAGAATATAAACTAAATGAACAAACTGATATTAAATTCTTTGATTGGTATGCATTGATTAAAGAACAATCTGATAAAAGTTTAAATCCTATTACAATTAGAGATAAAAGACCAGAATTCATTGTAAATAATCAAACAATAAAAAGTGATTTTCCACCTAAAACCATTAGTAAATTAAAACATCAAGATAATGAGATTATATGTGCACCTTATAAAGTTGCTAGAGAAAATGATGTGAATAGTAAAATAATTGAACAAAATAACTTTAGTAATGCAAGTTTAATTTGTTTAAATTCCAAATTAAAACGTATAGAACATTTACTAGAAGATAAACCTTTGGTTACAGAAAACATCAACGGTAAAGAAACTGTAAAAAGTCACATGTTTAAACCTTATCAAATTTCTTAGTCTAGTAAAAATGAATTTGTAAACAAATTAAAAGACCAATTAAGTAAACTTGAGGTCCATTCAGCAACTACTCCACAAGTAGCTCAGGATACTTCTCAAGCATCAAGAAATATAAATAATTTAGAAGAAGCTTCTAATTCTGACATTAGTGAACCTGAGTCAGAAGATATAAAACAATTTGAATTAAATCCTATAAATCATCATAGAGAAATAATAAATAGAGCACCAGATTTAGGTATAATTGATAAACCCAATACTATAAACCAATTTAAATATAATGCTTCCACTATTTATGAATGGAACATAGATGGTCTAAGTGAATATAATATATTAAGTCTTTTGCAACAAATGACAATGGCTGCAAATGCTTATAAAACACAGTCAATTATTTCTGATAAAGCTATAGCAGAAATTCTCATTGCTGGCTTTACAAGACAACTTAAAGGCTGGTGGGATTATCATCTCACTGACAAACAACATGAAGATATATTAAATGCAATTAAAATTGATGAAGATGAACAACCTATATATGATGAAAATGGTGATGTCATCCAAGATGCAGTGTCATCTTTAATCCTCACTATTTCATTACATTTTATAGGAGATCCATCTCATATAAAAGATAAAACTGCAGAATTACTTAGTAATCTAAAATGTAAATATTTAAGTGATTTCCAAAATTATAAAACTACTTTTCTCACTAGATTAATGATAAGGGAAGATTCAAACTAAGCTTTTTGGAAAGAAAAGTTTTTGGCAGGACTACCTTATTTTTTGAGTGAAAAAATTAGGAATTCTATAAAACAACAATTTGGTAATCCAATTCCTTATAGTAAATTAACGTATGGACAATTAGTTAGTATAATTCAAAAAGAAGGATTACAAATATGTCATGACTTAAAACTGCAAAGAACAATCAAAAATGAAATGCTTAAAACCAAAAAAGAATTAGGATATTTTTGTAAACAGTTTGATTATAGCATAACATCTTCTCAAAGATGTGATGGCCAGTGTTCCAGGACACATAAACCTAAAAAACACTATACACATAAGTATAATAAACATTATAAAAGAAACTATAGGTCTACACCCAGTAAAGACAAATTTTATCACAAAGGAACATCTAAACCTCATAAACAATCTAAAAGGAAGCAACCATTTAAATCTTCAAATAAAACTTCTTATAAAGATTTAACTTGTTATAATTGTGGTAAAAAAGGACATAATCTAAATTTTGCAAATTTAATAAAAAATTAAATGAATTAAATTTAGATGAAGAAGTAATTAATAAAATTTATGAACTCTATATTGATTCTGATACTTCAGAATCGGAAAGTATAGAAAGTGACAATCAAATTGATGAATTAGGAACAACAACTAGTTCATCTGAGAAATCTTTAAATGTATTAACTAAAGAACAATATACTCTTTTAGACTCAGTAAGTAAGCTAGAAGATCAAGAATTAAAAGCTCAAATACTTAGACAACTAATTAAAAGTTTTGAAGAAAAACCAATAAAAGAGGACATCACTCCTAAAATTCAAACTAATACTTATGATTTAACAACTATCCTAAATAAAAATAAACAGAAAAAGATAGATGTAGAAGATGTCAATAAAGATTTATACAAAGAAATTAAGACATTAAAAAATGAAGTTAAAGAATTAAAAAAGGGATTTCAATTGCATGATAAATTATTAAAATTATTAGAATCCCAATTAGTGTCTAGTTCTTCTGAAGAAGAACAAGACCCTATTATAAAAGCAGACATAAATCAATTAAATGAAGACATTGATGGTAATTTCCTCAATTTATTGCAAGAGATAACTTCTAGGAAGTATTTAGTAAAAATAAATCTTCAAATAAATGATTTTGTTATAGATGCAATTGCACTGTTTGACACCGGTGCAGATTTAAATTGTATAAAATCTGACATTGTACCTAAAAGATATTGGTCTAAAACAAATGAAAAGTTAAGTGCTGCAAATAAATCTAAACTTGAAATTATAGGCAAAACAGATGCACAAATAATAAATCAAGGTTTGGAAATTAACACAGTCTTCTTGCTATCACCCCAAATAAATTATATGGTAATATTAGGAACTCCTTTTATAAACCTAATAACACCATACTCAGTTAAAGAAGATTGTATTAAATTTAAAATAAGAAATCATAAAATCTATTTAGAATTCACAGAAAAACCTAAAAAGAAATAATTAAATTTACTAAAAGCTCATTCAATTAAAATACTAGAAATTAACTCTTTGATAAAATCTAAAGAAGAAGATGTAAGAGATAAAACAAATAATGCCCATTTAAACAGAATTAAACTATCTTTAGAAACTGGAGAAATACAAAATAAAATCAAAACATTAAAAGAAGACTTGGGCCTCCATTGCATCTTCCTCATCTTCCAACTATTCTACCAGTGATAGTAATGATGGAGACAGCATTACATCCGTTATCAAAATCAAAAGTAAAGACAGATAAGAAGATAAATCTAAAACAAAGTTAAATATAATGCTTCCACTATTTATGAATGGAACATAGATGGTCTAAGTGAATATAATATATTAAGTCTTTTGCAACAAATGACAATGGCTGCAAATGCTTATAAAACACAGTCAATTATTTCTGATAAAGCTATAGCAGAAATTCTCATTGCTGGCTTTACAGGACAACTTAAAGGCTGGTGGGATTATTATCTCACTGACAAACAACATGAAGATATATTAAATTCAATTAAAATTGATGAAGATGAACATTAAATAAGATAACGTTTTAAAACACTCCGTAAACTTTCGAAAGCTACTCTATGTCGACATATCATGCACTATTTGTCTGCCACTGTCAATGTAAAACGGTCCTATTTCAATTATAAACCGGGTTCCTTTTTCACTTACAAATCGGAGATGACGATAAAGAAGTGAAATTTTAAAAAATAAAAATAAAAAGATAAAGAAATTAATATTACCTTGTTGGCATTAGGAACCAGTTCTCGCAGAGCTTTCACTCTCTCTGCAATTCTCTCACTTCGTAACTGTCCAACAAATAATAATAATATTAATAATAATATTAACAATGATGTGAAGATTCAAATGGAACTAGCTAATAAGGCAAAATTCAGCCTCTCTCTCTCCAATCCAACCTTCTTTGACTCTTATTTGCTTTCAATTTTAGGGTTAATTTCTATAAATTCTCTCAAGTTCACTTCTCTTTCTGTGTTTGTTCCTAAAGTCAAAAGGAAATATCTTTATAAATTTGCGTATATAATAACTCTTGTTCTTATTCTTCTTATTTATATCCCTAGAACAAGAAACTTCCTCTCCAATTTTTCATTGTTTTGTTGCTTGTATAGATAATAAACTATAACATAGTGTTGCGTTTCCTGGGTTTTCACCCATCAAGATCCAATTTGATCTTAGAAAAAATTGTGGCTCCTTATTAAAAAGAGAGAATCTTTGATAAACTTTGTGTGTTTCGGACGAAAATTCGATCTAAGTGAACAATTTGCTTGATTTGGGTTCTTTTGGGTTTGTGATCTAATCCAAAACCATGGTCGTTTCAACAATAGCTTTATAGTGAGGCCACCTAGAGATGATTCTCATTAATAAAATTTAATTCATTCCATTGAGTGGGTGGTTCCTATGATGTAGAATGGAGGCAACCATAAATCAATCCAACTGGAAAGCAAAATAAAAATAGAAATCAGAGAGTTCAATACTTTATATGTTTTAGGTTCAGTATAGATATATATAAATAGATATTAGTATTTTGTAGAAGGAAAATATTCAAAAATTTCAAAGTTGTATTTATCTGTTTAGAGAAAATAATTTTTAAAAAGATATATATCTCAATTAAAATATAGAAAAATGAAGACAATAATGAAAAAATCCAAAATTTTCTAAAAGCAGGAAAAATTGAATGTTTAAAAAATAGAGCGCCACGTCAACATTTTTAAAATATTTTTTGCTTCAAGATTATATATATATATATATATATTAGTTTTGGATTTCACTTGCTCTAGCAAAGGCCTAGTTCCATGAAAGTACTTGTTGAGGAAGAAGAACAATCCTTAATTGAAGCAAAGAGAAGAAAAAAAGAAGAAAGTCTTTGAAAAAAAAAAAAAAGAAAAGATATCTAACAATCTTTTGTGTTTAATCCTCATTTTCGCTGGTTGCTCAGGTTTAGACTCAATTGATTTGGATTAAAGTATGATTATATTCAGTGACGGAAGGACCGAACATCAAGGGTGACTCCTCAGTAATTTTTTTTTTAATAATTCAACTCTAAATTTCTAAAAATTTTCAATTTTATTCCTTAAAATATAATACTTTTTAATTTAGCGCTTCCTAACTTTTGAAAAAAAAAAAATTTTTGTCCCCTTTGTCTTCAATCCTGGCTCCACCACTGACTATATCCATCGCTTTTGTTTGTTACAGTTTTGAGATCGCTTTTTTGTTCTTCAAGTATGATTTAATTGAAGGGAAATCAACATTGGATATCTTTTTGTTTGTAATCTATTGCAAAACCAGCAAAGAAGTGAAGTTAACATCAATTTTTCATTTTTATCTTCAAAAATTTTGCTAAAGAGTTGTAAATTACGTGCAATTTGCATAGACCCTCAGAGACTTTTAAAAGTATTAAGACTCTGCAGGTGAGAATGGCTTGATTGAAGACTTGTTCAAGTCTTTGTTTGCCCCCAATCCTAAACTCCTTGATAAGTTAGCCATTAGAGTCCCAACAAAAAGACTTGCACAAGTCTATGGCAGGCTTTTTTGACGGCTCATATTTTCTCCAATCATAAATATTAATGAATGTTGATATTTCAAGCCTTCAAAATTTTCCATTTCTGAAATGTGAAACGCTCTCGTCAAGGTGTGACATGGTCTATGACACGAGAATATAGTTTGTTTAATATCAAAATTAAACGGATTAAGGTTGAGTTTAAATAAGTTCGTGTGATAAACGAGTGATCCACATATGACACAAGTTTTAAGCAGATCGTGCTACAAATTGACTTATCTAATCTGTCTAACTATTTATTTTAAGATAAAAATGTAATTTATATTTATATATAGAGAGAGGGTTATGTGGGCTATACGTATTATAATTGTCGTGTTTTGATCCGTATATGATCCATTTAATTAAATTTGATTGACTTTTTTGACTCATATATGAGCTATTTAATTAAACGGGTTACACGTATTGTGTTCATGTTACTTGTTTAATTTTTGTGTCGTACTTATGTTTAAATATTTGACACGATTATTAAGCAGGTCGTATTTATATTGACCCTAATCGTATCACGTGTTAGGAGGGTTCGTGTCCAACCCGACATGCCAACCTATTTTCACACCCCCTAGCCACATTTTAGTTTCCACGTGGATCATAAGCTAAATTATTGGGAGTCAAACAATTATCAATTTTGTAACTTTAGTAATACCAGTATTAAGAATTTGCACGTTAAAACTCATTGTTCCTACTCGTTTTTTATTTTTTCTAAACATAGTTTATTGATTTTTCTATAATATAATAAAAATGATAATAAATTATTGAATAAAAAAATAAGTATATTAATTAGGTGTTTTTAGTCAATATTTTATTGTAAATATTATAATATATATGTAGACAAAATGAATGAATATTGAAAAAAAAAATCAAAATTGAATGACAAAATAAAACTTTATGATTGAAACGATATGGAAAGTAAAAATAATCATAACTCAAGTAAAGTAATATCTTTAAAATTAAAAAGTAAAATGATAGAAGAAAAGTTTTTGACATATAATAATAAACTCTATAGCCAAGAAAAATACAATTATTATGGTGATTTTTTCTATAAGTATTAAACATTTATATTGGTAGTCTATAGTAAATTAGTATTTTAATAAAATTCCTAATTGAGTTATATTATCATTCATAAATTATTCATAATTAAGATATTACTCATACATCTTATCTTCAACTATTTGAAGTACAATAATAAATTTAAATAATAAGTACTGATTTTTAATTGTTTTAGTCAAATTATTTTTATTATTTTTTAGAATAATTATTTTATTAATAGTTTTATTTGAACTATTTTAAATTATTGAGTAATTTAAATTAATATAAAATAAATTTATATAGTTTTCTATCAATTGAGTTAAAATATTTTGACATATACTTCGTGCTTCTTAACTGAATCTTCAACTTTATTTGATAATTGATTTTTATTTAAGGTCAGGTTATAAAAAAAATTTTCGGTTTTCTATTTTATATTTCCTAGTTTTATATGTTTAATTGAATATTAGTAACCAATCTAATTAAAAATTATTATATAATTTTAATCAACCAATGAAATTAAAAGTTCTCTAATTAGAATTGGACTAGATTACATTAATGATATTGTTAATCAATCAATAAAACGCAAATAAAATTTACAATTCCTTTACATATAAAAAATTATGATTTACTATTATATTATATTTTGAATATTGAAATTTCTATGATTACCTTTCTTCTATCGAAATACTTGAAATTAAAAAAATAAAAAATAAAAGATATTATTTTAACAAATATTAATCTTATAATCCTAATAAAATATAAAATAAAAGGAGGAAGAAAAGGGAAAAAGATACAAAACAGATAATCAATTTATGGTTATAACTTTAGCGACAGGTAAAAATTCCATTGCTAAACTATTTGTGTATCCATTTCCCAACTCTTAGCAACGGAAGAAGAAGGAAATTCTGTTAATTAATAAAAATCAATTCAGGTTATAACTTCACAAACGGAAAAGTATTCTGTTTCTAACTTGTTTGTAGAAACCCATGAAACAAACAAGATTTGTTAATTAATTAAAATAATTTGATTAAGGAAACTGTCACGACCCATTTTCATGGATCGGACCGGCACTAGGACCTGGGTGGGCCTAAGGCCCTCGAAGCCCGTAGTAAGCCTGTATTACTTAAACTCGCATTCTATTCACAATTGTGGATTCAGGCCCAATAATTTATCTTACAAACATATCCAAGTACAATTCATATATTAAATGTCTATACTCTTATTTATTCATTTACAACCCAGTTGGAATACAATTGCGAAACTCTACTCCATAATTCGCTATCCTTTGCATTTACACATTCAATAATTATTACTCTTACCGATCCGTATCTCGTTCATTTGTTTGGACTCCAGGATTCTTCTTTCCATCTATTACCTAGGGAGGTTGGAGGGGGGGAGGGGGTGAGTACTAGACTCAGTGAGCAGGATTAGATAATCCTCTCACCCCACACAATCATACAAATGCTAAAATATATATATATATATATATATATATATATATATATATATATATATATATTTTTTTATGTGGTCACCCGTTTAGTTATATGATCATGCAGTTTGGCACACAAATGGCAATACAACAGCAATCACAGTTATTATCACCTTCATTTAATCACATCACGTGGAAATTAGTCAGTGGAGTCACCGAAACCCGATGAGCCGTCCTCACACATGGCCCATCCACTCACATGTGCACCAGGGAGCCAATCCCCCATTCTGGCTGACCGGTATAATCCTCACACGACCGGTCCTCTCATTATTTTTCCATTCTCTTTTCTCTCTCTTTTTTTTATACCGACAGGCAGCATCCCGGTCGTCTCCCTCAAATCTAGATCATCAGGCGCACACAACAGGAGGCCACCCTGCGGGCAGAGATCAAATCTAGATCATCAGGTGCGCCCAAAGAGGCTACTCTGCGGTTTCCATATCATACAAAACAGAACAGAACAGTAGGTGCACACGGGGGCGCCGATCTCCCATTTACCCGGCTAACAGAAATCAGAATCAAGATCCATATAGCAGTAACAGAATATAACAGAAATCAGAATCAGGATCCGTATAACAGATACAGTCTCACAAACCCATGGTGACGCACTTCATCCCAATTCCACACAAACAAGGAACAGCAATATCACATCACAAGTAATCAAGCAATATTTAATGTCAACACATAGTGCATCACAATATGGCAATAATGCATGATAATATTTAGCCGTGAATGCATGAATGCAGGCGGATGAGGCGAATTATCTAACACTACTCACAGTTCTTTATTGTCCTCTAAAGGACTATCTCTAGTACTGCATCCTTCCAGCTTTTGTCTCACCATCCTGGAACTCATAAACATCTAGAAAGAAAATTCTGTGTAAGAATCCTAACTCCATAAATATACTTTGCATTCATTTATTACTTTTTGAGGCTCTATAACTTAATTCTATACATATATATTTATATGTATCGTTCTTTTACTTATTTTATTATTCTAATTTATAATTGATAATAAAGCATTCTAATTATTTAGTAAGTAATATTTTTATAGTAATAATAACAATGATAATAATAATAATATTCCTACTACTAATAATAATAATAATACCTAAAGTTTTAGTCGTTACTACTTATTAAGAATATAACTCATTGAATTCCTCTTTTATTGAAAATTCGGCAGCATTTCCTCTATAAACGGGACTATCCAAATTATCATATATTTCACAAATTCACACACAGCCCATCCATCGGGCAGATTCATAACAACTGATCCCATCCGCCATAACCATCATTCATCCGTTAATTCAATTTACACAGTTCATTATAATTAATTGTTCTACAACTATTTATTTGTTAATAAAATTCCTAAAATTTATTATTAGCTAGGAATTTATCTTTCAGTACCAACCTTATAGTTAATAATTAATATTCATGAAATATATCTAACAATATCTAATTTAATCTATTTAAATACTTAATTAAATTCTTTAATTAATTAATTCGGGATTTATTCAAAAATTGCGAATTAAGCTTTAGAGTGTACCGATTGAAAATCGGATTTGATTTCCGTGATCCGCGCGAAGAGGAGAACATTCTGCCTTTGAAGTCCTCGCCGGCCGGTCCGCCGCCGTCGCCGCCGTGCACGGTGCCCGGCAAATGCCAAACAGCCTAGAAATTTGCAACGTATACACCAAAATGTTCGAAATCTCATAGGGACTCTGGATCTGTGTTCAAATTGAACTGAATGTGCCTTATTTGGCCGAAAGTTGCTTCGGCAGTGGCTTCGGCAGTTCTGTCATCCAAGTTTCATCGCCGGAATTGATGCAGGGAAAACGTCAAGCAAGTGAGGCGGAGTCAATTGAGTCCCTCAATTACACGTGAAGCCGTCGTAAACGGCGTGGGCTTCGCCGGAATCGTAGCTGCGTCGCTAAGAGGGAAAGGAGACAACGTTCACGCTAGTCGAGGTCCGATCGAAGCGTGGGAACTCCACAAAGTGGATCAGCGTCGCCAGGGGAGTCGATCGCTGCCTCCTCTACATCGGATGGTGGTCGGAAATGAGGAGAGGGAGGAGCGGCGTCACTGCTCCTTGTGTGCGCGAAGAAGATTAATAATCATAATAGTAGATGTTTAAGATAATTAATTCACGTGGTAACCACACTCATATTTATATATTTAAAATACATTAATAGTTAGGGCTCTAAATTCGTTCTTGAAAATTTCTACAGGTTCTCAACCCGATAATTCCGATAATGTGTTTTGGGCTTGAGCCCAACTTGCAGATTAGGCCCAGATTGTAATTGCTCAGTATTTATAGCCCATACGTTCCCAAATTCAGATTTTTGATTTATTAAAAATTTAAAAGTTCGTCCTCGAATTGAATATAGTGGGAAAGAATAAGAATGGACGCAGGGGGAAATTTAAAGTCACAAGAAATTGCTTCCAATACCAAGGAGACAGCTCAAAAGCGAAAATACAAATCGAGGAAAGGCAGCGAGTGGGGTATTCTGATTGTACTTCTACCGCCAATTATCATATTTCGAATAAAATTTCATTCAATCTATATAGTACCACCTAGCTGAAGCTTATAAGAAACTTTATTACCGAAATCTCCAATACTATTATCGAGCAGTTACTGAAATCTTTAGAAAATCGTTCTTTAAATATCTTTCAATTAACCGAGTCTAGCAATAAATGCGTAATAGTATTAATAATTTCATTTGAAAATTAACTTTTATTACACATTCGTTTATGAAAACCAAATATCATATTTACAAAAGCAAAACACTGTGAAATTCAATTTATTTATAAGAAGAATTGATTCATTTAATTTTCATATGTTATGATCGAATCATTTGCTAATCAAGGTTGAAAAATTGTTATTTTAATCCAAAATTTTTAAGGAAATTCTCTTGTAATTTTCGTTGTTTTCTAGTATCGCAAGACGATTCGAGCTCACCCTAGTCGTTCTGTTTATACAAGTTCTATTTTTCTTATAATATTTCTATCGTCCATTAGTGCAATGATTTCAATTAGCTCATTTACTAAGAACATCCCTGCACTATTAGTTATCTTACTCTATATGGATCTTCACACTTCCTATTTAACCGACCGTCCCTCCGTCTAATGCTTATTTCTTAAATTATCTTAACATTTATCATTAGAAGTTGACTTTTATAATGACCTCTAATTTCACTTAGGTTGCTTATTGATTCATCCGAAGGATATTGAAGCATACTTATTAAATATTCCTTCCACTCAGTTTCTTTATACTACGAATCATGATTTTTCATGGCTCATCCGATCACTATCGTTTCACCTAATATTTATTAGTTCAGTAACAGTTCTCAAGTTCTAACCTAACACTGTCTTACAATTTCGACATCACACCACTTAAGTAGACATCAATAACTTACTTTCTTTCGCCCAACTCTGTGTAAATAATTTATTCGTTTCCTTATGAAATTTTAATTTATACCCTAATGGTGAAATAATAGCAAGGCCCTAATTCATATTTTTAATACATAAGCTAATTATTTAATTTTCCATTCAAGTTTTAAAATATAGTATCAATTTATCTATCTTCTCTTTTATTCTTTAGTCTAGCAAGGTATTTATGACTTCCTTAAATTTATCCATTTCATCTTATCATTTCTAGTTTCTCAGGTTAGCACATTGCCCCCTGGTGTTATTATCTACACGTCGACTTAGTTCATATCTTTCATCCCTTCGCTGGCATAAATTTTTATCAATTACCTAACCATTCGCTTCACTAAATTCTTTTGTTCTCTTTTCTGTACGGATTTACATTTTATTAATTTTTAATATTTATCGAAGACCCCAGAAAAATTAATTGCCACATGTTTAAATTGTATTTTATTAATATATCTTTAACTTCAAAACATCCCCTAGAGTTGACTGTTTCTCTTATGATCTAGCAACTACCCAAAAGTTTAAATTTAAATATCACGTCTCTCTAGTTCTAATTTGTCACAAGTCATTATAGTTTAAAAGGCATAGTACTAAAAATTTCAGTTCTTACCGTATCTATCTCTAAGTTTTATTGATTTGTGTTTCTTATTCTTGAGAAAATTTCTACCTCATTAGATTCATTTGTACTAATAGTCTACAATACTAGCTATCACATGTGAATTTCATCGAATGTGTCTACTAACTAAGGACTTTTGAGCAATTTAAAAGTCCTCATTTACTAATATATCCACTATACATTGTTTCACCGATATAAATTATTAGATTAATCGTTTATTTAGAAATTTAACTAATGAGTTAACAACTATAGCTTAGATTGACCATCTTATGGGTAACTGGCTATTTAAAAACTTTCAAAATAGTTTTTCCTTTCCACTTTTAAAAACATCGGCATGTCACTCACACAAAACCTTGAAATTTCTTTTAATAGAAATTTGCATTTACTTTTATTTCATTTCAAACCCAATCTCAATCGTGGTATAAAAATATTTTCATGAAGTTTGAAAATCAATACTCATTGTACTTTCTAAAACCTTTTGCTATTTAATAAAAATGAATTGACTATCTCCACGAGGACAATCTAAGTCATCTAGTTCAAAGTCTACTATTTCATATTTCATCCCAAGAACATTCTAACCTCCATCATTACTGTTCCTTTTGCTGTTACTAGTCTATCAAGTAAATTGATCCACACTTTAAAATTTGTTCCAAAATTTACCTTTATTATTATTTTATTATTATTATTTATTTTTTTTATTGATTTATTATTTATTATTTATTATTTATATTTATATTATGATTTTATTATTATTATTATTATTATTATTATTGTTTTGTATACATGTTTCTTACAGCTGAACTTTACTTCTTTCCCGATTTGTTTCTGATTATTTATTCTAGTATTTCACAGTAGATAAATTAACTGACCGTATTATCATCATCAACCTTTATATATATATATATATATATATATATATATATATATATATATATATATATATATATATTTACTATTTAACATCCCCTAGTTTTTTTTTTTTTCTTTCTTTTATCTTCCATATCTTTTTAGTGTACCCAATCTCATTTAAGTCTTATCCGTAAAAGAGTTTAATGATGGGCACATGAATTTATGACGTAAAACCATCATTCTATCTTATTCTGATTTTTCAATCTCTACTTAATTATTATAAATTGTGTTTGACCTTTATCCTTTTTCAAGTGTTATTAAATCTTTATTTCATTCTATTTAGCACCTCGATCTAACTTTGTACTTAATTCTTTAACGCAGATTTTATACAATTTTTTTTTTTTATTTACTTAGATTCATAAACAGTATTAGCCCTTTAAGTATCTTACATGTGCTAGGAACTTAATTATATAATGTCTAATAAATTTATTACAAACTAGACTTTCACCTTATTAATTTTTTTGATTATACCAACTATCCCTTAATTACACATTAGTTCCATAAGTCTATTATCGATTCAATCTAATTGCTCATTTTATTATCATAGATTCATAATTATTTCATGGTTTATCATTTCTTCTATTAACTATTAGTCAATCTTTTCCAGATTAATCAAATTTTAACTTCACAACTTTTACCCAATTATTCTCTAACCACTTTTGATTCTATATTAAAACACCCAAAATCTTACCCTTCATACTAATTGTGCAAAGAAATTTTTACCCACTTCTTTATTATATTCAGTTATTCTGCCTCACCTCAATATGACCTATCCAGTTAAAAATGATTTCTTCTTATTTAATTACATAATTAATTTACCTTTGTCTTTTATTTTACTTTAATTACGCTATTTAAATTCTATATGTTGAGATTCATTTCAATCCATACTTTTATTGTACTTCGACACAATTTATCATTTCTACGTCTTACTGTATTTTATTATTCCAATAAATCTCTATTCTCCTTAATATTATACTTGAGCAATTTACAAATGTTCGCTTTTTTACATTAACATTCATGAGTTTCACCTTGGTAAATTTAGGATTTCTTATCTAGTATGATTATTTGTCCTAGATCCTACTTTTCTAACACTTAATTTAATTTTAATTATAATTTCCACTTTTTTTTTTCCTAACAGTAACATTTTAGAATTTGATTTCTATATTAATTGACATTATCATTCAAATTCATATTCCATACCATTCATTATTAATTGATCATTATTGATTTCTGTAAGCCTAATTTAGTCCTCGGGATAGACAATATTATAAAATAAATCAATCATGCAATCATTGTGAATAATTTAAAATTCTAAAATCAAATAAATTTTTGACATGCCGACAGAACAATCAAACCAAACAAGTAATTGCAATTTCAAAACAATTTCCAATAAGCAAATAATAAAACTTTTTTCTCAAACCAAAGTTCAAATAAACCCATTTAAATAATTTTTGAAGCAGTGTCTCTTGTCGAATCATGGTGTACTGGGTGATCAGGCCATTACACCAATTTCCAACTGATCTTCTGCTTCAAAATGGATGGAGGGGATTTAGCAAAACTCAAAATATTTATTGTATAAACATCAGTTACCCAGACCCTTTTACAACTCACTATTATTTATGCACCTTTTATTCTCATACTAAGTTTCATATAGATTTCCTTCCATCCTTGTGCACGATGCGTCCACCGGCACTAAAATGGAATTCAATCCAGATTACACCTCCTTTGTTGGTTACGGCCGATCCCAACATAGGAGCTCTATGTTTAATTTCCTATGTTCCGCAATTGATTCCTACGGCCCAACTTATGCTCTGATACCAACTTTGTCACGACCCATTTTCATGGACCGGACCGGCACTAGGACCTGGGTGGGCCTAAGGCCCCCGAAGCCCGTAGTAAGCCTGTATTACTTAAACTCACATTCTATTCACAATTGTGGATTCAGGCCCAATAATTTATCTTACAAACATATCCAAGTACAATTCATATATTAAATGTCTATACTCTATTTATTCATTTACAACCCAGTTGGAATACAATTGCGGAACTCTACTCCATAATTCGCTATCCTTTGCATTTACACATTCAATAATTATTACTCCTACCGATCCGTATCCCGTTCATTTGTTTAAACTCCAGGATTCTTCTTTCCATCTATTACCTGGGGAGGTTGGAGGGGGGGGTGAGTACTAGACTCAGTGAGCAGGATTAGATAACCCTCTCACCCCACACACTCATACAAATGCTAAAATATATATATATATATATATATATATATATATATATTTTTTTTTTTTTTTATGTGGTCACCCGTTTAGTTATATGATCATGCAGTTTGGCACACAAATGGCAATACAACAGCAATCACAGTTATTATCACCTTCATATAATCACATCACGTGGAAATTAGTCAGTGGAGTCACCGAAACCCGATGAGCCGTCCTCACACATGGCCCATCCACTCACATGTGCACCAGGGAGCCAATCCTCCATTCTGGCTGACCGGTATAATCCTCACACGACCGGTCCTCTTATTATTTTTCCATTCTCTTTTCTCTCTCTCTCTCTCTTTTTTATACCGATAGGCGGCATCCCGGTCGTCTCCCTCAAATCTAGATCATCAGGCACACACAACAGGAGGCCACCCTGCGGGCAGCGATCAAATCTAGATCATCAGGTGCGCCCAAAGAGGCTACTCTGCGGTTTCCATATCATACAGAACAGAACAGAACAGTAGGTGCACACGGGGGCGCCGATCTCCCATTTACCCGGCTAACAGAAATCAGAATCAAGATCCATATAGCAGTAACAGAATATAACAGAAATCAGAATCAGGATCCGTATAACAGATACAGTCTCACAAACCCATGGTGACCCACTTCATCCCAATTCCACACAAACAAGGAACAGCAATATCACATCACAAATAATCAAGCAATATTTAATGTCAACACATAGTGCATCACAATATGGCAATAATGCATGATAATATTTAGCCGTGAATGCATGAATGCAGGCGGATGAGGCGAATTATCTAACACTACTCACAGTTCTTTATTGTCCTCTAAAGGACTATCTCTAGTACTGCATCCTTCCAGCTTTTGTCTCACCATCCTGGAACTCATAAACATCTAGAAAGAAAATTCTGTGTAAGAATCCTAACTCCATAAATATACTTTGCATTCATTTATTACTTTTTGAGGCTCTATAACTTAATTCTATACATATATATTTATATGTATCGTTCTTTTACTTATTTTATTATTCTAATTTATAACTGATAATAAAGCATTCTAATTATTTAGTAAGTAATATTTTTATAGTAATAATAACAATGATAATAATAATAATATTCCTACTACTAATAATAATAATAATACCTAAAGTTTTAGTCGTTACTACTTATTAAGAATATAACTCATTGAATTCCTCTTTTATTGAAAATTCGGCAGCATTTCCTCTATAAACGGGACTATCCAAATTATCATATATTTCACAAATTCACACACAGCCCATCCATCGGGCAGATTCATAACAACTGATCTCATCCGCCATAACCATCATTCATCCGTTAATTCAATTTACACAGTCCATTATAATTAATTGTTCTACAACTATTTATTTGTTAATAAAATTCCTAAAATTTATTATTAGCTAGGAATTTATCTTTCAGTACCAACCTTATAGTTAATAATTAATATTCATGAAATATATCTAACAATATCTAATTTAATCTATTTAAATACTTAATTAAATTCTTTAATTAATTAATTCGGGATTTATTCAAAAATTGCGAATTAAGCTTTAGAGTGTACCGATTGAAAATCGGATTTGATTTCCATCATCCGCGCGAAGAGGAGAACATTCTGCCTTTGAAGTCCTCGCCGGAGTCTCGCCGCCGGTCGCCGGACCGCCGCCGTCGTCGCCGTGCACGGTGGCCGGCAAATGCCAAACAGCCCAGAAATTTGCAACGTATACACCAAAATGTTCGAAATCTCATAGGGACTCCGGATCTGTGTTCAAATTGAACTGAATGTGCCTTATTTGGCCGAAAGTTGCTTCGGCAGTGGCGAAGCCACTGCCATTCATGGCAGTTCTGTCATCCAAGTTTCATCGCCGGAATTGATGCAGGGAAAACGTCAAGCAAGTAAGGCGGAGTCAATTGAGTCCATCAGTTACACGTGAAGCCGTCGTAAACGGCGTGGGCTTCGCCGGAATCGTAGCTGCGTCGCTAAGAGGGAAAGGAGACAACGTTCACGCCAGTCGAGGTCCGATCGAAGCGTGGGAACTCCACAAAGTGGATCAGCGTCGCCAGGGGAGTCGATCGCCGCCTCCTCTACATCGGATGGTGGTCGGAAATGAGGAGAGGGAGGAGCGGCGTCGCTGCTCCTTGTGTGCGCGAAGAAGAAGAAGAAGAAGAGAGGAAAAGAAAAAGAAAGAGAAAGACGGTTCTAGAGAAGTTTGGGCCATTCCGGTTCGATTCGAATCGGTTTGGTCCAAATCAATCATTTGGCCCGATTTTGCTTGATTTACGGGGTTTACACATCCAGTTTAGTTTATTTTTTATTGTTTTATTTAGGTCCTATAACATTTCTTCAATTTACTTAATTTTAAGATTAATAATCATAATAGTAGATGTTTAAGATAATTAATTCACGTGGTAACCACACTCATATTTATATATTTAAAATACATTAATAGTTAGGGCTCCAAATTCGTTCTTGAAAATTTCTACAGGTTCTCAACCCGATAATTCCGATAATGTGTTTTGGGCTTGAGTCCAACTTGCAGATTAGGCCCAGATTGTAATTGCTCAGTACTTATAGTCCATACGTTCCCAAATTCAGATTTTTAATTTATTAAAAATTTAAAAGTTTTGAAAATAAAAATTCAGGGTATTACAGAAACTAATATAAGTAATCCAATTAAAAATTATTATATAATTTTAATCAATCAATAAAATTAAATTTTTTCTAATTAGAAAGGATTAAATTATTTTTAATGATATTTTTAATCAACCAATAAAATATCAATAAAATTAACAATTTTCTAATTAGAATAAGACTAAATTATCCTTAATAATGTTTTTAATCAATTATTAAAATTAAAAATATGTAAGTGTACGTACCACAAAAAGAAGATATGATTGCAAACTCAATAATTTTAAATTGATAAAAGCTTTATATAATAATTCTTAATACAAAAGTAATAAATTCTTGATAGTCAAAAGTAATTAAAACTAAACATATATATATAGTATTATGATATAACGAAATCTTAATTAGAATGATATTAATGGACAAATTCCTAATTAGAATAAGATTGAATTTATAATATTAAATTGGATAATTTAACATTAATGATATTAAATTCCTAATCAGCCAATAAAATTAAAGTATTAATTGGATAATTTTCTATTTAGAATTAGATTAAACTTCATAATAGAATTTAGATTCAAATAGAAAATTAACATAACTAATCAAAGTTAAACTACTTTTATTTTTCAACAAACAAAATAAAATTTTCATCATTAGAATATGACTAAATTATCCTTGATGATATTTTTAATTAACCAATTAAATCAAAAGTTCATAGGGGCATTTTAGGAACTCAATGTTATCCATTCGTATTTTTATACAGATTAGCAACAGAATTTTTATCCATTGCTAAAGTAAATTAACTAACATTTTGCATATATTAATTGTCAAGAGAATACAAATTTCAATTAACTAATACAAACCATATTCACAAAAGTCAATGAGTTTATTCTAATGTTTTTCAAATTAATGAATTTATTTATTCAAAAGTAAGTTATCTTTATTTTTTCAACCAATAAATTAAAATTCTTAAAGTTTTATGTTCTTACCATATATATCTTATATAATATATAATTTTATCCAATAGAATTTATATTTAAATAGAAAATATATATCCTTAATAATTAAATTAGCTTTATTTTTTAACCTATAATTTATCAATTTAAAAAAAATTAATTCAAATATAATCAATTTAATAAATAAAAAAAATCTAAACTCCAGAGAATTTTCGCTTATACTAAATATAGAAAAATATAAATTTATATTTAAATTATATAGAATTCATTTAGACCAAATAAGATTCATATAAAATCGTTAATATTTCATAGGACCTATGAATAATCACAAAAATTTTAATTTTTACATGTTTGGCCAAATAAGAAAATCATTATATGATATTATAAAGAAATTTTGCTTCACATCTTTAATCAAGTGGCTTTACTTAATAAAATAAGTTATAACTTTTGAAACTAATTTTAGGTAGTTGAGAATACACGATCACTTTAATTTAAAATTACACCGAATTAAATCAAAATTAAAGTGAATTTTCAAAGTGAAAATAGCCTCCAATTAAATATAACTCAAAATATAATTAGTTCAATTGGTTTTACATGCACTTTTAGGTTGGTCAATTTAAACCTTTCACTAAAAATAAAAACTGAATAAAAAAAAATTCAATTTATCTGTGCAAACTAAAAATCAACCGAAATCAGTTTTACCCGATATTTTAATATCCTTAAAATTAGAAAAAATCCCTAAAATTACAAAGGGCTATAAATTCTCTTTTGTTGAAGAAATCTTAGACCATTAATTAATATAATATTTAATTAATTAATGTAATAATAATATTTTTGAACATATTGAATAACTCCAACTAAGTGCAAAATTGACAAAGTATATTGTAGAATTATTTTCTACTTACCATTCTCTTTCTCTCTCTATTCTTAGTTATCTGATATGAGATAAATGGTTTAAACGTGTATATATATTTCACACAAATATATTCAAGGAAAGATTAAAAGCAATATCAAATTTCACATAAACTATTAAATCAATTAAATATTTATTATTCTTATTATTGTATAAGATTTTTTTACCTTTATTGCCATAATCCAATTATTTCTAAGAGTATTATAAAGGAAAAATATCACATATTCTTTTTTATAATAAAAAAATATTAGGTAACTATTTTATATCTTGGAGAATCGTCTATAAGAAAAAGAAAGTGAAGGAAAATATTAATTAAATATTCTCATATACACCACTTTATCATTTATTATTTTTTCCATAGAAAGAACTAAAAAAATTAAATAACAGAATATTTATATGTAATATAATTTCAAAAATTTATATTATAAAACTTATTCTACTTGAAAATTTATTTTTAAAAAATATATCAAATCAAATCATACAAACATAAAGAAAAAAGAGTATCAATAAAAAAATACATTTTTTCTATGTTTATCTCTCTCCTAAATAAAATACTTTAAATTATATTTAAAATGAAATCAAATAAATAATAAATTCAAAAAATAAAATATAAAAATTTCAAATGTCTTATTTATCATATATATTTATTAAAAAATAAATTATATCCAATCAACTGTAATTTTTTAATTAGCCATCATTAAGAGTATTTTAGAACATTTTAAATTTTATTAAGGGTGATATAAGTAATCGCATTATTCCTCCTCATTCCCACTTTTATATATAATATAAATTATATATATAGTTAAATCTAATTATTAAATTGTGTCTTTGCTATAAATGGAACAATTTAATTTCGTCCATTGCAATTTCTTTGGATAGCATAATTAGTAGCATCATAGAAGCAACTAGTTAAGTTAATAAGTCAACATTTGTTTTGTTAGAATTTCAAAAAATAAAAAAAAAGAGAGAAAAATGTTAGTTTTTGACTTTTTGTTACAAATTTACAATTATATCAGTTAGTTAATTTGAATTTTATTTCAAGTGACAAATCAAGTCTGACTTTAAAATTACATATATAGACACACAGAAAAAAGAAGAGAAAAACAGCAAAAAAAAAAAAAAAGAAAAGAAAAGAGAGGAAATTATAGCTTAAAAAATTGAAAAGAGCTTTGTTGTAGATGTTCCAAGTAGCGCATTTGATTCTGGCGCAACAGAAGAGATCTCTTCTTTCCACTTCGCATGCAAATGCACCATCTGCTTATTCATCATTTTATTTACCTAACAAATTCCAAAGTTCATCATGAAATAAAAATCTTGTTAATTAGATCTGAAGATAGATATTAAAACTTACCTTCAGAAAGCAATTCCATTCACTAATTTCTTCTTCTTCTTCTTTGGTAAGATATGCAGGTGTTGTTGATACTTCTTTTCAGCCTTGGATGTCCTTCACCTTCAATCAGCTTCACCAACCAAGCAGGTTTTCTTGTTCTGAACACAAGGTATCCCATTGCGAGACCAAACACTGCTCCAAATGCATATCCCGTGAAAACAGATTTCCATCCAAATCCATTTTCATCAGAGTTTGAATCTTCTTCGCCTGATGGGGTCGTGACTCGTTGCCTTTCACCAGAATTACAAGCCTTTTGCAGTGGAAATCCACACAGTCTTGTGTTTCCTTCATACGAGCTATTATCAAATGTGTTGAACTGAGGGCCTGTAGGTATGGATCCTTCAAGTTGATTATGCGAAACACGAAATACTTCGAGGGATGTCAAAGTTGCCAATTGGATCGGAATCCTTCCAGTAAGATTATTTGAAGAGAGGTCTAAAGTTTCCAGATTGGTCAAATTTCCTATTGATGGTTCAATATTGCCTGTGAGATGATTATGGGACATGTTGAGCTGCTTAAGTGCTTTAAGCTTTCCAATTGACTTGGGAATTTTTCCTGTGAAGTTATTACCTGACAAATTAATGGTTGTTAAAAGAGTTTGGATTTTCACCAACTCAATTTCCAATCCTTTCAATATCAAGCTCACAGAATAATCATAAGAGGAGTAGTTTTGTGATCCCATGTATGTCATATTCTGATCAACATTGATCATTGCATCGAAATTATTGAAATAATATGAAGGCAAAGGTCCGCTGAAATTGTTGTTGGAGAGGTCCAAAATCCGTAGCTTGGGAAACAGATAGTTGGCAATGGAGTGGCTTTTCACCAAACCATGGAGTCTATTGGATCGTAGCTGTAGAATCTGCAACTTTTGAAGAGTTTGTAGAAAATAAGGGAATGTGTCCTCTATCTCATTGTTGCCCAAATCTAAAATTTCCAATTCTTTACAATTGGAAATAGACGTTGGGATTTTCCCTTGCAGTTGGTTGCCCTTGAAATTCAAATATTTCACGTTACTGCCTTCTGAAAATACTTGAGGGAGAACTCCATTAAAGTTGTTCACACCCAGATGTAATACTGAAAGGCTACTGCTGAAGTTTCCCAAACATTGTGGAATGGGACCACTGAAATTGTTACTCGACAGGTCGAGGATTCCGAGTGATTTTAACTCACAAACTGCAGAAGGAATTTCTCCTGTTAATTTCTCATTTAATGAAAGAATGAGAACCATCAAGTCCACCTGATTGAAAATTGAGCTTGGAACTGTGCCAGACAACTTGTTATGACTCAGATCAACAAGTTCTAATGTATTATTATGTTTGAATTGACATACTTGACCAGTGAGCAAGTTATTAGACAAACTTAAGTACACAAGGCTGGAGAGCCTGCAAATATCTGAAGGAATTGGACCACTAAAATTATTGTATGAAAGGTACAAAAATCGGAGTTGGTTACATTTTCCAATGAAGGATGGAATTGGACCATTGATATTGTTGCTTTCCATAAGTAAATAGGACAGCTGGCTAAGGTTTCCAAATGAGGGAGGAATTGGGCCACTAAAATTATTGTATGAAAGGTCCAAGGAATAGAGTTTCTCAAGTTTTCCAATTGAGGATGGAATTTGACCAGTGAAATTATTACCTCTAAGTTCCAATACAACGAGTTTGGATAGATTACCAAACAATTCAAGATTAGACCCTATAAAATTGCAACTATTGAGTTGCAGTACTTGCAACAACTTCAGATTCTTGAAGAATTCATTTTTTAAATAAACCGGAATTTTAGTCGAAGAAAGTGACAAGTAGCTGAGTGAGATACTCCAATTTGATATAAAAGTGGAGCTAGTGAGACCTTCATTCGATGATAAATCAAGGACTTCAAGATTTGGAAGCTGAATTATATTATTTGGAAATTTTCCTCTTAATCCAGAATATGAAAGTGTGAGAGATGACAAAGAAGAAGATAAATTGATAAATGAATTAGGTGAAGCCAAAGAGAGGTTTGTACTCCTCAAGTCCAAATCTTGCAACTTGGTAGAGTTTCCAACAAGCTTATTAAAGCTAGTAGTTGTTTGTATTGAAAGACTGTTCTCGGAAAGATCAAGAGAAATCAAATTAGACAGTTTACCGATTTCTAATGGAATTTGACCAACGAAATTATTAGACGATAGGTCTAACTCAGTGAGTTTTGATAAATTACCAAACAATGCAAGATTAGACCCTATGAAATTGCAATTTTCAAATTGCAGTGATTCCAAAAAATTTAGATTTTTGAAAAATTCATTTTCTAAATATACTGGAATTTTAGTCCCAGAAAGAGACAAATGGTAGAGTGAAAGACTCCAATTTGATGTTGGAAAAGAGCCATTGAGGCCTTCATTGTACGCTAAGTCTAAGACTTCGAGATGTGAAAGCTGAACTAAACTGTCTGGAAATTTCCCTCTCAACCCAGAAGATGAGAGTCTGAGGGATAACAAAGAAGTAGATAAATTGCTAAAGGAATTAGGAGAAACGAAAGACAGGTCTGTATAGCTTAGGTCCAATTCTTGCAATTTGGTTAAGTTTCGAATAAGCTTGTCAAAAGTAGCAGTTGTTTCTAATGTCAAACCAAAGTTAAGGGAAAGATCAAGAGAAACCAAATTGGATACCTGACCGATTTCTAATGGAATTTGGCTATCAAAGTTTGAATAATTTAGATTAAGGTGTGTCAAGCTCAACAAATGGCCAATTTGAGACGGAATTATGGAGCCTCTGAAATTATTGCTAGAGAGATCTAGTCTTTGAAGATGATGAAGAGCAAAAAGAGAATTATTAGAATGAAAGTTACCGTAAAGCATACTGCTAGAAAGGTTAAGCCCAATCACATAGCTAGTATTAAAGTCACAGCTGACACCATCCCAAAAGAAGCAACTATCCGTGCCCTCTTTCCATGAATCTGTCTTGGGATAAGAATTAATAAAAGGATGATAACTCCCGTTAATGGAGAAGGAGTTTTTGAATTGGAGCAAGGCATTGCTTTGATCAAGCCGGCAAACTACATTTGAGAAAGGGGAATTTGTAATATTTGAAGAAAGAGATTGAAAATGGAAGTGAAATAGAAGGAGGCAGAGAAATTGAAAATGCCACAGTAAGCAACCAAAACCCATGTTCTGTGTTTGCCAAATTTAATTATGATCAATTTCAGCATATATCACTCCCTATTTATAAACCACATGATTCCCTATTTGTTTGAATCATGATAATGTTCTCTCTCCTTTTTTTTAATTATTTTAAAACATTCGCTCTTTAATTTCTACCACTGTAATTCTATTCTATTTTTATTGTTATTATAATTTACACTATACTTTGTTTTATAATTTCTTTTAATAATTAGAATACTTTACTCTAATTATTTTTAACAAAAGTGGATTATATAGATCGGTGGAGTTGAAATCTCATGATTGATGATGAATAATTAAGAAATTTAAATTTTATCTTTTAGAAATTATACGGTGGTTTCTATTTCTACGCTATCGATCTTTTTCTCAAGGTTTTTCATTTTTCTTTTTGAAGAATCCTCAAGGTTTTTTAAAAAAAAAAAAGAATTTAGAATAATAAGCTAGACTGATGTTTTTCGTATTTTTTTACACCTCATAATTAAAACCAAAATAAAATGAAAGTACATCCAAGAAGGCAATAACTTTTCGATGCTTGCATGCATGCACCATATCTAGATCCGGTGCATGACCTCATTTATAGACCAAACAAATAAAATTAGGAATTTTTTAAAAAGTATTTCACTTATAACCCTCTAATTAAAAAAGTCAATCAACAAGTGAATAGGTGAGCCTGAGAACGACTAGATATTAAAGTGTTGTGTCAAATTCAATCACTATCCGAAGACTTATGCAAGTCTTTCTTTGCCTCTAAATTTTTTGATAAGTTAACGATTATGCTACGTTTTCGTTACGGTTACGGTTATGCATATGTAATATAAGCCTTCCTACTTAAATATTCGTAGATCATATTTCCTCCAAACTACAGTTTTTTAATGAATATGATATTTAAAATCTATAAATTAAGAAATTCGTTGGTTTGGACAATGTCCGGATGTGACTTTCGAAGTAGATTAAAAAAAAGAAAAACAAAAGCAGAGAAAAATGTTGGTTTTGACAATGATTACGATCGAATTGACAATTACATTAAGAAAAACGATGATTTAATTACTATAACTTAGAGGTACATTTCTTATTGTCAATTGACAATTACAATTACATTTTTTATTGTCCATGAAATGAATAGATAATTAAAAACTTAGAGGTCCATAAAATAAATCAATCAAATAAATACTAAGGAATTAAAAAAAAAATTAACATCTTTAGCTGCTACCTGCTAGTTAAAATAATGAGAAATTGTTAATTTTTTTTTTTCTATAATTATGTTTGGATATAATGAAATAAAGAAAATAAATTTATTTTTCATTTAATTGAAAAAGTAAAATTCTAGAGGAACCACTCCCTTGGTGGGTGTTGCAATAGCTCTATTTATGATATTTCTATCTATTATTTTAATATACTGATAAATTAATTGATTTATGAATTAACCATAGTATAAATTTCAGATTACGAAAAATCATACTATAAATTAATCAGATATATAATTAGCAGAAAATTTTTACAAATTTTTAAAGAAATACAAATAATTCAATAATAAATTATATTATTCAATCCCCTTCTTCCTCTCAGTCGGCACAATTATGGATTTATAATAGTCATGTTTTTTTTTAAAAAAAAAATTTTGTTAAAAAAGAAATATATTTAAGCCATCTTTTTGTTCGTTTGCAATCAAGGCATAATGTTTAATTTATTTAAATTGCTTCTTCCACGAGTTGATTGCAGCAAGAATCAATGAATGCATGAAGATAACCCTACTTGTATTTTTAATGAAGGAATAGTCTTGTCTAGTCAATGATTTTGATAATGCACTGTTGCTTCTATTATTTGATTAGGTCTTTCCAATTATTAATATAACCAATCTTGACTTAATTAAGCTATAATAAACAAACAAATATGTTTTGGAATTTTGGGATTTTAAGCAATTGGAAGAAAGGAATCCTATATTCCAAGTTGTCTCAAGACAAATTAATTAAATTCAAAACATATATACTTCTTAATTAGATTAAAAATTATATGTTTATATAGTTTGTATTTTATGCAATGTGTATTTCACGCTCCGTTTTTGTTATTCACAAAAAAAAAAAAAATAAATAAATAGTTGCAAACCTTTACCGTGGATTATAGAATCTTTTCTTTTAAATCGTTATTAAAATTGTAAATATAAGTTGTGTTTGCCAATAGCATTCGAATTAACTTTTAGAGATTAAGATAACGTTTTATAAAAAGATAACCCGTATAATGTTTAGCTTTTAACATTTTGTATATGAAAAGCTATTTAAACAGCTAATAGTTAAGCGTTACAAAAAAAACTAATAGCTATCAAAACAACTAATTTTGCCGAGCCAACCCATAATTATCTTTAGATTTATCAAAATTTAGTTGTAAATTAATAAAAAATTGAAATAGAAATTTTCCGGACCCACATAGAGGCCAACTTATATATTTCCTGTGGTGCAAAAGACAAGACACATGGTCACAAAAGTTAAATGTATGTATGTGTGTAGGTACATTATCTTCCCTTTAAAAAACAAATAAGCTAATATAGGGTATCTTATTCCAAGGATGACTGGAAAAAGAGAGACTGTTAATTAAGTGCATCTCCACTTGCATTTCTCTTTCTTCAACATTTATATTGTACTTACAAGTTAATTTCATATTGATTTTCATTTAATTGTAAGAAGAGAATTGTATGTCACTGAGCTTCATAAATTTGAAAGAAGGCAGGTTAATTTTTAACTACGGCCTAAGACAGATCAAAGAATTTTAAAACTATTTCTACATGTACTGACATCAACTCATCTGAATCTTTAAGAAGGAGAACAGTGATTCTAAGTTATTTTATTCACTAAGAGTCATCAGAAATTATAGTATTACATATATAAATGCTAAGAAACTGACAATAATAAGATCTAAATCTAACATTCACCTTATAGTTTCATATTTATCATAGAACAAGATATTACTTTCAAATTATAATAAGTTTATCAATACACAGATAGAAGTGCGTTAGTTATATGAACATCAAAATTTAAAATAAAGATTATTTTTGATGGAAAATAAACAATTGCATAAACAGTTTCAACAAAAAAAAAATTCACCACATTGATTAATTTTATTGCATCTTGAAATACATAGTGCATAGCTTTTAAGTGCTGCAGATTTTTTTAAGTGAACTTCTTTATTAAGAGCAGTCCTGCAAAAATTAATTAAGTCTTAAACTAACTTAAAGAAATGATTTTTTTAAAAATCCAATAATATTAAATATAATCCCGACATTCTGTCAATTTTTATCTTTCTTAATTATTCAGGAATCCAATGATATTAAATTTTATAATTTCCTAAATAAGGAAATTTATTAATTTTCTAAATTTTTTGTCTTTACCAAATAGTGTAACGTTACACGCCACGACCAACATAACCGTCAAACACGGTCAGGTGAGAGGCAAACTCTTTTACAAACCTATCTGCCACGTGTAAAAAAAGAAAAACTCCAAACGAAGCCAACTGTACAAATAACCTACACACGTACCTGGTGGAACCCGCGCTCTAAAGCAGCGGCACGCCGATTTGTTCCGTTTTGGAGTGGGGAAACGGAGCGCCAGTGGTTTTGGGGAGAAGAAGGCGGTATAAAGGACGAGAGAGATTGAGGATATTAGACAGAAGAGGAGGAAAATTTCGCGAGAATAGTTAAAATCTCGCACGTTTTATCGGGGAGAGAGATTAGCTTCAGCTTTTTAATCAGGTCGTAACTCGGCTGCAAACGAGTCTGACTCGTTTCCTTCATTTGTCCAAAAAATTTTGTTCTTAATTGATGAAGCAACCCCAACCCGCCCGAGAAATGGGGCTTGGTACCATTGTTGGGTCATGCTCATTGTCCCTAATAAATGTTCCAACTTTTACCTTTTTCTTATCTCCCATTTTCAGGGACATACATTAATTTCAAATACTAACTGAAAATATGTATATAATGAACAATCATACAAAATATATCTTACATTTAGAATAAGCATCACACATGTTTATATTTTTCTTTGCCATTCATAAAACTAAAATTTTAAAATTAGTTAATCATGTGATAAATCAACTATGATAATGAGGTTATTTAGTGTCTATTTGGTTCCATGATTATACTTAGGACAATTTCTTTTGAAGGACTCAAATAAAATTTTTTAAACTTTTAGAGGGATTAAATATAGTTTTTTATATTTTTAAGGATCAAAATATAATTTTGTTTAAATACCGCGCACCTTAGGTCCGTCCCTATTGAACTCCGCCTTTGATTATATAGTCAACATTTGGTAGCTACTAATTAGTGGCTATCTGTAAAAAGGCTCATGCAATAATTATAATTAATAAATTTCAATTTTTAATGTTTTTAAGTTAAATACTCCTTAATATTAAAACAGTATTCTAATTTTTGAATTATACAACCTTATTAACTTGCCCTTTGTTTGGATGTGTGTGTTCTTTTTTGAAGTAGGAAAATAACAATGTAAATTATCTAGTTAAAGGTATTTTTCCTTATTTAGAAAAGTGGAGGAAAATATTGATTTCACATATTTTTCACTCAGATCCACATGTTTTAAATTTCTCCAATTTGAAGAGAAAATAATAGAGAAAAGTGAAAACCTCACTTATTTTTATTAAATTATCCAAATACCTCAAATCAATTAACTAACTTTAACCTTCTTAAATAACCTACTAATTAAATGAGAATAAAATTGGCGATTTTTAATATAAATATTTTTTTTCTCTAAAACTTTCTCATTTTCAAACAAAACACCGAATGACAAATAACCATTGAAACAAAATTGATAATCCATTGTTATTTTCCTTCTCTCAATATTTTCTTTCATCTCGTTTGTAAACAGAGATTAGAGTTAAAACCCTAAACTCAAATTGTTTATCCCTCATTCAAACAAACTTTTAGGGTTTGTTCAAAATACAATCATATATATTGTTGACAAATTATATTGTAATGTTTAGGAAGAAGGGAACCTTGTATATCAAAATTCGAGAGGGACATAACCCCACTCTCATAGATTAAGCCTAAGTTGCAAGCAAATGTGTAACACTATTCGTTGATCGTCTAACACACTTCAGTTAACACACGAGATAGAACATTCAGAAAGTTATTCAAGATGACATTACAATCACAGAAAATCATATTGTTTGAATTAAACATGCTTTTATTTGCAGTTTAATAGATGATAAAATGCAGAGGAATTGGTGAAACCAAATAAAAAAATATGAGGCTTTGCAGGGTGGGCATGACCCAAAATGAATTTAGCAAATCAGAAGGAAGAACTATTGCAATTAAGTTGTTAAAAAATTGCAGTTCAGTTGCCCTCATTTGTTTTGGATTTCACTTGCTTTAGCAAAGGCCTAGTTCCATGAAAGTACTTGTTGAGGAAGAAGAACAATCCTTAATTGAAGCAAAGAGAAGAAAGAAAGAAGAAAGTCTTTGAAAAAAAAAAAAAGAAAAGAAAAGATATCTAACAATCTTTTGTGTTTAATCCTCATTTTCGCAGGTTGCTCAGGTTTAGACTCAATTGATTTGGATTAAAGTTTGATTATATTCAGTGTAGGAGGGATAGGATGTCAAGGGTGACCCCCAGTAATTTTTTTTTTTTTAATAATTCAACTCTAAATTTCTAAAAATTTTCAATTTTATTCCTTAAAATATAATACCTTTTAATTTAGCGCTTCCTAACTTTTGAAAAAAAAAAAATTTTTTGTCCCCCTTTGTCTTCAATCCTGGCTCCGCCATTGACTATGTCCATCGCTTTTGTTTGTTACAGTTTTGAGATCACTTTTTTTGTTTTTCAAGTATGATTTAATTGAAGTGAAATCAACATCGGATATCTTTTTGTTTGTAATCTATTGCAAGACCAGCAAAGAAGTGAAGTTAACATCAATTTTTCATTTTTGTCTTCAAAAATTTTGCTAAAGAGTTGTAAATTACGTGCAATTTGCATAGACCCTTTGAGACTTTTAAAAGTATTTAGAACCTGCAGGTGAGAATGGCTTGATTGAAGACTTGTTCAAGTCTTTGTTTGCCCCCAATCCTAAACTCCTTGATAAAGTTAGCCATTAGAGTCCAAACAAAAAGACTTGCACAAGTCTATCACAGGCTTTTTTGACGGCTCATATTTTCTCCAATCATAAATATTAACGAATATTGATATTTCAAGCCTTCAAAATTTTCCATTTCTCAGATGTGAAATGCTCTCGTCAGGGTGTGACATGGTCTATGACACGATAATACAATTTATTTAATATCAAAATTAAATGGATTAAGGTTGAATTTAAATAAGTTCGTGTCATAAACGAGTGATCCACATATGACACAAGTTTTAAGCGGATCGTGCTACAAATTGACTCATCTAATCCGTCTAACTATTTATTTTAAGATAAAAATGTAATTTATATATATATATAGACAGAGAGAGAGAGAGAGGGTTATGTGGGCTATACTTATTATAATTGTCGTGTTTTGATCCGTATATGATCCATTTAATTAAATTTGATTGACTTTTTTGACTCATATATGAGCTATTTAATTAAACGGGTTACACGAATTGTGTTCATGTTACTCGTTTAATTTTTGTGTCGTACTTATATTTAAATATTTGATACGATTATTAAGCATGTCGTATTTATATTGACTCTAATCGTATCACGTATTAGGAGGGTTCGTGTCCAACCCGACACGGCAACCTATTTTTACACCCCTAGCCACATTTTAGTTTCCACGTGGATCATAAGTTAAATTATTGGGAGTCAAACAATTATCAATTTTGTAACTTTAGTAACACCAGTATTAAGAATTTGCACGTTAAAACTCATTGTTCCTACTCGTTTTTTTATTTTTTCTAAATATAGTTTATTGATTTTTCTATAATATAATAAAAATGATAATAAATTATTGAATAAAAAATAAGTATATTAATTAGGTATTTTTAGTCAATATTTTATTGTAAATATTATAATATATATGTAGACAAAATGAATGAATATTGAAAAAAAAAATCAAAATTGAATGACAAAATAAAACTTTACGATTGAAACGATATGAAAAGTAAAAATAATCATAACTCAAGTAAAGTAATATCTTTAAAATTAAAAAGTAAAATGATAAAAGAAAAATTTTTGACATATAATAATAAACTCTATAGCCAAGAAAAATAAAATTATTATGGTGATTTTTTCTATAAGTATTAAACATTTATATTGGTAGTCTATAGTAAATTGGTATTTTAATAAGATTCCTAATTGAGTTATATTATCGTTCATAAATTATTCATAATTAAAATGTTACTCATATGTCTTATCTTCAACTATTTGAAGTACAATAATAAATTTAAGTAATAAGTACTGATTTTTAATTCTTTTAATCAAATTATTTTTTATTATTTTTTAGAATAATTATTTTATTAATAGTTTTATTTGAATTATTTTAAATTTTTGACTAATTTAAATTAATATAAAATAAATTTATATAGTTTTCTATCAATTGAGTTAAAATATTTTGACATATACTTCGTGCTTCTTAACTAAATCTTCAACTTTATTTGATAATTGATTTTTATTTAAGGTCAGGTTATAAAAAAAATTTTCGGTTTTCTATTTTTATATTTCCTAATTTTATATGTTTAATTGAATATTAGTAACCAATCTAATTAAAAATTATTATATAATTTTAATCAACCAATGAAATTAAAAGTTTTCTAATTAGGATTAGACTAGATTACATTAATGATATTGTTAATCAATCAATAAAACGCAAATAAAATTTAGAATTCTTATACATATAAAAAATTATGATTTACTATTATATTATATTTTAAATATTGGAATTTCTATGATTATCTTACTTCTATCGAAATACTTGAAATTAAAAAATAAAAAATAAAAGATATTATTTTAACAAATATTAATCTTATAATCCTAATAAAATATAAAATAAAAGGAGGAAGAAAAGAGAAAAAGATACAAAACAGTTAATCAATTTATGGTTATAACTTTAGCAACAGGTAAAAATTCCATTGCTAAACTATTTGTATATCCATTTCCTAACTCTTAGCAACGGAAGCAGAAGGAAATTCTGTTAATTAATAAAAATCAATTCAGGTTATAACTTTACAAACGGAAAAGTATTCTGTTTCTAACTTGTTTGTAGAAACCCATGAATTAAAATTAAAATTTTTCTAATTAGAAAGGATTAAATTATTTGTAATGATATTTTTAATCAACCAATAAAATATCAATAAAATTAACAATTTTCTAATTAAAATAAGACTAAATTATCCTTAATAATATTTTTAATCAATTATTAAAATTAAAAATATGTAAGTGTGCGTACCACAAGAAGAAGATATGATTGCAAACTCAATAATTTTAAATTGATAAAAGCTTTATATAATAATTCTTAATAGTCAAAAGCAATAAATTCTTAATAGTCAAAAATAATTAAAACTAAACATATATAAATAGTGTTATGATATAACGAAATCCAAATTAGAATGATATTAAAGGACAAATTTCTAATTAGAATAAAATTGAATTTATAATATTAAATTGGATAATTTAACATTAATGATATTAAATTCCTAATCAGCCAATAAAATTAAAGTATTAATTGGATAATTTTCTATTTAGAATTAGATTAAATTTCATAATAGAATTTAGATTCAAATAGAAAATTAACATAACTAATCAAAGTTAAACTACTTTTATTTTTCAACTAACAAAATTAAATTTTCATCATTAGAATATGACTAAATTATCCTTGATGATATTTTTAGTTAACCAATTAAATCAAAAGTTCATAGGGGCATTTTAGGAACTCAATGTTTTCCATTCGTATTTTTATACAGATTAGCAACAGAATTTTTATCCGTTGCTAAAGTAAATTAACTAACATTTTGCATGTATTAATTGTCAAGAGAATACAAATTTCAATTAACTAATACAAACTATATTCACAAAAAGTCAATGAGTTTATTCTTATTTTTTTTCAAACTAATGAATTTATTTATTCAAAAGTAAGTTATCTTTATTTTTTAACCAATAAAATTAAAATTCTTAAAGTTTTATGTTCTTACCATGTATATCTTATATAATATATAATTTTATCCAATAGAATTTATATTTAAATAGAAAATATATATCCTTAATAATTAAATTAGCTTTATTTTTTAACCAATAATTTATCAATTTAAAAAAATTAATTCAAATATAATCAATTTAATAAATAAAAAAATCTAGACGCCCCAGAGAATTTTCGCTTATACTAAATATAGAAAAATATAAATTTATATTTAAATTATATAGAATTCATTTAGACCAAATAAGATTCATATAAAATCGTTAATATTTCATAGGACCTATGAATAATCACAAAAATTTTAATTTTTTACATGTTTGGCCAAATAAGAAAATCATTATAAAGAAATTTTGCTTCACAATCTTTAATCAAGTGGCTTTACTTAATAAAATAAGTTATAACTTTTGAAACTAATTTTAGGTAGGTGAGAATACACGATCACTTTAATTTAAAACTACACCGAATTAAATCAAAATTAAAGTGAATTTTCAAAGTGAAAATAGCCTCAAATTAAATATAGCTCAAAATCTAATTAGTTCAATTGGTTTTACATGCACTTTTAGGTTGGTCAATTTAAACCTTTCACTAAAAATAAAAATTGAATAAAAAAAATTATTTATCTGTGCAAACTAAAAATCAACCTAAATCAGTTTTACCGGATATTTTAATATCCTTAAAATTAGAAATAATCCCTAAAATTACAAAGGGATATAAGTTCTCTTTTGTTGAAGAAATCTTAGACCATTAATTAATATAATATTTAATTAATTAATGTAATAATAATATTTTTGAACATATTGAATAACTCCAACTAAGTGCAAAATTGACAAAGTATATTGTAGAATTCTTTTCTACTTACCATTCTCGTTCTCTCTCTATTCTTAGTTATCCGATATGAGATAAATGGTTTAGACGTGTATATATATTTCACACAAATATATTCAAGGGACGATTAAAAGGAATATCAAATTTCACATAAACAATTAAATCAATTAAATATTTATTATTCTTATTATTGTATAAGATTTTTTTACCTTTATTGCCATAATCCAATTATTTCTAAGAGTATTATAAAAGAAAAATATCACATATTCTTTTATATAATAAAAAATATTAGGTAACTATTTTATATCTTAGATAATCATCTATAAGAAAAAGAAAGTGAAGGAAAATATTAATTAAATATTCTCATATACACCACTTTATCATTTATTATTTTTTCCATAGAAAGAACTAAAAAAAATTAAATAACAGAATATTTATATGTTAATATAATTTCAAAAATTTATATTGAAAAACTTATTCTACTTGAAAATTTATTTTTAAAAAATATATCAAATCAAATCATACAAACATAAAGAAAAAAGAGTATCAATAAAAAAAATACATTTTTTCTATGTTTATCTCTCTCCTAAAGAAAATACTTTAAATTATATTCAAAATGAAATCAAATAAATAATAAATTCAAAAAATAAAATATAAAAATTTCAAATGTCTTATTTATCATATATATTTATTAAAAAATAAATTATATCCAATCAACTAATAAACTGTAATTTTTTAATTGGCCATCATTAAGAATATTTTAAAACATTTTAAATTTTATTAAGGGTGATATAGATAATCGCATTATTCCCCCCCTCATTCCCATGTTTATATATAATATAAATTATATATATAGTTAAATCTAATTCTTAAATTGTGTCTTTGCTATAAATGGAACAATTTAATTTCGTGCATTGCAATTTCTTTGAATAGCATAATTAGTAGCATCATAGAAGCAACTAGTTAAGTTACTGAGTCAACATTTGTTTTGTTAGAATTTCAAAAAAAAAAAAAAAAAAAAAAAAAAAGAGGAAAATGTTAGTTTTTCACTTTTGTTACAATTTTACAATTATATAAAGCTAAACATACGTAGGTATCAGTTAGTTAATTTGAATTTTATTTCAAATGACAAATCAAGTCTGACTTTAAAATTATTTTACATATATAGACACACACAGAAAAAAGAAGAGAAAAACAACAAAAAAAAAAAAAAAGAAAAAGAAAAGAGAGGAAATTATAGCTTAAAAAATTGAAAAGAGCTTTGTTGTAGATGTTCCAAGTAGCGCATTTGATTCTGGTGCAACAGAAGAGATCTCTTCTTTCTACTTCGCATGCAAATGCACCATCTGCTTATTCATCATTTGATTTACCTAACAAATTCCAAAGTTCTTCATGAAATAAAAATATTGTTAATTAGATCTGAAGATAGATGTTAAAACTTACCTTCAGAAAGAAATTCCATTCACTAATTTCTTCTTCTTCTTCTTTGGTAAGATATGCAGGTGTTGTTGACACTTCTTTTCAGCCTTGGATGTCCTTCACCTTCAATCAGCTTCACCAACCAAGCAGGTTTTCTTGTTCTGAACACAAGGTATCCCATTGTGAGACCAAACACTGCTCCAAATGCATATCCCGTGAAAACAGATTTCCATCCAAATCCATTTTCATCAGAGTTTGAATCTTCGTCGCCTGATGGGGTCGTGACTTGTTGCCTTTCACCAAAATTACAAGCCTTTTGCAGTGGAAATCCACAGAGTCTTGTGTTTCCTTCATACGAGCTATTATCAAATGTGTTGAACTGAGGGCCTGTAGGTATGGGTCCTTCAAGTTGATTATGCGAAACACGAAATACTTCGAGGGATGTCAAAGTTGCCAATTGGATCGGAATCCTTCTAGTAAGATTATTTGAAGAGAGGTCTAAAGTTTCCAGATTGGTCAAATTTCCTATTGATGGTTCAATATTGCCTGTGAGATGATTATGAGACATGTTGAGCTGCTTAAGTACTTTAAGCTTTCCAACTGACTTGGGAATTTTTCCTGTGAAGTTATTACCTGACAAATTGATGGTTGTTAAAAGAGTTTGGATTTTCACCAACTCAATTTCCAATCCTTTCAATGTCAAGCTCACAGAATAATCATAATAGGAGAGGCTTGGTGCTCCCATGTATGTCATATTCTGATCAACATTGATCATCGCATCGAAATTATTGAAATAATATGAAGGCAAAGGTCCGCTGAAATTGTTGTTGGAGAGGTCCAAAATCTGTAGCTTGGGAAATAGATAGTTGGCAATGGAGTGGCTTTTTACTAAACCATGAAGTCTATTGGATCGTAGCTGTAGAATCTGCAACTTTTGAAGAGTTTGTAGAAAAGAAGGGAATGTGTCCTCTATCTCATTATTGCCCATGTCTAAAATTTCCAAATCTTTGCAATTGGAAATGGACGTTGGGATTTTCCCTTGCAGTTGGTTGCCATTGAAATTCAAATATCTCACGTTACTGCCTTCTGAAAATACTTGAGGGAGAACTCCATTAAAGTTGTTCATACCCAGATGTAATACTGAAAGGCTACTGCTGAAGTTTCCCAAACATTGTGGAATGGGACCACTGAAATTGTTACTCGACAGGTCAAGGATTTGGAGTGATTTTAACTCACAAACTGCAGAAGGAATTTCTCCTGTCAATTTCTCATTTGATGAAAGAATGAGAACCGTCAACTCCACCTGATTGAAAATTGAGCTTGGAACTGTGCCAGACAACTTGTTATGGCTCAGATCAACATATTTTAATGTATTATTATATTTGAATTGACATACTTGACCAGTGAGCAAGTTGTTAGACAAAATCAAGTGCTCTAGGCTAGAGAGCCTGAAAATATCTGAAGGAATTGGACCATTGATATTGTTGCTTTTCATACCTAAATATGAGAGCTGGCTAAGCTTTGCAAATGAGGGAGGAATTGGGCCACTAAAATTATTGTGTGAAAGGTCCAAATCTTGGAGTTGGTTACAGTTTCCAATGAAAGATGGAATTGGACCATTGATATTGTTGCTTCCCATATGTAAATAGGAGAGCTGGCTAAGGTTTGCAAATGAGGGAGGAATTGGGCCACTAAAATTATTGTATGAAAGGTCCAAATCTTGGAGTTGGTTACAGTTTCGAATGAAAGATGGAATTGGACCCTTGATATTGTTGCTTTCCATATATAAATAGAAGAGCTGGCTAAGGTTTGCAAATGAGGGAGGAATTGGGCCACTAAAATTATTGTATGAAAGGGACAACTGTTGGAGTTGGTTACAGTTTCCAATTGAGGATGGAATTTGACCAGTGAAATTATTATATCCAAGTTCCAATACAATAAGTTTGGATAAATTACCAAACACTTCAAGATTAGACCCAATAAAATTGCAACTATTGAGTCTCAATATTTGCAACAACTTCAGATTCTTGAAGAATTCATTTTCTAAATAAATCAGAATTTTAGTCAAAGAAAGTGACAAGTGGCTGAGTGAGATACTCCAATTTGATATAATAGTGAAGCTAGTGAGACCTTCATTCCCTGATAAATCAAGGATTTTAAGGTTTGGAAGCTGAATTATATTATTTGGAAATTTTCCTCTTAATCCAGAAAATGAAAGTTTGAGAGATGACAAAGAAGAAGATAAATTGATAAATGAATTGGGTGAAACCAAAGAGAGGTTTGTACCCCCCAAGTTCAACTCTTGCAACTTGGTAAAGTTTCGAACAAGCTTGTTAAAGCTAGTAGTTGTTTGTATTAAAAGACTGTTCCTAAAAAGATCAAGAGAAATCAAATTAGATAGTTGACCGATTTCTAATGGAATTTGACCAACGAAATTATTAAACGATAGGTCCAACTCAGTGAGTTTTGATAAATTACCAAACAATGCAAGATTAGACCCAACGAAATTGCAACTTGCGAGTTTCAGTGATTCCAACAAATTTAGATTTTTGAAAAATTCATTTTCTAAATATACTGGAATTTCAATCCCAGAAAGAGACAAATGGTAGAGTGAAAGACTCCAATTTGACGTTGGAAAAGAGCCATTGAGGCCTTCATTGTACGCCAAGTCTAAGACTTTGAGATGCGGAAGCTGAATTATACTGTTTGGAAATTTCCCTCTCAATCCAGAAGATGAGAGTCTGAGGGATGACAAAGAAGTAGATAAATTGATAAAGGAATCAAGAGAAACCAAAGACAAGTCTGCACCGCTCAGGTCCAATTCTTGCAACTTGGTTAAGTTTCGAATAAGCTTGTCAAAACTAGCAGTTGTTTCTAATGTCAAACAAAAGTTCCAGGAAAGATCAAGAGAAACCAAATTGGATAGCTGACCGATTTGAGATGGAATTATGGAGCCTCTGAAATTATTGTAAGAGAGATCTAGTTTTTGAAGATGATGAAGAGCGGAAAGAGAATTATTAGAATGGAAGTTACCGTAAAGCATACTGTAAGAAAGGTTAAGCCCAATCACATAGCCAATATTAAAGTCACATCTGACACCATCCCAAAAGAAGCAACAATCTGTGCCCTCTTTCCATGAATCTGTCTTGGGATAAGATTTAATAAAAGAAGGAAAACTCCTCCTAATGGTGAAGGAGTTTTTGAATTGGAGCAAGGCATTGCTTTGATCAAGCTGGCAAACTACATTTGGGAAAGGGGAATTTGTAATGTTTGAAGAAAGAGATTGAAAATGGAAGTGAAATAGAAGGAGGCAGAGAAATTGAAAATGCCACAGTAAGCAACCAAAACCCATTTTTTGTGTTTGCCAAATTTAATTATGATCAATTTCAGCATATATCACTCCCTATTTATAGACCACATGATTCCCTATTTGTTTGAATCATGATAATGTTCTCTCTCCTTTTTTTTTTTAATTATTTTAAAACATTCGCTCTTTACTTTCTACCACTTAGTCAAGAGCCACTATAATTTTATTCTTTTTTTTTTTGTTATTATAAATTACACTATACTTTGTTTCATAATTTCTTTTAATAATTAGAATAATTTACTCTAATTATTTTTAATAAAAGTGGATTATATAGATAGGTGGAGTTGAAATCTCATGATTAATGATGAATAATTAAGAAATTTAAATTTTATAATCATGATGAATAATTAAGAAATTTAAATTTTATCTTTTAGAAATTACATTGGTTTCTGTTTCTGCACTATCAATCTTTTTCTCAAGGTTTTTCATTTTTCTTTTTGAAGAATCCTCAAGGTTTTCAAAAAAAAAAATGGAATTTAAAATAATAAGCTAGACTGATATTTTTCGTATTTTTGAACACCTCATAATTAAAACCAAAATAAAATAAATGTACATCCAAGAAGGCAAGAACTTTTCAATTCTTGCATGCATGCACAATATGAAAAAAATTTGTCTAGATTCGGTGCATGACCTCATTTGTAGACCAATTAAATGAAATTAGAGATTTTTTAAAAAGTGTTTTGACTTTTTTTTTTTTCCAAATGTATGATAAGAAATATTCTCATTTCAATAAAAATATTAAATTTCATTAGTTTAGTTTATAGGTAGGAACATAACAGTGTCTAAGTAAGTTTTTCCCTGCACCATATACCACATAGGGATATTATTAGAGCATCGATCCTTACCTTTGGGCAAAGGATGAAATTTATTTGCTTACCACTTATAACCCTCTAATTAAAAAAGTCAATCAACAAGTGAATAGTTAAGCCTGAGAACGACTAGATTAAAGTGTTGTGTCAAATTAAGTCACTATTCGAAGACTTATGCAAGTCTTTTTTTGCCTCTAAATTCTTTGATCAGTTAACCATTATGCTACGTTTTCGTTATGGTTACGCAAATGTAATATAAGTCTTCCTACCTCAATATTCACGGATCATATTTCCTCAATTTCTTTTAACATTATATATCTTAAACATTATGTGAGTTTAAGTTTAATCTTAAATTTCGTGAACAAAACTAACATAAATTAAAAACTAAGTGCACACATTATAAGTAAATATATATATATATATATTTGGTCATCATTCTCTTATAGTTATCTCAATAATTATTATATAAGAATATATCAGGAAAATAATTCAATGGACAAAAGTATTATTTATTAAATTATTAAGTTTTTGTTATTTGTTAAACCATTTATATTTATTAGTATTAGTACTTTATTGAGAATTATATTGATAAGGATTTCATATGCTTATTACATGCAAAGGTTTATTTTGCAAATCACTGTAACTCTCTGATTAAAAGACGATCAAATCTTGTTGTAGAGATTGTGTTTGAGTTATGCAACAACAGTGGGCATGTTACTATTGATTAGGTTAGGAGATCAGTGAATAAAGCTGCTCATGCTTTAGCAATAGTATCTTGTTTTTATGTTGGTTTCCATATTTGGTTTGAGATTTCTTCTCATGTCGATGCTCTTCTCATGTTGAATCTCTTTTTATTTCTCATTCTATTCATTAATGAAGTTTCCTCTTCTTCTCTATAAAGGAAAAAAAAAGACAATCAAAATCAGAATACTAAATTGAAACATTATGTCAAAATCAGTCACTCTTTGAAGACTTATGCAAGTCTTTACTTGCTCCACAATTCTTTGATAAGTTATCCATTATGCTATGTTTGCATTCCAATTAAGCAATTTTAATCTTAAAGTCCAGCCAATAACTTATACAAGTCTTCCTGCCTCATTTTTCACGATCCAAATTTCCTTCAACTATCGTTAAGGTCTACTAATTGAGAAATTCATAGATAGAATCTTTGTCTAACACGTGACGTGTAGATTAGACTAAGGTGTAAATTAGATTACACTATACTTTCATTTCAATAAGAATACTAAATTTCATTAGTTTAGTTTATAGGCGAAAACATGAACAGGGTCTAAGTAAATTTTTCCCTGCAGTACATACCATGTAGAGATATTATTAGAGTATCGATCTTTATCTTTGGGCAAAGGATGAAATTTATTTGCGTTTCGCTTATAACCCTCTAATTAAAAAGTCAATCAACAAGTGAATAGTTAAGCCTGAGAACGACTTGATTAAGTGTTGTGTCAAATTCGGTCACTATCCCAAGACTTATGCAAGTCTTTCTTTGCCTCTAAATTCTTTGATAAGTTAACCATTATGCTACATTTTCATTACGGTTACGCAAATGTAATATAAGTCTTCTTACCTCAATATTAATAGTTGTTAACTGTTTTAGTAGCTGTTGTTAGCTTTTAGCTAAGTAACAATTAAAAGCAAAAGTGTTTTGATAAATATATCTGTTTGATTGACAATTAAATTTAAAATAACAAAAAAAGACATTGAAATATTCATTTAGAATTTTCACTTATAGTCGTAGAATTAAACTCATTACAAAAAAGAAAAAAAAAGATGATTTCACTAAAGCTAAATTTTCAAATTTTAAGGGAGTAAAAATTGAAATATTTTAATATTTTAGGGATCAATATTTTTAATTTTTAATATTTATTGAATTCAAATGGATATATAAACAAATATTTTTTTAAAAAAATCATTTTCTAAATATAATGGGATTTTAGTCCGAGAAAGGAAAAACCAAGGACAGGTGTACCCGGCTGAAGTCCAATTCTTGGAACTTGGTATGGGTTCGTGGATGGTTAAGTTTTGGGCCACATTGGCTAAGCCTTTGAAGTTAGGTTGGGGGCTTGAATTGTCTTATCGAGGCCTACCAAATATAATTATAGACATCAATTTTTTATTTTTTGAACTTCAATACTTCATGGATAATGCATATTATATTCTGTAATTATATTTTATATTCTACAATTTCAAATAATAACTAATTATGTGTCTACGCATATACTGATAAACTAATTGATTTATGAATTAACCATGCTATAAATTTCAGATTAAGAAAAATCATACTATAAATTAATCAGATATATAATTAGCCGAAATTTTTACAAATTTTTTAAGAAATATAAATAATTCAATTATAGATTTATAATAGTCATGTTTTTTTTTTATTTTTTGTTAAAAAAATCTATTTAAGCCATCTCTTTGTTCGTTTGGAATCAAGACATAATGTTTAATTTATTTAAATTGCTTCTTCCACAAGTTGATTGCAGCGAGAATCCATGAATGCATGAAGACAACCCTAGTTGTATTTTTAATGAAGGAATAGTCTTGTCTAGTCAATGGTTTTGATGATGCACTGTTGCTTCTTTTATTTGATTAGGTCTTTCCAATTATTAATATAACCAATCTTGACTTAATTAAGCTATAATAAACAAACAAATATATTTTGGAATTTTGGGATTTTAAGCTATTGGAAGAAAGGATTTCCAATGTGTATTTCACGCTCCGTTTTCGTTATTCACAAAAAAAAAAAAAAAAAAAAAAAAAAAAAGTTGCAAACCTTTACAGTGGAATATAGAATCTTTTTTTTTAAATCGTTATTAAAATTATAAATATAGGTTGCGTTTGCCAATAGCATTTGAACTAACTTTTAGAGATTAAGATAATATTTTATAAAAAGTTAATCCGTATAATATTTAGCTTTTAGCGTTTTGTATATGAAAAACTATTTAAAAAGCTAACAGTTAAGCGTTACCAAAATAACTAACAGCTATCAAAACAACTAATTTTGCTGAGCGAGCCCATAATTGTCTTTAGATTTATCAAAATTTAGTTATGAATTAGTAAATATATGAAATAGAAATTTTCCAGACCCACAGAGAGGCCAACTTATATATTTCCTGTGGTGCAAAAGACAAGAGACATGGTCACAAAAGTTAAATGTATGTTTGTGTGTAAGGTACATTATCTTCCCTTTAAAAAACAAATAAGCTAATATAGGTTATCTTATTCCAAGGATGACTGGAAAAAGAGAGACTGTTAATTAAGTGCATCTCCACTTGCATTTCTCTTTCTTCAACATTTATACTGTACATACAAGTTAATTTCATATTGATTTTCATTTAATTGTAAGAAGAGAATTGTATGTCACTGAGCTTCATAAATTTGAAAGAATGCAGGTTAATTTTTAACTACAGCTTAGGACAAATCAAAGAATTTTAAAACTATTTCTACATCTACTGATATCGACTCATCTGAATTTTTAACAAGGAGAACATTGATTCTAAGCTATTTTGTTCACTAAGAGTCATTAGAAATTATAGTATTACATATATAAATGCTAAGAAACTGACAATAGTAAGATCTAAATCTAACGTTCACTTTATAGTTTCATATTTATCATAGAACAAGACATTATTTTCAAATTATAATAAGTTTATCAATACAGAGATAGAAGTGCGTTAGTCATATGAACATCAACATTTAAAATAAAGATTATTTTTGATGGAAAATAAACAATTGCATAAATAGTTTCAACAAAAAAATTCACCACATTGATTAATTTTATTGCATCTTGAAATACATAGTGCACAGCTTTTAAGTTATGCAGATTTTTTAAGTGAACTTCATTATTATGAGCAGTCCTGCAAAATTAATTAAGTCTTAAACTAACTTAAAAGAAATGATTTTTTAAGAATCCAATAATATTAAATATAATCCCGACATTCTGTCAATTTTATCTTTCTTAATTATTCAGGAATCCAATGATATTAAATTTAATAATTTCCTAAATAAGGAAATTTATTAATTTTCTAAATTTTTTGTCTTTACCAAATAGTGTAACGTTACACGTGGCCACAACTCACATAACCGTCAAACACGGTCAGGCGAGAGGCAAACTCTGTTGACTGACCTATCTGCCACGTGTGAAAAAGAAAACTCCAAACAAAGCCAACTGTACAAATAACCTACACACGTACCTGGTGGAATCCGCGCTCTAAAGTAAGCGGCACGCCGATTTCACTTATACACGCCAGATCCTTTGATCAGAACCGTAGAAATAATAGTACCGATCAAGACAACCGTCTAATATGTTGACTAATTTCTCCGCCAGTGGATAACTGATCGCAAATCCTCCACCGCCAAAAGCCATATCGTACGCGTGCATCAAATCTTGCTCTACACTCTCAGAATTCCCTCCGATATACCACATCCGATTATGATCATATTTCGCTAACACCGAAACTAAGTTATCAGTGAAATACACTGTACCATCATCTCCCATCACGAACCACCTCACATTTGGCAGCCTCGATTTAAAGCTATCGCTTATTATTCTAGCGATCCTGACCGCTGATCTCGAGCTGGAGAATCTGAACCGGGTCCAGTCTGGAGACGAAAGCCTGTACGGTGGTTCCGATATTTCGGATTTTCTGTTGTTCTTGTTTTTCGGCATTTTGTCTAGCCAAACGAAGCCTCGCGTTTTCTTTGTGTCCCACCAGAGAGAGCTGTATCGGACGCGATCGTTCCATGTGGCTGCTGATCCGCCTATTCCCATAAGGATGTGGGCGATGTTAGTGGGTCCGGTATCGAGTCTGGTTTCGGGTTGTGGGTTGTTCCGTTTTGGAGTGGGGAAACGGAGCGCAAGGGGTTTTGGGGAGAAGAAGGCAGTATAGAGGGCGAGAGAGATTGAGGATATGAGACAGAATTGGAGATGTGGGGGATGAAATGGGGCTTGGTACCATTGTTGGGTCATGCTCATTTTCCCTAATAAATGTTCCAGCTTTTGCCTTTTTCTTATCTCCCATTTTCAGGGACATACATTAATTTCAAATACTAACTGAAAATATGTATATAATGAACAATCATACAAAATATATCTTACATTTAGAATAAGCATCACACATGTTTATATTTTTCTTTGCCATTCATAAAACTAAAATTTTAAAATTAGTTAATCATGTGATAAATCAACTATGATAATGAGGTTATTTAGTGTCTATTTGGTTCCATGATTAGTTACGACAATTTTTTTTAGGAGTCAAATAAATTTTTTTAAAATTTTAGAGGGGTTAAATATAGTTTTTTATATTTAAGGATCAAAATATAATTTTGTTTAAATACCACGCACCTTAGTCTTCCTTATGGAACTCCGCCTTTGATTATAGTCAACATTTGGTAGCTACTAATTAGTGGCTATCTGTCAAAAGGCTCATGCAATAATTATAATTATAAATTTCAATTTTTAAAGTTTTTAAGTGAAACACTCATTAATATTAAAACACTATTCTAATTTTTGAATTATACAACCTTATTAACTTACCATTTGTTTGATAACTATGTAAATTATCTAGTCAAAGGTATTTTTCCTTATTTAGAAAAGAGGAGAAAATATTTATTTCACTTATTTTTCACTCAGATCCACATGTTTTAAATTTCTCCAATTTAAAGATAAAATAATAAAGAAAAGTGAAAATCTCACTTATTTTTATTAAATGATCTAAATACCACAAATCAATTAACTAACTTTTACCCTTCTTAAATACCCTGCTATTTAAATGAGAATAAAATTGGCAATTTTTAATATAAATATTTTTTTTTCTAAAACTTTGTCATTTCCAAATAAAAGAAAATAAATTTATTTTCTGTCCTTTATTCTATCCAAACGATCCAAACACGGAATAGAAAATAACCATTGAAACAAAATTGATAATCTATCGTTATTTTCCTTCTTTCAATATTTCTTTCATCTCGTCTGTAAACAGAGATTAGAGTTAAAACCCTAAACCCTAATTGTTTATCCCTCATTCAAATATGCTTTTAGTGTTTGTTCAAAATACAATTATATATATTGTTGACAAATTATTTTGTAATGTTTAGGATGAAGGGAACTTACCATGCGAGAAGATAAAAGAAAAGTCAATTTTTTCAGAGAAAATATAAAAATGTCATTTTTAAAAAAATGACATTTTTTAAAATAAAATTCCACTAATATATACCATAGCTTTGTTGTGGATGATTCAACTATTAATTCAATTAATTTAACAGATATGATGTTAAAAGTCATAATTATTTTGACCTTTTGTGTTTAGAGTTATTGGAGAGATGCTTAATTTGTATTTACAAGATTGAATAATTAATTGATTCAATTAATTAACAATGTAGAAAGATTTATGATAAAAAATGGTTCTTTAAATTGTAACTAAATAATGAAATTTCTCAGATAATTAAGGTATAAAATGAAATTTATTGCAATTAAAGAATTGATAAATTGAAATTGGAAGTGATTAATTACCTATTATTTGGTTTAATAATTTTCTAGAGAAGAAAAAAGAACCATTTGCTACTATTATTGTATTTTTTAAAAAATATATATAATTCATTAATAATAATATTAAGTATTATAAATTCTCATATGGATCAAATATAAAATTTTGCTTTCAGCAAATACATTTATTTAATCTTTTAATAAAAAAAAATTTATTGAATAATGTTAGATTTTATCATGATTTTGATAAAAGATATAAATATTCATATTAGCAAAAAATTTTATATAAATCTTCGTAGTAATAACTAATCCATTAATTGATTAAGACAATAAAATAATAACTTCTCGAATTCTCTCCACCTGTATTACTTTTTTTAAAATTTGTAATATGTGACAAACACATATGAGTTTTCACCACTATATGTCATAACATCAATGGAGGCAACACTAGTAGGCTCCATTGGTTTGAAAATCCAAACCTCTAAATCAATATATAAAGTCTCTAACTAAATAAAATCAAATGTCACATTTTCATTCAGCAATAAATCTTACAAAGAAGGGACAAAAAAAAAATCCAAATTTTAATTTTTGGATTAGATTTTAATTTTAATTTTTCAAACCAGCTTATAGGATTGGATTTGGAAAACCAGACTTTTATATATTTTGTATGAATATAATCTTTATCCAACTTTTTTTAACTAAAATTTTTTAGTAATGGACAAAATAAAGCTATCGTTTTGGCCCCATCAACATGCAATTTACAAACAATATGAAGATAAAAAAGTATTTTCGATTCCTTCAAGTGACAGGAAAATTATAGAAAATGCAGTATCATTTTCCAAAATTTGTACTATTCTTTGTTGTTGAATATAAAAATCTTGAAAGGTTATGGTGATTTCTGGTCACTGATTGATCGACAAAGGTCAAAATTAAGCCCATGCCGACAAATCTGTTTGGTTCTTGAGAAATAAATTAGGGCACTTAACTCTGTCCCTTTATAATTTTAGTATGAGAGAAGAAATCCCAACAACTTATATCTCATGGACCCTTAGAGAAGAAATTCACAATTCATAGGGATGGGAGACTTAAACCAGTTTAGCGAAAAGCCAACAATTATTTAATTACTGTGTGTTTTCTTTTCACATATTATAAGAATTTGTAAAATATTTGAATTTTAATTCAATTTACAGTTTAAATATTATAAAGTAATATTTGTATAAAGTTATTTTTTATCATACTGAAAATTGAAAAAAGGGTAAACAAACCAAATCAATGGTTAAGAAGTGAATCTCAGATTGAAAAATAATAATAGAAATTAAATGACTTATAATTAAACTCACTTATTTTTGAGCTCGTATATATTGGCCATGTCTTTTAATTATAAAATTAAATTCTTCCAAAGTTTTTGAAGTTAATAAATTAGCGGCCGATTTAATATAATAATATTTCACATTGTTTAATTTTTTTTTTGAAAGATAAAATGGAAATTTAAATTGGACTTAATTAACTCTTACAACATTGGAAAAAAAAAATCGAGTGGGACATGACTCCACTCTCGTAGATCAGATATAGACATGAGTTGCAAGCAAATGTGTAACAATGTTCGTTGATCATCTAACACACTTCAGCTAACACACGAGATAGAACACTGAGAAAGTTATTCGAGATGACATTACAATCACAAAAAATCACATTGTTTAAATTAAGCATGCTTTTATTTGCAGTTTAAGAGATGATCAAATGCAGAGGAATTGGTGAAACCAAATAAAAAAATATGAGGCTTTGTAGGGCGGGCATGACCCAAAATGAATTTAGCAAATCAGAAGGAAGAACAATTGCAATTCAGTTGCCCTCATTTGTTTTGGATTTCACTTGCTTTAGCAAAAGGCCGAGTTCCATGAAAGTACTTGTTGAGGAAGAAGAACAACCCTTAATTGAAGCAAAGAGAAGAAAGAAAGAAGAAAGTCTTTGAAACCAAAAGAAAAGATATCTAACAATCTTTTGTGTTTAATCTTCATTTTCGCTAGTTGCTCGGGTTTAGATCAATTGATTTGGAGTAAAGTATAACTATATTCTCTGACAGAGAGAAGGGATGTCAGGAGTGGCCCCCTCAGTAATTTTGTTTTAATAATTCATCTCTAAATTTTTAAAAATTTTCAATTTCATTCCTTAAAATATAATACTTTTTAATTTAACGCCTCCTAAATTTTGAAAAAAAAAAAATTTTCATCCCCTTTGTCTTCAATCCTGGCTCCACCACCGACTATATCCATCGCTTTTATTTGTTACAGTTTGAGGATCAGTTTTTTCTTCTTCAAGTATGCTTTAATTGAAGTGAAATCAACATTTGATATCTTTTTGTTTGTAATCTATTGCAAAACCAGCAAAGATGTGAAGTTAACATCAATTTTTCACTTTTGTCTTCAAAAATTTTGCGAAAGATTTGTAAATTACGTGCAATTTGCATAGACCCTCAAAGACTTTCAAAAGTATTTAGACCCTGCAGGTGAGAATGACTTGTTTAAGTCTTTGTTTGCCCCCAATCCTAAACTCTTTGGTAAGTTAGCCATTAGAGTCCCACCAAAAGGACTTGCACAAGTCTATGGCAGGCTTTGTTGATGGCTCATATTTTCTCCGATCATAAATATTAATGAATGTTGATATTTCAAGCCTACAAAATTTTCCATTTCTGAAACGTGAAATGCTCCCGTCAGCGTGTGACATGGGTGTGACACGGAAATACAATTTGTTTAATAATAAAATTAAATGGATTAAAGTTGAGTTTAAATAAGTTCGTGTCATAAACGAGTGATCCACATATGACACAAGTTTTAAGCGGATCATTCTATAAATTGACTCATTTAATCTGTCTAACTATTTATTTTAAGATAAAAATGTAATTTACACACACACACACACACACACACAGAGGGTTATGTGGGTTATAGGTATTATAATTGTCGTCTTTTGACCCGTATATGATCCATTTAATTAAATTTAATTGACTTTTTTTTACTCATATATGAGCTATTTAATTAAACATGTTACATGTGTCGTATTCATGTTACTCGTTTAATTTTTTATGTAGTACTTATGTTTAAATATTTGACATGATTATTAAGCTGATTGTATTTGTATTGATTCTAATTGTATCACGTATTAGGAGGGTTCGTGTCCAACTCAACACGTCAACCTATTTTCACACCCCTAGCCACATTTTAGTTTCAACGTGGATCATAAGTTAAATTATTGGGAGTCAAACAATTATCAATTTTGTAACTTTAGTAATACTAGTATTAAGAACGTGCTTTGCACATTAGAAGTCATTGTTCCTACTCGTTTTTTTTTTCTAAATATAATTTATTGATTTTTTTATAATATAATAAAAATAGTAATAAATTATTGAATAAAAAATAAGTATATTAATCAGGTGTTTTTAGTCAATATTTTATTGTAAATATTATAATATATATGTAGACAAAATGAATGAATATTGAAAAAAAAAATTAAAATTGAATGAAAAAAATAAAAATTTATGATTGAAATGATATGGAAAGTAAAAATAATCATAACTCAAGTAAAATAATATCTTTCAAATTAAAAAGTAAAATGATAGAAGAAAAGTTTTTGACATATAATAATGAACTCCATAGCCAAAGAAAAATAAAATTATTATGGTGATTTTTTCTATAAGTATTAAACATTATAGTCTATATTAAATTGGTATTTTAATAAGATTCCTACTTGAGTGATATTATAATTCATAAATTATTCATAATTAAGATATTATACATACGTCTTATCTTCAACTATTAGAAGTACAATAATAAATTTAAATAATAACTACCTATTTTTTAATTCTTTTAATCAAATTATTTTTATTATTTTTTAGATTAATTATTTTATTAATAGTTTTATTTGAACTATTTTAAATTTTTTAGTAATTTAAATTAATCTAAAATAAAATTATATAATTTTCTATCAATTCAGTTAAAATATTTTGACATATACTTTGTGCTTCTTAACTGAATCTTCAACTTTATTTGATAATTGATTTTTATTTTAAGGTCAGGTTATAAAAAAAATTTTCGGTTTTCTATTTTTATATTTCCTAGTTTTATATGTTTAATTGAATAATATTATTAAAATACCCTGAATTTTTATTTTCGAAGTTTTCAAATTTTTATTAAATTAAAAATCGAAAATTTTAGCCGTGTGGGCTGCAAATGTGATATAGTCTCAATTCGAGCCCAAATTTTCGAATTGGGTTCCAGCCCAAAATTGATTATTCGAAATTTTCGATTTGGCAACATTTAAAATTTTCGATGAAATAAAATGGAACTCCAGCTACCAATCGATTATAAATGTATATATGTATGACTACTACATAAATTAATTATTCTAAAATCAAATATCATTGCTACTAATGTTTTTATTATTATTGAGTAAACGGAGGAAACATTACAGAATCTAACTAAAATAATCCAAATAAATCGAACCGATCCCCAATCGAACCGAATAAATTCGAATCACTTCTAGAAGCTCCTCTCTGCCCTTTTTCCAGCGTTGGCCTCACTCCTCTCCTCCCCAAACCTGCGCCTCCACCCACGCAGCACCACCATCTCCACCTTCTTCTTCTCCTTCTTCTTCTTTCTTTCTTTTTCTTTCCTTCTTCTTTCTTCTTCCCTGCGCCTGCGACCCCATTTCTGGAGAAAACTTGCAGCGGCAGCAGATCGCGCCTCCATCAGAGTCAGTCGACGAGCCTCCATCGCGCCGACGGTCGCTTCCTTCCCTCTCAGTTCGATCGCGACCCGCCTGCAGTCATAGCCTCGATCGTCACTCGACTCCAGCCACAGCCCGACATCGCGCCTCCTGCTGCTCGCGACTCCGGTGAGCACGGCAGCGGCTCCTGCTTCGGTAGACCCAACGACTGTCTCCTCCCTCTTTCTCTTCGATCCGGCGAGGTTGGTTGATGACCAGTCGATCTGGTCCCTTTCCTGCCGTTGCTAGTGCTCCAGCCACATTCGGTTGTCTCTCCGGCACGCATAGTTTCCATTTCCGGTCTAACGAACTTCCGACAATATTTTGTTTGGGGTATAAATTAATTTTTTGTTAATTTTGGTTAATTAATTTAATTTTAGTAATTTTGATTACTTAATTTAATTTTAGTAATTTTGGTAATTAATCTAATTTTAGTGATATCGAGTAATTAAATTAAATTAATCTTAGTGTTGATTTAGTGATTAATTAAAATATATGGTTAATTAAAGATAATTCTAGTACCAAATTAATTTATTAGGAAATTATGATAATAAATAAAATAAAAATTTATAAGTATTATTAATGTTGAGTTTAAGGAGGATGGGAGAAATTTGTTGATTGATTGCCCGATGGAGGGGCTGTGTGGACTTGAAAAATAATCCAATAAGTTGATTGGTGGATAGCCAAATTTATAGAGGAAATGCTGCTGAATCTTCGGCGAGACACTTAACATAGAATTAAATTAGTTATATCCTTAACGGGTAGTAACAACTAAAACTCGAAGTATTATTATCATTGTTATTAGTATTATTATTATTACTAGTAATATTATTATTGTTTTAATATTGCTATTATTATTATAAAATATTCATTAAAAATTTTGTTTAAAGGTTATAAATTTGAATAAGTAAATAAATAAGGAAACGTTATATATATAAATATAAAGTTTAGTTTGATAAGTAAATAAAGCAACGAGTAATCAAAACTAATAAATAAATGTGGGATACTTTTGTTTTTCAGATTAGAACTCTTATTTAGAATTTTCTTATCATTTTAGATGTGTATAAAGTCTCGAAAGGTGAAGACAAAAAGCTGGAAGTGTGCAGTAGTAGAAATAGTCCTTTAAGGGACAATAAAGAACTGTGAGTAATGTTATTAGATAACTCGCATCATTCGCCTGCATCTTTGCATTTATGCATTCACGGCTAAATGTTATCATGCATTATCTTGTTGAATTGCTATATTGTGTTGCACTATTGTTGCGATTTAAAAATTGCTTGATTACTTGTGTTGTGATATTGCTGTGCCCTGTTTGTGTGGAATTGGGATAAAGTGGGTGAAATTTGTTGATTGATTGCCCGATGGAGGGGCTGTGTGGACTTGAAAAATAATCCAATAAGTTGATTGGTGGATAGCCAAATTTATAGAGGAAATGCTGTCGAATCTTCGGCGAGACACTTAACATAGAATTAAATTAGTTATATCCTTAACGGGTAGTAACAACTAAAACTCGAAGTATTATTATCATTGTTATTAGTATTATTATTATTACTAGTAATATTATTATTGTTTTAATATTGTTATTATTATTATAAAATATTCATTAAAAATTTTGTTTAAAGGTTATAAATTTGAATAAGTAAATAAATAAGGAAACGTTATATATATAAATATAAAGTTTAGTTTGATAAGTAAATAAAGCAACGAGTAATCAAAACTAATAAATAAATGTGGGATACTTTTGTTTTTCAGATTAGAACTCTTATTTAGAAATTTCTTATCATTTTAGATGTGTATAAAGTCTCGAAAGGTGAAGACAAAAAGCTGGAAGTGTGCAGTAGTAGAAATAGTCCTTTAAGGGACAATAAAGAACTGTGAGTAATGTTATTAGATAACTCGCATCATTCGCCTGCATCTTTGCATTTATGCATTCACGGCTAAATGTTATCATGCATTATCTTGTTGAATTGCTATATTGTGTTGCACTATTGTTGCGATTTAAAAATTGCTTGATTACTTGTGTTGTGATATTGCTGTGCCCTGTTTGTGTGGAATTGGGATAAAGTGGGTCACTATGGTTTGTGGGGACGGTATATGAAATATGGATCCTGAATATGATGAAATTATGGAATTATGGAATTTGACTGTCAGGCCGAGTTTGGGAGATCGATGCCCCGTGTGCACCTGATGATATGATATGTATGATATGGAAAACCACAGGGTGCTCTCCTGTTGATATGGAAAAGAAAGAGAGAATGGAAAAACAATGAGAGGGCTGGTCAAGTGAGGATTAGACCGGTCAGCCAGGTATGGGGGATTGGCTCCCTGGTGCACACATTATGAGTGAATGGGCCTTGTGGGAGGACGGCTCATCGGCGATTTCGGTGATGCCACTGACTAATTTTCACGTGATGTGATTATGTGAAGATGATAATATTTGTGATTGCTGTTGTAATGTCATATGTGTGTATAACTGCATGATCATATAGCTAGTTGAGTAATTAACTTGATTAAATTTAACATTTGTATGATTATGTGGGGTGAGAGGGTTATTTAACTCTACTCATTGAGTTTGGCGTTCACTCCTGCCTTCTATTTTTTTTTTTAGGTAATAGGAAGAAAGAAAAATCCTATGGACCCAGCCGAGTCGAAATTAAATATAGAAGATTGTTAATAATTATGTTAACCATGTAAATGTAAAAGATCGTAGATCATGGAGTTCTGCAATTGTATTTCAGATGGGTTGTAAAGGAATAATAAAAATATATATTAATATATGAACTGTACTTTTTGTGTATTAAAGTTAATGGGCCTGAAGCTACATATAAGATTAGAATATGGGTTTAATTGATATAGGTTTGCTACAAGTTTCGGGGCCTTAAGCCCATCCAAGTCTGAGTGTCTGTCCGGCTCGCTAAAATGGGTCATTACAATTATCCAATCTAATTAAAAAATATTATATAATTTTAATTAATCAATGAAATTAAAAGTTTTCTAATTAGAATGAGACTAAATTATTATTAATGATATTGCTAATCAATCAATAAAACACAAATAAAAATTAAAATTTCTATACACATAAAAAATTATGATTTACTATTATATTATAATTTGAATATTAAAATTTTTATGATTACTTTACTTCTATTGAAATATTTGAAATTAAAAAATAAAAAATAAAAGATATTATCTTAACAAATGGTAAAGTCCTAATAAAATATAAAATAAAAGGAGGAAAAAAAGGAGAAAAAGATACAAAATAGATTTTCAATTTAGGATTATAACTTTAGCAACGGATGAAAATTCCATTGCTAAACTATTTGTGTAACCATTTCCCAACTCTTAGCAACGGAAGAAGAATGAAATTCTGTTAATTAATAAAAATCAATTCAGGTTATAACTTTACAAATGGAAAAGTATCCCGTTTCTAACCCGTTTGTAGAAATCAATGAAACAAATTAATTAAAATAATCTAATTAAGGAAACTAATATAAGTAATCCAATTAAAAATTATTATATAATTTTAATCAGTCAATAAAATTAAAATTTTTCTAATTAGAATACGATTAAATTATTTTTAATGATATTTTTAATCAACCAATAAAATATCAACAAAATTAACAAATTTCTAATTAGAATAAGACTAAATATTCCTTAATAATATTTTTAATCAATTATTAAAATTAAAAATATGTAAGAGTACTTACCACAAGAAGAAGACATGATTGCAAACTCAATAATTTCAAATTTACAAAACCTTTATGTAATAATTCTTACTAGTCAAAAGTAATTAAAACACTATATATATATATATATATATATTGTTATGATATAACGAAATCCTAATTAGAATGATATTAAAGGACAAATTTCTAATTAGAATAAGATTGAATTTATAATATTAAATTGGATAATTTAACATTAAATTTATAGTGATTCTTATCACACAGAGGGAAATACTAAGTTTATGCTGGCAAATTTGTTTGGTTCTCGGGAACTAAATTAGGACACCCAACTCTGTGCCTTCTGCAATTTTGGAAAGAGACAAGCAAACCCAACAACTTCCATAATCATGGAACCTTAGAGCAAGGTGGCTTTAGTCTCCTCTGGCAAGAAATAACGATTTCTTTATTGTGGATTTTCTTTTTCACATGATTTGAATTTTATTTCAAGTGACAAATCAAGTCTGACTTTAAAATTATTTTACATATATAGACACACAGAAAAAAAGAAGAGAAAAACAACATAAAAAAGAGAGGAAATTATAGATTAAAAAAATTTAAAAGAGCTTTGTTGTAGATGTTCCAAGTAGCGCATTTGATTCTGGAGCAACAGAAGAGATCTCTTCTTTCCACTTGGCATGCAAATGCACCATCTGCTTATTCATCATTTGATTTACCTAACAAAGTCCAAAGTTCATCATGAAATAAAAATCTTGTTAATTAGATATGAAGACAGATAATAAAACGTAGGTTTTCTTGTTCTGAACACAAGGTATCCCATTGCGAGACCAAACACTGCTCCAAATGCATATCCCGTGAAAACAGATTTCCATCCAAATCCATTTTCATCAGAGTTTGCATCTTCTTCGCCTGATGGTGTCGTGACTTGTTGCCTTTCACCAGAATTGCAAGCCTTTTGCAGTGGAAATCCACACAGTCTTGTGTTTCCTTCATACGAGCTATTATCAAATGTGTTGAACTGAGGGCCCGTAGGTATGGGTCCTTCAAGTTGATTATGCGAAACAGAAAATACTACGAGGGATGTCAAAGTTGCCAATTGGATCGGAATCCTTCCAGTAAGATTATTTGAAGAGAGGTCTAAAGATTCCAGATTGGTCAAATTTCCTATTGATGGTTCAATATTGCCTGTGAGATGATTGTGAGACATGTTGAGCTGCTTAAGTGCTTTAAGCTTTCCAACTGACTCGGGAATTTTCCCTGTGAAGTTATTACCTGACAAATTAATGGTTGTTAAAAGAGTTTGGATTTTCACCAACTCAATTTCCAGTCCTTTCCATGTCAACCTCACAGAATAATCATAAGAGGTGTAGTGCCATGATCCCATGTATGTCATATTCTGATCAACATTGATCATCGCATCGAAATTATTGAAATAATATGAAAGCAAAGGTCCACTGAAATTGTTGTTGGAGAGGTCAAAAATCCGTAGCTTGGGAAACGGATAGTTGGCAATGGAGTGGCTTTTCACCAAACCATGGAGTCTATTGGATCGTAGCTGTAGAATCTGCAACTTTTGAAGAGTTTGTAGAAAAGAAGGGAATGTGTCCTCTATCTCATTGTTGCCCATATCTAAAATTTCCAAATCTTTACAATTGGAAATGGATGTTGGGATTTTCCCTTGCAGTTGGTTGCCATTGAAATTCAAATATCTCACGTTACTGCCTTCTGAAAATACTTGAGGGAGAACTCCATTAAAGTTGTTCACACCCAGATGTAATACTGAAAGGCTACTGCTGAAGTTTCCCAAACATTGTGGAACGGGACCACTGAAATTGTTACTCGACAGGTCAAGGATTTGGAGTGATTTTAACTCACAAACTGCAGAAGGAATTTCTCCTGTCAATTTCTCATTTGATGAAAGAATGAGAACCGTCAAGTCCACCTGATTGAAAATTGAGCTTGGAACTGTGCCAGACAACTTGTTATGGCTCAGATGAACATATTTTAATGTATTATTATATTTGAATTGACATACTTGACCAGTGAGCAAGTTGTTAGACAAAATCAAGTACTCTAGGCTAGAGAGCCTGAAAATATCTGAAGGAATTGGACCATTGATATTGTTGCTTGTCATACCTAAAAAGAGGAGCTGACTAAGGTTTGCAAATGAGGGAGGAATTGGGGCACTAAAATTATTGAATGAAAGGGACAAATATTGGAGTTGGTTAAAGTTTCCAATGAAAGATGGAATTGGACCATTGATATTGTTGCCTCCCATATATAAATAGATGAGCTGGCTAAGGTTTGCAAATGAGGGAGGAATTGGGCCACTAAAATTATTGAGTGAAAGGGACAAATATTGGAGTTGGTTAAAGTTTCCAATGAAAGATGGAATTGGACCATTGATATTGTTGCCTCCCATATATAAATAGATGAGCTGGCTAAGGTTTGCAAATGAGGGAGGAATTGGGCCACTAAAATTATTGAGTGAAAGGGACAAATATTGGAGTTGGTTAAAGTTTCCAATGAAAGATGGAATTGGACCATTGATATTGTTCCTTCTCATATATAAATAGATGAGCTGGCTAAGGTTTGCAAATGAGCGAGGAATTGGGCCACTAAAATTATTGTTTGAAAGGTCCAAGCGACAGAGTTTTTCAAGTTTTCCAATTGAGGATGGAATTGGGCCACTGAAATTATTGTCTCTAAGTTCCAATACAATGAGTTTGGATAAATTACCAAACAATTCAAGATTAGACCCTATAAAATTGCAACTATTGAGTTCCAGTACTTGCAACAACTTCAGATTCTTGAAGAATTCATTTTCTAAATAAATCGGAATTTCAGTCTGAGAAACTGACAAGTGGCTGAGTGAAAGACTCCAATTTGACGTTGGAATACAGCCATTGAGGCCTTCATTGTACGCTAAGTCTAAGACTTCGAGATGTGGAAGCTGAATTATACTATCTGGAAATCTCCCTCTCAACCCACAAGATGAGAGTCTGAGGGATGACAAAGAAGTAGATAAATTGATAAAGGAATTAGAAGAAACCAAGGACAGGTCTGCACCGCTCAGGTCCAATTCTTTCAACTTGGTTAAGTTTCGAATAAGCTTGTCAAAACTACCAGTTGTTTCTAATGTCAAACGAAAGTTCCAGGAAAGATCAAGAGAAACCAAATTGGATAGCTGACCGATTTCTAATGGAATTTGGCCATCAAAGTTTGAATTATTTAGATCAAGGTGTGTCAAGCTCAACAAATGGCCAATTTGAGATGGAATTATAGAGCCTTTGAAATTATTATAAGAGAGATCTAGTTTTTGAAGATGATGAAGAGCGAAAAGAGAATTATTAGAATGGAAGTTACCGTAAAGCATACTGCTAGAAAGGTTAAGCCCAATCACATAGCCAGTATTAAAGTCACAGTTGACACCATCCCAAAAGAAGCAACAATCCGTGCCCTCTTTCCATGAATCTGTCTTGGGATAAGAATTAATAGAAGGATCATAACTCCTAATGGAGAAGGAGTTTTTGAATTGGAGCAAGGCATTGCTTTGATCAAGCTGGCAAACTACATTTGAGAAAGGGGAATTTGTAATATTTGAAGAAAGAGATTGAGAATGGAAGTGAAATAGAAGGAGGCAGAGAAATTGAAAATGCCACAGTAAGCAACCAAAACCCATGTTTTGTGTTTGCCAAATTTAATTATGATCAATTTCAGCATATATCACTCCCTATTTATAGACCACATGATTCCCTTTTTGTTTGAATCATGATAATGTTCTGTCTCCTTTTTTTTATATATAATTATTTTAAAACATCCGCTCTTTAATTTCTATCACTTAGTGCAAGAGCCACTGTAATTCTATTCTATTTTTATTGTTATTATAAATTACACTATACTTTGTTTCATAATTTTTTTTAATAGTTAGAATAATTTACTCTTATTATTTTTAACAAAAATGGATTATAAATTTTATCTTTTAGAAATTACGTTGGTTTCTGTTTCTGCATTATCGATCTTTTTCTCAAAGTTTTTCATTTTTTTTTGAAAAATCCTCAAAGTTTTCAAAAAAAAAAAAAAGAGAATTCAGAATAATAAGCTAGACTGATATTTTTTTGTATTTTTGAACACCTCATAATTAAAACCAAAATAAAATAAAAGTACATCTAAGAAGGCAAGAACTTTTCAAGTCTTGCATGCATGCACCATATGGAAAAATTTTGTCTAGATCCAGTGCATGACCTCATTTGTAGACCAAGCAAATGAAATTAGGGAATTTTTTAAAAATTGTTTCGACGTCTTTTTTTACCAAATGTATGAACAGAAATAAAAAAATATTAAATTTTATTAGTTTAGTTTATAGGTGGAGATATAAACAGAGTATAAATAAGTTTTTCTCTATGCCATGTAGCACGTACAAATATTATTAGAGTATGGATCCTTATCTTCAGGCAAAGGATGAAATTTATTTGCCTATCACTTATAACCCTCTAATTAAAAAAGTCAATCAACAAGTGAATAGTTAAGCCTGAGAATGACAAGATTGAAGTGTTGTGTCAAATTCAGTCACTATCCGAAGACTTATGCAAGTCTTTCTTTGCCTCTAAATTCTTTGATAAATTAACCATTATGCTACGTTTTCGTTACGGTCATGCAAATGTAATATTCATCGATCATATTTCCTCCAAACCATAATTTTTTAATAAATATGATATTTAAAATCTACAAACTAAGAAATTCGTAGCTAAACTATGTCTGGATGTCAGTTGTGAAGTGGATGGAAAAAGAAAAACAAAAGCAGAGAATAATGTTGGTTTTGACAATAGTTACGATCGAATTGATAATTACATTAAGAAAAACGATGATTTAATTACTATAACTGCCTAATAATAATTCTTTTTTTAGTTTAATGGTAAAGTGACATCGTGCATATATAATAAGGTAAAACGATGATTTTGAAGGTGAGTTCAAATTTCTTTTAACATTATATATCTTAAATATTATTATGTGAGTTTAAGTTTAATCTTAAATTTCATGAACAAAACAAATATAAATTAAAAAATAAGTGCACACATTATAAGTAAAGAAAAAAAATTATATTTGGTCATCATTCTCTTATAGTTATCTCAATAATTATTATATAAGGATATGTCAGGAAAATAATTCAATGGACAAAAGTATTCTGATTAATTTTTATTATTTATTAAATTATTAAGTTTTTGTTATTTGTTAAGCTATTTATATTTATTAGTATTAGTACTCTATTGAGAATTATGTTGATAAGGATTTCATATGCTTATTACATGCAAAGGTTTATTTTGCAAATCACTATAATCCTCTGAATAAAAGACAATCAGATCTTGTTCTAGAGATTGTGTTTGAGTTGTGTGACACCAGTGAACATGTTACTATTGATTAGGTTTGGAGATAGGTAAATAAAGCTTCTCATGCTTTAGCAATATTATCATGTTTCTATACTGGTTTTCATATGTAATTTGAGATTTCTTCTCACGAGATGCTCTTTTTATGTTGAATCTCTTTTTATTTCTGGTTCTATTCATTAATGAAGTTTCCTCTTCTTCTTTAAAAAAAAAAAAAAAGACAATCAACAAGCAAATTGTTAGAATTGAGAAGGACGAAATTGAATCATTGTGTCAAAATCAGTCGTTCTTTGAAGACTTGTGCAAGTCTTTATTTGCCCCACAATTCTTTAATAAGTTAAACATTATGCTATGTTTTCATTCCAGCCAAGCAATTTTAATCTTAAAGTCCAGCCAATGACTTATACAAGTCTTCCTGCCTCATTATTCAAACCAAATTTCCTTCAACCATCATTAAGGTCTATTAATCGAAAAATTCATAGATAGCGTGACGCATAGATATAGACTAAGGATTTTTTCGGTAAATTTAATTATTTTAGTAGTTATTAGTTATTTTAATTGTTGTTAGTTGTTTTAGTAGCTGTTAAATGTTAGTTGTTAGCTTTTTAACTAAGTAGCAATTGAAAACAAAAGTGCTTCGATAAAAATAACTGTTTGATAGACAATTAAATTTAAAATAATAAAAAGGACATTGAAATATTTACTTATAGTTATAGAATTAAACTCATTACAAAAAAGAAAAAAAAAAGATGACTTCACTGAATCTAAATTTTCAAAATTTAAGGGAGTAAAAATTGAAAAGTTCACTGTTTTATAAATAAAATTAAAAATTTTTGATATTTTACGGATCAATATTTTTAATTTTTATTATTTCTTGAATTCAAATGGATATATAAATAAATATTTTTAAAAAATTAAAAAAATATTAAAAAATTCATTTTCTAAATATAATGGAATTTTAGTCCGAGAAAGGAAAAACCAAAGACAGGTCTACCTGGCTGAAGTCCAATTCTTGGAACTTGGTATAGGTTTGTGGATGGTTAAGTTTTGGGCTACATTGGCTAAGCCTTTGAAGTTAGATTGAAGTTAGATTGGATAAATCAATAATATTTTATATTCTACAATTTCAAATAATAACTAATTATGTGTCTACGCCTTACACCAAATGTATAATTTTAGTTTTATTTTTTATTGTGTAAAATGTGCTTTTAATGAATAGATAAATCAATAATAAATACTAAGGAATTAAAAAAAATAAACCTGCTAGTCATAACTAATAAGGAACGAAAATAATAGTGAAAAATAATGAGAAATTGTTAATTTTTTTTCCATAATTATTTTCCACTCTTATGTTTGGATATAATGAAATAAAGAAAATAAATTTATTTGAAAAAGTAAAATTCTAGAGGAACCACTCCCTTGGTGGGTGTTGCAATAGCTCTATTTATGATATGTCCATCTATTATTTTAATATACTGATAAATTAATTGATTTATGAATTAACCATACTATAAATTTCAGAGTAAGAAAAATCATACTATAAATTAATCAGATATATAATTAGCAGAAATTATTACAAATTTTAAAGAAATACAAATAATTCAATTATAGATTTATAATAATTAGATTTATAATATTTAAGCCATCTCTTTGTTCGTTTGCGATCAAGGCATAATGTTTAATTTATTTAAATTGCTTCTTCTACAAGTTGATTGCAGCGAGAATCCATGAATGCATGAAGACAACCCTACTTGTATTTTTAATGAAGGAATAGTCTTGTCTAGTTGAAATGCCCGAATTTTTATTTTCGAAACTTTTAAACTTTTATTAAATTAAAAATCAAAAATTTTAACTGTGTGGGCTGCGAATATAATACAGTCTCGATTGATTCGAGCCTAAATTTGCCAATTGGCCCCAAACCCAAAAATATATTATCAGAAATTTCGATTTGAGAACACTTAAAATTTTCGAGAAATAATACGGAACTCCAGCTACTGATCTGTTATAAATATATGAGGGTATAACTACCATATAAATTAATTATCCTAAAATCAAATATCATTATTATTATTGTTTTAATTATTATTGAGTAAAATAAGGAAATGTTCTGAAACTTAAGTAAAATAATTAAAAATAAATCAAACCGAACCCGAAAACCAATTTGAATTTTTTGAAAACCAGGTGAAAATCCGTAAACCAAATAAAAATCGAGCCAAATTACTGATTTGGACCAAACCGGTTTGAATCGAACCGGAATAGTCTAGAATCTCAGATTTTCTTTCTCATTTTTTTTTTCTTTCTTCTTCTTCCTTCCCTCTGGAACGCCGACCCCAGTGGCTCCCCCTCTCCTTGGTCTCATTTTTCCGACCACCCGAACCAGCGCCTCCTCGCCGCACGTCCTTGCCAAGCCGCCGCCTCACCGCAGCTCCAGCCTCTCTTCCTCTCTCTGTCCTTTCGTCTTTGGCGAGCGCAGCTATCGCAGGGAACCTGCGATTTCGTCCGATCGGAAAATCACGTCGCAGCTCACTCGATTTTCTAGCGACTCCAATACCAGCGATCAGCGATGAAGCTTCGGTCTCTTCCTTTCTCGCATTCTCTCTTCTGTTTCCGGTTGGCGCAGCAAAACGATGAGCTACGATCGCGATTTGCTGCGTTTGGGACAGTCGACTCATCATTTCTCTGCTCCTCCAGCGAAACCAGCCAAGGATCGGCCGGTTGAGCTCTTCCATTCCCTCTAGCAACCTCACCGACCACGATTCTCTCCAGCTCTAGCCAAGCTAATGCCAGCAGAATCAGATCTTGGGTAGTAGAGCAAATTTCGGTCATTTTAACCGAAAAATTCCAACTTTCAGCTCGTTTTACAGCTAGGTAAGTTCATCTTTAACTTCCTTTTTGCATATTTTGTGAATTCTTTGTGCTAGGATATGGAATTTCATGTATTAGTCAAGCTAGAGTAAGGATTAAATCCTTATATATTCTATTTATGCAAATTTTAGGAAAAGGTTTGATTTTATTTACTAACTATAATTAAAACACATTCTAGTGAGTGTTTTGAAGTGATTCATGTAGCTTTAGATTAGAATTGAGTATTGAATTTAAAGTGGCAGCCTCTAGCTAAAGAAGATTATAGTTTTTGTTGAGTTAAGTCCATATTTGGTGGTAGAACTATGTCTTTCATAACTTGTTGTTAATGTAAAGGTTTAATGATTGAGATAGAACAAAATTGAGAATTTTCTTGAAATGGCAGCAACTATTTTTAATTATTCCTATAAAGTATTGCTGGATATAGTACATATGGGGTTGTAAGTTTAATTTTTGCAAGGGATTGGTTAATTGGTGGGTAATCTATGATTTCAGCATAGGAGAACTCTGAATTTTTGTATATCGGCAGCAACTACCTTGAGATCTTGTGTTGTTTTAGAAGGACAAATATATATAACGAGTGTACTTTTAAGATTTTCTTACTATTTTGATGTGTAAAAATTTTTAATTATAATTGATACACGGTTAAATGAGTTAGTACATATGGTTTTGTTTGATGAGGATAATGATTTACAGGTCAATAAACTGAATCATGAGACCCCAGTTAATTATGACAAGGAATATATAAGTTATAGATGTATATGATTGTTAATAGTATACAGTTGGATAGTTTTAACTAGTAGAATTGATGTTAAGCAAATAGCTATTTTCACTAATTTGCTTTTTTATTTATTTTCTTAACATTATATAGTAAGTTAAAGTTTGGCATTGACGATTAAATATTAATGTGATTGCTTTGGATGGAGGAAGGGAAATAAATTTGTTTAATTGCGCGATAGATGGGCTGTGTGTGTATTGATTGAAAAGTATTTAGTGTTATTTGATATTATCTAAACAGGTAGAAAGTCAAATTTTAGGAGAGGTTCTGCCAAAATTTTGATGGAACCTAGGCTAGTCTTAATTAATAATATAATTAATAGGTTTAATTAGATTAATTCTTTATCTCTACTTATATTATTATTATCATTAGTATTCATTTGTATTTAATTATCTATCTATTTTCATCATTATTGTTTATTATTGTTATTATTTATTTTATTATTGTTGTTTATTGTTAATACTATTTATTTGTTTATTTGCATTTGAATGGAGATGTCTAATTGTGCATTGTATTACGATGTTTAATTGATTAATATGCTTGCATTTAATTGCAATACTTGATTAATTGTGTTGTGATAATGTTATGCCTTGTATGTGTGGAGTTGGGATGAAGTGGATCACCATGGGTTTGTGAGGGCGGTCCACGAGACCGTTGGCCATATGGGAGATCGACACCCTGTATGCATCTGATGATATGATATGGATAATATGGATAAACCACAAGGTGGCCTCCTGTTGGTATGGAAAAGAAAAGAGAATGGAAAAACAATGAGAGACTGGTCAAGTGAGGATTAGACCGGTCGGCCATGTATGGGGGATCGGCTTCCTGGTGCACACATATAAGAGGGTGAGCCATGTGTGAGGATGGCTCGTTGGAGTTTCGGTGATGCCACTGACTAATTTCCATGTGATGTGATTATGTGAAGATGTTAATAATTGCGAATGCTGTTGTTGTGCCATTTGTGTGACTGCCTGCGTGATCATATAACTAGTTGGATGGCTAGATTTAATTATTTACATATTCGTGTGAATGCATGTGTTGTGCAATAATTCTTATTCATTAATAAACTCACATCTCTTTTGTTTAATCTTTCAGGAAGTAACTTTTCCTAAATCCCAGCTAAAACTCTGCTTCCTTCACTGTTAGAAAAGAATTCTCTAATTTTAGTATTAATTCATGAAATAGATAAATGTCCGAAAACTTATCTGTGTATAACAGTTAGTGACTCCGCAATTGTAGGAATTATATACCTTTAGCTGTGTATTAATATAGATGAAATAATTCTGTGAGCCCATATTATAAATGTGGTGTATTGTAAGATTTGTAAATGTTTAAGATGTTATAATTTGGGGCTGAATTATAATACTAATATAAGGTTTATTTTTGCATGGCAATATGGGCTAAGTACTTAGAATTTACATTGATATAATTGAATTTGTTTTTGGTTGGACTTACTACGGGCCTCGGGAGTCTTAAACTTACCTGGGCCCTAGTGCCGGTCCGGCCCATGGAAACGGACCGTGACACTAGTCAATGATTTTGATAACGTACTGTTGCTTCTACTATTTGATTAGGTCTTTCCAATTATTAATATAACCAATCTTGACTTAATTAAGCTATAATAAACCAACAAATATGTTTTGGAATTTGGGGATTTTAAGCTATTGGAAGAAAGGAATCCTATATTCCAAGTTGTCCTAAGACAAATTAATTAAATCCAAAACATATATACTTCTTGATTAGATTAAAAATTATATGTTTATATAGTTTGTATTTTATGCAATGTGTATTTCACGCTCCTTTTTTTGTTATTCGCAAAAAAAAAAAAAAAAAAAAAAAAGAAGTTGCAAACCTTTACTGTGGAATATAGAATTTTTTTTTAAATCGTTATTAAAATTATAAATATAGGTTGTGTTTGCCAATAGAATTTTTTTTCCATATATAATTTTAAATATCGGTTTCGGTTAGATCTTGATAGGCTTTTTTTATAGGGGGATGATTTTTACACGAATATCATGTCACCTCCATTAATTTCATATTCCATTTATTCATTTTTTTTTCCACAATTCCATTCAAAAATATGACACACAATTCACAAAGCTTCAACTCCAAGGGAAAGCGAGTTGCTCAAAGCGTGGAAGAAATTGATTTAAACGATCCGTTGATTAATTTTTCACCACAATTTAATGATGAAGTTCAATATCAAACTCTAGTTGAGGAACATTATATTCGTCGTCATCCACCATAAGAAGAAGCTACATCTCCTAATATTTCAATAGGTAAACCACTAAAATCAGATATTTTCAAGAAGCATTTTACAAAAAATTGTTCAAGATAACGGAGAAATCAATGCGGTTTGATGTAATTATTGCAAAAAAGAATATTCATTCACGCTTGGAGGAGGCTATGGCACTCTCAATAGGCATTTAAAATCACATCATGGATGTAACTCAAACTCAATTATCGTCATCAAGGTATGGTGATCCTAACACTCCTCTATTTAAATATAGTGATGAAACTAATAAAATTGAAATGGCTAAAATGATTTGTATGGAACGATTATCTTTTTCATTTAGTGAAAAAATTGGATTTAATAGCTATTGTAAAAAAGCATTAAATCCTTTAGCAAAAAAAAAAAAACCTAGGAATACACTTAAAAGGACTATTTTATCTATTTATTTGAAAGAAAAAGAAATTTTAAAAAATGTATTTGCAAATTTTAATGGTAAAATTGCTATTTGTTGTGATATTTGGTGTGATGCTTGGCAAACAAATTCTTATATGGGTGTTACTTCCCATTGGATTGATAATGAATAGAAAATTCAAAAATGAATTATTGCACTTAGAGTTTTTGATGACCATAATATTTTTACCATGTTAAATATTATTTTAGAAGAATATGGTTTGACTAAAAAAATTTTTACAATTGGTTTTGATAATGCTAGTGCAAATACAGCATCAATAAATGAATTAAAATTTCTTTGCCAACCTAAATTTGGTGGATAATTTTTTCACACTAGATGTGTATGTCATATTTTAAATTTATGTTGTTCAAGATGCATTAACAACATTAAATGTATTTTTACGTCCAATAAAAAATGCTTTAAATCATTTATGGACACATGGATATGTTAAAAAAGAATTTAAAAATTTTTATCACTCGTTGGGAAAAAAATATAAAAAAAATTTCAAGAGATATTCCTACAAGGTAGAATTCAACTTATAAAATATTAAATGAGTCTTATGAATATAAAGATATTCTTTCTTCGTTTATGCAATTGCATGCATCACATTTGCAGCTTTATCCAACCAATTGGACTATTTGTAAAAAAGTATTAGATATTTTGCAAGTTTTTGAAAATTGCACAAGAATTTTTAGTGGTGTTTATTATCATACTTCCTATTTATTTTCATTTCATTGTTTGGCCATAAGTAGTGCCATAATTGAAAATGAAAATGATGATGATTTACAAGAATGTATTTTAATGATGAAAACTAAATGGTTAAAATATTATACTGAAATTCCGGATATAAATTTAGTTGCATTTTTTCTTTGCCCTAGATTTAAGTTAGTCGCATTAGAAGAATTTTTTCGTCTTTATTATGGATCTTTTAATATTGAAGTAGATTATTTTTCTCTTACTAATAATGTTTTAAGGTATATCCGTCAATTGTGTGATGAGTATTCTAAATTAGTATCTCCCCTTCCTCAAGTATCACATCCACAAACTACACAATCCACTAAATTTCATTCTACACATTTTACTTTCACGCAAAATGTTTCAAAAAAACCAAGGGAGAGTCCACATTCATACACAGAAATTGAGACATATATTAGCACAGATTTTGAGTTTTTAGGTGATGATGCGGATGAAGACCCAACAAAATTTGACATTTTGGGTTGGTGGAAGAAGCATGCAAATCGCTTTCCAGTCTTAGCTTCAATTGCAAAAGATATTATTGCTTGTCCAATTTCTACTGTTACAGTGGAACAAGCTTTTAGTGCGAGTGGACAAATTTTAGATCCAACACGATCAAGATTATTGCCAAATAATGTGGAAATGCAAGAATGTGTTGACGATTGGACTAGAGCGGCATTGAGAACTCAAAACCAACAAAATTCAAGCGACGATGATGATTCCGGCTCATTAACGGTGACTAGTGGCACCGATAACTAAAATTAATTGTAATAATTGGGAGGTTATTTTCCATTGTAATAAAAAAAGAACTACGTGGGCTTTGATTTCCTCTAATTTACAAGAGGATACGTAGGCAATTAAATTAAAATTTTTCAATTTTAATTTAATTCAAGCCCAAAATAAACAAAATTATAATTTTCTATCTTAGTGAGTTAGCAAAATTTGTAAATTTAATGTAATAATAGTTCTAAGTTAATAGAAGTTTTTCTTTTAAAATTTTATAATAATTTATTTAGTTAATAAAATCTAAATATTTTAAAATTATTATTTATTTATGTATTCGGAATCAAAATTTTATTATTTTTTAAAAATTTGTGTAATACCGGAACCAAATCGGAACAGTAATTCGAACCGTCGGTTCATCGGAACCGTGCCGGAACCGGAACCGGAGGTTCAAGGGTTGGTTCCGATTCAAAATTTTAAACATCTTGAACCGGCGGATCAATGAACCGGAACCGGCAGTTCATTCAACCGGCCATGCCTACCCGTGAACATGTGCTTCCTGTTGGGATTTTATAGCTAAGTTCTTATCCAATCACTTAATTATAATATTTAAGAGTAATTTAAAATCTTTTTTTTTTCAACTGTGAGTACCTTAAAATCTTATCTCTTATGCTTCAAGATTTTCATATGATGCCAAATGACATTATACTAATAGTCTCAATTGATGATTCTAGCTATAGTATGTTAAATAGCATAATTCAAACAAATTTTAAAAAAAAAAAAAATATGTTAAAAAATGTTTATGATATTGATAGATTGCTGAAATTCCATCGTGTATATACTAATAGTTGCTAATGTGATCTCACAATTTGACTCCAAGAACCCTAATCATCCAGCAATTGTGCATTAATTCCCATAATTTAGAATGAGGTCCCATTTTTGCATAGACAATAATTTGATTACTTAAAGAAACCCTAATCCAAATCATTCATCATGGAAATTTCTATTAGAATATTATAATAATGTGAAGAGAAAATCTTACATGATTATATGAGTAGGTTGATTATTTATATATAATTCCAAATATATTTAATTAGACTTATATAAGAAGTGTCTGATTAATGAAACACGTTTATATTAGACGTAAATAATATATTAATGCATCCATGTTACTGTCACAACCCAATACCATGAGCCGGAACGGCACTAGGACCCCAGTAAGTTTAAGGCTCCTGAGGCCCGTAGTAAGCCTAAACTACCAAACTCATACTCGCCACGCAAAATCCTAGGAGTAATAAGCCCATATAAATTCGTGTATATATATGGCCCAATTTCAATATCTCGAATAAAACATAATTTGAGCCTAACAATAATACTTATCATTCATAATATGGGCTACTTATTAATACATACACTTAGAAAAATAATTAAAACTTTTATGGTTTCATAAAATTATTATACCTATTTTAATACATGACTAGAGGTGCATAAATCCTACAACTGTGGAATTCACTAACAAATAAATATAAATATAAATAAGTTCTCATACATATAACTATTTAATTAATTAATGAAATTAGAAAATTTTTTTTGCAGCTCTGCGGTGAAGGAAACATAGCTTTACCAGGACAAGAAGAATCTACTTCCTGAAAAAATTAAACAAAGACATGTAAGTTTTATAAAGAATAATAATTATTGCACAACACATGCATTCACACGAATGTGTAAATATATCCATCTAGTCATCCGACTAATTATATAATCAAGCAAACGATCACACAAATGACATAACAACAGCAATAAAAAATATTATATCATCAGATATGCACACGGGGCGCTGATCTCTCCATACCTGCCCGATGATATCGAAAACCACCCTTACAAACTCATGGTGACCCATTTCATCCCAATTCCACACGAACAAGACATAGCAATAGCACAACACAAATAATCAAACAATACAATTAAATGCAAGCATATTATGTAATTAAACACTATCATGCAAGGGCGTAAATAAACATTCATATATCAATTCAGGAGTATTAATTAACAATATAAAAACATTGATCATTACATTAGTTTATATATAAAATGGTATCAATTATCTGCAATAGCTACTGTCCATCGAATACAGGTTCTCTTGCTTAAACTTATATACTATGTTTACTGAACTGAGAATTTAATTCACGACTTCATTTGATTTATAGTTTAACTATATTATCCTTCAATAATTTTTCTTTGAAATAATATTCTTTAAGCACCGTTGCAAGTAATTTTAATTATTCTTGCAGTATTCTGCCAATACCCATCTTCCTCAATACCATTTCAATTTATATATGGATCAATCATATCTATTAATTAAGGAAATTATATATTTGCATTCCAAGATCCTATGATTGCTTTTTAATTAACTATTTATTCGAAATCAACTTATTTAACTAAAATTTTCAAATTTAGAATTTATACCAAAAATTATGAACTGGGTCTTAGAGTGTACTGAACAATTCCACGATCCACGCGAGGGGAAGAGGATTCTGCCTCTTGGGACCAACCGGAGAATCGCTGGCTGGTAGCCGGACCGCCGCCGCCGCCGTTAACGGTGGCCGGCAAGTTGTAGATGCCCAGAATCGACCATTCCTCGCACCACCCGGCTCAGTTTTCATCGAGGAGTCCGTTTTTGGCGTTAGTTGCGCAAGATCGGCCTTCTATTCGACCGGAGCGGGATCGACAGGACCTAGAGTCGCCGCTAACGAAGTAGCGTCACCGTCTATCCAGGAGAAGGGAACCGCTGTTGCTTGAGTCGCCGTGCTCGCCTGAGTCGCAGTGAAGAGAGAACTCAACTTGAAGCAGCGGCTGGAGGCTGGTGGCCCTGCTGCGGCTCGAACGGAAACAGAGGGAGAGAGGAGCTGAGGCACGACGGCAAGGAGAAGGCGGCGCAACGAACTCCGTCGAATTCATCTCTGGTGACCGGAAAAGAAAAAAAAAACAAGAGAAAGGGGGAGACGAGGTGGTCGGCGACGGGCCTGTCGCTGCACCCCGCCAGAAGAAAACAAGGAAGAAGAAGAGGAAAGAAAGAAAGAAAGAAAGAAAAGAAGAAAAAAAAATCTAGGAACTCAGTGATTTGACTTGGTTTTTGATTGGTTTACGTTTTTCACTTGGTTTTTTAAAAATTCAAACTGATTTATAGATCTGTTTTAGGACTAATTAAATATTTTTGGCTTAATTTTACTAGTTAGAGTTTATAATTAATTTTTTAAATCAAGAATCTTTGAAAATAATTTTTTGAATCGTTTCAGTCATGCATAAATAATATATTATTTACGCCATGAATATGCAAAAATTTCAAATAAATAATAAGTATGAAAAATAAAATATAAAAATTTTAAATGTCTTATTTATTATATATATTTATTAAAAATAAATTATATCCTATTAAGTAATAAATTGTAATTTTTTTATTAATTATCTTTAAGAGTATTTTAAAACATTTTAAATTTCTTTGAATAGCATAATTAGTAGCATCAACGGATAAAATTCTGCTGCTAACCTGTTTGTAGAACCAATTCTCAGCAATGGAAGAAAAAATAAATTTATGTTATAACTTTAGAATCGAATAAAATTCAGTTGCTAATTAACACATTTGTAGAACCCTTTGTCAACTCTTGAAACAAAGATTTGTTAATTAAAATAAAAATAATATGATGAAGGAAACTAATATAATCAATTTAATTAAAAATTATTATATACTTTTAATCGATAAATAAATAAAGAGGATCTATCTTTTTAAAATATTTTATGATAATGCGATTCAAGAGGAAAAACTTGTAAACTTGTAATTATTCATGATTACTAAATAATCATAGTTAATCCATAAATCTATAGATCTAAATTATAAGAACTAAGTAAAAACTATTCTATTAATTTGTAAATAAAGAGAGTTAAGATTATAACAGCAAACTCAATAATTTCAAATTAGCAAAAGTTTAATGTAACAATTCTTGAGAGTCAAAAGCAATAGATCTTGATAATCAAAAGCAATTAAAATTAAACATATATATAATGGTCTGATAGGACAAATTCCTAATCATAATGAGATTAAATTTATAATATTAATATAATAAAAATAATATTTTGATATCATAAATAGAATAGGATTAGTAATGCTACTTTTATATATACTAGTTCTTTTTATCACGTGCGATATATGTTGACTATATTTGTAATCATATTCTGATTTTTTATACCTGTTTAGCTTTTCTATTTATATAATTAAAATATAAATTGCTATTTAGATTACAATAAATATAGTGATTTTTATATATAGAGTAATTTTTTTAATTATATGTCTTGAACTGTAATATCTCATTAAAAAACTTGATATATTTATTTCTTACTTTAAAATATCAATTTAAATAAAAAATATATCATTCATATTCTCGTCAACTTACTGGTTCATATAATTTTTATTATACAGTAGTTGCTTTTATTTTTTTATTTAACTACCAAATTGATTTATAAAAATCATCATATAGCTTTTATTTTACGTTTTATAATTAAATATCATGTTTTGTTAATAACTTTCACTATAATCTATTTTAGTAAATAAATATACTTTAATAATAGAATAAGAAACTAATATAATACATCAAATTAAATATTTATAAATAATAATATTTTTTTATTTTTTTATCCAATCAAAATAATGAAATCATTTAAAAAAAATTATTAATAATTTTTTATATTCCTTAATAGAAAGAATAGGATTTGAATTTAATAAGATATAATTATAATTAATCAAATTTGAGATAAAAATAATAATTTTTTATCTTATTTTTTTACCAACTAAATTAGAGTGCAATTTGTAATTAAAGAAATTTAACAATACTTTTTATAAATTAAAATCTTAATATTTATATATATTTATTTAAAATAAATTCAAAAAAATAAAAATTTTCAAATGCCTTATATTTACACATATTCATTTAAAATAATAATGTTGAAGATAAATTACAATAATATTAAATAAAAATATAAATAATAAATAATAAATAATAATAATAAATAATTGAAATTATTAAATTATTATTAATAATTTATATAATAATATAATAAAATATAATATAATGGGACACAATAAGATAATAATAGTAAAATTTTAAATTTTCAAATATTTAATTATCTATATGTATTTATCTATTAAAAAAAATAAAAAAAAACACCTAATCAAATTATAGAGGTATTATATATATTTTTCTATGTGAAAATTTTTTAATTAACCATGACTAAGGTTCTTTTAGAGTATCTTAAAATTTAAAAGGACAATATATCAAATCTCATTATACCCTCCCCTCATTCCCATTTTTATATATAATATAAATAGATAAATAGATACATAGATATAATAATAAAATATTATATATATATATTTTTAAACTTAAAATTTTTAACTGTTGATCATCCCACACATATATGTTCAATTTATTTAAAAATAAATTTTAGAAATTAAAAATTTAAAATTTGAAAGGTTTAATTATATATATTCTATTTGAAAATTTATTTTTTTTAAAAAAAAAATCCAATCAACTTACACAAACATAAGGAAAATAATAATATTATAAAGGAATTTACTTTTTTTTCTTTTTTAATTGTTTTAAATTATAATAAAAATATAATCAAATAATTTGTATACCTTTTAAGTTTGAAATTTTCTCTTATATTGTGTATATCTTTTAATGTTAGAACTTCATCTTTTTATTGTAGATGCATAAATAGTTAAAAATAAGTTAAATATTTTAATCAAGTTAAATCTAACTGAGTTTATGTAATTTATATTTAAAATAATTTATTTTAATAATTTGTATACCTTTTAAGTTTAAAATTTATTAATTTAAAAAAATTAATTTAAATATAATCAATTTAATAAATAAAAAATCTGAACTCCAGTGAATTTTCACTTATACTAAATATAAAAAAATATAAATTTATATTTAAATTATATAGAATTCATTTAGTCCAAATAAAATTCAAATAAAATCGTTAATATTTCGTAGAACTTATGAATAATAATAAAAAATTTTAATTTTTTATATGTTTGGCCAAATAAGAAAATCATTATATATGATATTATAAAGAAATTTTGCTTCACAATCTTTAATCAAGTGGTTTTACTTAATAAAATGAGGGATAACTTTTGAAACTAATTTTACGTAGGTGAAAATACACGATCACCTTAATTTGAAACCACACCGAATTAAATTAAAATTAAAATGAATTTTCAAAATGAAAACAGCCTCAAATTAAATATAATTTAAAATCTATTTAGTTCAATCAGTTTTACATACACTTTTAGGTTGGTCAATTTAAGCCTTTCACTAAAAATAAAAATCGAATAAAAAAATTCAATTTATCCATGCAAACTAAAACCAACTTAAATCAGTTTTACCCGATGTTTTAATATCCTTAAAATTAGAAAACATCCCTAAAATTGCAAAGGGATATAAGTTCTCTTTTCCTGGAGAAATCTTAGGCCATTAATTAATATAATAATTAATTAATTAATCTAAGAATAATATTTTTGAACATATTGAATAACTCCAACTAAGTGTAAAATTGACAAAGTATATTTTACAATTCCTTTATACTTACCATTCTCTTTCTCTCTCTATTCTTAGATATCCGGTATGAGATAAATGGTTTAAACGTGTGTATATATATTTGTCACGACCCATTTCCATGGACTGGACCGGCACTAGGACCTGGGTGGGCTTAAGGCCCCCGAAGCCCGTAGTAAGCCTGTACTATTTAAAACTCGCATTCTATTCACAATTGTGGATTCAGGCCCAATAATTTATTTCACAATTATATCCAAAGTACAATCCAAAAAATAAATGTCTATACTCTATTTATTCATTTACAACCTAGTTGGAATACAATTGCGGAACTCTACTCCATAATTCACTATTCTTTGCATTTACATATTCACTGCAATGATTATTACTCCTATCGATCCGTATCTCGTTCGCTCGATTGGACTCTAGGATTCTTCTTTTCATCTATTACCTGGGGAGGTTGGAGGGGGGGGGGGGGGTGAGTACTAGACTCAGTGAGCAGGATTAGATAACCCTCTCACCCCACACAGTCATACAAATGCTAAAATATTTTTATGTGGTCACCCGTTTAGTTATATGATCATGCAGTTTGGCACACAAATGGCAATACAACAGCAATCACAGTTATTATCACCTTCATATAATCACATCACGTGGAAATTAGTCAGTGGAGTCACCGAAACCCGATGAGCCGTCCCCACACATGGCCCATCCACTCACATGTGCACCAGGGAGCCAATCCCCCATTCTGGCGTCACGGTATAATCTTCACACGACCGGTCTTCTCATTATTTTTCCATTCTCTTTTCTTTCTCTTCTTTTTTTTTTTTATTTTTTTTATACCGACAGGCGGCATCCCGGTCGTCTCCCTCAAATCTAGATCATCAGGCGCACACAACAGGAGGCCACCCTGTGGGCAACGATCAAATCTAGATCATCAGGTGCGCCCAAAGAGGCTACTCTGCGGTTAACGGTAACGGTAACGGTAACGGTAGGTGCACATGGGGGCGCCGATCTCCCATTTACCCGGCTAATCATAATCAGGATCCATATAACGGTAACGGTCTCACAAACCCATGGTGACCCACTTCATCCCAATTCCACACAAACAAGGCACAGTAATATCACAGCACAAGTAATCAAGCAATATTTAATATCAACAAATAGTGCATCACAATATGGCAATAATGCATGATAACATTTAGCCGTGAATGCATGAATGCAGGCGGATGAGGCGAATTATCTAACACTACTCACAGTTCTTTGTCTTCACCTTTCGGGACTTTATAAACATCTAAAAATAATAAGAAAATTCTAAATAAGATGTCTAATTCGAGAAATGTATCTCTTCTTAATTATTAGTTTTGGTTACTAGTCATTTTACTCACATTTCAAACTAAATTGTATATTTATAATGTTTTCTTATTTATTTATTTATTCCAATTTATAACCTTTAGATAAAATTTCTAGTTCTTCGGTGAGGAATATTTTATATCAATAATAATAATAATGATATTATAATATTTTATAATACCTAAAGTTTTAGTCGTCACTACTTGTTAATAATATAACTAATTTAATTCTTCATTAAATGCTTTACTGAAAATTCGGCAGCATTTCCTCTATAAACTGGACTATCCAAATTTTACATAATCTACATGTCAACACATAGCCCATCCATCGGGCAATTCACATTAACTGATCCCATCCGCCATAACCATCATTCATCCGTTCATTCAATTCACACAGTCCATTATAATTAATTGTTCTATAACTATTTATTTGTTAATAAAATTCCTAAAATTTATTATTAGCTAGGAATTTATATTTCAGTACCAACCTCATAGTTATAATTAATATTCATGAAATATATTGAACAATATTTAATTTAATTTACTTAAATACTTAATTAAGTTCATTAATTAATTAATTCGAACTTTATTCAAAAATTGCGAATTAAGCTTTAGTGTGTACCGATTGAAAATCAGATTTTATTTCCGTAATCCGCGCGAAGAGGAGAGCATTCTGTCTTTTGAAGTCTCGCCGGAGTGTCGCCAGCCGGTCGCCGAACCACCGCCGCCGCCGTACACGGTGGCCGAAAAAGTCAAATCTTCACCAAAATTGACAAACAATATATCATTTTATTCGTTTCGATGAGAGGATCACTAATATGTATTCAAATCAAGGTGGGTATGAACTATTTGGCCGAAAATTGACCGGAAAGGTTCGGTGATACCCATTTTGGTTTTTCGATTTCGGCTATTACAGTCGACGAGGAGGCCATCAAATGAAAGAGGAAGAAGAGAGGAGTCATTTGGTACTCACCTTGCGCTCTAGGCTTGCCTGAAATGGCGTGAATCGCCGGAGAAAGGTGTCGCTACGGTGGCCGAAACTTCAAGCTCTTCCCCTTCAAAATAGACGCAGTTTCAATTCAAGTCAAAGCCATATTCTTCTTCCTTGCGTTGAGTAGATGTTTTTAGAGTATTCATTTGCCGGATTTGGTGGCCGGAGGACGGAGATCGAAGGAGAGGAAGAGAGGGTCACGCAGAGAAGAAGAAGAAGAAGAGAAGGAAAGAAAAGAAAGAAAGAAGAATCGTGCAGCTTCTAGACCATTCCGGTTCGATTCAAACCGGTTTAGTCTAATTCAATGATTCGGCTCGATTTTTGCTCGGTTTGCAAGTTTTTCATTTGGTTTTCAGATTATTCGTGTGGTTTTCGAAAAATCAATTTGATTTTCGAGTCTGGTTTAATTTATTTTGATTATTTTAGTTAGGTTCTATAACATTTCTTCAATTTACTTAATGTTAATATTAATAATCATAATATTCGATTTTTTTAAGATAAATTTCGATAACGTGTTTTGGGCTTGAGCCCAACTTCGTAAACTTGGGCTTGAATTGAGGCAATTTTATACTTGCAGTCCACATGATTAAAATTTTTGATTTTTGATTTAATAAAAATTCAAAAGTTTCGAAAATAAAAATTCGGGGTATTACAATCTCCCCCCCTTAAGACAATTCGTCCTCGAATTGAATCTAGTGGGAAAGAATAAGAATGGACGCATGGAAAATTTTAAAGTTATAGAAATTGCTTCCAAAACCAAGGAGACAGATCGAGGAAACGAAGTGAATGTTACCGTCAATCGTCATATTTAGAATAAAATTTCGTTCAATCTATATAGTACCACCTAGCTGAAGTTTATCAGAAGGTTTATTACATTAATCTCCAAACTATCATCAGACGGTTGCTAAGAAATCTTTCTTTAAATAAAAATCTTATAATTAACCCATCTTTTCAATAAAATGTTTACTATATATATTAAAGTTTATTACGCATTTCTTTATGAAAACCAGATATATAATTTGCCAAAAGCAAAACAATTTAAAATGTAATTTATTTATAATCAAAATAGATTTATTTAACGTGCATATGTTATGACTAAATCTTTTCTTAATCTAAGATGAAAAACTGTTACCTGAATCCAAAATTTTAAGAAAAATTCTCTTGTAACTTTCGTTATCTATAATATCGCAGGGTTATTCAAGCTCACTCTATCAGTTCTTTTTATACAAGTTCTATTCTTCTTATAATATTTATATCGTATGCTAGCGCAAGTATTTAATAGCTCTTTTACTAAAGACATCCCTGCACTATTAGTTATCTCCACACTTTCTATTTAATCGTCATCCCTACGTCTAACACTCATTCCTTATCTAACATTTATCATTAAAAGCTAACTTTCATAACAACCTCTCATACTTTCATAATAACCTCTCATTTCACTTATGTTGTTTATTAATTCATCCTAAGAATATTGAAGCATATTTTTTTTTAATTATTCCATTAATTGTAATTTATCCCATTTATCTCATTAACAATATTTCAACCTAACATTTATTATTTGCCTCAACTATTTACCTTTTACCTAATACCTATCAATATATAAAAGTCTTCAATGAAATTTCTTAAGTCCCAACTTCATGTTCCCTTAGCATCCAAATATTACATCGAATAAATAGGCATCAACCATTCTATTTCCTTTCTCAAATTTTGCGTCAGCTAAGTAATTTATTCGTTTCTATATGGCACTTCAGTGTATGCCTTAATTATGGAATAATAACAAGGCCCTAAGTAGCATTTATAGTACATAAGCTAATTGTTTCATCTTCCATCCCTATCTTTAGTTCATTAGTCTTTTTCTTATTGAAGTGTATTTAATTCTTTACATTTATCCATTTAACCTTATCATCTCTAGTTTCTCAGGTTAGCACAAGGCCACCTGGTGTTATTATCTAGACCTCAGCTTAGTTTAGGTCTTTCCTCCATGTCAAAATTTTTATCAATTACCTTACGATTCATTTCACTAGTTTCATTTCTTCTATTTCATGTAAAGATTTTAATTTATTAATTTTAAAATATATCGAAGAGTCCGAAGAGATTAATTGCTGCATGTTTAAATTTCATTTATTAACATCTCTTTTAATTCCAAAACGTCCCCTAGAGCTGAATCATTTTCTTATAATCTAGTAAGCTACCTGAAAGTTTAAATTTAAATATCGAGTCCCTCTAGCTCTGCTGTCTCACAATTCATTATAATCTAAAAGGCATAATACTTCAAATTTCAATTCTTAATGTATCTATCTCTGAGTATCAACGAGATATTAGGTTCTATTTCAATAAATTCATTTATATTAATAGTCTACAACACTAGCTGTCTCATAATGTGAATTTCATCAAATGAGTGTACTAACTAAGAGTTTGTAAGTAATTTCCACATTCTCCTTTATTAATATTCTCAATACACATTATATTCCATCCATTTGATTTGTTAGATTCATCGTTTAATCCAAAATTCGACTAATGAGTTAACAACTACCGACTAGCTTGACCATTCTATGGGTAACTGACTATTTAAAAATTTTAAAATAGCTTTCCTTTTTCACTTTTAAAAGCATCGGCATGTCACTCACATATAACTTTGAAATTCTTTTCATAGAAATTTGCATTTCACTTTCATTTCCTTTAAAAACCAATATCAATGGTAATATAAAATATTTTCATAAAGTTTGAAAATCATTACTCAGTGTATTTTCTAAAAACCCTTTTGTATTTAACAAAAATGAATTGTCTATCTCCACGAGAACAGTCATCAAATCATCTAATTCAAGTCTACTGTTACCTATTTCATTCCTAAATGATCCCCTTAAACCAAGAATATTCTAATCTCCATCATTATTGTTCCTTTCGCTGTTACTAGTCTATCAAGTAAATTGATCCACACTTAAAATTTTTTTTTTCCATAATTTATCTTTATTTGTGATTTATTATTTATATTTATATTTATAATATTATTTTTCTTACAGCTGAACTTTACTCTTTCCCGATTTGTTTCTAATTATTTATTCTAGTATTCCACAACTAATTAATTACACATATTATCAACTCTTCTTCTATTTAACACCCCTTAGTCTTATCTAAATTCTTTAGCTTTTTGATTCATGTTAATCTTTCTTTTATCTTCCATATCTTCTTAGTGTACCCAACCTCATTTAAGTCTTATCCGTAAAAGAGTTTAATGATGGGTACATAAATCTATGGTGTAAAACCATTATTTTACACAAAATTTAATTCCATCCTAAGGTTATTGCTTCTTAGATGTCCTTATTCTGATTTTTCAATCTCTACTTAATCATGATGAGTTATCGTCGACCCTCATCCTCTTCCAATTTTATTTATTTTTTTATTTTATTTTATTTAGCACCTCGATCTAATTTTGTACTTAATTCTTTAAAGCAGATTTTTATATAAGTTTGCTTATACTTAACTTAGATTAATAAATAATATTAGTCTTTTCTACATAACTCTCTACCTAGATACATCCAATTTCCTTAATTTATTAAGTTTTCCTACAGCATCCACGTTGCTTTCCCCATTCATTTCCCATTTGTGATTTACAGTTATTCATCATCTTCTACATTCATTTTATTATAATAGATTTATGAACTTAGTCTAGCCCTTTAAGTATCCTACATGTACTAGGATCATAATTATCTAATGTCTAATAAATGTATTACAAATTAAACTTTCACCTTATTAATTTTTTTGATTATACCAACTATCCCTTAGTTACACATTAGTTCCATAAGTCTATTATCGATTCTATCTAATTGCTCATTTTATTATCATAGATTCATAATGATTTCATGGTTTGTAATTTCTTTTATTAACCATTAGTCAAATTTTTTCCATACTAATCAAATTTTAAATTCAAACTTTTGTCCAATTATTTACTAACCACTTTTAATTCTATATTAAAACACCCAAAATCGTACCCTTCATACTATTTGTTCAAAGGAAGTTTTACCTGCTTCTTTATTATGCTTAGTTATTCTGCCTCACCTCAATATGACCTATCCAGTTAAAATTATTTTCTTCACATGTAATCACATAATTAATTTACCTTTGTCTTTTATTTTGCTTTAATTACTCCATTTAAATTTTGTATACCGAGATTTGGCCAATCAAATACCTTTTATTGTACTTAGACACAGCTTATTGTTTTCACGTCTAACTCTATTTAATTTTTCCAATAAGTCTCTATTCTCCTTAATGTGACACTTAAGTAATTTACACATTCTCTTTTTACATCCTTAAATTTCGCCTTGGTTAATTGAGGATTTCTAGTCTAGTATGATTGTTTGTCCTACATCCTCCTTTTTCTAACACTTAATTTAATTTAAATTATAATTTCCACTTTTTTTTATTCCCTAACAGTAACATTTCTAGAATTTAATCTCTATCTTCATTGAAATGTTCATTCTAATTCATATTCCATACCATTTATTATTAATTTATCAATATTAATTTCTGCAAGCCTAATTTAGTCCTCGGGATAGACAATATTATAAAAATAAATGAAACATGCAATCATTGTGAATAATTTAAAATTCTAAAATCAAATAAATTTTTTGACATGCCGACAAAACAATAAAACCAAACAATTAATTACAACTTCAAAGCAATGTCCAATAAGCAAATAATAAAACATTTTTCTCAAATCATAGTTCAATTAAATTCACTTTCGTATTGTCTTTAAAACTCCGAATTCTTTTCTAAATGATTTCAAATAATTTTTGAAGCAATGCCTCTTGTCGGATAAAGGTGTACTGGGTGATCAGGCCATTACACCAATTTCCAACTGATCTTCTGCTTCAAACTCGATGGAGGGAATTTAACAAAACTCAAAATCTTTATTTTATAAACGTCAGTTACCCAGACCTTTTTATAATTCACTATTTTTATGTACCTTTAGTTCTCATCCTAAGTTTCATATAGATTTCCTTCCATCCTCGTGCACGATGCGTCCACCGGCACTAAAATGGAATTCAATCCAGACTATACCTCCTTTGTTGGTTACGACCGATCCCAACATAGGAGTCCTATATTTCATTTCCTATGTTCCGCAATTGATTCCTAAGGCCCAACCTAATGCTCTGATACCAACTTTGTCACGACCCATTTCCATGGACTGGACCGGCACTAGGACCTGGGTAGGTTGAAGGCCCCCGAAGCTCGTAGTAAGCCTGTACTATTTAAAACTCGCATTCTATTCACAATTGTGGATTCAGGCCCAATAATTTATTTCACAATTATATCCAAAGTAAAATCCAAATAATAAATGTCTATACTCTATTTATTCATTTACAACCCAGTTGGAATACAATTGCGGAAATATACTCCATAATTCACTATTCTTTGCATTTACATATTCACTGCAATGATTATTACTCCTATCGATCCGTATCTCGTTCGCTCGATTGGACTCCAGGATTCTTCTTTTCATCTATTACCTGGGGAGGTTGGAGGGGGGGGGGGTGAGTACTAGACTCAGTGAGCAGGATTAGATAACCCTCTCACCCCACACAATCATACAAATGCTAAAATATTTTTATGTGGTCACCCGTTTTAGTTATATGATCATGCAGTTTGGCACACAAATGGCAATACAACAGCAATCACAGTTATTATCACCTTCATATAATCACATCACGTGGAAATTAGTCAGTGGAGTCACCGAAACCAGATGAGCCGTCGTCACACATGGCCCATCCACTCACATGTGCACTAGGGAGCCAATCCCTCATTCCGGCTGACCGGTATAATCCTCACACGACCGGTCTTCTCATTATTTTTCCATTCTCTTTTCTTTCTCTTCTTTTTTTGTTATTTTTTTTTATATCGACAGGCGGCATCCCGGTCGTTTCCCTCAAATCTAGATCATCAGGTGCACACAACAGGAGGCCACCCTGCGGGCAACGATCAAATCTAGATCATCAGGTGCGCCCAAAGAGGCTACTCTGCGGTTAACGGTAACGGTAACGGTAACGGTAGGTGCACATGGGGGCGCCGATCTCCCATTTACCCGGCTAATCATAATCAGGATCTATATAACGGTAACGGTCTCACAAACCCATGGTGACCCACTTCATCCCAATTCCACACAAACAAGGCACAATAATATCACAGCACAAGTAATCAAGCAATATTTAATATCAACAAATAGTGCATCACAATATGGCAATAATGCATGATAACATTTAGCCGTGAATGCATGAATGCAGGCGGATGAGGCGAATTATCTAATACTACTCACAGTTCTTTGTCTTCACCTTTCGGGACTTTATAAACATCTAAAAATAATAAGAAAATTCTAAATAAGATGTCTAATTCGAGAAATGTATCTCTTCTTAATTATTAGTTTTGGTTACTAGTCATTTTACTCACATTTCAAACTAAATTGTATATTTATAATGTTTTCTTATTTATTTATTTATTCCAATTTATAACATTTAGATAAAATTTCCAGTTCTTCGGTGAGGAATATTTTATATCAATAATAATAATAATGATATTATAATATTTTATAATACCTAAAGTTTTAGTCGTCACTACTTGTTAATAATATAACTAATTTAATTCTTCATTAAATGCTTTACTGAAAATTCGGCAGCATTTCCTCTATAAACTGGACTATCCAAATTTTACATAATCTACATGTCAACACATAGCCCATCCATCGGGCAATTCACATTAACTGATCCCATCCGCCATAACCATCATTCATCCGTTCATTCAATTCACACAGTCCATTATAATTAATTGTTCTATAACTATTTATTTGTTAATAAAATTCCTAAAATTTATTATTAGCTAGGAATTTATATTTCAGTACCAACCTCATAGTTATAATTAATATTCATGAAATATATTGAACAATATTTAATTTAATTTACTTAAATACTTAATTAAGTTCATTAATTAATTAATTCGAACTTTATTCAAAAATTGCGAATTAAGCTTTAGAGTGTACCGATTGAAAATCAGATTTTATTTCCGTAATCCGCGCGAAGAGGAGAGCATTCTGTCTTTTGAAGTCTCACCGGAGTGTCGCCGGCCGGTCGCCGAACCGCTGCTGCCGCCGTACACGGTGGCCGGAAAAGTCAAATCTTCACCAAAATTGACAAACAATATATCATTTTATTCGTTTCGATGAGAGGATCACTAATATGTATTCAAATCAAGGTGGGTATGAACTATTTGGCCGAAAATTGACGGGAAAGGTTCGGTGATACCCATTTTGGATTTTCCGATTCCGGCTATTACAGTCGACGAGGAGGCCATCAAATGAAAGAGGAAGAAGAGAGGAGTCATTTGGTACTCACCTTGCGCTCTAGGCTTGCCTGAAACGGCGTGAATCGCCGGAGAAAGGTGTCGCTACTGTGGCCGAAACTTCAAGCTCTTCCCCTTCAAAATAGACGCAGTTTCAATTCAAGTCAAAGCCATATTCTTCTTCCTTGCGTTGAGTAGATGTTTTTAGAGTATTCATTTGCCGGATTTGGTGGCCGGAGGACGGAGATCGAAGGAGAGGAAGAGAGGGTCACGCGGAGAAGAAGAAGAAGAGAAGGAAAGAAAAGAAAGAAAGAAGAATCGTGCAGCTTCTAGACCATTCCGGTTCGATTCAAACCGGTTTGGTCTAATTCAATGATTCGGCTCGATTTTTGCTCGGTTTGCAAGTTTTTCATTTGGTTTTCAGATTATTCGTGTGGTTTTCGAAAAATCAATTTGATTTTCGAGTCCGGTTTAATTTATTTTGATTATTTTAGTTAGGTTCTATAACATTTCTTCAATTTACTTAATGTTAATATTAATAATCATAATATTCGATTTTTTTAAGATAAATTTCGATAATGTGTTTTGGGCTTGAGCCCAACTTCGTAAACTTGGGCTTGAATTGAGGCTATTTTATACTTGCAGTCCACATGATTAAAATTTCTGATTTTTGATTTAATAAAAATTCAAAAGTTTCGAAAATAAAAATTCGGGGTATTACAATATTTCACACAAATATATTCAAGGGAAGATTAAAAGAAATATCAAATTTCACATAAACTATTAAATCAATTAAATATTTATTATTCTTATTATTGTATAAGATTTTTTTACCTTTATTGCCATAATCCAATTATTTCTAAGAGTATTATAAAAGAAAAATATCACATATTCTTTTTTATAATAACAAAAAATATTAGGTAACTATTTTATATCTTAGATAATCGACTATAAGAAAAAGAAAGTGAAGGAAAAAATAATTAAATATTCTCATATACACCACTTTATCATTTATTATTTTTTCCATAGAAAGAACTACAAAAACAAAAAAAAAAAAAATTAAATAACAGAATATTTATATGTAATATAATTTCAAAATTTTATATTTAAAAACTTATTCTACTTGAAAATTTATTTTTAAAAAATATATCAAATCAAATCATACAAACATAAGACAAAAGAGTATTAATAAAAAATACATTTTTTCTAGGTTTATCTCTCTCCTAAATAAAATACTTTAAATTATATTCAAAATGAAATCAAATAAATAATAAATTCAAAAAATAAAATATAAAAATTTCAAATGTCTTATTTATCATATATATTTATTAAAAAATAAATTATATCCAATCAACTAATAAACTGTAATTTTTTAATTGGCCATCATTAAGGGTATTTTAGAACATTTTAAATTTCGTTAAAGGTGATGTAGGTAATCGCATTATTCCTCCCTTCTTTCCACCTTTATATATAATTTAAATTATATATATAGTTAAATCTAATTCTTAAATTGTGTCTTTGCTATAAATGGAACAATTTAATTTCGTGCATTGCAATTTCTTTGAATAGCATAATTAGTAGCATCATAGAAGCAACTAGTTAAGTTAATGAGTCAACATTTGTTTTGTTAGAATTTCAAAAAAAAAAAAAAAAAAGAGAAAAATGTTAGTTTTTGACTTTTGTTACAAATTTACAATTATATCAAGCTAAACATAAGTAGGTATCAGTTAGTTAATTTGAATTTTATTTCAAGTGACAAATTATAGCTTAAAAAATTATTTTACATATATAGACACACAGAAAAAAGAAGAGAAAAACAACAAAAAAAAAAAAAAGAGAGGAAATTATAGCTTAAAAAATTGAAAAGAGCTTTGTTGTAGATGTTCCAAGTAGCGCATTTGATTCTGGTGCAACAGAAGAGATCTCTTCTTTCCACTTCGCATGCAAATGCACCATCTGCTTATTCATCATTTGATTTACCTAACAAAGTCCAAAGTTCATCATGAAATAAAAATCTTGTTAATTAGATCTGAAGATAGATATTAAAACTTACCTTCAGAAAGCAATTCCATTCACTAATTTCTTCTTCTTCTTCTTTGGTAAGATATGCAGGTGTTGTTGATACTTCTTTTCAGCCTTGGATGTCCTTCACCTTCAATCAGCTTCACCAACCAAGCAGGTTTTCTTGTTCTGAACACAAGGTATCCCATTGCGAGACCAAACACTGCTCCAAATGCATATCCCGTGAAAACAGATTTCCATCCAAATCCACTTTCATCAGAGTTTGAATCTTCTTCGCCTGATGGGGTCGTCACTCATTGCCTTTCACCAGAATTACATGCCTTTTGCAGTGGAAATCCACACAGTCTTGTGTTTCCTTCATACGAGCTATTATCAAATGTGTTGAACTGAGGGCCTGTAGGTATGAGTCCTTCAAGTTGATTATGCGAAACACGAAATACTTCGAGGGATGTCACAGTTGCCAATTGGATCGGAATCCTTCCAGTAAGATTATTTGAAGAGAGGTCTAAAGTTTCCAGATTGGTCAAATTTCCTATTGATGGTTCAATATTGCCTGTGAGATGATTATGAGACATGTTGAGCTGCTTAAGTGCTTTAAGCTTTCCAACCAACTTGGGAATTTTTCCTGTGAAGTTATTACCTGACAAATTAATGGTTGTTAAAAGAGTTTGGATTTTCTCCAAATCAATGTCCAATCCTTTCAATGTCAAGCTCACAGAATAATCATAAGAGGAGTAGTTTGGTGATCCCATGTATGTCATATTCTGATCAACATTGATCATTGCATCGAAATTATTGAAATAAAATGAAGGCAAAGGTCCGCTGAAATTGTTGTTGGAGAGGTCCAAAATCCGTAGCTTGGGAAACGGATAGTTGGCAATGGAGTGGCTTTTCACTAAACCATGGAGTCTATTGGATCGTAGCTGTAGAATCTGCAACTTTTGAATAGTTTGTAGAAAAGAAGGGAATGTGTCCTCTATCTCATTGTTGCCTATATCTAAAATTTCCAAATCTTTACAATTGGAAATGGACGTTGGGATTTTCCCTTGCAGTTGGTTGCCATTGAAATTCAAATATCTCACGTTACTGCTTTCTGAAAATACTTGAGGGAGAACTCCATTAAAGTTGTTCATACCCAGATGTAATACTGAAAGGCTACTGCTGAAGTTTCCCAAACATTGTGATGGGACTACTGAAATTGTTACTCGACAGGTCAAGGATTTGGAGTGATTTTGACTCACAAACTGCAGAAGGAATTTCTCCTGTCAATTTCTCATTTGATGAAAGAATGAGAACCACCAAGTCCACCTCATTGAAAATTGAGCTTGGAACTGTGCCAGACAACTTGTTATGGCTCAGATCAACACCTTTTAATGTATTATTATATTTGAATTGACATACTTGACCAGTGAGCAAGTTATTAGACAAACTCAAGTACACAAGGCTGGAGAGCCTGTAAATATCTGAAGGAATTGGACCATTGATATTGTTGCTTTCCATTAATAAAGAATGGAGCTGGCTAAGGTTTGCAAATGAGGGAGGAATTGGGCCACTAAAATTATTGTATGAAAGGCTCAAATCTTGGAGTTGGTTGCAGTTTCCAATGAAAGATGGAATTGAACCATTGATATTGTTGCTTCCCATATTTAAATAGAAGAGCTGGCTAAGGTTTGCAAATGAGGGAGGAATTGGGCCACCAAAATTATTGTATGAAAGGTCCAAGCCATAGAGTTTGTCAAGTTTTCCAATTGAGGATGGAATTGGGCCACTGAAATTATTGTCTGCAAGTCCCAATAAATTGAGTTTGGATAGATTACCAAACAATTCAAGATTAGACCCTATAAAATTGCAACTATTGAGTTCCAGTACTTGCAACAACTTCAAATTCTTGAAGAATTCATTTTCTAAATAAATCGAAATTTTAGTCGAAGAAAGTGACAAGCAGCTGAGTGAGATACTCCAATTTGATATAAAAGTGGAGCTAGTGAGACCTTCATTCCTTGAGAAATCAAGGACTTCAAGGTTTGGAAGCTGAATTATATTATTTGGAAATTTTCCTCTTAATCCAGAAGATGAAAGTATGAGAAATGACAAAGAAGAAGATAAATTGATAAATGAATTAGGTGAAACCAAAGAGAGGCTTGTACCCCATAAGTCCAACTCTTGCAACTTGGTAAAGTTTCGAACAACCTTGTTAAAGCTAGTAGTTGTTTGTATTAAAAGATTGTTCGAGGAAAGAAAAAGAGAAATCAAATTAGATAGTTGACCGATTTCTAATGGAATTTGAACAACGAAATTATTTTCTGATAGGTACAACTTAGTGAGTTTTGATAAAATACCAAAAAATGCAAGATTAGACCCTATGAAATTGCAACTTTCGAGTTGCATTGATTCCAATAAATTTAGATTTTTGAAAAATTCATTTTTTAAATATACTGGAATTTCAGTGTGAGAAAGAGACAAATGGTAAAGTGAAAGACTCCAATTTGACGTTGGAAAGGAGCCACTGAGGCCTTCATTGTACACTAAGTCTAAGACTTCGAGATGTGGAAGCTGAATTATACTGTCTGGAAATTTCCCTCTCAACCCAAAAGATGAGAGTCTGAGGGGGGACAAAGAAATAGATAAATTGATAAAGGAATTAGGAGAAACGAAAGACAGGTCTGCACCGCTTAGGTCCAATTCTTGCAACTTGGTTAAGTTTCGAATAAGCTTGTCAAAACTACCAGTTGTTTCTAATGTCAAACGAAAGTTCCGGGAAAGATCAATAGAAACCAAATTGGATAGCTGACCGATTTCTAATGGAATTTGGCTATCAAAGTTTGAATGATTTAAATTGAGGTGTGTGAAGCTCAACAAATGGCCAATTTGAGATGGAATTATGGAGCCTCTGAAATTATTGTAAGAGAGATCTAGTTTTTGAAGATGATGAAGAGCGAAAAGAGAATTATTAGAATGGAAGTTACCGTAAAGCATACTGCTAGAAAGGTTAAGCCCAATCACATAGCCAGTATTAAAGTCACAGCTGACACCATCCCAAAAGAAGCAACAATCCGTGCCCTTTTTCCATGAATCTGTCTTGGGATAAGAATTAATAAAAGGATGATAACTCCCGCTAATGGAGAAGGAGTTTTTGAATTGGAGCAAGGCATTGCTTTGATCAAGCGGGCAAACTACATTTGAGAAAGGGGAATTTGTAATATTTGAAGAAAGAGATTGAAAATGGAAGTGAAATAGAAGGAGGCAGAGAAATTGAAAATGCCACAGTAAGCAACCAAAACCCATGTTTTGTGTTTGCCAAATTTAATTATGATCAATTTCAGCATATATCACTCCCTATTTATAGACCACACGATTCCCTTTTTGTTTGAATCATGATAATGTTCTCTCTCTTTTTTTTTTAAATTATTTTAAACATTCGCTCTTTAATTTCTACCACTTAGTGCAAGAGCCACTGTAATTCTATTCTATTTTTATTGTTATTATAAATTACACTATACTTTGTTTCATAATTTCTTTTAATAATTAGAATAATTTACTCTACTTATTTTTTAACAAAAGTGGATTATATAGATTGGTGGAGTTGAAATCTCACGATTAATGAAGAATAATTAAGAAATTTAAATTTTATCTTTTAGAAATTATGTTGGTTTCTGTTTCTGCACTATCTATCTTTTTCTCAAGGTTTTTTTTTTTTAAAAAAAAGAATTTAGAATAATAAGCTAGACTAATATTTTTCATATTTTTGAACACCTCATTAAAACAAAAATAAAATAAAAGTACATCCAAGGCAAGAACTTTTCAAGTCTTGCATGCATGCACCATATGGAAAAAAGTTGTCTACATACGTGCATGAACTTATTTATAGACCAAGTAAATGAAATTATGGATTTTTTAAAAATTATTTTGACTTTTTTTTTCAAATATATGATCAGAAATACTCACATTTCAATAAAAATACTAAATTTTATTAGTTTAATTTATAGATGGAAACATAAATAGAGTCTAAATAAGTTTTTTCCTACGCCATATACCACGTAGGGATATTATTAGAGTATTGATTCTTATCTTTGGGCAAAGGATGAAATTTATTTGCCTTTCACTTATAACCCTCTAATTAAAAAAGTCAATCAACAAGTGAATAGTTAAGCCTGAAAACGACTAGATTGAAGTGTTGTGTCAATTTCAGTCACTGTCTGAAGACTTATGCAAGTCTTTCTTTGTCTCTAAATTCTTTCATAAGTTAACCATTATGCTGCGTTTTCCTCCAAACCATAATTTTTTAATGAATATGATATTTAAAATCTACAAACTAAGAAAAACTAAGAAATTCGTAGCAAACTATGTCTGGATGTCACTTGTGAAGTAGATGGAAAAAGAAAAACAAAGGGAGGGAAAAATGTTGGTTTTGACAATAGTTACGATCGAATTGACAATTACATTAAGAAAAACGATGATTTAATTACTATAACTGCCTAATAATAATTCTTTTTTTAGTTTAATGGTAAAGTGTTACATCGTGTATATATATAATAAGGTAAAACGATGATTTTGAAGGTGAGTTCAAATTTCTTTTAACATTATATATCTTAAATATTATGTTAGTTTAAGTTTAATCTTAAATTTCATGAACAAAACAAATATAAATTAAAAAATAAGTGCACACATTATAAGTAAAGAAAAAAATTATATTTGGTCAAAAGTATTATATAAGGATATATCAGGAAAATAATTCAATGGACAAAAGTATTCTGATTAATTTTTATTATTTATTAAATTATTAAGTTTTTGTTATTTGTTAAACTATTTATATTTATTAGTATTAATACTTTATTGACAATTATATTGATAAGGATTTCATATGCTTATTACATGCAAAGGTTTATTTTGCAAATCACTATAATGTTCTGATTAAAAGACAATCAAATCTTGTTCTAGAGATTGTGTTTGAGTTGTGTAACAACAATGATCATGTTACTATTGATTAGGTTAGGGGATCGGTAAATAAAGCTTCTCATGCTTTAGCAATATTATGATGTTTCTATACTGGTTTTCATATTTAGTTTGAGATTTCTTCTCACGAGATGTTCTTCTTATGTTGAATCTCTTTTTATTTCTGGTTCTATTCATTAATGAAGTTTCCTCTTCTTCTCATAAGTCTTTATTTGCTCCAGCCAATAAGTTAACCATGATGTATGTATTGATATATGTCGTCATTCCAGCCAAGCAATTTTAATCTTAAAGTCCAGCCAATGACTTATACAAGTTTTACTGCCTCATTATTCACGAACCAAATTTCCTTCAACCATCATTAAGGTCTATTAATCGAAAACTTCATAGATAGCGTGACGCGTAGATTAGACTAAGGATCGGCAAATTTAGCTATTTTAGCATCAATTAGTTATTTTAATTGTTGTTAGCTGTTTTAGTAGCTGTTAAATGTTAGTTGTTAGCTTTTAGTTAAGTAGCGATTGAAAACAAAAGTGTTTCGATAAAAATAACTGTTTGATAGACAATTAAATTTAAAATAATAAAAAAGGACATTGAAATATTTACTTATAGTTATAGAATTAAACTCGTTACAAAAAAGAAAAAAAAAGATGATTTCACTAAACCTAAATTTTCAAAATTTAAGGGAGTAAAAATTGAAAAGTTCATTGTTTTATAAATAAAATGAAAAATTTTTTATATTTATGGATCAATATTTTTAATTTTTAATATTTCTTGAATTCAAATGGATATATAAACAAATATTTTTAAAAAATTAAAAAATATTAAAAAATTCGTTTTCTAAATATAATGGAATTTTAGTCCGAGAAAGGAAAAACCAAAGACAGGTCTACCTGGCTAAAGTCCAATTCTTGGAACTTGGTATGAGTTTGTGGATGGTTAAGTTTTGGGCTACACTGGCTAAGCCTTTGAAGTTAGATTGAAGTTAGATTGGATAAATCAATAATATTTTATATTCCACAATTTCAAATAATAACTAATTATGTGTCTACGCATTACACGAAATGTATAATTTTAGTGTTATTTTTTACTGTCTAAAATGTGCTTTTAATGAATAGATAAATCAATAATAAATACTAAGGAATTTAAAAAAATAAGCCTGCTAGTCATAACTAATAAGGAAAGAAAATAATAGTGAAAAATAATGAGAAATTGTTAATTTTTTTCTATAATTATTTTCCACTCTTATGTTGCAATAGCTCTATTTATGATATGTCCATCTATTATTTTAATAAACTGATAAATTAATTGATTTATGAATTAACCATACTATAAATTTCATAGTAAGAAAAATCATACTATAAATTAATCAGATATATAATTAGCAGAAATTATTACAAATTTTAAAGAAATACAAATAATTCAATAATAAATTATATTATTCAATCCCCTTCTTCCTCTCAGTCGGCACAATTATAGATTTATAATAGTCATGTTTTTTTCTTTTTTAATTTTTTGTTAAAAAAGAAATCTATTTGAGCCATCTCTTTGTTCTTTTGCAATCAAGGCATAATGTTTAATTTATTTAAATTGCTTCTTTCACAAGTTGATTGCAGCAAGAATCCATGAATGCATGACGACAACCCTACTTGTATTTTTAATGAAGGAATAGTCTTGTCTAGTCAATGATTTTGATAATGCCCTGTTGCTTCTTCTATTTTATTAGGTCTTTCCAATTATTAATATAACCAATCTTGACTTAATTAAGCTATAATAAACAAACAAATATGTTTTGGAATTTTGGGATTTTAAGCTATTGGAAGAAAGGAATCCGATATTCCAAATTGTCTCAAGACAAATTAATTAAATTCAAAACATATATACTTCTTAATTAGATTAAAAATTATATGTTTATATAGTTTGTATTTTATGCAATGTGTATTTCAAGCTCCTTTTTTGTTATTCACAAAAAAAAAAAAAAAAAGTTGTAAAGCTTTACCGTGGAATATAGAATCTTTTTTTTTAAATCTTTATTAAAATTATAAATATAGGTTGCGTTTGCCAATAGCATTTGAACTAACTTTTAGATATTAAGATAGCGTTTTATAAAAACTTAACCCGTGTAATATTTAGCTTTTAGCGTTTTGTATATAAAAAAGTTACTGAAACAGCTAACAGTTATGCACTACCAAAACAACTAACATATATTAAAATAACTAATTTTGTCGAATAAATCCATAATTATCTTTAGATTTATCAAAATTTAGTTGTAAATTGGTAAAAATTTGAAATAGAAAATTTTCGAGCAGTTGGGATTTGTAGAAATGAAACATATCCTTTCATTATATATTTACACAGAGTTAAATGTTTCATACCTAAAGCAGCTACTATTAAAATAATTCTTTATCTGAAAATCATCCCCCTATAAAAAAAGCCTATCAAGATCTAAAAGAAAAAAAAAATTCGTGTAAAAAAATTTGATGCCAACCCGTGAACATGTGCTTCCTGTTGGGATTTTATAGCTAAGTTCTTATCCAATCACTTAATTATAATATTTAAGAGTAATTTAATTTATTTTTTTTTTGAAATGTGAGTACCTTAAAATCTTATCTGTTATGCTTCAAGATTTTCATATGATGCCAAATGACATCATACCAATAGTCTCAATTGATGATTCTAGCTATAGTATGAAATAGATTTATTCAACCCATTAAACAAATTTATGATATTGATAGATTGCTGAAATTCCATCGTGTATATACTAATAGTTGCTAATGTGATCTCACAATTTGACTCCAAGAACCCTAATCATCCAGCAATTGTGCATTAATTCCCATAATTTAGAATGAGGTCCCATTTTTGCATAGACAATAGTTTGATTACTTAAAGAAACCCTAATCCAAATCATTCATCATGGAAATTTCTATTAGAATATTATAATAATGTGAAGAGAAAATCTTACATGAAGATTATATGAGTAGGTTGATTATTTATATATAATTTCAAATATATTTAATTAGACTTATACAAGAAGTATCTGATTAATGAAACACGTTTATATTAGACGTAAATAATATATTAACATAACTAAATGCATCCATGTTACTATCACAACCCGATATCATGAGCCAGAACGGCACTAGGGCCCAAGTAAGTTTAAGGCTCCTAAGGCCCGTAGTAAGTCTAAACTACCAAACTCATACACGCTGCGCAAAATCCTAGGAGTAATAAGCCCATATAAATTCGTGTGTATATATATATATATATATATATATATATATATATATATATATATATATATATATAATCACACAATCCTGGCCCAATATCTCAAATAAAACATAGTTCGAGCCTAATAATTATACTTATCATTCATAATATGGGCTACTGATTAATACATACACATAGAAAATAATTAAAACATTTATGGTTTCATAAAATTATTATACCTATTTTAATACATGACTAGAGGTGGAATTTACTAACAAATAAATATAAATATAAATAAGTTCTTGCTTTCAAAAAAAAAATATAAATAAGTTCTCGTACATATAACTATTTAATTAATTAATGAAATTAGAAAATTCTTTTCTAACTCTGCGATGAAGGGAATAGAGCTTTACCGGGACAAGAAGAATCTACTTTCTAAAAAAGTTAAACAATGACATGTAAGTTTTATAAAGAATAATAATTATTGCACAACACATGATTCACAAGAATGTGTAAATATATCCATCTAGTCATCTGACTAGTTATATGATCAAGCAAGCGATCACACAAATGGCATAACAACAACAATCAAAAATATTATCACTTCACATAATCACATCACGTGAAAATTAGTCAGTGGCCTCACCGAAACCCCCGATGAGTCGTCCTCCCATATGACCCATTATCTCATGACGTGTGTACCAGGGAGCCGATCTCCCATATCTAGCCGACCAGTCTAATCCTCACTTGACCAGCCCTCTCCTTTTTTTTTATACCCTTTTTTCTTTTCCATACCAACAGGAGGCCACCTTGTGGTTTTCCATATCATCCATATCATATCATCAGATATGCACACAAGGGTGCTGATCTCTCCATATCTGGCTGACGATATCGAAGACCGTTCTCACAAACCCATGGTGACCTACTTCATCCCAATTCCACACAAACAAGACATAACAATATCACAACACAAATAATCAAACAATGCAATTAAATGCAAGCATATTAAGTAATTAAACACTATCATGCAAGAGCATAAATAAACATTCATATATCAATTCAAATAAATACAGGAGTATTAATTAACAATATAATATAATAATTGATTCTTGGAAAATAAATAAATAAGTAAATAATAATAATAATAATAAATAAAGAGTTTATTTTAAATATATCAAGTTAAAGAATTAATCTAACTAAACCTATTAACATGATTATTAAATATGATTAGCCTAAATTCTATCGAAATTTCGGCGAAACTTTCCTTAGAAATTGAACTAAACCACCTACTTAAAACTATAATTCAGTAATAAATTCTCAAAGCTCATCCATTGTGCAATTGACAACAACTATCCCGTCTGCTATAACCATTTTTTATTCATCTAAACAGTTACTCAATTCATACAGCCTATCTGTCGGGCTACCCATCTTCCTTAAACATCAACATTATCACCCAACTATCTCAACCATAAATTTACGAATTAAAGCAAGTTTCAAATGATTCCAATAACATTCTCAACCATTCTTTACTTAGGATATCAACAACGTCCTTAAACATTTATTAAATTCTAGACTAGCTATTAAGAATCCATGGTTCAATTAAATTATAATTTAAGAAAAGCATCTTCTAACCAATTTACAACTTTAACTATGTATCAATCAAAGCTTCATGTACTCTTCTCCGTCTTGACATAAAAATTCCCTTTCTAGATATAACCGACACTAATCATATAAAAACATTGAAAATATATGTAAGTCCATTATTACATTAGTTTATATAAAATGGTATCAATTATCTGCAATAGCTACTGTCCATCAAATACTAGGTTCTCCCTTGCTTAAACTTATATACTATGTTTACTACACTGAGAATTTAATTCACGACTTCATTTGGTTTATAGTTTAACTATATTATCGTTCAATAATTTTTCTTTGAAATAATATTCTTCAAGCACCGTTGCAAGTAATTTTAATTATTCTTGAAGTATTCTGCCAATCCCCATCTTCCTCAATACCATTTCAATTTATATATGGATCAATCATATCTATTAATTAAGGAAATTATATATTTGCATTCCAAGATCCTATCATTGCTTTTTAATTAACTATTTATTCGAAATCAACTTATTTAACTAAAATTTTCAAATTTGGAATTTATACCAAAAATTATGAACTGGGTCTTCGAACGACAATTCCATGATCCGAGCGAGGAGAAGAGGATTCTGCCTCTTGGGACCAACCGGCGCTTACCCATTATTGCAGGAAATCTTCTCATCGGAGCCCAAACTCAGAGGAAGGCCTAAGGTGAGGACGATGATCAACCCATAAAAAATTTGTAGAATTTGAATTGGTGAAGCTTACCAGGAAATATTCAAATTGAAACCCAAATAGTAATTTTCTCTCTCGGCGATAAATTCTGTTTCCTGTATATTAAGAAAGAAAGCTGTTCTAACTCTGTGGGTTGTTTCTCAGCTTTTTCGGTTGAAACAAGGAGAGAGACGGATAGAGACTAGAGAGAGAATTTTTTTTGAGCTAAAAAACAATGGTAAAAGAATGAAAAGAGCTTGATGATGGCGATGAGTTACCAATGAAGAGAAATAAGAATTTATAGGTGGAGGTTTAACCATGGCCTGAACTTCCATATAATTGGAGATGTGGGGGATGAAATGGGGCTTGGTACCATTGTTGGGTCATGCTCATTTTCCCTAATAAATGTTCCAGCTTTTGCCTTTTTCTTATCTCCCATTTTCAGGGACATACATTAATTTTAAATACTAACTGAAAATATGTATATAATGAACAATCATACAAAATATAATCTTACATTTAGAATAAGCATCCACGTGTTTATATTTTTCTTTGCCATTCATAAAACTAAAATTTTAAAATTAGTTAATCATGTGATAAATCAACTAGGATAATGAGGTTATTTAGTGTCTATTTGGTTCCATGATGATAGTTACGACAATTTTTTTAAGGAGTCAAATAAAATGTTTTAAAAGTTCAGAGGGGTTAAATATAGTGTTTTATATTTTTAAGGATCAAAATATAATTTTGTTTAAATACCACGCTTAGGTCCGTCCTTATGGAACTCCGCCTTTGACTATAGTCAACATTTGGTAGCTACTAATTAGTGGCTATCTGTCAAAAGGCTCATGCAATAATTATAATTATAAATTTCAATTTTTAATGTTCTTAAGTTAAATACTCCTTAATATTAAAAAACTATTCTAATTTTTGAATTATACAACCTTATTAACTTACCCCTTGTTTGGATGAGACTGTTTTTTTAAGGAGGAAAATGACTATGTAAATTATCTAGTTAAAGGTATTTTCCCTTATTTAGAAAAGAGGAGGAAAATATTAATTTCACTTATTTTCACTCAGATCCACGTATTTTAAATTTCACCAATTTGAAGAGAAAATAATGAAGAAAAATGAGAATCTCACTTATTTTTATTAAATTATCCAAATACCTCAAATCAATTAACTAACTTTAACCCTTCTTAAATACCCTACTATTTAAATGAGAATAAAATTGGCAATTTTTAATATAAATATTTTTTTTCTCTAAAACTTTCTCATTTTCAAACAAAACACCGAATGAAAAATAACCATTGAAACAAAATTGATTATCCATCATTATTTTCCTTCTTTCAATATTTTCTTTCATCTCGTTTGTAAACAGAGATTAGAATTAAAACCCTAAACTCAAATTGTTTATCCCTCATTCAAACATACTTTTAGGGTTTGTTCAAAATACAATTATATATATTGTTGACAAATTATTTGTAATGTTTAGGAAGAAGGGAACTTACCATGCGAGAAGTTAAAAGAAAAGTCAATTTTTTTGACAGAAAATATAAAACACAGTTTAAGAATGATTAACAACTCAATACCAAATTAAGCTTCAAGATTATTTGGAGAAATAAAAAAAAAAAAGGAAAACCTAAGTTTAAAGAAATATTTATCAATATTAATTATCTTTCTATATAAAAAATAAAATTCCACTAATTTATCCCATAGCTTTGGTGTGGATGATTCAACTATTAATTCAATTAATTAGTTCAACAGATATGATGTTAAAAGTCATAATTTTTTTGATCTTTTGTGTTTAGAGTTATTGGAGAGATGCTTAATGTAACGCCCCAAAATTTTCGAATCTTAAAATGATATTATTTTATCGGGTCATGAATGGTGCGACAGAGAGGGGGATAATATTTTATTTAGACCCGAGGAAGATATTGAGTATAATTAACTATGAATGGATAGTGATTTACTAGTCTATAAATAGTACCACCTGTCTGTGAATAGTACTACCGGTCCGAGAGTCGGTATTATTTTGGTCCGGAAAAATTACTATATATGTTTTATATTTTCTTTAATATTTTTGGAGTATGTATGCATGATTTTTATGGGTAGAAAGTAAGTAATGAATATTTTTGGAGAATTTAGATAATTAGTAAATAGTGAATTATGATGCTTTATTAATTTCGGAAATTTGAGGAATTATTTTTATGGAGTAATTTGAGAAATTTGTGGAGATAAATAATATTTTGAAGGAATTGAATTGGAGAATATTTTTAGCCATTAGATGAGATTACTTTTGACTTAATCTTAGCCATCCAATTGTGAGAAAAGACCAAAACACCCTTAGTTGCTTTATAAAGATCAACTCCAATAATTGAGCAACCAATTTTTCTCTTCTTCTTCTTCTCTTCAACGCCAACTTCCTCTCCTTCTTCTCTTTGTTTTTCTTCAACTTCTACTTGCTCAATCCACCAAATTCACCTCATCCAACTTGATTTAAGTAATTAATCTTAGAGAATTAAGCTTGAGAAGTGATTTATGATGATTATTTTCAAGAAATTTGGAGATTCTCTACTTAAGCCAAAGGTTGGGGAAACTTCTACCATGGAGTAAAGGCAAAGTCAGAGCTTAGAAAGCTTTAATTTAAGCTTGCTAAAGCTTATTTTTAAGGTTAGTGTTCGTAAACACACTTACCTTACTTTAATTTTTGATTTTGTGCATATATGCTATCATGTGTATATTTTGGGATTTTGTATGAAATGATTGATTTGTTGAACTTTGGTTGCAATAACATGCTCTTGGGTGATGTTTGATGAGTATTTAATATGTGGTAGAAACCTCTACCTTGTATCTATGTCTTTCATGTTCTTTTCATGGTTAAATTAAGCTGAATTTGGAAAAATGTGTTATTGGGTGAGATTTAGGACAATTTTTTGCTCCTTTCTATTCTCTATTTGTGTCTGAGTCCTTCACAAAAGTTGTAGGTCTACTTCTTAGCTTTCCAACCCATCCTCTTATGTCCAATTTGGATATATATAGCTCAACTTATGGCTGAAAAACCCAAACTGACTCTGTTATGCCGGGCCACATGCATCTTTGAATTGAGTGCCAATTTTGACCACTATAATGACAAGATTATATTCTAAGTTCTTCACGAGCGTTGATGCCCTGTGTCTTGAGACTTCTCTGGTTTTGGATTGGTTTAATTTGAGTGTTTGGTTAAGTAGGAATTTAATAAACATTGGACTTAGTTCTGCTGAATCGGGTATGGACTGTTGGTCTGTGTTCCTATCTTCTTTTTACCATCTTACGCATTGATCTGACCTGTGGTCCCTTCATAACATTTGTAGTATTTTGTCTTCGCTTTCTAATGAATCTAATTTCGTTCAATTTGGAGACCTATAACTCAAGTTATGTCTTAAAAACACAGCAAATGTCAAGGTTATTTTAATGCTGGAAATTTCCTATGCCTTGAATCATAGGTTTATTTGGATAAATGTATGTATGAATCATGTGTGATGAGGTTCTTTTGATTATTTGTATGTTTGAGGATTTATTTGACAAAAAATAAGATATAAGTTTGAAAAGTGTTATTGTGGATATGTTTAAATGGATATAAATGGGAAAAATTATTGAAAATTTTGGGATAAAGTGTGAAATTAGTTTAGATAATGCATGATGAGGATAGAAATGGATACCTTGGTGCATAAGAGTTATATTAGTATGCTTGGTTGGAGAAGGAAATTTCTCCCCTTGGTTTTCATTAAGAGGCCAAACCACTCTAGGGTGGTAAGGCTTAATTATTTTATTTTTTGTTATGGTATGCTATCTATATATATATATATGCCATAAGTATGATTATTTTGATAACTTTCATATGGTTAGAGTTTTTTTTTAAAAAATGGGTATTTAAGGTCTATGTGCTTTGAATTTTGAATAAGAAAAGTATGATTTTATATGATAAGAAGTTTCTTATGATAAATTTCATTATGACTTTAAGAAAGTTTTAAAAGAAAAGGAATTTATGAGAAATTTCCTATATTAAGTAATTATGTTTAAGTATGAAGTTTTCATGAGTCACTTAAGTTCAAAAGTAAGCTTACATGTATGATTTCATATGATAAGAAATTTTCTATGTTAAGAAATTTTCATGAGTTACTTATGTTCTAAAGTAAGCTTACATTATGAATTTACGAAGACTAAAGAATAAGACAAGTTTTATGAGAAGTATTATGAAGTAAGAATTAAAATAAGGATTTTGGGCTCTAATATACTTGGCGTGAATTTGATGCGAGATTTTATTTTATTATATATGATGAGCATGATCGGTATTTGATGCCATTATGATAAGAAGCTATGATCATACTCTAGGGTTATCAGCCCTTAGAAATAGGCGGACGCACTTATTTGTGTGATGGGAGTGGTGCTTTCATAGGCCACAATTGTGTGATGGGGGTGGCACTTTCATAGGCCACGATTGTGTGATGAGGGTGGCGCTAACATAGGTCACGATCAAATCTGTTTATATTCTCTTTCTCCTAAGTGTATGTGAGCCCCTTGAAAAATATTTGTAAGGCAATTAAACGAATGAGATCATATTATTTTAGTAAACTTACTGTGGAAATTAATGATTATGTTATCAAATGAATTTTCAAAGCATGATATTCTGGTACATGGTTTTAAAAATAAATAGTATATGTATTGGTATAATAAATGTGCAAGTAATGAATTTATGAGTTGAAAGAATTAAATTCTTTATGTTATTAATTAATAGTTTATTTGATATTTCTTTTGCTATAAATGTAAATGTATATTGAAATTTAATGATTTTATGTAATTTGTGTTTTAAGTAAGTTGTCATTGCAACTTTAGTAAGTATGTGAATTATGAGCACCACTGAGTTTTATACTCAGAGCGTTAATTTTTATCACGCGCAGGTTAAAGACTGTGGTTGCTGCTTGAAGACTAGAAGAGTAGCATCAGAGCAAAAGTGACTATTGTGGTAGTAGTAGATTGAGATTTATGTAATTAAGAATTATGGCATGTATAAGTATTATATTTTCGGAGATTGTGTTATTTGAATTATAAATTAAGCATGTAATTAGCAATTATGTTGGTGTATATATTCGGAGATAAGCATAAGATTCATTAAATAATTGAATATAAAATATTTCAAGAGAGTTGGTATGATTAGTTTATTAAGACTTGATATATATACTGAATGCAATTAATTGATGAATATTAAAATGCTATTGAGGATTTATATAGTTATGAAAATATAGAAGTTTTGTTATGTTATGATGATTATTTGGAGATGTTGGGAGTTTGGAGTTTATTTGGGAGTATTTTGTATTCACATGTTTGGCGAGCTCAGTTTTTAAAGGGAAATTATTACAGTATTTCTGTAGGATTTTTTCCCAATCTATTTTTCAAAAAAAAAAAAAAAAAAAAAAGAGATGAAAACGAAATGAAATGATTATCTATAAAAAAAAAAAAAAAACATATTACTCGCTAAATTTGTGAATACTCAATTACTTCTAATTCATAATCTAATTTTATGATTTGTATGTTAAGTTAAGACGGTGTCTCCGGCACCGAATGTGGCATCCGTCGGCGGGTCTTACGGGACTGGGCGGAGGGTGTTACACTTAATTTGTATTTACAAGATTGAAAAATTAATTAATTTAATTAATTAACAATGTAGAAAGATTCATGATAAAACATTGTTCTTTAAATTGTAACTAATGAAATTACTCATATAATTAAGGTATAAAATGAAATTTATTGCAATTAAAGAATTGATAAATTGAAATTGGAAGTGATTAATTACCTATTATTTGGTTTGATAATTTAAATTATATTCTAGAGAATAAAAAAGAATCATTTGCTACTATTATTGGATTTTTTTAAAAAATATAATTCATTAATAATAATATTAAGTATTATAAATTCTCATATGGATCCATATGAATAAAAATAATCATATTTATGATATTATTAATTTTATTTTAATTTAATTCCAATTCTATGAATATTTAAATAATAAATAATTAATATTAAAATCAAACCTCAACAACAAATTAAAAGATAATCAATTAAAAATATAAAATAAAACCCAAAATCAAACCAGCTTATAGGATTGGATTTGGAAAACCAGACTTTTATATGAATATAATCTTTATCCAACTTTTTTTAACTAAATTTCTTTAGTAATGGACAAAATAATGCTATCATTTTGGCCCCATCCCATGCAAATTACAAACAATATGAAGTTAAAAAGTATTTTCGATTCCTTCTAGTGACAGGAAAATTATAGAAAATGCAATATCAATTTCCAAAATTTGTACTATTCTTTATTGTTGAATATAAAAATCTTGAAAGATTATGGTGATTTCTGATCGCTGATTGATCGACAAAGGTCAAAACTAAGTCCATGCCGGCAAATCTGTTTGGTTCTTGGGAAATAAATTAGGGCACCTAACTCTGTCCCTTTGGAATTTTGGTATGAGACAAGCACTCCCAACAACTTACATCTCATGGACCCTTAGAGAAATTCACAATTCATAGGCATGGGAGACAGAAACCAGTTTAGTGAAATGCCAACAGTTATTTATTTACTGTGTTTTCTTTCCACATATTATAAGAATTTGTAAAATATTTGAATTTTACTTCAATTTACATTTTAAATATTATAAAGTAATATTTGTATAAAGTTATTTTTATCATACTAAAAATTAAAAAAAAAAAAAAAGGTAAAGAAACCAAATCAATGGTTAAGAAGTGAATCTCATATTGAAAAATAATAATAGTAATCAAAGGACTTATAATTAAACTCACTTATTTTTGAGCTCGTATATATTGGCCATGTCTTTTAATTATAAAATCAAATTCTTCCAAAGTTTTTGAAGTTAATAAATTAGTTGCCGATTCAATATATTAATATTTTACATTGTTTTTTTTTTTTTTTTTTTTTTTTTTTTTTTTTTTTTGTTTTGAAAGATAAAAAGGAAATTTAAATTGGACTGAATCAAATCTTACAACATTGGAAATAAAATCGAGAGGGACATGACCCCACTCTCGTAGATCAAATATAGGCTTGAGTTGCAAGCAAATGTGTAACACTATTCATTGATCGTCTAACACACTTCAGCTAACACACGAGATAGAGCATTCAAAAAGTTATTTAAGATGACATTACAGAAAGTCACATTGTTTAAATTAAACATGCTTTTATTTGCAGTTTAAGAGATGATAAAATGCAGAGGAATAGGTGAAACCAAATAAAAAAATATGAGGCTTTGTAGGGTGGGCATGACCCAAAATGAATTTAGCAAATCAGAAGGAAGAACAATTGCAATTAAGCTGTTAAAAATTGCAATTCAGTTGCCCTCATTTGTTTTGGATTTCACTTGCTTTAGCAAAGGCCTAGTTCCATGAAAGTACTTGTTGAGGAAGAAGAACAATCCTTAATTGAAGCAAAGAGAAGAAAGAAAAAAAAAAAAAAAAAAAAGAAAAGATATCTAACAATCTTTTGTGTTTAATCCTCATTTTCGCTGGTTGCTCAGGTTTAGACTTAATTGATTTGGATTAAAGTATGATTATATTCAGTGACGAAAGGACGGAATATCAGGGGTGACACCTCAGTAATTTTTTTTTAATAATTCAACTCTAAATTTCTAAAAATTTTCAATTTTATTTCTTAAAATATAATACTTTTTAATTTAGCGCTTCCTAACTTCTGAAAAAAAAAAAAATTTTTGTCCCCTTTGTCTTCGATTCTGGCTCCGCCACTGACTATATCCATCGCTTTTGTTTGTTACAGTTTTGAGATCACTTTTTTGTTCTTCAAGTATGATTTAATTGAAGTGAAATTAACATTGGATATCTTTTTGTTTGTAATCTATTGCAAAACCAGCAAAGAAGTGAAGTTAACATCAATTTTTCATTTTTGTCTTCAAACATTTTGCTAAAGAGTTGTAAATTACGTGCAATTTGCATAGACCCTCAGAGACTTTTAAAAGTATTTAGACCCTGCAGGTGAGAATGGCTTTATTGAAGACTTGTTCAAGTCTTTGTTTGCCCCCAGTCCTAAACTCCTTGATAAGTTAGCCATTAGAGTCCCACCAAAAAGACTTGCACAAGTCTATGGCAGGCTTTTTTGACGGCTCATATTTTCTCCAATCATAAATATTAATGAATGTTGATATTTCAAGCCTTCAAAATTTTCCATTTCTGAAGTGTGAAATGCTCTCGTCAGGGTGTGACATGGTCTATGACGCGAGAATACAATTTGTTTAATATCAAAATTAAACGGATTAAAGTTGAGTTCAAGTAAATTCGTGTCATAAATGAGTGATCCACGTATGACACAAGTTTTAAGCGGATCGTGCTACGAATTGACTCATCTAATCCGTCTAACTATTTATTTTAAGATAAAAATGTAATTTATATATATAGAGAGAGGGTTATGTGGGCTATACGTATTATAATTGTCGTGTTTTGATCCGTATATGATCCATTTAATTAAATTTGATTGACTTTTTTGGCTCATATATGAGCTATTTAATTAAACGGGTTACAGGTATCGTGTTTATGTTACTCGTTTAATTTTTGTGTCGTACTTATGTTTAAATATTTGACACGATTATTAAGCAGGTCGTATTTATATTGACCTTAATCGTATCACGTATTAAGACAGTTTGTGTCCAACCCGACACGCCAACCTATTTTCACACCCCCCGAGCCGCATTTTAGTTTCCACGTGGATCATAAGTTAAATTATTGGGAGTCAAACAATTATCAATTTTGTAACTTTAGTAACACAAGTATTAAGAACGTGCTTTGCACGTTGAACTCATTGTTCCTACTCGTTTTTTTATTTTTTCTAAATATAATTTATTGATTTTTCTATAATATAATAAAAATGATAATAAATTATTGAATAAAAAAATAAGTATATTAATTAGGTGTTTTTAGTCAATATTTTTATTGTAAATATTATAATATATATGTAGACAAAATGAATGAATATTGAAAAAAAAATCAAAATTGAATGACAAAATAAAACTTTATGATTGAAACGATATGGAAAGTAAAAATAATCATAACTCAGGTAAAATAATATCTTTAAAATTAAAAAGTAAAATGATAGAAGAAAAGTTTTTGACATATAATAATAAACTCTATAGACAAAGAAAAATAAAATTATTATGGTGATTTTTTCTATAAGTATTAAATATTTATATTGGTAGTCTATAGTAAATTGGTATTTTAATAAGATTCCTAACCGAGTTATATTATCATTCATAAATTATTCATAATTAAGATATTACTCATACGTCTTATCTTCAACTATTGGAAGTACAATAATAAATTTAAATAATAAGTACTGATTTTTAATTCTTTTAATTGAATTTTTTTATTTTTTTTGAATTAATTATTTTATTAATAGTTTAATTTGAACTATTTTAAATTTTTTAGTAATTTATTAATATAAAATAAATTTATATAATTTTCTATCAATTGAGTTAAAATATTTTGACATATACTTCGTGCTTCTTAATTGAATCTTCAATTTTATTTGATAATTGATTTTTATTTTAAGGTCAGGTTATAAAAAAAATTTTCGGTTTTCTATTTTTATATTTCCTAGTTTTATATGTTTAATTGAATAGTTGTAACCAATCTAATTAAAAATTATTATATAATTTTAATCAATCAATGAAATTAAAAGTTTTCTAATTAGGGTTAGACTAAATTACATTAATGATATTGTTAATCAATCAATAAAACTCAAATAAAATTTAGAATTCCTACATATAAAAAATTATGATTTACTATTATATTATAATTTGAATATTGAAATTTCTATGGTTACCTTACTTCTATCGAAATACTTAAAATTAAAAAATAAAAAATAAAAGATATTATTTTAACAAATATTAATTTTACAGTCCTAGTAAAATATAAAATAAAAGAAGGAAGAAAATATAAAAAGATACAATGCAGATAATCAATTTATGGTTATAACTTTAGCAACGGATAAAAATTCCATTGCTAAACTATTTGTGTATCCATTTCCCAACGTTTAGCAACGGAAGAAGAAGAAAATTCTGTTAATTAATAAAAATCAATTCAGGTTATAACTTTACAAACGGAAATGTATTCCGTTTCTAACTTGTTTGTAGAAACCAACGAAACAAACAAGATTTGTTAATTAATTAAAATAATCTGATTAAGGAAACTAATATAAGTAATCCAATTAAAAATTATTATATAATTTTAATCAATCAATAAAATTAAAATTTTTTTAATTAGAATAGGATTAAATTATTTTTAATGATATTTTTAATCAAACAATAAAATATCAATAAAATTAACAATTTTCTAATTAGAATAAGACTAAATTATCCTTAATAATATTTTTAATCAATTATTAAAATTAAAAATATGTAAGAGTACTTACCACAAGAAGAAAATATGATTACAAACTCAATAATTTTAAATTGACAAAGGCTTTATATAATAATTCTTAATAGTTAAAAGAAATAAATTCTTGATAGTCAAAAGTAATTAAAACTAAAAAAATATATATATATATATAGTGTTATGATATAACGAAATCCTAATTAGAATGATATTAAAGGACAAATTCTAATTAGAATAAGATTGAATTTATAATATTAAATTGGATAATTTAACATTAATGATATTAAATTCCGAATCAACCAATAAATTATTAAAGTATTAATTGGATAATCTTCTATTAAGAATTAGATTAAACTTCATAATAGAATTTAGATTCAAATAGGAAATTAACACAACTAATCAAAGTTAAACTACTTTTATTTTTCAACTAATAAAATTAAATTTTCATAATTAGAATGTGACTAAATTATCCTTGATGATATTTTTAATTAACCAATTAAATCAAAAGTTCATAGGGGCGTTTTGGGAACTCATTGTCCCTCGTTTGTATTTTTATACAGATTAGCAATAGAATTTTTATCCGTTGCTAAAGTAAATTAACTAACATTTTGCATGTATTAATTGTCAAGAGAATACAGATTTCAATTAACTAATACAAACTATATTCACAAAAGTCAATGATGTTTATTCTTATTTTTTTTCAAACTAATGAATTTTTTTATTCAAACGTAAGTTATCTTTATTTTTTCAACCAACAAAATTAAAATTCTTAAAGTTTTATGTTCTTACCATATATATCTTATATATTATATAAATTTATCCTATAGAATTTATATTTAAATAGAAAATATATATCCTTAATAATTAAATTAGCTTTATTTTTTAACCAATAATTTATCAATTTAAAAAAAATAATTCAAAGATAATCGATTTAATAAATAAAAAAATCTAAACTCCAGTGAATTTTCACTTATACTAAATATAGAAAAATATAAATTTATATTTAAATTATATATAATTCATTTAGACCAAATAAGATTCAAATAAAATCGTTAATATTTCATAGGATCTATGAATAATCACAAAAATTTTAATTTTTTACTTGTTTGGCCAAATAAGAAAATCATTATAAATGATATTATAAAGAAATTTTGCTTCACAATCTTTAATCAAGTGGCTTTACTTAATAAAATCAGTTATAACTTTTGAAACTAATTTTAGGTAGGTGAGAATCACTACAAAAAAAAAACGCCAAATTGCGACCGACTAAAATCGGTCGCAATTTTGCGACCGCTTTGCGACCTATAGACAAACAGTCGCAGATTTTAGCGCTGAAAATTTCCGCGAGTTTGGTTTTCAGTTTGCGACCCTTGCACTACGAATTTGCGACCGATTTGCGACTAAATATATTTCCGTCGCAAAATTACGCGCTTTAAAATTAGGAATAAGTTCTGAGACCGATTGGCGACAGAATTGCGACCGATTATTTGCGACCGATAGTTTGAGTCGCAAATCGGTCGCAATTTTGTCGCGAAGCAAAATGATGTCGCAGAATTAAAATTTGCGACCGATGCGTCGGTCGCAAAATTTAGGGCTTTAAACGCCAGACGCCCTCCTTCTTCTTTCTTCTTCTTTCTTTCTTCTCCTTCTCCTCTCCTCTCCCCCGTCCGCAGCGCCGCTCCAACCCCTCCTGACACCGCTCCAGCTCGCCTGACGCCGCCACCGCTGCTCCATTGCAGATCTGGTCACTCCTCAACGCCGTTCGCCACCGTTTTGAGGTAATAAGTTTTGCAATTTATTTTTTTTCGAATTTTTTTTCTTTTTGCGATTTATGTGTTTTTTGCAATTTATTATTATTGTTACTGTTGTTATTATTATTATTATTATTATTATTATTATTATTATTGTTAATGTTGTTGTTATTATTATTATTATTATTATTATTGTTGTTGTATTAAATTGTTACTGTTATAGTATTATTATTATTATTATTGTTGTTGTTAATGTTATTATTATTATTATTATTATTATTATTATTATTATTGTTATTGTTATTATTTGAAAAATAATATTGTTATTGTTGTTGTTGTTATTAGTATTATTATTATTATTATTATTGTTATTAAAATTGTTACTGTTATTATTATTATTATTATTATTATTATTATTATTATTATTATTATTATTATTGTATTAAATTGTTACTATTATTATTATTATTATTATTATTATTATTATTATTATTATTATCATTTGAAAGTGGCCTGGGAGAAGATATGCACTGATCGATATGCTGACTTCACCTATAGGATGAGAAGAAGCGGCAAGAAGCAGCAGTGCGTGTCTCAGGAGATATGGGAGAGCTGACAAAAGGCTTGGGAGGATCCTGCATTCAAGAGAAAGCGGGAGATATTTGCACAAAACAGGCGCAGTGAGACTGGCGGTAATGGAGCAGGACCTTCTCGACACACAGGCGAATCAATATCTGCTATAGAGACAGCTCGATTATTAGTAAGTGAACTAATCCCTTTATATGAAACTGATGTTTAATGAAAGGACACTATATATATATTAATATATCATGCATAAAAATTCATTACAGGCTAAACAATTAGGTCATGAGCCAAACCCGATTGAGGTGTTTACATACACTCACACAAAGGACCACGATCGTAATACGTTTGTCGACAGACGTGCGTTGAGCGTCAATGTAAGTAACAATGAATAATATTTACATTTACCCTCTACTCGTTGCGATGATGTACAAAGTTCAATATAATAAAGCTTGCAATTGCATTGATTAATTAATTTTTTGTTTTCAGGAGAACTATACTACAGCTTGGGAGCATCTTGTTTCTTCTCAGACTGATGAATCTGAAGTTGAGTCAAGAATTGACGAGGTAGCACTTTATCTCGAGGCTGTAGGGGGCGAGAAGAAGAGGAAGGTATATGGCATCGGGTCTCAGGCATCACAGTTTTACTGTGGCTCAGCAGCTCACGCTTCTACAGCCAGCGCAGGACCACAGCCTGAGCACACTGACAAGCACTATACTGAATTACGGGCTCAACTTGATGATCGGCAGAGATAGATTGCAGAACTTAGAGTGCATGTGATGCGGCTGTCCGGTGAGCCCGGTGCTGGTACTTCTTCCTCTGATCCTGTGCCTGCTACAGACCGAAATGTTTCAACGTCTCAGCAGCAGCCACTACCGGCTCCTGATCCCGATGCTGCAGACGATACCTTGGTCACCCCTCCTGGCACTACAGCACATCCAGCAGGTACTCCTCCCGGCGATCCAACATCGGATCGTGCAGATGAGCAGCAGCGTAGATTTGATTTTGGACCTTTTTATTTTTTCTTCTGTATTTTGATATTTTGTTCAGTACAATAAAAATTACATTTTTATATTGTTCTTGAATTGCGTGTGTGATATATATGTATATATGTCAATTTTCACAGGTGCGAAAAAAATTATGGTTTCATAATAATATTTAATTTTTTTTATTTTTTTAATTTTCCAACCGATTTGCTACCAAAAATTAAAATTTTAAATTTACAATTTGCGACCGAATTTTAAAATTGCGACAGATTTTTTTGCGACCAATTTGCGACAGAGTTTCCAAATGAAACACGACCAAAATTTGCGACCAATTATTCAATTTTGTGACCGATTTTATCGGTCGCTAATTTGCGACCGACGAAAACATCGGTCGCAAAAATCTTTGCGACGAGCGATTTTGCGACCGATATCTATCGGTCTCAGATCGGTCGCTAAGTGAAATTAGCGATCGATTTTTGGCATTCTGCGACCGATTGGTCGGTCGCAAAATGGTGTTTTTTTTGTAGTGAATACACAATCACTTTAATTTAAAACTATACCGAATTAAATCAAAATTAAAGTGAATTTTCAAAGTGAAAACAGCCTCAAATTAAATATAGTTCAAAATTTAATTAGTTCAATCGGTTTTACATGCACTTTTAGGTTGTTCAATTTAAGCCTTTCACTAAAAATAAAAACCGAATAAAAAAAATTCAATTTATCTGTGCAAACTAAAATCAACCTAAATCACTTTTACCTGATATTTTAATATCCTTAAAATTAGAAAATATCCCTAAAATTACAAAGGGATATAATTAAGTTCTCTTTTGTTGAAGAAATCTTAGACCATTAATTAATATAATATTTAATTAATTAATCTAATAATAATATTTTTGAACATATTGAATGACTCCAACTAACTATAGAATTGACAAAGTATATTGTAGAATTCTTTTCTACTTACCATTCTCTTTCTCTCTCTATTCTTAGTTATTCGATATGGGATAAATGGTTTAAATGTGTGTGTGTGTATATTTCACGCAAATATATTCAAGGGAAGATTAAAAGAAATATCAAATTTCACATAAACTATTAAATCAATTAAATATTTATTATTCTTATTATTGTATAAGATGCCATAATCCAATTATTTCTAAGAGTATTATAAAAGAAAAATATCACATATTCTTTTTTATAATAAAAACTATTAGGTAACTATTTTTTATCTTAGATAATCGTCTATAAGAAAAAGAAAGTGAAGAAAAAAATTAATTAAATATTCTTATATACACCACTTTATCATTTATTATTTTTTTCCATAGAAAGAACTACAAAAAAAAAAAAAAAATTAAATGACAGAATATTTATGTGTAACATAATTTCAAAAATTTATATTTAGAAACTTATTCTACTTGAAAATTTATTTTTAAAAAATATATCAAATCAAATCATACAAACATAAAGAAAAAAGAGTATTAATAAAAAATACATTTTTCTATGTTTATCTCTCTCCTAAATAAAATTGTAACACCCCTTCCCGGTCCACCCGTTAACCCGAATAAACCGAGTCGAGATGCTACAACACTGGTTGACTGTATGATTAGACATGCTGATATCATCATACTGAATATTTATATATATATCTACAGATGAAGTTTACATTACTAGTGTACTGAATATTTATATATATTATACAAGTGTTCAAAATGAGATGGGCCCAACTGTGTGCCCTGTACATGCCATGAAAGAATAATAAAAGATACATATCAAAATAGGGAGCTACCCTGAAGACCGTGTCTTCTACAGATGAACTGCTGCAGTTGTACACTGTCGCTCTATAGACCAGTCTCAAAACCTGCGAGTTAAACAGGTAACTCGCTGAGCTAATACAGCTCAGTGGATATCTCAATATAGAAAGACATAATTAAGCACACATATATGCAGAAAGAATTATGTAAGTACATATAATCACACATAACATACGGATTTCATTCACATTGATGATCTTTCTTACTGTTTATTTTACTGTCTGATTCGAGCAATAGCAAGTTAAAATATCTGTATGGCTCCATAAGGTTATAGTGAAACCGAAGTGATAAGATAAACTGTATGAAACTGGATGAAATTGTATGCTATAGGCCCCGAACCGGATTCGCCTATGCCAATATTGTCCGTTTTGGTGCCCCTAACCGGATTTGCACCGCACGGTTTAATCATATCTACTCAACGGCCTGTAGCCGGAGTTCCAAACTGTATGGGGCGCAGATCTGCTATTCTATGTCGCGACATAGCCTTATCTACATGGTTTCTACCTAACCTCAATGGAGCTTAAGATTAGGATGTCAACAATGTAACACAATAGCACATAAATGGTTTCACAACGTCATAGTTCATCATATTAATTTGATTTCACACCATATAAATGCTTACATGTTGTTTTAATCCATGTTCTTATATTATATTTTTGTTTTACAATGATTGGATGCATGCATGTTGAGCAAAGGAATGTAATTGTATAGAAAATGAAGTCCAAAATGCATGAAAACACAAGTCGCGAGCGCGCAGGAACAAGTCGCGAGCGCGAGATGCTTCCCAGGGAGAAGTCGCGAGCGCGTCTTCAAACCTCGCGAGCGCGAGAAGTGCAATCGAGAGTCAGAGAGGTTTCTGGCTCAAGTCGCGACCGCGCAGCACAAGTTGCGAGCGCGAGATGAAGTCGCGAGCGCGCTTGTGGAGTTCGCGAGCGCGAAATGTGCCATTTGAGAGTCAGAGAGTTTTTGGCCAAAGTCGCGACCGCGCATGTGCAAGTCGCGAGCGCGACTTGCTTTCCAGACCGCGCGGGCGCGCGACGTGTTTCCAGATTGTGCAGTCTGTGTTCTTTTGGCCATAACTCTCAATATACAACTTCAACTTGAGTGATTCAAAAGCCCACATAAAGATAACACATAGAGGAACAAATAACTCTTCTATGACAATTCCTAGTTCCATCATTTACTGGGGTCAAAATCAAGATGAAGTTGCTGGTAAAATTTCCAGCAAACTCTGGTTCATAAACTCATTCCATCCCCTGTTTTCACATCATTTTCAATCCTCTCACTCCATAATAAGCAACATATGATCTCATGAGCAACACTCCACACAATTTTTCATGCAAAGAACATGGGAAAAAAACAAGAGATATCAAACCTGTCTTGCCACAAAGCTGGGGCTCTGTTTTAGCTTCTCTTTTCTGCAACTTTTGAACTTTCTTCTCCTATACACAAGAATTCTCATAACTCATCTCCAATATAACTCAATTAAAGAGTGAATAACATATAACTTCAAGGAATTCTACTTACTTGGAGTGGACTTACTGCGTAACGTGCATGAGAAGTGCAAGGAAATGGAAGGGAAACGTAAGAAGAAAATGAAAAACGTGAAAATAGGAAAGTGAAAATGATTGGAACGGGTAGACTCTAGAAGAAGTGATTTGGCTGTGTAAACTCTCTAATTGGTACCTCAAGTATACAAAGGCTACAACTTACTACCCAAGCTATATGTTTGGAGGCAAACAAGTCCTAAACTTTCCATGCAAATAAGTCCACTTATCATCCATTCTACCCCAACCAGGTTTGGTTCAACCCGACTCAACTCAAGAGGATGTTACAGTTCTCCCCTTCTAAATAAAAACTTCGTCCCGAAGTTTACCTGTTGTAAACAAATGCGGATATTGTTGTCGCATGGTTTCTTCTGCTTCCCAAGTTGCTTCTTCTGTCTTATGATTCCTCCAAAGAACTTTCACCAATGCTATTTTCTTGTTCCGCAATTCTTTAGTTTCTTTGGCTAGGATCTGAACTGGTTCTTCTTCATACGTGAGATCCGGCTGAATTTCAATCTCGTCTGCTGATAACACATGTGAGGGGTCTGATCTGTATCTTCTCAACATGGATACATGAAATACATTATGGATTCGATCTAAGGTTGGAGGTAATGCTAGGCGATAGGCTAATGGTCCTACGCGTTCAACAATCTCGTATGGACCAATGAACCTAGGACTTAGCTTACCCTTTTGTCCAAACCTTAGGATCTTCTTCCATGGTGAAACCTTCAAAAATACTTTATCCCCAACTGAATACTCAATGTCTTTTCTCTTTAAATCCGCATAGGATTTCTGTCGATCACTTGCTTCCTTCAGCCGTCTTCTGATGATTTCTACTTTCTCTTCCGTTTCTCTAACCAAATCTGGACCCAAAATCTTCTTCTCACTAAGTTCTGTCCAACACACAGGTGTTCTGCATCTTCTACCATACAATGCTTCATAGGGTGCCATCTTGATGCTCGCTTGATAGCTGTTGTTGTAGGCAAACTCCATGAGAGATACATATTTGTCCCAACTGCCTTCAAATTCAATAACACATGATCTCAACATGTCTTCCAGGATTTGAATCACTCTCTCTGATTGCCCATCTGTCTGCGGATGAAATGCAGTGCTGAAATGCAGTTTCGTTCCTAATGCCTCTTGAAGTTTACCCCAGAACTTCGATGTAAACCTTGGATCACGATCAGAGATAATGGATGATGGAACTCCATGTAGTCGAACTATCTCACTAACATAAATTTCTGCTAACTTGTCCAGAGAATAGTCCGTCTTAACTGGTAGGAAATGAGCAGACTTGGTTAATCTGTCCACAATTACCCATACTGCATCATGCTTCCGCTGTGTCTGAGGTAAGCCAGTAACAAAGTCCATCGTGATCTGATCCCATTTCCATGTTGGCACTATTATGGGATGAAGTAACCCGGATGGCAGTTGATGTTCTGCTTTTACTTGTTGACATGTTAAACATCTTGTTACAACATCTCCGATGTCTCTCTTCATGCCTGGCCACCAGTAGCCTTTCTTCAAATCTTGATACATCTTGGTGCTACCTGGATGCATTGTATATGGACTGTTATGAGCTTCATACAGAATCTTTTGTCTGACCTCCCCTGTCTGTGGTACAACAATTCTATCTGCATAAAACAAAACTCCATTGCTATCCAATTTAAATTTCCCACCATAATCTGCCTGGACTTGTTTAACCCATAGGGCTATTTGTGCATCTTTCTTCTGTGCTTCTGCAACTTCCTGAAGCCAAGATGGTTGTACTTGCATCTGTGCGAGAATAGCTCCTTGCTGTTGTAACTCCATACTAATTCTCATTAAGCTCAAAGCATACAAGGATTTCCGGCTAAGGGCATCCGCTACCACATTAGCCTTGCCCGGATGATAATTAATGACATAATCATAATTAGCCAGAATCTGCATCCACTTCCGTTGTCTTGAATTCAAGTCCTTCTGTGTTGGTAAGTACTTTAAACTCTGATGATCTGTGTAAATGTAACACTTTTCACCATACAGATAATGCCGCCATACTTTGAATGCTAGAACAATGGCTGCCAGTTCTAAATCATGGGTTGGATAATTCAACTCATGTGGTTTCAATTGTCTGGAGACATAGGCGACCACTTTCTTATCTTGCATGAGTACACATCCCAACCCAGTATGAGAGGCATCACTGTAAATCTCAAAGCCTTTACCTGACACTGGCTGAGTTAACACTGGTGCTTCAGTCAACTTTCTCTTCAAAGTGTCAAAACTCTGCTGACATCTAGCATCCCATTGAAATACAACCTCTTTTTTTCAATAGTCTTGTTAAAGGTGATGCAATGATGGAGAATCCTTTTACAAACCTTCTGTAATAACCGGCTAAACCCAGAAAACTTCGAACTTCTGTGACATTTCTGGGTGGTCTCCAATCAACAATAACTTCAATCTTCTTAGGATCCACTCTGATACCCTCCGATGACACCACATGTCCTAAGAAAGAAACTTCTTACACCTTTCGGCTTCTGTAGCCACTATCTGCTTACCATACCTGCTGAGTCTAGTAAATTCTCTTTCGTATTCAGCTACAGACATTCTGTTCTGTCGCAGGTATAAGAATTCTTTCCTTCTCGCATCTAGGTAAGCCTCGGTAATGAACTTCTTCTTGAATTCATCCAAGAAGAATTGCCAAGTACGCTGATCTGCTGTTACTCTCTGTTGCACAGTGGTCCACCATGTATATGCCTCCTCTATCAGCAATGAAGTGGCACAAATCAACTTGTCTTCGGCTGTACACTGCAATTGTTCTAGGACTCTCGATGTCCCATCTAGCCAATACTCAGCTACTTCGGGACTATCATCTTTGCTCGCTTTGAATTCCTTTGCACCATATTTTCTAAGCTTCTCCAATGGGGGTTTTCTCTCTCTTTCTACTATTACGGGTGCTTGAGGCATCACCCCTGCAATCTGTCGAAAAGTGTCTGCAAGTTGCTTTAACAGCACCTCTTGACCTAGTGCTCTTGAAGCCTCACCCTCCACTGTTCTAGCTTGACCTGGTGCTGCTGGAGCCTCACCCTCCACTGCTCTGGAGGCGTGTGACTCACTTTCACCTTCCTGAGACATCCTCCTAAACGAATAACAACTGCTTAGTTCATCAGGGTAGTCATGGCATGTACATATACTGACTTATGCATTCAAGCCCGGGGAAATTAAACCGAGGGCTCTGATACCAAAATTTGTAACACCCCTTCCCGGTCCACCCGTTAACCCGAATGAACCGAGTCGAGATGCTACAACACTGGTTGACTGTATGATTAGACATGCTGATATCATCATACTGAATATTTATATATATATCTACAGATGAAGTTTACATTACTAGTGTATTGAATATTTATATATATTATACAAGTGTTCAAAATGAGATGGGCCCAACTGTGTGCCCTGTACATGCCATGAAAGAATAATAAAAGATACATATCAAAATAGGGAGCTACCCTGAAGACTGTGTCTTCTACAGATGAACTGCTGCAGTTGTACACTGTCGCTCTATAGACCAGTCTCAAAACCTGCGAGTTAAACAGGTAACTCGCTGAGCTAATACAGCTCAGTGGATATCTCAATATAGAAAGACATAATTAAGCACACATATATGCAGAAAGAATTATGTAAGTACATATAATCACACATAACATACGGCTTTCATTCACATTAATGATCTTTCTTACTGTTTATTTTACTGTCTGATTCGAGCAATAGCAAGTTAAAATATCTGTATGGCTCCATAAGGTTATAGTGAAACCGAAGTGATAAGATAAACTGTATGAAACTGGATGAAATTGTATGCTATAGGCCCCGAACCGGATTCGCCTATGCCAATATTGTCCGTTTTGGTGCCCCTAACCGGATTTGCACCGCACGGTTTAATCATATCTACTCAACGGCCTGTAGCCGGAGTTCCAAACTGTATGGGGCGCAGATCTGCTATTCTATGTCGCGACATAGCCTTATCTACATGGTTTCTACCTAACCTCAATGGAGCTTAAGATTAGCATGTCAACAATGTAACACAATAGCACATAAATGGTTTCCAATGTCATAGTTCATCATATTAATTTGATTTCACACCATATAAATGCTTACATGTTGTTTTAATCCATGTTCTTATATTATATTTTTGTTTTACAATGATTGGATGCATGCATGTTGAGCAAAGGAATGTAATTGTATAGAAAATGAAGTCCAAAATGCATGAAAACACAAGTCGTGAGCGCGCAGGAACAAGTCGCGAGCGCGAGATGCTTCCCAGGGAGAAGTCGCGAGCGCGTCTTCAAACCTCGCGAGCGCGAGAAGTGCAATCGAGAGTCAGAGAGGTTTCTAGCTCAAGTCGCGACCGCGCAGCACAAGTTGCGAGCGCGAGATGAAGTCGCGAGCGCGCTTGTGGAGTTCGCGAGCGCGAAATGTGCCATTTGAGAGTAGAGAGTTTTTGGCCAAAGTCGCGACCGCGCATGTGCAAGTCGCGAGCGCGACTTGCTTTCCAGACCGCGCGACGTGTTTCCAGATTGTGCAGTCTGTGTTCTTTTGGCCATAACTCTCAATATACAACTTCAACTTGAGTGATTCAAAAGCCCACGTAAAGATAACACATAGAGGAACAAATAACTCTTCTATGACAATTCCTAGTTCCATCATTTACTGGGGTCAAAATCAAGATGAAGTTGCTGGTAAAATTTCCAGCAAACTCTGGTTCATAAACTCATTCCATCCCCTGTTTTCACATCATTTTCAATCCTCTCACTCCACAATAAGCAACATATGATCTCATGAGCAACACTCCACACAATTTTTCATGCAAAGAACATGGGAAAAAAACAAGAGATATCAAACCTGTCTTGCCACAAAGCTGGGGCTCTGTTTTAGCTTCTCTTTTCTGCAACTTTTGAACTTTCTTCTCCTATACACAAGAATTCTCATAACTCATCTCCAATATAACTCAATTAAAGAGTGAATAACATATAACTTCAAGGAATTCTACTTACTTGGAGTGGACTTACTGCGTAACGTGCATGAGAAGTGCAAGGAAATGGAAGGGAAACGTAAGAAGAAAATGAAAAACGTGAAAATAGGAAAGTGAAAATGATAGGAACGGGTAGACTCTAGAAGAAGTGATTTGGCTGTGTAAACTCTCTAATTGGTACCTCAAGTATACAAAGGCTACAACTTACTACCCAAGCTATATGTTTGGAGGCAAACAAGTCCTAAACTTTCCATGCAAATAAGTCCACTTATCATCCATTCTACCCCAACCAGGTTTGGTTCAACCCGACTCAACTCAAGAGGATGTTACAAAAATACTTTATATTATATTCAAAATGAAATCAAATAAATAATAAATTCAAAAAATAAAATATAAAAATTTCAAATGTCTTATTTATCATATATATTTATTAAAACATAAATTAAAAAATCAATTATATCCAATCAACTAATAAACTGTAATTTTTTTAATTGGCCATCATTAAGGGTATTTTAGAACATTTTAAATTTCATTAAGAATGATATAGGTAGTCGCATTATTCCCCCTCATTCCCACTGTAACATCCCTTCCCGGTCCACCCATTAACCCGAATGAACCGAGCCGAGACGCTACAATCTGGTTGAATCTATGTCCTGTCATGCTGATATCATCCTATATGCTAAATATTATGTCATGTTATAAGAAGTTCCCTTTAAAAAAAAACTGAGCTTGCCAAACATGTGAATACAAAACACTCCTAATTAAACTCCAAACTTCCAACATCTCCAAATAATCATCATAACACAATAGCACTTTATATATTTTCATAACTGTATAAATCCTCAATAGCATTTAATATCCATTAATTAATTGCATTCATTATATATATCAAGTCTTAATGAACTAATCATACTAACTATTTTAAAATATTTCATTGAATAAGTATTATTCTTATTTCCAAATACTTACGCCAAAATAATTACATGCTTCAATTATATTTCAAATCACATAATCTCTAAAAATATAATAATTATACATGCCATAATTCTTAATTATATAACTCTCAATCTACTACTACCAAATTAGTCACTTCTGCTTTGATAGTACTCTTCAAATCTTCAAGTAGCAACCACTATCTTCAACCTACGCGTGATAAAAATCGACGCGGTGAGTATAAAACTCAGTGGTGCTCATAATTCATATACTTACCAAAGTTGCGATGGCAACTTACTTAAAATACAAATTTCATAAAATCATTGATAATCATAGAATCATTAAATTTCAACATAAATTTACATTTATAGCAAAGAAATATCAAATAATCTTATAATTAATAACATACATAATTTAGTTCTAATTATACCATAAATCCTTTACATACACATTTAATCACACATATCATTATACTTTCATGATCTTACCTAATATTCCTTATGCTGTATGAATTAAATAAATAAATATGTATGCACACATAACATTATATTTTCATGATCTTACCTGATGTTTCTTATGCTGTATGAATTCAAGAAATAAACATGTAAGCACACATATCATTATACTTTCATTATCTTACTTGCTGTTCATTATGTTGTATGACTTATGTAATTTTTAGTCAACATCATATAAGTTATTCTCATAACTGTATGGCTTCATAAGGTTATAGTGAAACCTAAAAGATAAGAAGAACTGTATGAAACTGGATGAATACTGTATGGCTGGGCTGCTATGGCCATATATAATCATATCCACTCAACGGCCTGTAGCCGGAGTAACAAACTGTATGGGGCGCAGATCTGCTATCCTATATCGCGACATAGCCTTATCTACGTGGTTTCTACTTAACCTCAATGGAGCATATTATCTGTATGTCATTAATACAATCAACATATTAAATTATTCATAAAATGCATAAACTATACTGTTTATCTGTATGCTGTCTCATTCTGTATGTTGCTAACCTGTTTCATGCTTTAAAAGGATGTCATAGACAATTATCAGTAATATCTAATGAGTAATAATACAAACAATTAATCACTTGTAAAGGAACTTGCATGAAAATAATTTGACTGTTGCATTCGCGACGCAACTCTTACTAATCTTTATGTAACTTCATTTATACCAATCAAATTAAGGAAATTCTTGATTTTAATTTACGTTAACTCAGAAGGTTAAATTCAGTAAATATCTTAGGCTGAATGAATCTACATATGCATCCCAACATCATATCTCATGTAGCCTTGAAATCTGCCAAGGCAGCCTGTATTTGTTTCATAAATTCTAGCATAACTCTTTCTTCGTAAGTCCAATTTAGGTAAGTCTACATTCTATGGTTAGATAACACAATAAACTTTGACCTTTGCTGAGTGTTTAAGACATATATTGAGTTATAGAGCTTCAAATTGAATGAAATTAGATTCATTAGAAAGATAAGACAAAATGATACAAATTTTATGAAGGGATCACAGCCCAGATCAATGTGTAAGATGGTAAACAAAGACTAGGAACACAGACCAACAGTCCACACCTAATTCAGCAGAACCAAGTCCACTGTTTGTTGCATTTCTACTTATCCAAACACTCAAATTAAACCAATCCAAAACCAGAGAAGTCTCAATACACAGGGTAACAACTCTCATGAAGACCTCAGAACATATTCTTGCCATTATAGTGGTCAAAATGGGCACTCAAGTCAGTGATGCATGTGGCCCATCATAACAAAGTCAGTTTGGGTGTTTTAGCCATAAGTGGAGCTGTATATATCCAAATTGAACATAAGAAGATGGGTTGGAAAGCTAAGAAGTAGACCTAGAACGTTCATGATGAACTCAGACACCAATGGAAAATAAAAAGGATCGAAACATAGTCTTTAATGCCACCTAATAACATTTTTTACCAATTTCAGCTTACTTAAATCATATACAAGGTAGAGATTTCTACCACAAACTAAATACTCTTCAAACATCATCTTAAGAGCATAAACCAATAAAGAATAACAAGAAAACTTAAGGCCTTATTCATCAATAGGTTCTGCCACTCTTGGAAAATGAAGAAGAAAATGTTTTCCTCATCAATTCAACATATGGGCATGCTTAGAAATCTCCCAAGAACACATTTATACCATCAAAGTTCAATAATCAAATCATTTCATATAAAATTCCCAATTTTCACAAAATAGTATAAACTTCACAAAATCAAAAATTTAAACAAGGTAAGAGTGTTTATGAACACTTACCTTAAACATAAGCTCTAACAAGCTTAAATCAAACTCTTAAAGCCTTAGTTTGCCCTTCTCTTTGGTAGAAGGTCCTCCACCCTTTGGCTTAAGTAGTAACTCTCCAAATCACTTGAAAATAATCACCACAAATCACTTCTCAAGCTTAATTCTCTAAGATTCATTACTTAAATCAAGTTTAATGGTGTAAATTTGGTGGATTTAGTGAGTAGCAGTGAAGAAAACAAGAGAAGAGAAGAAGAGAGGAAGTTGGCGTTGGAAAATGGAGGAGAAGAAGAAGTGTTGCTCAATTATTTGAGCAACAAGGGTATTTTTGTCATAGCCCTCCCCTTGGTAAGTATTGTCCGCTTTGGGCCCGTCCGTACGCGGTCACCCTCACGGCTTTGTCCCTCAGGCAGGCTTTGCAACCCACCCAAAAGGGCCCTTACCAAGTTGAGAGACTACCCCCTTTATGTATAGGACCGCCCCCTCGTACTTAACTGATGTGGGATTTGCCTAAGTGTAGCCGGTGGCCCCCGTCACTACACCCCCCTTAGGGACTCAGCGTCCTCGCTGAGGTTTGCCCCACCACCGGCCAGAGGAACGAGAGTCGGCTCTGATACCAACTGTCATAGCCCTCCCCTTGGTAAGTATTGTCCGCTTTGGGCCCGTCCGTACGCGGTCACCCTCACGGCTTTGTCCCTCAAGCAGGCTTTGCAACCCACCCAAAAGGGCCCTTACCAAGTTGAGAGACTACCCCCTTTATGTATAGGACCGCCCCCTCGTACTTAACCGGCTACACTTAGGCAAATCCCACATCGGTTAAGTACGAGGGGGCGGTCCTATACATAAAGGGGGTAGTCTCTCAACTTGGTAAGGGCCCTTTTGGGTGGGTTGCAAAGCCTGCCTGAGGGACAAAGCCGTGAGGGTGACCGCGTACGGACGGGCCCAAAGCGGACAATACTTACCAAGGGGAGGGCTATGACAATTTTAGTCTTTTCACCACAATTGGATGGCTAAGATTAAGTCAATGGTAATCTAATCCAATGGCTAAAAATATTCTCCAATTTATTTCCTTCAAAATATTATTTATCTCCACAAAATTCTCAAATTTAATCCTTAAAAATTATTCCTCTAATTTCCTTAATTAATATAACAACATCTCAAAATTACTCCATAAACATATTGCCTCTAATTTTCGTAATTAATATAACACCATAATTAACTATTTACTAATTATCTAAATGCTCCAAAAATATTCCTTACTTACTTTCTACACATAAAAATCATGTATGTATACTCCACAAATATTAAATAAAATATGACACATAGATAGTAATTTTTGGACCAAAATAATACTAATTCCCGGACCGATGACACTATTCATAGACCGGTAAATTACTATTTCAGACACAGAAAAATGGGGCGTTACACCCACTTTTATATATAATATAAATTATATATATAGTTAAATCTAATTCTTAAATTGTGTCTTTGCTATAAATGGAACAATTTAATTTCGTGCATTGCAATTTCTTTGAATAGCATAATTAGTAGCATCATAGAAGCAACTAGTTAAGTTAATGAGTCAACATTTGTCTTGTTAGAATTTCAAAAAATAAAAAAAAAAAAGAGAAAAATGTGAGTTTTTGACTTTTGTTACAAATTTACAATTATATCAAGCTAAACATACGTAGGTATCAATTAGTTAATTTGAATTTTATTTCAAGTGACAAATCAAGTCTGACTTTAAAATTATTTTACATATATAGACACACACAGAAAAAAGAAGAGAAAAACAACATAAAAAAAAAAAGGAAATTATAGCTTAAAAAATTGAAAAGAGCTTTGTTGTAGATGTTCCAAGTAGCGCATTTGATTCTGGTGCAATAGAAGAGATCTCTTCTTTCCACATGGCATGCAAATGTACCATCTGCTTATTCATCATTTCATTTACCTAACAAAGTCCAAAGTTCATCATGAAATAAAAATCTTGTTAATTAGATATGAAGACAGATATTAAAACTTACCTTCAGAAAGCAATTCCATTCACTAATTTCTTCTTCTTCTTCTTCTTCTTCTTTGATAAGATATGCAGGTGTTGTTGATACTTCTTTTCAGCCTTGGATGTCCTTCACCTTCAATCAGCTTCACCAACCAAGCAGGTTTTCTTGTTCTGAACACAAGGTATCCCTTTGCGAGACCAAACACTGCTCCAAATGCATATCCCGTGAAAACAGATTTCCATCCAAATCCATTTTCATCAGAGTTTGAATCTCCTTCGCCTGATGGAGTCGTTATTTGTTGCCTTTCACCAGAATTACAAGCCTTTTGCAGTGCAAATCCACACAGTCTTGTGTTTCCTTCATACGAGCTATTATCAAATGTGTCGAACTGAGGGCCCGTAGGTATGGGTCCTTCAAGTTGATTATGCGAAACACGAAATACTTTGAGGGATGTCAAAGTTGCCAATTGGATCGGAATCCTTCCAGTAAGATTATTTGAAGAGAGGTCTAAAGTTTCCAGATTGGTCAAATTTCCTATTGATGGTTCAATATTGCCTGTGAGATGATTATGAGACATGTTGAGCTGCTTAAGTGCTTTAAGCTTTCCAATTGACTTGGGAATTTTTCCTGTGAAGTTATTACCTGACAAATTAATGGATGTTAAAAGAGTTTGGATTTTCACCAACTCAATTTCCAATCCTTTCAATGTCAAGCTCACAGAAAAATCATAATAGGAGTCTTTTGGTTCTCCCATGTATGTCATATTCTGATCAACATTGATCATTGCATCGAAATTATTGAAATAATATAAAGGCAAAGGTCCACTGAAATTGTTGTTGGAGAGGTCCAAAATCCGTAGCTTGGGAAACGGATAGTTGGCAATGGAGTGGCTTTTCACCAAACCATGGAGTCTATTGGATCGTAGCTATAGAATCTGCAACTTTTGAAGAGTTTGTAGAAAAGAAGGGAATGTGTCCTCTATCTCATTGTTGCCCATATCTAAAATTTCCAAATCTTTACAATTGGAAATAGACGTTGGAATTTTCCCTTGCAATTGGTTGCCATTGAAATTCAAATATCTCACGTTACTGCCTTCTGAAAATACTTGAGGGAGAACTCCACTAAAGTTGTTCATACCCAGATGTAATACTAAAAGGCTACTGCTGAAGTTTCCCAAACATTGTGGAATGGGACCACTGAAATTGTTACTCGACAGGTCGAGGATTTGGAGTGATTTTAACTCACAAACTGCAGAAGGAATTTCTCCTGTCAATTTCTCATTTGATGAAAGAATGAGAATCGTCAAGCCCAACTGATTGAAAATTGAGCTTGGAACTGTGCCAGACAACTTGTTATGGCTCAGATCAACATATTTTAACGTATTATTATATTTGAATTGACATACTTGACCAGTGAGCAAGTTATTAGACCAACTCAAGTACACAAGGCTGGAGAGCCTGCAAATATCTGGAGGAATTGGACCACTAAAATTATTGTATGAAAGGTACAAAAATTGGAGTTGGTTACAGTTTCCAATGAAAGATGGAATTGGACCATTGATATTGTTACTTTCCATAAATAAATAGAAGAGCTAGCTAAGGTTTCCAAATGAGGGAGGAATTGGGCCACTAAAATTATTGTATGAAAGGTCCAAATATTGGAGTTGGTTACAGTTTCCAATGAAAGATGGAATTGGACCATTGATATTGTTGCTTTCCATAAGTAAATAGGAGAGCTGGCTAAGGTTTGCAAATGAGGGAGGAATTGGGCCACTAAAATTATTGTATGAAAGGTCCAAGAGAGAGAGTTTGTCAAGTTTTCCAATTGAGGATGGAATTTGACCAGCGAAATTATTATCTTCAAGTTCCAATACAATGAGTTTGGATAAATTACCAAACAATTCAAGATTAGACCCTATAAAATTGCAACTATTGAGTTCCAGTACTTGCAACAACTTCAGATTCTTGAAGAATTCATTTTCTAAATAAATCAGAATTTTAGTCCGAGAAAGTGACAAGTGGCTGAGTGAGATACTCCAATTTGACGTTGGAAAAGAGCCATTGAGGCCTACATTGTACTCTAAGTCTAAGACTTCGAGATGTGGAAGCTGAATTATACTGTCTGAAAATTTCCCTCTCAACCTACAATATAAGAGTTTGAGGGATGACAAAGAAGTAGATAAATTGATAAAGGAATTAGGAGAAACGAAAGACAGGTCTGCAAAGCTCAGGTCCAATTCTTGTAACTTGGTTAAATTTCGAATAAACTTGTCTAAACTACCAGTTGTTTCTAATGTCAAACCAAAGTTCCAGGAAAGATCAAGAGAAACCAAATTGGATAGCTGACCGATTTCTAATGGAATTTGGCCATCAAAGTTTGAATCATTTAGATTAAGGTGTGTCAAGCTCAACAAATGGCCAAATTGAGATGGAATTATGGAGCCTCTGAAATTATTGGAAGAGAGATCTAGTTTTTGAAGATGATGAAGTGCGAAAAGAGAATTATTAGAATGGAAGTTACCATAAAGCATACTGTAAGAAAGGTTAAGCCCAATCACATAGCCAGTATTAAAGTCACAGCTGACACCATCCCAAAAGAAGCAACAATCCGTGCCCTCTTTCCATGAATATGTCTTGGGATAAGAATTAATAGAAGGATCATAACTCCTAATGGAGAAGGAGTTTTTGAATTGGAGCAAGGCATTACTTTGATCAAGCTGGCAAACTACATTTGAGAAATGGGAATTTGTAATATTTGAAGAAAGAGATTGAAAATGGAAGTGAAATAGGAGGCAGAGAAATTGAAAATGCCACAGTAAGCAACCAAAACCCATGTTTTGTGTTTGCCAAATTTAATTATGATCAATTTCAGCATATATCACTCCCTATTTATAGACCACATGATTCCCTATTTGTTTGAATCATGATAATGTTCTCTCTCCTTTTTCTTTTTTCTAGTTATTTTAAACATTCGTTCTTTAATTTCTACCACTTAGTGCAAGAGCCACTGTAATTCTATTCTATTTTTATTGTTATTATAAATTACACTATACTTTGTTTCATAATTTTTTTTAATAGTTAGAATAATTTTCTCTAATTATTTTTAACAAAAGTGGATTGTAAATTTTATCTTTTAGAAATTACGTTGGTTTCTGTTTCTGCATTATCAATCTTTTTCTCAAGGTTTTTCTTTTTTTTTTTTTTTGAAAAATCCTCAAGGTTTTCAAAAAAAAAAAAAAAGAATTCAGAATAATAAGCTACACTGATATTTTTTGTATTTTTGAACACCTCATAATTAAAACCAAAATAAAATAAAGGTACATCCAAGAAGACAAGAACTTTTCAAGTCTTGCAAGCATGCACCATATGAAAAAAACTTGTCTAGATTCGGTGTACGACCTAATTTATAGACCAAGCAAATGAAATTAGAGATTTTTTAAAAAGTGTTTTGACTTTTTATTTTTCAAATGTATAATCAGAAATACTCTCATTTCAATAAACATATTAAATTTCATTAGTTTAATTTATAGGTGGGAATATAAACATGGTCTAAGTAAGTTTTTCCATGCACCATATACCACGTAGGGATATTATTAGAGTATCAAACCTTATCTTTGGGCAAAGGATGAAATTTATTTGCCTTTCACTTATAACCCTTTAATTAAAAAATTCAATCCAGTCACTATATTATTAGGTGAATAGTTAAAGAGTTGTGTCAAATTCAGTCACTATCCGAAGACTTGTGCAAGTCTTTCTTTGCCTCTAAATTCTTTGATAAGTTAACCATTATGCTACGTTTTCGTTCCAGTTAAGCAAATTCTAATCTTAAAGTCCAGCGAATGACTTGTACAAGTCTTCCTGTCTCATTATTCACTAACCAAATTTCCTTCAACCATCGTTAAGGTCTACTGATTGAGAAATTCATAGATAGAATCTCTATCTAGCAAGTGACGTGTATATTAGATTAAGAATCTTGTTCGATAAATTTAGCCATTACATTTACCTTTTGGTTGTTTCAGAAACTAAGACTTCCTCTCTCTTATATCTCATGCATTGGTGCTGGCTTGCTGCATTTTTATACTTCTCTTTCTGGATTATCTTTTTTGTTAATTAATTTTACCCATTTGTTCTCATTTCTCTTTTTTTATTGAGTATCGGTACGAAAGACCATTTGGAGAGAAGAGGTTAGATAAAATTGAAAAGTTCACTCTTTTATAAATAAAATTTAAAATTTTTAATATTTTAGGGATGAATGTTTTTAATTTTTAATATTTCTTGAATTCAAATGAATATATAAATAAATATTTTTAAAAAATTAAAAAAAATTTAAAAATTCATTTTTTAAATATAATGGGATTTTAGTCCGAGAAAGAAGTAGATAAATTGATAGAGGAATTAGAAAAAACCAAAGACAAGTCTACCCGGCTGAAGTCCAATTCTTGCAAATTGGTATGAGTTTGTGGATGGTTAAGTTTTGGGCTAGATTGGCTAAGCCTTTAAAGTTAGACCGGGGGCTTGAATTGTCTTATCGAGGCCAATCAAATATAATTATAGATATCATTTTCTTTTTTCTAAAATATCAAGGGAAGAAATTAATTTTGTGGAGAATTGAGTGTTTCTTATTGATCATCAACACTAATTTATACAGAGATATATAACATATCATCTCCTAAACATCAGCCTATCATTAAGCTATTTACAGGTAATTGATCGTCTTTACAAAATAATCACATATCTAAATATGGAAAAGATAAATACAATATATTTTCCTTAATACTCCCCCTCAAGTTGGAGAGTGAATATTCTGAACTCCCAACTTGCCTTTCAGATTTTCAAACTGATCCCGTCCTAAAGCCTTTGTGAAGATATCTGCAATCTGCATTTTAGTCGGAACATAGCATGGTCTAATAAGTCCTGACTGCAACTTCTCACGTACAATATGACAGTCAATCTCTATATGTTTTGTACGCTCGTGAAAGACCGGATTAGCCGCTATATGTAGTGCTGCTTGGTTATCACAAAACAGTTTTGTCGGTTTTACTCTTCTCACACCCAAATCCTGTAGAATATAGTGAAGCCATGTAATCTCTAAACAAGCATTTGCCATTGCCCTATATTCTGCTTCAGCAGATGACCGCGAAACATTTGCTTGCTTTTTTGATTTCCACGATATTAAGGAAGACCCAAGAAATATACAGTATCCTGAAATAGATCGTCGTGTCATACGGCATCCTGCCCAGTCTGAATCACAATAAGCCTTCAATTCCAAGGAATTCGTGGATGGCAATAGAAGACCCTGTCCAGGTGATCCTTTGATATACCTCAACAACCGGAGTGCAGTGTTCCAATGTGTTGTCCGTGGTTCGCCCATAAATTGACTAAGCATCCGCACGGTGTAAACTATATCAGGCCGTGTTACTGTCAAGTAAATGAGGCGACCAACAAGCCTTCTGTACTTGGCTGGTTCATGTAGTAACTCGCCATCAGTTGCATTGAGTTTCATTTGCTGCTCCATAGGAAATTTCTCTGGCTTGGCTCCAATTAAACCTGCATCCTGTAGTATATCGAGTGTATACTTTCGTTGAGACATAAATATGCCTTGTTTGGATCTGGAAAATTCTATGCCCAAAAAGTATTTTAAAGGACCCAAATCTTTGATGTGAAACTGTCTAAGTAATGTTTGTTTAAGTTGGCTCATTTCTTGTAGACTGTTGCCTGTCAATAGAATGTCATCAACGTAAATGAGTACCGCAGTAAAAGACATTCCTTGAACTTTTGTGAATAAACTGTAGTCGGCCTTGGACTGTGTGTATCCAGCTTGTTGTATGGCGATGGAGAAGGTGGAAAACCAGTTGCGGGAAGCCTGTTTGAGTCCATAAAGGGACTTATGAAGCCGACATACCAAATTCTCCCCCTGTCGGCGAAGTCCCTGTGGAGGAGTCATGTAGACAATTTCTTGCAAATCACCATGTAAAAAGGCGTTTTGGACATCCAACTGATGGGTGTACCATCCTCGGGCTGCGGCAACTGTGAGCAGGCATCGCATTGTAGTCAACTTTGCTGTTGGTGAAAAAGTTTCCCGGTAGTCAATTCCCTCGACTTGTGTATAACCTTTGGCAACAAGACGGGCTTTATAGCGCTCAATAGATCCGTCAGAATTGTATTTAATTTTATAAACCCACCGGCAACCGATAGGCTTTTGACCTGCAGGAAGAGAAACAAGACTCCATGTATGGTTACGTTCCAGTGCTTGTAATTCGAGATCCATAGCCTTTTGCCAATGGGGATGTAGGACAGCTTCTTCATAAGAATTAGGTTCTACCTGCGTGGTAAGGTGAGCTAAAAAGGTTTTGTGTTTAAGTGAAAAGTTAGAGAGTGTCATGTAATTAGTAATGGGATACCTGGTATTTTGAAGTGGACTTGCTTCAGGGGCAGCGTGATTGGCTCCAGGCGGCATAAAGTACTCCTGATGCCAACGTGGTGGATGTTTTGTGCGAGTCGATCGACGAAGTGGTTGGTCGTTGAAAAGAGATGCGGAAGGTGTGGACACAATTTGAGAATGTGATGAAGAATTATGAGGTGAATTATTTGAGGAAGGAGAAGGACTGGTAGAGGAGTCTATAGTGGCTGAAGGTGGGACATTACTAGTGGAAAAGGAAATCTGATCAGCATCCATAATTAATTGCGGCTGAGGTAGGTTTTGTGATGTTTGTGAAGTATTCTGGGCAAAAGGGAATATATTTTCACAAAATTGGACATCACGACTAACAAAATATTGATGTGTAGTAAGATCATAGAGTTTATAACCCTTTTGTCCGTTTGGGTACCCAACAAAAATACAAGAAGTAGCACGTGGATCAAATTTGAGTTTTGGATGAACATTGGTGGCATAACATTGACAACCAAAAACTCTTAAGTGGTATAAGTTTGGACGTTTGTTATATAAGCGCTCATATGGAGTTTGATTGGACAAAATAGGTGTGGGAAGCCGATTTATTATGTAAACGGCAGTGAGGACACAGTCTCCCCAAAAAGTTAAGGGAACACTGGATTGAAAAAAAAGGGAACGAGCCACGTTTAGGATGTGACGATGTTTTCGTTCCACAACACCATTCTGTTGTGGAGTATAAACACAAGTGTTTTGCAGTTCAATACCATGATCATGGAGAAAGGTTTTAAGTGATTGAAATTCTGTGCCGTTATCAGTTCTTAAGATTTTAATGGTTTTATTGAATTGTGTACGAACAAACTGGATGAATTTTGTTATAAGATGTTGAGTTTCTGACTTGTGTCTCATTAAAAGGACCCAAGTGCAACGTGTGTAGTCATCAACAATAGTGAGAAAAAAACGTGCCCCTGAGTGAGTAGCTACTTTGTGAGGCCCCCATACATCACAATGTAGTAAATCAAAAGGATTTTTAGTTGTAATGGAACTGATAGGAAAAGGTTGTCTTGTTTGTTTTGCTAAAGGACAAACACTACAATTATTAGAAAAATCAACGGAGTGTTTACTCAAGGATAACAAAGGAGAAATTAATTTGAAACGTGAAGAAGATAGATGTCCGAGGCGCATGTGCCACAGATCAGGCGAGATGGACACTTGGCAAGAGTGGATGGGTGAACACGAAGGCATCATGTGGTAAAGTCCTCCATGTTGTTTACCCAAGCCAATCATCTTCCCCGTTGTCAAGTCCTGCAAAATACATGAATCAGGAAATAATATGATGCAACAATTGAGATCTTTGGTAATTTTACTGGCAGAAATTAAATTTAAACGAAAAGAAGGAACACATAGCACGTTTTTAAGGGTCATATTAGGACTGAATTTTACTGTGCCAGTTTGTGTGATTGGAGCAGTGATTCCATTTGGTAAGTTGACTGAATGAACGGTTGGTGATTTAGTGTGGCTAAACAGATGTGAATCTGCAGACACGTGGTCAGTAGTACCACTATCTAGAATCCATGGGTTTGATATGGCAGAATTGGCATAAGCTTTGGATAATGAAAACAAACCTGCTGCGTTTGCATACACATCAGTGTTACCAGATGAAGCTGCTTGATTAATTGAGGATAATGCCTGTGCTATCTGTTGTAAATATTCAACCGAGTATCCCTGGAATTTATTAGGATTTTTTTTTTCTTCATGAGAAACTTCGGAATAATTGGCCTGAGGAATGGCTTTACCATTGTTTCGTTGTCCTCCACGATTTTGGCTTGAGAAATTGCTACCTGCTCTTTCTTTTCTTTTAATCCTACAACGATCTTCAGTATGTCCGTCTTTATTACAGTAATTACAATGAAATTTTAAAGTACGACAATCATCAATAGTATGTCCAGGTCTATGACAATGATCACAAGTTTTAGATGAGTTGGAAAATTGCACCTTGTTTTGAATAGCGGCAGCAATGGAAAAATTCTCCACCGGTTCTGATGATAACTGCCTCTGCGTTTCTTCTTGCACTATTAACGAGTATGCTTGTCGCACGTTAGGTAATGGTGTCATCATGAGAATATTAGATCTTACCGCCTTATATGACTCATTGAGACCCATTAAAAATTGCATCAACCTGTCTTCCTGAAGTTGTTCTAAATGCGATGCAGTCTGATTACAGGTGAATGGGGTTCGATAAGTATCTAATTCGTCCCATAACGCCTTCAGTTTGATGTAGTAAGAGGCTACTGACATGGTACCCTGTGTAATTGTAGCAATTGATTTTTGAACTTGGAAAATTGCTGGTGCATTCTTCTGAGAAAATTGATCCCGAAGATCAATCCAGACTTGGTGCGCAGTTTTTGCATGTACTATACCTTCGGCTAGATTAGGTTCAACAGAGTGCGTTAACCATGATAAAATCATGCTGTTGCACTGATTCCAAAGTGCAAAATCTGCGGGCTCTTCTACCTGTGAAGGAGCTTCAATGGATCCATCAATAAAGCCAATTTTGTTTTTGGCAGTGAGTGCATGAATCATGGCTTTGCTCCATGATTGATAATTGGCACCGTTTAACTTAACGGGCACAAGAAGATGACCAGGTTGGTCAGAATGATGGACAAGGAATGGGTGAGAAGGATTAGGTATAGGCTGTTCTGAGGTTTTGTTTTTATCGCTCATGGCTAAAGGAGGAAAATAAACTAGACTCTCAAACCAGGCTCTGATACCATCTAAAATATCAAGGGAAGAAATTAATTTTGTGGAGAATTGAGTGTTTCTTATTGATCATCAACACTAATTTATACAGAGATATATAACATATCATCTCCTAAACATCAGCCTATCATTAAGCTATTTACAGGTAATTGATCGTCTTTACAAAATAATCACATATCTAAATATGGAAAAGATAAATACAATATATTTTCCTTAATATTTTTGCTTTTTATCTTTTGAACTTCAATAGTTCATGGATAATGCATATTCTGTAATTATATTTTATATTATACAATTTCAAATAATAACTAATTATGTGTCTACGCATATACTGATAAATTAATTGATATATGAATTAACCATGCTATAAATTTCAGATTAAGAAAAATCATACTATAAATTAATCAGATATATAATTAGCAGAAATTTTTACAAATTTTTAAAGAAATACAAATAATTCAATTATAGATTTATAATAGTCATGTTTTTTTTTTCAATTTTTTTGTTAAAAAAAATCTATGTAAGCCATCTCTTTGTTCGTTTGCAATCAAGGCATAATATTTAATTTATTTAAATTGCTTCTTCCACAAGTTGATTGCAGCAAGAATCCATGAATGCATGAAGACAACCCTACTTGTATTTTTAATGAAGGAATAGTCTTGTCTAGTCAATGATTTTGATAATGCACTGTTGCTTCTACTATTTAATATAACCAATCTTGACTTCATTAAGCTATAATAAACAAACAAATATGTTTTGGAATTTTGGGATTTTAAGCTATTGGACGAAAGGAATCCTATATTCCAAGTTGTCTCAAGACAAATTAATTAAATTCGAAACATATATACTTCTTAATTAGATTAAAAATTATATGTTTACATAATTTGTATTTTATGCGATGTGTATTTCACGCTCCGTAGTTTTTGTTATTCACAAAAAAAAAAAAAAAGTTGCAAACCTTTACCGTGGAATATAGAATCTTTTTTTTTTAAATCGTTATTAAAATTATAAAATATAGGTTGCATTTGTCAATAGTATTTGAAATATCTTTTAATGATTAAGATAACGTTTTATAAAAAGTTAAACTCGTGTAATGTTTAGCTTTAGCGTTTTATATATGAAAAGCTGCTTAAATAGCTAACAACAAAGCGCTATCAAAATAACTAACAGCTATCAAAATAACTAATTTTAACGAACAAATTCACAATTGTCTTTAGATTTATCAAAACTTAGTTGTGAATTAGTAAAAATTTGAAATAGAAATTTTCCGGACCCACAGAGAGGCCAACTTATATATTTCCTGTGGTGCAAAAGACAAGACACATGGTCACAAAACTTACAATGTGTTGTTTTAGTGCAGTGGAGGGAGCTGAATCTGAGATATGGTTGTTGCTGTGCTAGTACTGATTTTGGGTGTCTTATTGGGAGGCTTTATTTTGATTCCTCGACACTTGAAATCTTGTAATCTTTTTTGTTTCTTTTCTTTTCTTTTTATTTTTCAATTAATTAAGCGAACCTTTCAGAGGGAGATTGAGTTGCTATGTTTTGATGGGTAAATCTTTGTTCAATGCAGCTCAAACGGAAAAGGTTCTCTCGAGTGCTAGTGGAACGAAGGTACGTCTGATACTGATAATAGGAACTTCAAAGCGTTCTTAAAAGTACTTGAAATGCTCAAGCACTCTGAAATCTCTAAGATTTTAAAAAACAAATAAGCTAATATAGGGTATCTTATTCCAAGGATGACTGGAAAAAGAGAGACTGTTAATTAAGTGCATCTCCACTTGCATTTCTCTTTCTTCAACATTTATATTGTACATACAAGTTAATTTCATACTGATTTTCATTTAATTGTAAGAAGAGAATTGTATGTCACTGAGGTTCATAAATTTGAAAGAAGGCAGGTTAATTTTTAACTACGGCCTAAGACAGATCAAAGAATTTTAAAATTATTTCTATATCTATTGATATCGACTCATCTGAATCTTTAACAAGAAGAATATTGATTCTAAGCTATTTTGTTCACTAAGAGTCATCAGAAATTATAATATTACATATATAAATGCTAAGAAACTGACAATAGTAAGATCTAAATCTAACATTCACCTTATAGTTTCACATTACTTTCAAATTATAAAAAAAAAAAAAAAAGAGCAGTCCTGCAAAAATTAATTAAGTCTTAAACTAACTTAAAGAAATGATTTTTTAAGAATCCAATAATATTAAATATAATCCCGACATTCTGTCAATTTTTATCTTTCTTAATTATTCAGGAATCCAATGATATTAAATTTTATAATTTCCTAAATAAGGAAATTTATTAATTTTCTAAATTTTTTGTCTTTACCGAATAGTGTAACGTTACACGCCACGACCAACATAGCCGTCAAACACGGTCAGGTGAAAGGCAAACTCTTTGACAAACCTATCTGCCACGTGTAAAAAAAGAAAATTTTAGTTTCCTTCATTTGTCCAAAAAATTTTGTTCTTAATTGATGAAGCAACCCCAACCTGCCGGAGAAATTTTCATATACTCCTGATCAGAAAAATAAATTTCAGTACCTCTGCAAAATTCTTATTTACGAATTCAATTACAGCCAGACTGGTAGAAATGTAAAATTCTGAAACTATGAGCGGTCACCGGAAAAGAGCATTCATTTAAGTTCAGGAGCTCAAAAAATAGAGAACACCTGAAAAGCTCCAATTTTTTTAAAGCACCCATTATTGCAGGAAATCTTCTCATCGGAGCCCAAACTCAGAGGAAGGCCTAAGGTGAGGACGATGATCAACCCATAAAAAATTTGTAGAATTTGAATTGGTGAAGCTTACCAGGAAATATTCAAATTGAAACCCAAATAGTAATTTTCTGTCTCGGCGATAAATTATGTTTCCTGTACATTAAGAAAGAAAGCTGTTCTAACTCTGTGGGTTGTTTCTCAGCTTTTTCGGTTGAAACAAGGAGAGAGACGGATAGAGACTAGAGAGAGATTTTTGTGAGCCAAAAAACAATGATAAAAGAATGAAAAGAGCTTAATGATGGCGATGAGTTACCAATGAAGAGAAATAAGAATTTATAGGTGGAGGTTTAACCATCTGGATTGTGGCCTGAACTTCCATATAATTGGATAGGCATGGCCACCGGTTCGGTTCTAACCGGAACCGAACCGTACTGTAGACAAACTGGAACCGGACCGGAACCGGCGGTTCATAATTTTGAACCGGAACCGGCGGTTCAAGGGCCGGTTAAGGTTCATGTAAATTTTAAAATATGAACCGGAACCGGCCCGGAACCGGCGGTTCCGGTCTGGTTCGAACCGGATGCACAAAAAAATTGTAGCTTAAAATTTTTATAAAAAAAATTTATATTACTTAATTTGATTATAGTTGATTTGATTTATGGTGAAGAGAAGTACAATGGTACATAAGTTATAAAAAGTGGTGAAAAAAAATACACATTTTTTAACTTAATTTATACAAAAAATGGTACATGAATAGTTGATTTATAAAAAAAAAAATACTTTCAAGTGTATAAAAAAAGAGTGTAACGAATAGTTTTTGATATAATAGGTGTTTTTTTATTTATTTTTTGGTAAATAAATTTTATTTATTTTTTAATCATTTATTTATTTATTTACTGTAATTTACTAAATTATCCAAAAATATAGTTGTTATTTTTCTATTATAAGGGACAATTTGGAAAACTAATAAATGAGAAACATGTATAAATATGATGAGTTGATGATTTTTTATTTCACAATCAATTATATCATAACTCTTCTCTTATTCTCGATCAAAATTCTCTCAAATTTCCATATTTCATTATTTTTTCTATTGCTTTATTTTTCTTAATATTGAAATTATCTATTGTTTATTTTTTATTTTCTTACATCTAATTCCAAATTCTTTCTCTAATCTCAATTTTTTCCATTCATAAATTTACTTCATTTGATTTTTTTAATAATTTTCTTAGATTTTGAAAATAATAATTTCCAACTCATTTCATTAATTTTATATTCCATTTATAGTTTTCTATATTAGTGAATTAGCAAAATTTGTAAATTTAATATAATAATAGTTCTAAGTTAGTTAATAGAAGTTTTTCTTTTAAAATTTTATAATAATTTATTTAGTTAAAAAAATTTAAACATTTTAAAATTATTATTTATTTATGAATTCGGAATCAAAATTTTATTATTTTTTTAAAAATTTGAGTAGTGCTGGAACCGTAATTCGAACCGTCGGTTCGTCGGAACCGTGCCGAACCGTGCCGGAACCGAAACCGGAGGTTCAAGGGTCGATTTCGGTTCAAAATTTTAAACATCTCGAACCGGCGGTTCAGTGAACCGGAACCGGCGGTTCACTGAACCGGCCATGCCTATAATTGGAGATGTGGGGGATGAAATGGGTCTTGGTACCATTGATGGGTCATGCTCATTTTCCCTAATAAATGTTCTAGCTTTTGCCTTTTTCTTATCTCCCATTTTCAGGGACATACATTAATTTCAAATACTAACTGAAAATATATATATAATGAACAATCATACAAAATATATCTTACATTTAGAATAAGCATCCACGTGTTTATATTTTTCTTTGCCATTCATAAAACTAAAATTTTAAAATTAGTTAATCATGTGATTATAGTTACGACAATTTTTTTTAGGGGTCAAATAAAATTTTTAAAATTTTAGAGGGGTTAAATATAGTTGTTTATATTTTTAAGGATCAAAATATAATTTTGTTTAAATACCACGCACCTTAGGTCCGTCCTTATGGATCTCCGCCTTTGATTATAGTCAACATTTGGTAGCTACTAATTAGTGGCTATCTGTCAAAAGGCTCATGCAATAATTATAATTATAAATTTCAATTTTTAATGTTTTTAAGTTAAATACTCCCTAATATTAAAACACTATTCTAATTTTTGAATTATACAACATTATTAACTTACCCTTTGTTTGGACGAGAGTTTTTTTTTAAGGAGGAAAATAACTATGTAAATTATCTAGTTAAAGGTATTTTCCCTTATTTAGAAAGAGGAGGAAAATATTAATTTCACTTATTTTTCACTCAGATCCACGTGTTTTAAATTTCACCAATTTGAAGAGAAAATAATGAAGAAAAATGAAAATCTCACTTATTTTTATTAAATTATCCAAATACCTCAAATCAATTAACTAACTTTAACCCTTCTTAAATACCCTACTATTTAAATGAGAACAAAATTGGCAATTTTTAATATAAATATTTTTTTCCTCTAAAACTTTCTCATTTCCAAACAAAACACCGAATGAAAAATAATCATTGAAACAAAATTGATAATCCGTCATTATTTTCCTTCTTTCAATATTTTCTTTCATCTCGTTTGTAAACAGAGATTAGAGTTAAAACCCTAAACTCAAATTGTTTATCCCTCATTCAAACAAACTTTTAGGGTTTGTTCAAAATACAATTATATATATTGTTGACAAATTATTTTGTAATGTTAAGGAAGAAGGGAACCTTGTATATCAAAATTCGAGAGGGACATAACCCCACTCTCATAGATTAAGCCTGAGTTGCAAGCAAATGTGTAACACTATTCGTTGATCGTCTAACACACTTTAGCTAACACACGAGATTAAACATTCAGAAAGTTATTCAAGATGACATTACAATCACAGAAAATCATATTGTTTAAATTAAACACACTTTTATTTGCAGTTTAAGAGATGATAAAATGCAGAGGAATTGGTGAAACCAAATAAAAAAATATGAGGCTTTGCAGGGTGGGCATGACCCAAAATGAATTTAGCAAATCAGAAGGAAGAACTATTGCAATTAAGTTGTTAAAAAATTGCAGTTCAGTTGCCCTCATTTGTTTTGGATTTCACTTGCTTTAGCAAAGGCCTAGTTCCATGAAAGTACTTGTTGAGGAAGAAGAACAATCCTTAATTGAAGCAAAGAGAAGAAAGAAAGAAGAAAGTCTTTGAAAAAAAAAAGGAAAAGAAAAGATATCTAACAATCTTTTGTGTTTAATCCTCATTTTCGCAGGTTGCTCAGGTTTAGACTCAATTGATTTGGATTAAAGTTTGATTATATTCAGTGTAGGAGGGATAGGATGTCAAGGGTGACCCCCAGTAATTTTTTTTTTTTTAATAATTCAACTCTAAATTTCTAAAAATTTTCAATTTTATTCCTTAAAATATAATACCTTTTAATTTAGCGCTTCCTAACTTTTGAAAAAAAAAAAAATTTTTGTCCCCCTTTGTCTTCAATCCTGGCTCCGCCATTAACTATATCCATCGCTTTTGTTTGTTACAGTTTTGAGATCACTTTTTTTGTTCTTCAAGTATGATTTAATTGAAGTGAAATCAACATCGGATATCTTTTTGTTTGTAATCTATTGCAAGACCAGCAAAGAAGTGAAGTTAACATCAATTTTTCATTTTTGTCTTCAAAAATTTTGCTAAAGAGTTGTAAATTACGTGCAATTTGCATAGACCCTCTGAGACTTTTAAAAGTATTTAGAACCTGCAGGTGAGAATGGCTTGATTGAAGACTTGTTCAAGTCTTTGTTTGCCCCCAATCCTAAACTCCTTGATAAGTTAGCCATTAGAGTCCCACCAAAAGACTTGCACAAGTCTATGGCAGGCTTTTTTGACGGCTCATATTTTCTCCAGTCATAAATATTAACGAATGTTGATATTTCAAGCCTTCAAAATTTTCCATTTCTAAAATGTGAAATGCTATCGTCAGGGTGTGACATGGTCTATGACATAATAATACAATTTGTTTAATATCAAAATTAAACGGATTAAGGTTGAATTTAAATAAGTTCATGTCATAAACGAGTGATCCACATATGACACAAGTTTTAAGCGGATCGTGCTACAAATTGACTCATCTAATCCGTCTAACTATTTATTTTAAGATAAAAATGTAATTTATATATATATATATATATATATATATATATATATATATATATATATATATATATATAGCGTTATGTGGGCTATACGTATTATAATTGTCGTGTTTTGATCCGTATATGATCCATTTAATTAAATTTGATTGACTTTTTTGACTCATATATGAGCTATTTAATTAAATGGGTTACACGTATTGTGTTCATGTTACTCGTTTAATTTTTGTGTCGTACTTATATTTAAATATTTGACACGATTATTAAACGAGTCGTATTTATATTGACCCTAATCGTATCATGTATTAGGAGGGTTCGTATCCAACCCGACACGCCAACCTATTTTCACACCCCTAGCCATATTTTAGTTTCCACGTGGATCATAAGTTAAATTATTGGGAGTCAAACAATTATCAATTTTGTAACTTTAGTAACACCATTATTAAGAATTTGCACGTTAAAATTCATTGTTCCTACTCATTTTTTTATTTTTTTCTAAATATAGTTTATTGATTTTTCTATAATATAATAAAAATGATAATAAATTATTGAATAAAAAAATAAGTATATTAATTAGGTGTTTTTAGTCAATATTTTATTTTAAATATTATAATATATATGCAGACAAAATGAATGAATATTGAAAAAAAAAATCAAAATTGAATGACAAAATAAAACTTTATGATTGAAACGCTATGGAAAGTAAAAATAATCATACTCAAGTAAAGTAATATCTTTAAAATTAAAAAGTAAAATGATAGAAGAAAAGTTTTTGACATATAATAATAAACTCTATAACCAAGAAAAATAAAATTATTATGGTGATTTTTTCTATAAGTATTAAACATTTATATTGGTAGTCTATAGTAAATTGGTATTTTAATAAGATTCTTAATTGAGTTATATTATCGTTCATAAATTATTCATAATTAAAATATTACTCATACGTCTTATCTTCAACTATTTGAAGTACAATAATAAATTTAAATAATAAGTACTGATTTTTAATTCTTTTAATCAAATTATTTTTATTATTTTTTAGAATAATTATTTTATTAATAGTTTTATTTGAACTATTTTAAATTTTTGAGTAATTTAAATTAATATAAAATAAATTTATATAGTTTTCTATCAATTGAGTTAAAATATTTTGACATATACTTCGTGCTTCTTAACTGAATCTTCAACTTTATTTGATAATTGATTTTTATTTAAGGTCAGGTTATAAAAAAATTTTCGGTTTTCTATTTTTATATTTCCTAGTTTTATATGTTTAATTGAATATTAGTAACCAATCTAATTAAAAATTATTATATAATTTTAATCAACCAATGAAATTAAAAGTTTTCTAATTAGGATTAGACTAGATTACATTAATGATATTGTTAATCAATCAATAAAACGCAAATAAAATTTAGAATTCCTATACATATAAAAAATTATGATTTACTATTATATTATATTTTGAATATTGAAATTTCTATGGTTACCTTACTTCTATCGAAATACTTGAAATTAAAAAATAAAAAATAAAAGATATTATTTTAACAAATATTAATCTTATTGTCCTAATAAAATATAAAATAAAAGGAGGAAGAAAAGAGAAAAAGATACAAAACAGATAATCAATTTATGGTTATAACTTTAGCAACAGGTAAAAATTCCATTGCTAAACTATTTGTGTATCCATTTCCCAATTCTTAGCAACGGAAGAAGAAGGAAATTCTGTTAATTAATAAAAATCAATTCAGGTTATAACTTTACAAACGGAAAAGTATCTGTTTCTAACTTGTTTGTAGAAACCCATGAAACAAACAAGATTTGTTAATTAATTAAAATAATTTGATTAAGGAAACTAATATAAGTAAACCAATTAAAAATTATTATATAATTTTAATCAATCAATAAAATTAAAAATATCAATAAAATTAATATCAATAAAATTATTATATAATTTTTAATCAACCAATAAAATATCAATAAAATTAACAATTTTATAATTAGAATAAGACTAAATTATCCTTAATAATATTTTTAATCAATTATTAAAATTAAAAATATGTAAGTGTACGTACCACAAGAAGAAGATATGATTGCAAACTCAATAATTTTAAATTGACAAAAGCTTTATACAATAATTCTTAATAGTCAAAAGCAATAAATTCTTGATAGTCAAAAATAATTAAAACTAAACATATATATATAGTGTTATGATATAACGAAATCCTAATTAGAATGATATTAAAGGATAAATTCCTAATTAGAATAAGATTGAATTTATAATATTAAATTGGATAATTTAACATTAATGATATTAAATTCCTAATCAGCCAATAAAATTAAAGTATTAATTGGATAATTTTCTATTTAGAATTAGATTAAACTTCATAATAGAATTTAGATTCAAATAGAAAATTAACATAACTAATCAAAGTTAAACTACTTTTATTTTTCAACTAACAAAATTAAATTTTCATCATTAGAATATGACTAAATTATCCTTGATGATATTTTTAATTAACCAATTAAATGAAAAATTCATAGGGGCATTTTAGGAACTCAATGTTTTCCATTCGTATTTTTACACAGATTAGCAACAGAATTTTTATCCATTGCTAAAGTAAATTAACTAACATTTTGCATGTATTAATTGTCAAGAGAATACAAATTTCAATTAAATAATACAAACTATATTCACAAAAGTCAATGAGTTTATTCTTATTTTTTAAAAAAATAATGAATTTATTTATTCAAAAGTAAGTTATCTTTATTTTTTAACCAATAAATTTAAAATTCTTAAAGTTTTATGTTCTTACCATGTATATCTTATATAATATATAATTTCATCCAATAGAATTTATATTTAAATAGAAAATATATATCCTTAATAATTAAATTAGCTTTATTTTTTAACCAATAATTTATTAATTTAAAAAAATTAATTCAAATATAATCAATTTAATAAATAAAAAAAATCTAAACTCCAGAGAATTTTCGCTTATACTAAATATAGAAAAATATAAATTTATATTTAAATTATATAGAATTCACTTAGACCAAATCAGATTCATATAAAATCGTTAATATTTCATAGGACCTATGAATAATCACAAAAATTTTAATTTTTACATGTTTGGCCAAATAAGAAAATCATTATATATGATATTATAAAGAAATTTTGCTTCACAATCTTTAATCAAGTGGCTTTACTTAATAAAATAAGTTACAACTTTTGAAACTAATTTTAGGTAGGTGAGAATACACGATCACTTTAATTTAAAACTACACCGAATCAAATTAAAATTAAAGTGAATTTTCAAAGTGAAAACAGCCTCAAATTAAATATAGCTCAAAATCTAATTAGTTCAATTGGTTTTACATGCACTTTTAGGTTGGTCAATTTAAACCTTTCACTAAAAATAAAAACTGGATAAAAAAATTCAATTTAGCTGTGCAAACTAAAAATCAACCTAAATCAGTTTTACCCGATATTTTAATATCCTTAAAATTAGAAAAAATCCCTAAAATTACAAAGGGATATAAGTTCTCTTTTGTTGAAGAAATCTTAGACCATTAATTAATTTAATATTTAATTAATTAATGTAATAATAATATTTTTGAACATATTGAATAACTCCAACTAAGTGCAAAATTGACAAAGTATATTGTAGAATTCTTTTCTACTTACCATTCTCATTCTCTTTCTATTCTTAATTATCCGATATGAGATAAATGGTTTAAACGTGTATATATATTTCACACAAATATATTTAAGGGAAGATTAAAAGAAATATCAAATTTCACATAAACTATTAAATCAATTAAATATTTATTATTCTTATTATTGTATAAGTTTTTTTACCTTTATTGCCATAATCCAATTATTTCTAAGAGTATTATAAAAGAAAAATATCACATATTTTTTTTTATAATAAAAAATATTAGGTAACTATTTTATATCTTAGATAATCGTCTATAAGAAAAAGAAAGTGAAGGAAAATATTAATTAAATATTCTCATATACACCACTTTATCATTTATTATTTTTTCCATAGAAAGAACTAAAAAAAATAAAATAAAATAACACAATATTTATACGTAATATAATTTCAAAAATTTATATTGAAAAACTTATTCTACTTGAAAATTTATTTTTAAAAAATATATCAAATCAAATCATACAAACATAAAGAAAAAAGAATATCAATAAAAAATACATTTTTTCTATGTTTATCTCTCTCCTAAATAAAATACTAAAAATTATATTCAAAATGAAATCAAATAAATAATAAATTCAAAAAATAAAATATAAAAATTTCAAATGCCTTATTTATCATAATTAGTTATTAAAAAATAAATTATATCCAATCAACTCATAAACTGTAATTTTTTAATTAGCCATCATTAAGAGTATTTTAGAACATTTTAAATTTCATTGAGGGTGATACAGGTAATCTCAATATTTCCCCTCATTCCTACTTTTTTTATATAATATAGATTATATATATAGTTAAATCTAATTCTTAAATTGTGTCTTTGCTATAAATGGAACAATTTAATTTCGTGCATTGCAATTTCTTTGAATAGCATAATTAGTAGCATCATAGAAGCAACTAGTTAAGTTAATGAGTCAACATTTGTTTTGTTAGAATTTCAAAAAAAAAAAAAAAAAGAGAAAAATGTTAGTTTTTGACTTTTGTTACAAATTTACAATTATATCAAGCTAAACATACGAAATAATGAAAGGAATTAATGAAAGAGACATAAACACATCTTCGTATTAGTCTATGTAAAAAGGAAAGTTATAGTCAATATGTAGTTCTTGATTTTTTACAAGTTACACATATTCCACGAATTTTATACTCAGAGACATGAAAATGAGTTAACACGATTATTTAATTAAATAGGATAAATTATTATTTAATTCCTGAGATTTTATCTAATTAATGAGTTCATTCCTCTTTTTTTTTAAAAAAAAAAAATCTTAAATAGTTAATTATGTTCATCCGTCAACAAAATAACTTGAGAATTTTATTAAATTAATGAAAAAAAAAATACTAAAATATTTTTTACTTTTCACTTAGTACCCTCTAGTGACTGAAAATTTTTTGAAAAAACGCAATATCAATTTCCAATTTGTACTATATCATATGCCGTTGCATATAAAAATTATGACAGGGTTATATAGTGATTCTTATCACACAGAGGCCAATACTAAGTTTATGCTGGCAAATTTGTTTGGTTCTCAGGAACTAAATTGGGACACCCAACTCTGTCCCTTCTGCAATTTTGGAAAGAGACAAGCAAACCCAACAACTTTCATAATCATGGGACCTTAGAGCAAGGTGGCTTTAGTCTCCTCTGGCAAGAAATAACTATTTCTTTATTGTGGATTTTCTTTTTCACATGATTTGAATTTTATTTCAAGTGACAAATCAAGTCTGACTTTAGAATTATTTTACATATATAGACACACACGGAAAAAAGAAGAGAAAAACAACAAAAAACAGAGAGGAAATTATGGCTTAAAAAATTGAAAAGAACTTTGTTCTAGATGTTCCAAGTAGCGCATTTGATTCTGGAGCAACAGAAGAGATCTCTTCTTTCCTCTTGGCATGCAAATGCACCATCTGCTTATTCATCATTTGATTTACCTAACAAAGTCCAAAGTTCCTCATGAAATAAAAATCTTGTTAATTGGATATGAAGACAGATATTAAAACTTACCTTCACAGAGCAATTCCATTCACTAATTTCTTCTTCTTCTTCTTCTTCTTTGATAAGATATGCAGGTGTTGTTGATACTTCTTTTCAGCCTTGGATGTCCTTCACCTTCAATCAGCTTCACCAACCAAGCAGGTTTTCTTGTTCTGAACACAAGGTATCCCATTGCGAGACCAAACACTGCTCCAAATGCATATCCCGTGAAAACAGATTTCCATCCAAATCCATTTTCATCAGAGTTTGAATCTTCTTCGCCTGATGGGGTCGTGACTTGTTGCCTTTCACCAGAATTACAAGCCTTTTGAAGTGGAAATCCACACAGTCTTGTGTTTCCTTCATACGAGCTATTATCAAATGTGTTGAACTGAGGGCCTGTAGGTATGGGTCCTTCAAGTTGATTATGCGAAACACTAAATACTTCGAGGGATGTCACAGTTGCCAATTGGATCGGAATCCTTCCAGTAAGATTATTTGAAGAGAGGTCTAAAGTTTCCAGATTGGTCAAATTTCCTATTGATGGTTCAATATTGCCTGTGAGATGATTATGAGACATGTTGAGCTGCTTAAGTGCTTTAAGCTTTCCAACTGACTTGGGAATTTTGCCTGTGAAGTTATTACCTGACAAATTAATGGTTGTTAAAAGAGTTTGGATTTTCACCAACTCAATTTCCAATCCTTTCAATGTCAAGCTCACAGAATAATCATAAGAGGAGTCATTTGGTGATCTCATGTATGTCATGTTCTGGTCAACATTGATCATTGCATCGAAATTATTGAAATAATATGAAGGCAAAGGTCCGCTGAAATTGTTGTTGGAGAGGTCCAAAATCCGTAGCTTGGGAAACGGATAGTTGGCAATGGAGTGGCTTTTCACTAAACCATGAAGTCTATTGGATCGTAGCTGTAGAATCTGCAACTTTTGAAGAGTTTGTAGAAAAGAAGGGAATGTGTCCTCTATCTCATTATTGCCCATGTCTAAAATTTCCAAATCTTTACAATTGGAAATGGATGTTGGGATTGTCCCTTGCAGTTGGTTGCCATTGAAATTCAAATATCTCACGTTACTGCCTTCTGAAAATACTTGAGGGAGAACTCCATTAAAGTTGTTCATACCCAGATGTAATACTGAAAGGCTGCTGCTGAAGTTTCCCAAACATTGTGGAATGGGACCACTGAAATTGTTACTCGACAGGTCAAGGATTTCGAGTGATTTTAACTCACAAACTGCAGAAGGAATTTCTCCTGTCAATTTCTCATTTGATGAAAGAATGAGAACCATCAAGTCCACCTCATTGAAAATTGAACTGTGCCAGACAACTTGTTATGGCTCAAATCAACATATTGTAATGTATTAGACAACCTCAAGGTTATTAGACTAGAGAGCCTCCAAATATCTGAAGGAATTGGACCACTAAAATTATTGTATGAAAGGCACAACGCTCGGAGTTGGTTACAATTTCCAATGAAAGATGGAATTGGACCATTGATATTGTTGCTTTCCATAAGTAAATAGGAGAGCTGGCTAAGGTTTGCAAATGAGGGAGGAATTGGGCCACTAAAATTATTGTCCGAAAGGTCCAACCAATAGAGTTTTTCAAGTTTTCCAATGAAAGATGGAATTGGGCCACTAAAATTATTGTATGAAAGGAACAATTCTTCGAGTTGGTTACAGTTTCCGATGAAAGATGGAATTGGACCATTGATATTGTTGCTTCTCATATGTAAATAGGAGAGCTGGCTAAGGTTTGCAAATGAGGGAGGAATTGGGCCACTAAAATTATTGTGTGAAAGGTCCAAATCTCGGAGTTGGTTACAGTTTCCAATGAAAGATGGAATTGGACCATTGATATTGTTGCTTCCCATAAATAAAAAGGAGAGCTGGCTAAGGTTTGCAAATGAGGGAGGAATTGGGCCACTAAAATTATTGTGTGAAAGGTCCAAATCTCGGAGTTGGTTACAGTTTCCAATGAAAGATGGAATTGGACCATTGATATTGTTGCTTCCCATAAATAAAAAGGAGAGCTGGCTAAGGTTTGCAAATGAGGGAGGAATTGGGCCACTAAAATTATTTTCTGAAAGGTTCAAGAGAGAGAGTTTTGATAAATTACCAAACAATGCAAGATTAGACCCTATGAAATTGCAACTGCTGAGTTGCAGTGATTCCAATAAATTTAGATTTTTGAAAAATTCATTTTCTAAATATATTGGAATTTCAGTCTGAGAAAGAGACAAATGGTAGAGTGAAAGACTCCAATTTGACGTTGGAAAAGAGCCATTGAGGCCTTCATTGTACGCTAAGTCTAAGACTTCGAGATGCGGAAGCTGAATTATATTGTTTGGAAATTTCCCTCTCAACCCAGAAGATAAAAGTCTGAGGGATGACAAAGAAGTAGATAAATTGATAAAGGAATTAGGAGAAACCAAAGACAGGTCTGCAGTGCTCAGGTCTAATTCTTGCAATTTGGTTAAGTTTCGAATAAGCTTGTCAAAACTAGCAGTTGTTTCTAATGTCAAAGAGTTAAAGGAAAGATCAAGAGAAACCAAATTGGATAGCTGACTGATTTCTAATGGAATTTGGCTATCAAAGTTTGAAAAGTTTAGATTAAGGTGTGTCAAGCTCAACAAATGGCCAATTTGAGATGGAATTATGGAGCGTATGAAATTATTGTAAGAGAGATCTAGTTTTTGAAGATGATGAAGAGTGAAAATAGAATTATTTGAATGGAAGTTACCGTAAAGCATACTGTAAGAAAGGTTAAGCCCAATTACATAGCCAGTATTAAAGTCACAGCTGACACCATCCCAAAAGAAGCAACAATCCGTGCCCTCTTTCCATGAATCTGTCTTGGGATAAGAATTAATAAAAGAAGGAAAACTCCTCCTAATGGAGAAGGAGTTTTTGAATTGGAGCAAGGCATTGCTTTGATCAAGCTGGCAAACTACATTTGAGAAAAGGGAATTTGTAATGTTTGAAGAAAGAGATTGAAAATGGAAGTGAAATAGAAGGAGGCAGAGAAATTGAAAATGCCACAGTAAGCAACCAAAACCCATGTTTTGTGTTTGCAAAATTTAATTATGATCAATTTCAGCATATATCACTCCCTATTTATAGACCACATGATTCCCTATTTGTTTGAATCATGATAATGTTCTCTCTCCTTTTTCTTTTTTCTAATTATTTTAAACATTCGCTCTTTAATTTCTACCAATTAGTGCAAGAGCCACTGTAATTCTATTCTATTTTTATTGTTATTATAAATTACACTATACTTTGTTTCATAATTTTTTTTAATAGTTAGAATAATTTACTCTAATTATTTTTAACAAAAGTGGATTATAAATTTTATTTTTAGAAATTACGTTGGTTTCTGTTTCTGCATTATCGATCTTTTTCTCAAAGTTTTTCATTTTTTTTTGAAAAATCCTCAAGGTTTTCAAAAAAAAAAAAAAAAAGAATTCAGAATAATAAGCTAGACTGATATTTTTTGTATTTTTGAACACCTCATAATTAAAACCAAAATAAAATAAAAGTACATCTAAGAAGGCAAGAACTTTTCAAGTCTTGCATGCATGCACCATATGGAAAATTTTTGTCTAGATCCGGTGCATGACCTCATTTATAGACCAAACAAATGAAATTAGGGATTTTTTTAAAAATTGTTTCGACTTTTTCTTTTTACCAAATGTATAAACAGAAATACTCTCATTTCAATAAAAAATATTAAATTTTATTAGTTTAATTAATAGGTGGAGATATAAACAGAGTATAAATAAGTTTTTCCCTACGCCATGTACCACGTAGGGATATTATTAGAGTATCGATCCTTATCTTCGGGCAAAGGATGAAATTTATTTGCCTATCACTTATAACCCTCTAATTAAAAAAGTCAATCAACAAGTGAATAGTTAAGCCTGAGAATGACAAGATTGAAGTGTTGTGTCAAATTCAGTCACTATCCGAAGACTTATGCAAGTCTTTCTTTGCCTCTAAATTCTTTGGTAAATTAACCATTATGCTACGTTTTCGTTACGGTCATGCAAATGTAATATTCATCGATCATATTTCCTCCAAACCATAATTTTTTAATGAATATGATATTTAAAATCTACAAACTAAGAAATTCGTAGCTAAACTATGTCTGGATGTCACTTGTGAAGTAGATGGAAAAAGAAAACAAAAGGAGAGAAAAATGTTGGTTTTGACAATAGTTACGATCGAATTGACAATTACATTAAGAAAAACGATGATTTAATTACTATAACTGCCTAATAATAATTCTTTTTTTAGTTTAATGGTAAAGTGTTACATCGTGTATATATATAATAAGGTAAAACGATGATTTTGAAGGTGAGTTCAAATTTCTTTTAACATTATATATCTTAAATATTATGTTAGTTTAAGTTTAATCTTAAATTTCATGAACAAAATAAATATAAATTAAAAAATAAGTGCACACATTATAAGTAAAGAAAAAAAATTATATTTGGTCATCATTCTCTTATAGTTATCTCAATAATTATTATATAAGGATATATCAGGAAAATTATTAAGTTTTTGTTATTTGTTAAACTATTTATATTTATTAGTATTTGTACTTTATTGAGAATTATGTTCGTAAGGATTTCATATGCTTATTACATGCAAAGGTTTATTTTGCAAATCACTATAATCCTCTGATTAAAAGACAATCAGATCTTGTTCTAGAGATTGTGTTTGAGTTGTGTAACAACAGTGATCATGTTACTATTGATTAGGGTAGGAGATCGGTAAATAAAGCTTCTCATGCTTTAGCAATATTATCTTCTTTCTATATTGGTTTTCATATTTAGTTTGAGATTTCTTCTCACGTCGACGCTCTTCTCATATTGAATCTCTTTTTATTTCTGGTTCTATTCATTAATGAAGTTTCCTCTTCTTCTCTAATCAATCAACAATTATGCAAGTCTTTATTTGAAACATCGTGTCAAAATCAGTCGCTCTTTGAAGACTTATGCAAGTCTTTATTTGCTCCATAATTCTTTAACAAGTTTTCATTCCAGCCAAGCAATTTTAATCTTAAAGTCCAGCCAATGACCTAGACAAGTCTTCCTGCCTCATTATTCACGAATCAAATTTCCTTCAACCATCGTTATAGTCTACTAATTGAAAAATTCATAGATAGAATCTGTCTGGCATGTGACGTGTAGATTAGACGTTCGACAAATTTAGCTATTTTAGTAGCTATTAGTTATTTTAATAGTTGTTAGCTGTTTTAATAGCTGTCAGATGTTAGTTGTTAGCTTTTAGCTAAGTAACAATTAAAAGCAAAAGTGTTTTGATAAAAATAACTGTTTGATTGACAATTAAATTTAAAATAACAAAAAAAGATATTGAAATATTCACTTAGAACAAATATTTTTTAATATTTGTAAACAGTAGAAGGTCTCGAGTTTATCATATAGACTATAATAAATTATCTATTTTCACCAATTCTTACCTATTTAATGAAAAATACTTGCCTATTCTTTGTGACTTAAAAAATTATTTTTATCCTTTTGTCCTTTTCAGCAAAGTTCAATCAAATACTCATTCATTCATCGACTTTCTATATATTTAAAAGAAATTTAGAATATTTTCTTGACAATATAATATGATATGAATTAAATAAAATAGAAAATATGTCAATGACTAAAAAAAATATATAAAAAGGGAAGGAGAGGGCTTACAAATCGCTCATATGCATGCACATGGCCAGCAAAAACGACATCAACACGAGCTCGATAAATTAAATACTCCATAAAATCCCTCATATGAACAGACTCAGCTTCACCTTGATGAGCAGAATTAGAATTAAATACTCTAAAATTTTTAATATTTTAGGGATCAATATTTTAAATTTTTAATATTTATTGAATTCAAATGGATATATAAACAAATATTTTTTAAAAATTCATTTTCTCAATATAATGGAATTTTAGTCCGAGAAAGGAAAACCAAGGACAGTTGTACCCGGCTGAAGTCCAATTCTTGGAACTTGGTATGGGTCTGTGGATGGTTAGGTTTTGGGCTACATTGGCTAAGCCTTTGAAGTTAGATTGGGGGCTTGAAATGTCTTATCGAGGCCTATCAAATATAATTATATTTGCTTTTTATTTTTTGAACTTCAATACTTCATGGATAATGCATATTCTGTAATTATATTTTATATTCTACAATTTCAAATAATAACTACTTATGTGTCTGCGCATATACTGATAAACTAATTGATTTATGAATTAACCATGCTATAAATTTGAGATTAAGAAAAATCATACTATAAATTAATCAGATATATAATTATTAGAAATTTTTACAAATTTTTAAAGAAATACAAATAATTCAATAATAAATTATATTATTCAATCCCCTTCTTCCTCTCAGTCGGCACAATTATAGATTTATAATCAAAAGATTAAATTAAACTTCTTGATTAGATTAAAAATTATATGTCTATATAGTTTGTATTTCATGCAATGTGTATTTTACGCTCCGTTTTTGTTATTCACAAAAAAAAAAAATAGTTGCAAACCTTTACCGTGGAATATAGAATCTTTTTTCTTTTAAATCGTTATTGAAATTATAAATATAGGTTGCATTTGTCAATAGCATTTGAATTAGCTTTTAGATATTAAGATAACGTTTTATAAAAAGTTAACCCGTGTAATGTTTAGTTTTTAACGTTTTATATATGAAAAGCTACTTAAACAGTTAACAGCAAAGCGTTATTAAAACAATTAATAACTATCAAAATAGCTAATTTTTGAAGAACAAATTCATAAGTAAAATACTTCTTCCACTCATTGCGCTAGTATGGATCCCAAGCTTTAAAATTCAAATTCATTTTGCAAGAAGAAGTGTCATCATGAACCCAATAGCCAATTGCTATAAAGTCCAGTGTTGAAGGTACAAAAAGAAAAAAGAAGAAGAAAAGAAAAGCACATAAAGTTTCAGGAAGTATAAATGAAGGCATGATAGAGACCATTTAATTATTCATGTGATTTTGTAACTAGAATTAGTTTGATGTGTCTAGCAAATCAAAATAAACAAGAGTAAGACCTAATTGAAAATGAAGTGAATTATTGAGTAAGAATTCTACCTAATCAAATCTTTTTGTTAAAAAAAAAAAAAAAATGAAACTTTGCCAAGTTTTAATATATAACAAACTTCTAAGATGAGAATCAATAGTAATTGTAAATAATTCATTTCAACTAACACATCAAACTACACAAATTTCAAACATTAACAGAAAACATAGACTCATCAATGGACCCACAATTGTATGTAAAGACCATATTGGCTATGTGTCCATATCAAGGCACACTCATGTGAAGAAATCTTAAAAAGAAGTACTTTTTGTCATACTCTAATGGAGAGCTGCTAATTATTTTTTACTCTTTCCCTATTATAGAATGAAAAGAAGCAATGGATCCAAATGCTACGTGGCTACCATAGATTTAACAAGGAATAATGTTATTGGGTGAAGCACTCAAAGAAACTTTACTTTAGTTGTCAAGAGCATGGGAACCATCTTTTACTAAAAGTTTGTATAGTAAAGCAGTACTAGGAAAAAAGGACATAGCAGACTTTAATTTTCGAGACCCACAGAGAGGCCAACTTACATATTTCCTGTGGTGCAAAAGACAAGACACATGGTCACAAAAGTTAAATGTATGTATGTGTGTAGGTACATTATCTTGCCTTTAGAAAACAAATAAGCTAATATAGGGTATCTTATTCCAAGGATGACTGGAAAAAGAGAGACTGTTAATTAAGGGCATCTCCACTTGCATTTCTCTTTCTTCAACATTTATACTGTACATACAAGTTAATTTCATATTGATTTTCATTTAATTGTAAGAAGGGAGCTTCATAAATTTGAAAGAATGCAGGTTAATTTTTAACTACGGCCTAGGACAGATCAAAGAATTTTAAAACTATTTCTACATCTACTGACATCGACTCATCTGAATCTTTAAGAAGGAGAACAGTGATTCTAAGCTATTTTGTTCACTAAGAGTCATAAGAAATTATAGTATTACATACATAAATGCTAAGAAATTGACAATAATAAGATCTAAATCTAACATTCACCTTATAGTTTCATATTTATTGTAGAACAAGACATTACTTTCACATTATAATAAGTTTATGAATACACAGATAGAAGTGTTTTAGTTATATGAATATCAAAATTTAAAATAAAGATTATTTTTGATGGAAAATAAACAATTGCATAAACAGTTTCAACAAAAAAATTCACCACATTGATTAATTCTATTGCATCTTGAAATACATAGTGCACAGCTTTTAAGTGCTGCAGATTTTTATAAGTGAACTTCTTAAGAGCAGTCCTGCAAAAATTAATTAAGTCTCAAACTAACTTCAAGAAATGATTTTTTAAGAATCCAATAATATTAAATATAATCCCGACATTCTGTCAATTTTTATCTTTCTTAATTATTCAGAATCCAATGATATTAAATTTTATAATTTCCTAAATAAGGAAATTTATTAATTTTCTAAATTTTTTGTCTTTACCAAATAGTGTAACGTTACACGTGGCCACGACACGCATAACCGTCAAACACGGTCAGGTGAGAGGCAAACTCTGTTGACAAACCTATCTGCCACGTGTAAAAAAGAAAACTCCAAACAAAGCCAACTGTACAAATAACCTACACACGTACCTGGTGGAATCCGCGCTCTAAAGTAAGCGGCACGCCGATTTCACTTATACACGCCCAGATCCTTTGATCAGAACCGTAGAAATAATAGTACCGATCAAGACAACCGTCTAATATGTTGACTAATTTCTCCGCCAATGGATAACTGATCGCAAATCCTCCACCGCCAAAAGCCATATCGTACGCGTGCATCAAATCTTGCTCTACACTCTCAGAATTCCCTCCGATATACCACATCTGATTATGATCATATTTCGCTAACACCGAAACTAAGTTATCAGTGAAATACACTGTATCATCATCTCCCATCACGAACCACCTCACATTTGGCTGCCTCAATTTAAAGCTATCGCTTATTATTCTAGCGATCCTGACCGCTGATCTCGAGCTGGAGAATCTGAACCGTTTCCAGTCTGGAGACGAAAGCCTGTACGGTGGTTCCGATATTTCGGATTTTCTGTTGTTCTTGTTTTTCGGCATTTTGTCTAGCCAAACGAAGCCTCGCGTTTTCTTTGTGTCCCACCAGAGAGAGCTGTATCGGACGCGATCGTTCCATGTGGCGGCTGATCCGCCTATTCCGAAAAGGATGTGGGAGATGTTAGTGGGTCCGGTATCGAGTCTGGTTTCGGGTTGTGGGTTGTTCCGTTTTGGAGTGGGGAAACGGAGCGCAAGGGGTTTTGGGGAGAAGAAGGCAGTATACAGGACGAGAGAGATTGAGGATATGAGACAGAAGAGGAGGAAAATTTTCGCAAGAACAGTTAAAATCTCGCACGTTTTATCGGGGAGAGAGATTAGCTTCAGCTTTTTAATCAGGTTGTAACTTGGGTGCAAACGAGTCTGACTCGTTTCCTTCATTTGTCCAAAAAATTTTGTTATTAATTGATGAAGCAACCCCAACCCGTCAGAGAAATTTTCTTATACTCCTGATCAGAAAAATAAATTTCAGTACCCCTGCAAAATTCTTAATTACGAATTCAATTACACCCAGACTGGTAGAAATGTAAAATTCTGAAACTATGAGCGGTCACCGGAAAAAGAGCATTCATTTAAGTTCAGGAGCTCAAAAAATAGAGAACACCTGAAAAGCTCTATTTTTTTTAAAGTACCCATTATTGCAGGAAATCTTCTCATCGGAGCCCAAACTCAGAGGAAGGCCTAGGGTGGCGACGATTATCAACCCTTAAAAAATTTGTAGAATTTGAATTGGTGAAGCTTACCAGGAAATTTTCAAATTGAAACCCAAATAGTAATTTTATCTCTCGGCGATAAATTCTGTTTCCTGCATATTAAGAAAGAAAGCTGTTCTAACTCTGTGGGTTGTTTCTCAGCTTTTTCGGTTGAAACAAGGATAGAGACGATAGAGCCTAGAGAGAGAGAATTTTGTGAGCTAAAAAACAATGGTAAAAGAATGAAAAGAGCTTAATGATGACGATGAGTTACCAATGAAGAGAAATAAGAATTTATAGGTGGAGGTTTAACCATGTGGATTGTGGCCTGAACTTCCATATAATTGGAGATGTGGGGGATGAAATGGGACTTGGTACCATTGTTGGGTCATGCTCATTTTCCCTAATAAATGTTCCAGCTTTTGCCTTTTTCTTATCTCCCATTGTCAGGGACATACATTAATTTACATTAATTTCAAATACTAACTGAAAATATGTATATAATGAACAATCATACAGAATATATCTTACATTTAGAATAAGCATCCACGTGTTTATATTTTTCTTTGCCATTCATAAAACTGAAATTTTAAAATTAGTTAATCATGTGATACAATCAACTATGATAATGAGGTTATTCAGTGTCTATTTGGTTCCATGATTATAGTTACGACAATTTTTTTTTGAGGAGTCAAATAAAATTTTTTAAAATTTCAGAGGGGTTAAATGTATTATTTTATATTTTTAAGGATCAAAATATAATTTTCTTTAAATACCACGCACCTTAGGTCCGTCCTTATGGAACTCCGCCTTTGATTATAGTCAACATTTGGTAGCTACTAATTAGTGGCTATCTGTAAAAAGGCTCATGCAATAATTATAATTATAAATTTCAATTTTTAATGTTTTTAAGTTAAATACTCCTTAATATTAAAACAGTATTCTAATTTTTGAATTATACAACCTTATTAACTTACCCTTTGTTTGGATGAGATTGTTTTTTTAAGGAGGAAAATAACTATGTAAATTATCTAGTTAAAGGTATTTTCCCTTATTTAGAAAAGATGACGAAAATATTAATTTCACTTATTTTTCACTCAGATCTACATGTTTTAAATTTTTCCAATTTGAAGAAAAAATAATAGAGAAAAATGAAAATCTCACTTATTTTTATTAAATTATCAAAATACCTCAAATCAATTAACTAACTTTAACTCTTCTTAAATACCCTACTATTTAAATGAGAATAAAATTAGCAATTTTTAATATAAATATTTTTTTCTAAAACTTTGTCATTTCCAAACAAAAGCAAATAAATTTATTTTCTTTCTTTTATTCTATCCAAACACGGAATAGAAAATAACCATTGAAACAAAATTGATAATCTATCGTTATTTTCCTTCTTTCAATATTTTCTTTCATCTTGTTCGTAAACAGAGATTAGAGTTAAAACCCTAAACTCTAATTGTTTATCCCTCATTCAAACATACTTTTATATTGTTGGTAAATTGTTTTGTAATGTTTAGGATGAAGGGAACTTACCATGCGAGAAGTTAAAAGAAAAGTCAATTTTTTCCGAGAAAATATAAAACACAGTTTAAGAATGATTAACAACTCAATACCAAACTAAGCTTCAAGATTATTTGGAGAAAAAAAAAAAAAGGAAACCATAGGTTTAAAGAAATATTTATCAATATTAATTTTCTTTCTATATAAAAAAATAAAATTCCACTAATACATACCATAGCTTTGGTGTTGATGATTCAACTATTAATTCAACTAATTTAACAGATATAATGTTAAAAGTCATAATTATTTTGATATTTTGTGTCTAGAGTTATTGGAGAGATGCTTAATTTGTATTTACAAGATTGAATAATTAATGATTTAATTAATTAACTATGTTGAAAGATTTATGATAAAAAATGGTTTTTTTAAATTGTATCTAATGAAATTACTCAGATAATTAAGGTATAAAATGAAATTTATTGCGATTAAAGAATTGATAAATTGAAATTGGAAGTGATTAATTACCTATTATTTGGTTTAATAATTTAAATTATATTATGGAGAATAAAAAATAACCATTTGCTACTATTATTGTATTTTTTCAAAAAAAAAATAATCATTAATAATAATTAAGTATTATAAATTCTCATATGGATCCATATGAATAAAAATAATCATATTTATGATATCATTAATTTTATTTTAATTTAATTCCAATTCTATGAATATTTAAATAATAAATAATTAATATTAAAATCAAACCTCAACAACAAATTAAAAGATAATCAATTAAAAATATAAAATAAAACCCAAAACAAATGTAAAATCAAACCAGCTATAGGATTCTTTTATATATTTTTGTATGAATACAATCTTTATCCAACTTTTTTTAATTAAAATTTTTTAGTAATGGACAAAATAATGCTATCATTTTGGCCCCATCACCATGCAAATTACAAACAATATGAAGATAAAAAGTATTTTCGATTCCTTCTAGTGACAGGAAAATTATAGAAAATGCTGTTGGGATGATAACTAATCTGAGTGTGCCCGCGAAAAAATACTCCAATAATTTTGTATTGGATATTAACGATCGAATTCAACAAAAATAATAACCACGGTAAAAAAATTAAATAATTACCGTAAATGCCAGATGGAAAATAAGGACACCGAGATTTACGTGGTTCACCCTTCAACTGTTATGGGCTACGTCCACGGGACAAAAACAAAAAACAATAAAAATACACAAAGTGTAGAGAATTTTAGGAAATGGTTCCTAAAATTGGGAAAGAGAGAAAATAGTGACGATTATAATTTTTAATATCCAATACGTAATTATTGGAGCATTTTTCTGCGGGCCACTCGGGATCAGTTATAATCCCAACAACTGGTATCAGAGCTGATGCCCAACAACTGGTATCAGAGCTGAGGCAAGTGGTGCCTGAGGCCCAACAACTAATATCAGAGCTGATGCCCAACAAATGCAATATTAATTTCCAAGATTTGTACTATTCTTTGTTGTTGAATATAAAAATCTTGAAAGGTTATGGTGATTTCTGATCACTGATTGATCAACAAAGGTCAAAACTAAGTCCATGCCGGCAAATCTGTTTGGTTCTTGGGAAATAAATTAGGGCACCCAACTCTGTCCCTTTGTAATTTTGGTATGAGACAAACAATCTCAACAACTTACATCTCATGGACCCTTAGAGAAGAAATTCATAATTCATAGGGATGGGAGACAGAAACCAGTTTAGTGAAAGGCAACAATTATTTACTTACTATGTGTTTTCTTTTCACATATTATAAGAATTTGTAAAATATTTGAATTTTACATCAATTTACATTTTAAATATTATAAAGTAATATTTGTATAAAGTTATTTTTATCATAATGAAAATTGAAAAAAAGGTAAACAAACCAAATCAATGGTTAAGAAGTGAATCTCATATTGAAAAATAATAATAGAAATTAAAGGACTTATAATTAAAATAACTTATTTTTCAGCTCGTATATATTGGCCATGTCTTTTAACTTACAAAATCAAATTCTTCCAAAGTTTTTGAAGTTAATAAATTAGTTGAGGATTTAATATAATAATATTTCACATTGTTTATTATTATTATTTTTTTTGACAGATAAAACGGAAATTTAAATTAGACTAAATCAACTCTTACAACATTGGAAATAAAATTGAGAGGGACATGACCCCACTATCGCAGATCAAATATAGGCTTGAATTGCAAGTAAATGTGTAACATTATTCGTTGACCGTCGAACACACTTCAGCTAACACACGAGATAGAACGTTCAGAAAGTTATTCAAGATGACATTACAATCACAGAAAATCATATTGTTTAAATTAAACATGCTTTTATTTGCAGTTTAAGAGATGATAAAATGCAGAGGAATTGGTGAAACCAAATAAAAAAATGAGGCTTTGTAGGGTGGGCATGACCCAAAATGAATTTAGCAAATCAGAAGGAAGAACAATTGCAATTCAGTTGCCCTCATTTGTTTTGGATTTCACTTGCTTTAGCAAAGGCCTAGTTCCATGAAAGTACTTGTTGAGGAAGAAGAACAATCCTTAATTGAAGCGAAGAGAAAAAAGAAAGAAGAAAGTCTTTGAAAAAAAAAAAAAAAAAGAAAAGATATCTAACAATCTTTTGTGTTTAATTCTCATTTTTGCAGGTTGCTTAGGTTTAGACTCAATTGATTGGGATTAAAGTATGACTATATTCAGTGAGGGAGGGATGGGATGTCGGGGGTGACCCTTTCAGTAATTTTTTTTTAATAATTCAACTCTAAATTTCTAAAAATTTTCAATTTTATTTCCTAAAATATAATACTTTTTAATTTAGCGCTTCCTAACTTTTGAAAAAAAAAAAAAAATTTTTGTCCCTCTTTGTCTTCAATCCTAACTCCGCCACTGACTATATCTATTGCTTTTGTTTGTTATAGTTTTGAGATCAGTTTTTTGTTCTTCAAGTATGATTTAATTGAAGTGAAATCAACATTTGATATCTTTTTGTTTGTAATCTATTGCAAAACCAGCAAAGAAGTGAAGTTAACATCAATTTTTCAATTTTGTCTTCAAAAATTTTGCTAAAGAGCTGTAAATTACGTGCAATTTGCCTAGACCCTCAGAGACTTTTAAAAGTATTTAGACTCTGCAGGTGAGAATGGCTTTACTGAAGACTTGTTCAAGTCTTTGTTTGCCCCCAATCCTAAACTCCTTGATAAGTTAGCCATTAGAGTCCCACCAAAAAGACTTGCACAAGTCTATGGCAGGCTTTGTTGACGGCTCATATTTTCTCCAATCATAAATATTAATGAATGTTGATATTTCAAGCCTTCTAAATTCTCCATTTCTGAGACGTGAAATGCTCCCGTCAAGGTGTGACATGGTCTATATATGACGCGGGAATGCGATTTGTATAATATCAAAATTAAACGGATTAATTTTGAGTTTAAATAGGTTCGTGTCATAAATGAGTGATCCACATGTGACACAAGTATAATTTATAAAAAAAAATCCATTTTAATGAGTGATCCACATATGACACAAATGACACAAGTGATCCACTCATCTAATCCATCTAATTATTTGTTTTAAGATAAAAATGTAATATATATATATATATATATATATATATATATATATATATATATAGAGAGAGAGAGAGAGAGAGAGAGAGAGAGAGAGAGAGAGAGCTATATGTATTATAATTGTCGTGTTTTGACCCGTATATGATCATCTAATTAAATTTGATTGACTTTTTTGACTTATATATAAGCTATTTAATTAAACGGGTTACATGTATCATGTTAATGTTACTTGTTTAATTTTTGTGTCGTACTTATGTTTAAATATTGGACACAATTATTAAGCAAGTTGTATTTGTATTGACCCTAATCGTATCACGAATTAGGAGAGTTCGTGTCCAACCCGACATGCCAACCTATTTTCACACCCGTAGCCACATTTTAGTTTCACATGGATCATAAGTTAAATTATTGGGAGTCAAACAATTATCAATTTGTAACTTTAGTAATACCAGTATTAAGAACGTGCTTTGCACGTTAAAACTCATTGTTCCTACTCGTTTTTTTATTTTTTCTAAATATAGTTTATTGATTTTTCTATAATATAATAAAAATGATAATAAATTATTGACTAAAAAAATATGTATATTAATTAGGTGTTTTTAGTCAATATTTTATTGTAAATATTATAATATATATATATATATATATATATATATATATATATATATATATATATATATATATAGACAAAATGAATGAGTATTTAAAAAAAAAATCAAAATTGAATGAAAAAAATTAAACTTTATGATTGAAATGATATGGAAAGTAAAAATAATCATAACTCAAGTAAAATAATATCTTTAAAATTAAAAAGTAAAATGATAGAAGAAAAGTTTTTGACATATAATAATAAACTCTATAGCCAAAGAAAAATAAAATTATTACGGTGATTTTTCCTATAAGTATTAAATATTATATTGGTAGTCTATAGTAAATTGGTATTTTAACAAGATTCCTAATTGAGTTATATTATAATTCAAAAATTATTCATAATTAAGATATTACTCATCCGTCTTATCTTTAACTATTGAAAGTACAATAATAAATTTAAATAATAAGTACCGATTTTTTAATTCTTTTAATCAAATTATTATTATTATTATTTTGGAATAATTATTTTATTAATAGTTTTATTTGAAACCATTTTAAATTTTTTAGTAATTTAAATTAATATAAAATAAAATTATATAATTTTCTATCAATTGAGTTAAAATATTTTGACATATACTTCGTGTGTCTTAACTGTATCTTCAACTTTATTTGATAATTGATTTTTTTTGAAGGCTAATTTATGAAACGACCCGAAAAATTGTTTTCAAAAATCTTTCATTTAAAAATTCAATCATAAAACCTAACCAATGAAATCAACGGAAAAATATTTTATTATTACTAAATCGAAAAATCAAGTGAGAAACTCGAAAACCAAGTAAAAATCGGGCCAAACTGATTCGAATCGAACGGGAATGGCCCAGAATTCTCTAGACCCATCTTCTCCTCTCTTTTTCGCTCTTCTTCTCTTCTTCTTCGCGAGCGCCAGAGCGCGCACCACCACCGCCAGCGTTGTGCCTCCTTCCTCACCCGTTTCCGGCCACCTGAGCCGACCGAACCTCCTCCTCCATTGCGCCACCATCGTCCTGCAGTGTCCCCCTCTTTCAGTTCTCGTTTCTGGAGAACGCAGCAGGCGAGCGAGCTGCGGTTCTCCTTAGCGGTGATGCAGTAGCACCTCCAGGCTCCGATCGCCACTGCTCAGTCGCGCCTCCTCTCAGCTAGCAACTCCGGCGACTGCTGCTGCGTAGGTGAGCTGCGGCTGCTCCGTTTAGAGGGACAGCACCATTAATGCGCCTAAGGCTACTGTTGAGCGTTTTGGCCAACTAGAGGGCTGATCTCACTAAACTAACGCTGGAAATGGAATCCTTGGTGAATTTAGAGTCGAATGGTATGATCGTGGCAAATTTCTGGACAGGATCGATTCGCCCGCCACCGTTGGCGGTCCGGTGACCGGCCGGCGAGGCATCAAGAGACAAGTCCTTCCTTTCCTCGCGTGGATTGTGGATTCGTCATTCGATTTTCAATCGGTACACTCTAAGACTCAATTCCCAAATTATTTGTATACATTTTGAATTAATTAATTAATGAATTTAATTCAGTATTTAAGTAAATTAAATTGAATATTGCTAAATATATTTCATGAACATTAGTTATAACTAGGAGGTTGATATTGAAATAAGAATTCTTAGCTATTATTTGTGTAAGTTAACTTAGGAATTTTAGTAATTAGTATTAAGGGGAGTTATAATCTAAACTTTAGACAAGTGAGCAAGATACAAATATTATACGCTTGATGTATGAGATAAATCATATTATTTAGAATATATATATATATATATATATATATATATATATATATATATATATATATAAAGTTAGTAAATTTCCTTTATGGAATACTGATTATGTAATAAAAACTGAAGAGCGTGATTTTCAACTTAGTAAACCTTTTGAACGCATCACTCTTCTTTCATCTAAAACTTTACAACAACATAAACATAAAAAATATAAACACATTCATATAGGATTAATCCAGGTAGGAATTAAACCTTTAACTAGAGAAGGATTAAACACTAGTATTCTTGCAGTGGTTAGGGATGCTAGATTTTTAAACTTTCAGGATTCTTTATTAGGATCTGTAGAAACTAGTCTAAGTGAAGGACCGATCTCTTTTGAGGTCTATCCAGATATGACTGTTTCTTTAAATGATTTAAATATTTTAGAAAGTATAGTTCTAGAAATAAAAACTCATAATTATAAAATGAAGCAAGGATCTATTCCTATTGCTTTAATTTATAAAATTCACTATAAAGCTATGAATTCTGCTTTTAGTACTAAATATAAGTTACAACCTAAACTTGGAGAAACAAGGTTTCTTCAAACTGATTTGACTAAAACCAATACTGTTATACCTAAAACCATCCAATGGAAGGATATCACCTTACCAGAGGAATGGATTTTGGAAGGAGTTGTTCCTCCCCCTGTTCATGAACCAGTTAAACCAAATGTCAACTTACAAAAAATTGAACAATTTGAAGATGGTAAAGTAACATTAAAATTTAATAGGAGTCAAAGCTCTAGGTATATAGGATCTACATCTTCTGTTGTTACAGACGATGATAAACCTAAAGTACCTTCAGTAATTTATGCCAGATATAAAGAAACTGAATCTAAACCCATACTTCAAACATTAGTCAAACCTAGGTATTCTACTTCAGATTTACCTATATCTAGTCAATCATTTAAAATGAAAGGAGTTGATTATAGTAATTTAGTTCCACAGGCAGTCTATAACCCTGTTGATAATTACTTAAATCAACAATCCAATCTAGTAAATACTTCACCTGAATCACCAACAGCCTCAGCTATAACTGAGAATGTTAGTGAAATGAATCGTGAACTAAATGTTTTAACTAAGGAAGATATTAATAAAGATCTTGTAAAAGAAATTACTAAATCTAAAAATATCATGAAGTTTAATGAAATATTTAAAAATTATAATTTTGATGATTTAAAAGAAGAATATTTAAATCACCAATTTGCAACTCGAACTAAAATTAAATTTTTAGATTGGTTTTCTTCAGTAAAAATGGATTCTAGTAAAAGCATAAATCCAATCACAACTAGAGATAAAAGGCCAGAATGGATAGTAAATGATAGAGTCATTCAAAGTGATTTTCCCCCTAAAGCAATTAGTAAATTTAGATATCAAGATAATGATATAATATGTGCACCATATAAAATGGCTAGAGATAATGATTCTGGGGATCCCAGGTCAAGGTTGCAGGAACCCTCAACCTTATATAAAATTAATTAAAATTGGTTGAGTTGATTAATAAATATTATTGATAAATTGTGTGTTATATAAGTATGCTCTGTGGATGCAGCTTAGTCTGATCTTCCACATCAGAAATTTTGTTGTAAATGCTTCTTAATCTAAACAGTAACTGTTTATTCATATTAAAAAGATAAACAGTAACTATTTCTTAAATTAAATTTAAACAGTAACTGTTTGTAAATAGTATTGGAATATAGGCTGGAAACACATAACCTCCTGGTGTTTATCATTGCACTTGATAAACAAGGGAAACTTTGTGCTACAACGCCACGTATCTTACTATATGGATTATATTTATATATTTATAAATTCTTTCGATGAAACTGTCTTAATTATGATATATGACTTAAATAATAATCAATCATATGCATATATGTTTCCCTTTCATGCATTCTTGTAAAGTAGTTTAGATCGTAGTCGGTCCTAGGGTGTGATTAGTCCCTGTCTTTGTACAATCACATGGTATTTGACCAAGCGATCTAAACATTGTTTACACCTATATAATAAAATTCTATTTTCTGGATATCATAGATAGTATTGGGTATGCCGATCTGAACCCGTTGTAAGTCCCTTATAGAGTTTTGTTGGGCAGTGAAGGGTATAACACTGGCAGTGGCCGCTACTTGTTGATATTCTTAAAATGGATCCTTTATTATGTAGATCTGTAAATAGTGTTAAGTCGGATGATTCTGATTCCTCTGAAATCAGAAGGATCATAAACCGAAATGAATTAATTTTACAAGATTTTAGTAAAACTAAAATGGACTTATTTAAAATCAAAGTTAGATTTTTGGGTCACTATATAGAACAGGGTATTATCCAGCCCATAGAACGTGCTATGGTCTTTGGATCTAAATTCCCTGATGAGTTAACTAATAAAACCCAACTCCAACGTTTTCTTGGATGTTTAAACTATGTTATAGATTTTTACCCAAACTTAAATTGTATGATTAAACCCTTGCATGATAGGCTTAAGAAAAATGCAGGCCCATGGACAGCCCAGCATACACAGTTAGTAAAAAAGATAAAAGCCTTAGTCACTGAAATTCCATATCTGTATATCCCTAATCCAACAGCTTTTAAAATTGTTGAAACAGATGCATCAAATGTTGGATATGGTGGTATTTTAAAGTAAGTTATTGATGGTAAAGAATGTATTATTCAATATACATCTGGTCATTGGAACCAAACACAGTTAAATTATTCTACTATTAAAAAAGAAATTTTAAGTATTGTAATTTGTATCAATAAATTTCAATCTGATTTATTAAATCAAAAGTTTTTACTTCGGATTGATTGTAAATCTGCAAAAGATGTTTTGCAAAAGGATGTTAAAAACCTTGCTTCTAAGCAAATCTTTGCTAGATGGCAAGCGCTTCTTAGTATATTTGAATTTGATATTGAATTCATTAAAGGTGATTGTAATAACATTCCAGACTTTCTGACTAGAGAATTCTTACAGAACAATGGGAAAGAAGAAGGATAAAGGGAAGAAGCCCCTAAATGAATCCAGTTCTCCAACTAAAGCTCTCTCTGAGCACTCTGAGGACCTTAGTAAAACACATAAACCTGACCCCACTAAAAACCTTCAACAATGGATTGAAGAACTTAGTAAATCTCCAGAAGTAGTAAAGGCTCTCCAGAGTATAGCATCCTCTTCCACAGAGGATCCAAGTATGAATTCTCAACCTACAGCGATCGTATCCGCTTCTGGTACGGCTACTCCGTCTCAAACGGTAGGCGGTAAAGAGCTATCAAATCCGTTTATGGCTGTGGCTTTGCCCAAAAGCCAAACATCTTTTAAACCTAGTATACATAAATGGTTTATTAAAAATATATATGATTTTGAAATTGAAGTTGAGGATGGTTTTACCAGTACTAATCCTTGGCAAGTTGTAAAATCATATTCTCCTGAGAATTGGTTTTTTGTCCCAACGGACCCCTCAAAACCTCAGGAATATTATCATAATATTTTAATCGATACTGGTTCTGTAAAAATTAAACATACCTTTGATAATACCACTAAACATATTTCGTACTCTTCTTTTCAAATAAAACGCGTCATCCATCCCAAGGATCGGCCCGTATCTTCTTTGTATACCCCTGTTCGATTTAAAACTCTATTTAAATATAATCCTACTTATAATTATTTTGATTATAAAGAGGCTTGGGAAAAGGTTTTTTGTCTTCAAAACCCCAATAGCACTCATTCTTGGTTAATTTATTTTGACCAAAATATTCGTAAAGATTTACCCATTCCTAATTGGTTTAAAAAGTGGTGGCAATCACATGGTATTTCTGACGACATTATAACCCCAGAAATCCTGTCTTTGTACAATTATTTTAAAACCAATTATAAACCAACCCCTGAAGAAGCCCATATACCATCATTTATGTATTATAGTATGACCTTCTTCACCCCATGGGTATACCAATAGTTTTTTGACTATCAGCATGTCCCTGGTACTCGAATACCAATAGTGGTAAAATATCACAAGATAAAATGGTGGGGATCATTCAAGAACTCTACCACTCAACTTAAAATCAGTCAATGGATCACCAGTAAAAAGGCCAGCTCATCATCTCTTAAAAATTTAACTTATGCTAAAACACTTGCTTTACCAGAAAACCCTGACTTTGGGATTCAAAAGGCCAAGTGTCAAGCTCGGTTAGCTGCTGCTAAAACGCCTGAGGAATATAAACTGATCTGTGAAGAAATGTCCCAATTGCTTTCCACCAGTTCAGATCCACAGGTAAAACCTTCATTTAGTAAAATTCAAGCAGAGTCTTCAAGTCAATCATCGACCAAGACCGCTTCTAAAGGTAAAGGTAAAACATCATCATCTTCATCAGAGGCGTCCAGCTCATCTTCTGACGATAGTGATGAAGCTCTCTCCACTATAAAAATCAAAAGTAAAGCTAAAGAAAAGCAAGAAAAGAAAAAATAAAGAAAAAGAAAAAGAAGACCGACAAGATAAAAAGAAAAGTAAAGAAAGGATTATCATTATCCTCCTCTTGTTCGGATTCTATATAAAACAAGGCAGGTGGAACCTTATTTCACCATCATCTACAGTAAAGTCAATGGCAGACAAACTATTCATCTACAGGAAAGGTCAACACTGTTCAAGATTCCGTGGCAGACCAAGTACTATTCATGAATAGTAAAAGTTAAATAGTAAAGATTCTTTTATTTTCTATTTAAAGGAAGCCTATCTCCTTGTGAAGGCATAAGTTTAGGATAGATAAGTCAATAAACTCTAAATTTGTAAGAACCTCCCAACTTTCCGTCTCAGTTCTCAAGTTCTGTGTAAGGATTCTAGTTGGAAGTCTGTTCATAAAATTTTGTAAGTTTAAATTGTAATTCCATATTTGTATTTAAATAAAGTTTATTTTGTAAACTGTAAACTGCTACTTCATAAAGCCCGTGTTGACGGCACCTTTCTTCTTCTCCCTCCACACTCTGACTTGATTCCTAGGACAATCCTCGGGTCCGTTCCATGGGGGGCTCTCACTGTGTGACCTTGTGACGAAGCATGGGCTCTTACCCCCAGGATATCCCATTCGACCGTCTTGCTGCTATGAGGCCTAGGGCCAGACTTCGAGGGCTGGACGTCTCTTAGTTCGCGGGTCAGCCCTTTAATGGGGTGGGTTTGGCGTTGTCGTGAGGCAACAAATCGAGTACGCCAGTAAAAAGGAATCAAGTGGTACCGCAAGTTGTCACGATCCTGGTGTATGGGCACCGCTTAGTCAAAAACTAAGCAGCCGGATTTGCGGATTTGTTGGTATCAGAGCCAAGCGATCTAAACATTGTTTCATCGAAAGGCTAAAATTCTATTTTCTGGATATCATAGATAGTATTGGGTATGCCGATCTGAACCCGTTGTAAGTCCCTTATTGAGTTTTGTTGGGCAGTGAAGGGTATAACACTGGCAGTGGCCGCTACTTGTTGATATTCTTAAAATGGATCCTTTATTATGTAGATCTGTAAATAGTGTTAAGTCGGATGATTCTGATTCCTCTGAAATCAGAAGGATCATAAACCGAAATGAATTAATTTTACAAGATTTTAGTAAAGCTATTGATGAATGGGAAATACCTAAAGTAGATAAAGAACAGATTTATAAAGTTAGTAAATTTCCTTTATGGAATACTGATTATGTAATAAAAACTGAAGAGCGTGATTTTCAACTTAGTAAACCTTTTGAACGCATCACTCTTCTTTCATCTAAAACTTTACAACAACATAAACATAAAAAATATAAAATACATTCATATAGGATTAATCCAGGTAGGAATTAAACCTTTAACTAGAGAAGGATTAAACACTAGTATTCTTGCAGTGGTTAGGGATGCTAGATTTTTAAACTTTCAGGATTTTTTATTAGGATCTGTAGAAACTAGTCTAAGTGAAGGACTGATCTCTTTTGAGATCTATCCAGATATGACTGTTTCTTTAAATGATTTAAATATTTTAGAAAGTATAGTTCTAGAAATAAAAACTCATAATTATAAAATGAAGCAAGGATCTATTCCTATTGCTTTAATTTATAAAATTCACTATAAAGCTATGAATTCTGCTTTTAGTACTAAATATAAGTTACAACCTAAACTTGGAGAAACAAGGTTTCTTCAAACTGATTTGACTAAAACCAATACTGTTATACCTAAAACCATCCAATGGAAGGATATCACCTTACCAGAGGAATGGATTTTGGAAGGAGTTGTTCCTCCCCCTGTTCATGAACCAGTTAAACCAAATGTCAACTTACAAAAAATTGAACAATTTGAAGATGGTAAAGTAACATTAAAATTTAATAGGAGTCAAAGCTCTAGGTATATAGGATCTACATCTTCTGTTGTTACAGACGATGATAAACCTAAAGTACCTTCAGTAATTTATGCCAGATATAAAGAAACTGAATCTAAACCCATACTTCAAACATTAGTCAAACCTAGGTATTCTACTTCAGATTTACCTATATCTAGTCAATCATTTAAAATGAAAGGAGTTGATTATAGTAATTCAGTTCCACAGGCAGTCTATAACCCTGTTGATAATTACTTAAATCAACAATCCAATCTAGTAAATACTTCACCTGAATCACCAACAGCCTCAGCTATAACTGAGAATGTTAGTAAAATGAATCGTGAACTAAATGTTTTAACTAAGGAAGATATTAATAAAGATCTTGTAAAAGAAATTACTAAATCTAAAAATATCATGAAGTTTAATGAAATATTTAAAAATTATAATTTTGATGATTTAAAAGAAGAATATTTAAATCACCAATTTGCAACTCAAACTAAAATTAAATTTTTAGATTGGTTTTCTTCAGTAAAATTGGATTCTAGTAAAAGCATAAATCCAATCACAACTAGAGATAAAAGGCCAGAATGGATAGTAAATGATAGAGTCATTCAAAGTGATTTTCCCCCTAAAGCAATTAGTAAATTTAGATATCAAGATAATGATATAATATGTGCACCATATAAAATGGCTAGAGATAATGATTCTGATAAAAAATTAATTGAACAAAATAATTTTTGTAATGCTAGTTTAATTTGCTTAAATAGTCAGTTAAAACGGCTTGAAAATTTTTTAGTAAATAAACCAATAGTAAATTCTAATGATAAAGGTAAAGAAATCATTAAAACACATATGTTTAAACCTTATCAACTTTCTAAATCAAGTCAACAGGAATTAGATTCTAAATTCTTAAACACTCTTAAACAACAACTAAGTCAACTTGAGTTAAGTTCTGACTCCACTCAACATGTAGCTCAGGATACAACTCATTCTTCTAGAAATATAAACCTTTTAGAGGAAACATCCCAGTCTGAGGATAGTCACTTAGACACAGATGATGCTAATCAATTTGTAAATAATATAACCCATCGAGAAATTGTCTCTAGGGCTCCAGATTTAGGAATTATTGATAAACCTCCATATATATCCCAATTTCATTATAATGCTAACACATTATATGAATGGAATATTGATGGATTATCTGAATATAAAATTTTAAGTATTTTGCAACAAATGACAATGGCTGCAAATGCTTATAAAACCCAAGCACCTATTTCGGATAGGGCTGTGGCTGAAATCCTCATTGCAGGATTTACAGGACAGTTAAAAGGTTGGTGGGATTACCACTTAACTGAAAAAGACCATTTAGATATATTAAATTCAGTTCAAGTAAATGATGAGGATCAACCTATCTATGATGAAAATGGTGAACTTATTCAGGATGCAGTGGCAACCTTAATACTCACTATTTCTTTACATTTTATAGGAGACCCATCCCATATAAAGGATAAGAATGCAGAACTTTTAAGTAATTTAAAATGTAAACATTTAAGTGATTTCCAGGCTTATAAAACCACTTTTCTTACACGTCTAATGTTAAGAGAAGATTCAAACCAAGCTTTTTGGAAAGAAAAATTCTTAACTGGATTACCTTATTTTTTAGGGGAAAGAGTTAGGGATTTTATAAAACAAACTCATGGCAATCCAATTCCATATACTAAACTAACTTATGGTCAATTAATAAGTATAATTCAAAAAGAAGGTTTGCAGATTTGTCAAGATTTAAAACTTCAAAGAAATTTAAAATTTGAATTAAAAAAGACTAAACAAGAATTAGGCAGTTTTTGTAAACAATTTGATTATGGTATAACTTCGACACAGCAGTGTAGTGGTCAATGTTCTAAACCTTCATATCATAAAAAACATCATAAAAGACATTATAAATCTAAACCAAGTAAAGAGAAATATTATCAGAAAGAAAAACCTAAATATTATAAGAAATCTAAAAAGAAGCAACCGTATAAGTCTTCTCATAAAACTTCATATAAAGATTTAACTTGTTTTAAATGTGGTAAAAAAGGTCATACATCTAAATTTTGTAAATTCAATAAAAAATTACATGAATTAAATTTAGATGAAGAAGTTGTAAATAAAATTCATGAATTGTATCTTAATTCTGATACATCAGAATCTGAGGTACAAGAAAGTGAAAACCAAATTGATGAACTTAGTTCAACAACTAGTTCCTCAGATAAATCGATAAACATGTTAACTAAAGATCAAAGTGCTCTTTTAGAAGTAGTACAAAGTATAACAGATACTGATATTAAAGCTCAATTACTTAAAAAATTAATTAAAAGTTTTGAAGAAGATAAGGAAGTAAAAATTATAACACCTAAAATTCAAACTAATACTTATGATTTAACTACCATATTAAATAAAAATAAAAAAGTTAAAGTAGATATCTCACTTGAAGATTTATATAAAGAAGTTAGAATTTTAAAAAATGAAATAAAAGATTTAAAAAATCAAGCAAAATTGAATGCTAGTAAGATAAAACATTTGGAGACACAACTAATATCTAGTTCTTCTTCGGATGAACCAGATAATGACATAAAAGATGAAATAAATGAATTACAGGAAGATGAAGATATAAACCCCAATTTCCTTTTTCTTTTACAAGAAATCACATCAAGGAAATATTTAGTAAAAATAACTTTACAAATATCACATGATTTTGTTATAAATGGTATAGCATTATTTGACACAGGTGCTGATTTAAATTGCATAAAATCTGACATAGTACCTAAAAGATATTGGTCAGATACTAATGAAAAATTAACCACAGCTAATAAATCTAAATTAGAAATTGTTGGTAAAATCGATGCTAATATTGTAAATAATGGATTAGAAATTAAAACTATTTATTTGCTTTCACCACAAATAAATTATATGGTAATCTTAGGAACACCATTTATAAATCTGATAACTCCATATTCAGTCAAAGAAGATTGCATTAAATTTAAAGTAAAAGGCTGTAAGGCTAGGTTAGAATTCACTGAAAAACCTAGCCGAAAAAATTTAAATTTGCTTAAAGCTCATAGTATTAAAACATTAGAAATTAATTCTTTGATTAAATCTAAGGAAGATGACTTACTAAATTTAAGGAATAGTGCTTATTTAAAAAGAATTCAAGCACAACTAAATAATGAAGAAATTCAAAATAGGATTAACAAATTAAAAGATTTCATGGAAAATAGATTATGTGCGGATCACCCGAATGCTTTTTGGGCCCGTAAACAGCACATAGTAGATTTGCCCTATGAAAAGGACTTTGATGAGAAGTCCATTACAACTAAAGCTAGGCCCATACAAATGAGCCCTGAACTTATAGAACATTGTAAAAAAGAAATTAAAGAATTAGAAATTAAAGGATTAATTAGTAAGTCTAGAAGTCCTTGGTCTTGTGCTGCTTTTTATGTCAATAAAAATGCTGAGATAGAGCGAGGAGTACCTAGATTGGTAATTAATTATAAACCCTTAAATACTGCATTAAAATGGATTAGGTACCCTATTCCAAATAAAAAGGATCTTTTAAAGATGTTATATAATGCAAACATATTTAGTAAGTTTGACATGAAATCTGGTTATTGGCAGATCCAGATTCACCCTAAAGATAGGTATAAAACGGCATTCACAGTCCCTTTTGGACAATATGAATGGAATGTGATGCCATTTGGACTTAAAAATGCACCATCAGAATTTCAAAGAATAATGAATGACATATTCAGTTCTTGTTCTGAATTCTGTATAGTGTATATTGATGATGTTCTAATTTTTAGTAAAACATTAGAAGATCATTTTAAACACTTAAAAACATTTTGCATGGTAATCGAAAGTAATGGGTTAGCCCTTAGTAAAACTAAAATGGACTTATTTAAAATCAAAGTTAGATTTTTGGGTCACTATATAGAACAGGTTATTATCCAGCCCATAGAACGTGCTATGGTCTTTGGATCTAAATTCCCTGATGAGTTAACTAATAAAACCCAACTCCAACGTTTTCTTGGATGTTTAAACTATGTTATAGATTTTTACCCAAACTTAAATTGTATGATTAAACCCTTGCATGATAGGCTTAAGAAAAATGCAGGCCCATGGACAGCCCAGCATACACAGTTAGTAAAAAAGATAAAAGCCTTAGTCACTGAAATTCCATATCTGTATATCCCTAATCCAACAGCTTTTAAAATTGTTGAAACAGATGCATCAAATGTTGGATATGGTGGTATTTTAAAGCAAGTTATTGATGGTAAAGAACATATTATTCAATATACATCTGGTCATTGGAACCAAACACAGTTAAATTATTCTACTATTAAAAAAGAAATTTTAAGTATTGTAATTTGTATCAATAAATTTCAATCTGATTTATTAAATCAAAAGTTTTTACTTCGGATTGATTGTAAATCTGCAAAAGATGTTTTGCAAAAGGATGTTAAAAACCTTACTTCTAAGCAAATCTTTGCTAGATGGCAAGCGCTTCTTAGTATATTTGAATTTGATATTGAATTCATTAAAGGTGATTGTAATAACATTCCAGACTTTCTGACTAGAGAATTCTTACAGAATAATGGGAAAGAAGAAGGATAAAGGGAAGAAGCCCCTAAATGAATCCAGTTCTCCAACTAAAGCTCTCTCTGAGCACTCTAAGGACCTTAGTAAAACACATAAACCTGACCCCACTAAAAACCTTCAACAATGGATTGAAGAACTTAGTAAATCTCCAGAAGTAGTAAAGGCGCTTCAGAGTATAGCATCCTCTTCCACAGAGGAGCCAGGTATGAATTCTCAAACTAAAGCGATCGTATCCGCTTCTGGTACGGCTACTCCGTCTCAAACGGTAGGCGGTAAAGAGATATCAAATCCGTTTATGGCTGTGGCTTCGCCAAAAAGCCAATCATCTTTTAAACCTAGTATACATAAATGGTTTATTAAAAATATATATGATTTTGAAATTGAAGTTGAGGATGGTTTTACCAGTACTAATCCTTGGTAGGTTGTAAAATCATATTCTCTTGAGAATTGGTTTTTTGTCCCAACGGACCCCTCAAAACCTCAGGAATATTATCATAATATTTTAATCGATACTGGTTCTGTAAAAATTAAACATACCTTTGATAATACCACTAAACATATTTCGTACTCTTCTTTTCAAATAAAACGCGTCATCCATCCCAAGGATCGGCCCGTATCTTCTTTGTATACCCCTGTTCGATTTAAAACTCTATTTAAATATAATCCTACTTATAATTATTTTGATTATAAAGAGGCTTGGGAAAAGGTTTTTTGTCTTCAAAACCCCAATAGCACTCATTCTTGGTTAATTTATTTTGACCAAAATATTCGTAAAGATTTACCCATTCCTAATTGGTTTAAAAAGTGGTGGCAATCACATGGTATTTCTGACGACATTATAACCCCAGAAATCCTGTCTTTGTACAATTATTTTAAAACCAATTATAAACCAACCCCTGAAGAAGCCCATATACCATCATTTATGTATTATAGTATGACCTTCTTCACCCCATGGGTATACCAATGGTTTTTTGACTATCAGCATGTCCCTGGTACTCGAATACCAATAGTGGTAAAATATCACAAGATAAAATGGTGGGGATCATTCAAGAACTCTACCACTCAACTTAAAATCAGTCAATGGATCACCAGTAAAAAGGCCAGCTCATCATCTCTTAAAAATTTAACTTATGCTAAAACACTTGCTTTACCAGAAAACCCTGACTTTGGGATTCAAAAGGCCAAGTGTCAAGCTCGGTTAGCTGCTGCTAAAACGCCTGAGGAATATAAACTGATCTGTGAAGAAATGTCCCAATTGCTTTCCACCAGTTCAGATCCACAGGTAAAACCTTCATTTAGTAAAATTCAAGCAGAGTCTTCAAGTCAATCATCGACCAAGACCGCTTCTAAAGGTAAAGGTAAAACATCATCATCTTCATCAGAGGCGTCCAGCTCATCTTCTGACGATAGTGATGAAGCTCTCTCCACTATAAAAATCAAAAGTAAAGCTAAAGAAAAAGTAAGAAAAGAAAAAATAAAGAAAAAGAAAAAGAAGACCGACAAGATAAAAAGAAAAGTAAAGAAAGGATTATCATTATCCTCCTCTTGTTCGGATTCTATATAAAACAAGGCAGGTGGAACCTTATTTCACCATCATCTACAGTAAAGTCAATGGCAGACAAACTATTCATCTACAGGAAAGGTCAACACTGTTCAAGATTCCGTGGCAGACCAAGTACTATTCATGAATAGTAAAAGTTAAATAGTAAAGATTCTTTTATTTTCTATTTAAAGGAAGCCTATCTCCTTGTGAAGGCATAAGTTTAGGATAGATAAGTCAATAAACTCTAAATTTGTAAGAACCTCCCAACTTTCCGTCTCAGTTCTCAAGTTCTGTGTAAGGATTCTAGTTGGAAGTCTGTTCATAAAATTTTGTAAGTTTAAATTGTAATTCCATATTTGTATTTAAATAAAGTTTATTTTGTAAACTATAAATTGCTACTTCTTAAAGCCCGTGTTGACGGCACCTTTCTTCTTCTCCCTCCACACTCTGACTTGATTCTGGGGATCCCAGGTCAAGGTTGCAGGAACCCTCAACCTTAATTAAAATAAAATATAACTGGTTGAGTTGATTGATAAATTGTGTGTTATATAAGTATGCTCTGTGGATGCAGCTTAGTCTGATCTTCCACATCAGAAATTTTGTTGTAAATGCTTCTTAAATCTAAACAGTAACTGTTTATTCATATTAAAAAGATGAACAGTAACTATTTCTTAAATTAAATTTAAACAGTACTTGTTTGTAAATAGTATTGGTATATAGGCTGGAAACACATAACCTCCTGGTGTTTATCATTGCACTTGATAAACAAGGGAAACTTTGTGCTACAACGCCACGTATCTTACTATATGGATTATATTTATATATTTATAAATTCTTTCGATGAAACTGTCTTAATTATGATATATGACTTAAATAATAATCAATCATATGCATATATGTTTCCCTTTCATGCATTCTTGTAAAGTAGTTTAGATCGTAGTCGGTCTTAGGGTGTTAGTTGGTATATATATATATATATATATATATATATATATATATATATATATATTAAAAACTTATGTTAAGCGATTGAGATAGTTGAGCAACAATATTGATGTTTAAGGAAGATGGGTGCTTAATCTAATTGATTGCCGATGGGCTGTGTGAATTGAGTGAACGAATGATCGATGAATGGGATTATGACGGACAGGATGAGTTGATGAGAATTTGCCCGATGGATGGGTTGTGTGTGGATATGTGCGACTATAAAATTGGGTAATCCAATTTATGTAGGAAATGCTGCCGAATGTTCGACAGAACACTTAATAAAGAATTAAATTAGTTGTACCTTTAATAGGTGGTAACGACTAGAACTTTTAGTATTATTATTATTATTATTATTATTATTATCATTATAAAATATTACTTACCAAATAATTAGAAGCTTTATTAAAAGTTATAAGTTAGAATAAATAAATAAAATAAATAGAGGAAATACTATTAAAAATTTAAGTTTGGAATGGACAGTTAGAATTGATAGATAATAAACTTATTTTGGCTCTTTGATTAGACATTATTTCGGGTTCAAAGGAATTAATGGATGGGTAACCGGATGGCGAGAGAGGAGCACAACTTCTAGCTAAATTACAAAACTGTGAGTAGTGTTAGATAATTCGCATTCACCTGCATTTACATTGATGCATTCATGACTAAATGTTATCATGCATACTTGGTGAACTGCTATATTGCTCTGCACTATTTGTTGCGAGTAAAAAATTGTTTGATTACCTGTGTTGTGATATTGCTATGCCTTATTTGTGTGGAATTGGGATGAAGTAGGTCACCGTGGATTTGTGAGGACGGTCTATAAAGGATGGATCCTGGATATGATGAAATTATAAAATTTGACCGTCAACCAAGTATGGGAGATCGGTGCCCCCGTATGCACTTGATGATATGATAAGGGTGATCCCCGATTATATGATATGGAAAACCACAGGTTGGCCTTCTGTTGGTATGGAAAAGAAAAGAGAGAATGAAAAAACAATGAGAGCGCTAGTAAAGTGACGATTAGACTAGTCGGCCATGTATGGGGATTAGCTTCCTGGTGCACACATTATGAGAGGATGGGCCATGTGGGAGGACGGCTCATCGGGGTTTCGGTGATGCCACTAACTAATTTCCACGTGATGTGATTATATAAGATGATAATAATTGTGATTGCTGTTGTATTGTCATTTGTGTGACAAACTGTATGATCATATAATTAGTCGGATGACTAAAATGAATTATTTTAGCATTCGTGTGATTGTGTAGGTTGAGAGGGTTATCTAACCCTACTCATTGACTATGGCGCTCACGCATGCCTTATATATATATATATATATATATATTTAGGTAATAGGAAGAAAGAAAAGACCTATGGATCCAATTAAGATGAAATATCAAATATAGAAAACTGTCAATAGTTGTATTAACCATGTAAATGTAAAGGACTGTTGTTGAAAGAATATTTCGTATTTCTTTTATTGTGTGTTATATTTTCAATCTCTACACCACTATATGTATACACAAGATTGTTCCAATATAGGAAGAAATCTAAATAGGAATAAACCTAAATTAGGAAAGATAATAAACCTAAACTAGGAAAGACAATATTGACTTTAATTACAAAGATTTCAACACTCCCCCTCAAGTTGGTGCATAGATATTACTCATGCCCAACTTGCAAACTAAAGGATGAAACAGTTTGCTATTCAAACCCTTTGTGAAAACATCGGCTAGTTGCTCTTTTGAAGCTATATAGGAGACATTTATAAGGCCTTCAACTATCTTCTCTTTTATAAAGTGACGATCAATCTCTATGTGCTTAGTTCGATCATGCTGGACTGGATTATTCATAATACTGATGGCTGCTTTACTATCACAAAACAAGGATATATTTGTTGTTTCAACCAACTTTAACTGTTCCATTAATCTGTGCAACCATAGGAGTTCACATATTCCTTGTGCCATAGCTCTATATTCTGCTTCTGCACTGGACCTTGCAACAACAGCCTGCTTCTTACTTCTCCATGTGACAAGGTTTCCTACAACAAAAACACAATATCCTGAAGTTGATCTCCTATCATCAAGAGAACCAGCCCAATCCGCATCTGTATAGCCTGTTATTGTCAAATGGCCATGTTTAGAAAATAAAAGTCCTCTACCAGGAGCTGATTTTAAATATCTTAGATTCCGATGCACAACTTCTAAGTGAGACTCCTGAGGGTCATGCATGTACTGACTCACTAAACTTACAGCATAGGCAATATCTGATCTAGTATGGGCAAGGTAAATCAACCTCCCGACCAATCTCTGATACCTGCCAACATCAACTGAACTTCCCACTCCAGCTTGAAGCTTATGATTGGCTTCAATAGGTGATTCTACGGGTTTACATCCAACATACCAGTTTCTTTAAGGAGATCAAGGATATACTTTCTTTGAGAAATAAAAATCCCTTTTTCTAATCTAGCAATTTCTATCCCAAGGAAATATCTCAACTTTCCCAATTCCTTAATCTCAAACTCCCTAGCTAACAAATTTCTCAAGTGAGTCATTTCTTCTTCATTATTTCCAGTCATCACTATATCATCAACATAAACAATAAGCAATGTGATCTTACCTTTATGATGTTTAATGAACAAAGTATGATCAGCATCGCTCTGCATGTACCCAAAAGAAAGCATAGTTTTACTAAACCTTTCAAATCATGCCCTTGGTGATTGCTTCAGCCCATATAATGACTTCTTCAGCTTGCAAACTTTTCCTCTGGTCTTGTCATCATCAAATCCAGGAGGAATCTCCATATACACCTCTTCTTTCAAATCACCATGTAGAAAAGCGTTTTTAACATCAAACTGATGTAATTCCCAATCAAGATTGGCTGCACAAGACAACAAAATTCTAATTGTATTCATTTTGGCTACAGGGGCAAAAGTTTCCTGGTAATCAATTCCATAGGTCTGACTGAACCCTCTGGCTACCAATCTGGCCTTGTACCTCTTAATGGAACCATCTGCCTTATGTTTAACTGTGAACACCCATTTACATCCAACTGGCTTCTTTCCTGATGGAGGAGTTACAAGATCCCATGTCTCGTTCTTTGCCAAAGCTCTCATCTCCTCAACCATTGCAGCCTTCAATTTTGAGTCCTGTAATGCCTCTTGCCAATCCTGCGGTATAGAAACAAAAGAAACAGACAAAACAAAGGCTCTATAGGAAGGGGACAGAGCATTATAGGAGATGAAATGGGAGATGGGATGTTTAGTGCATGTTCTAACTCCTTTTCTAAGAGCAATAGGAATATCGAGGTCATTGTTAGAAGGGCTAGAAGCAAGATTAGGGTCAGAATCATCAGGAATTAAAGACGACTCGCCAAGTTCTTGTTCGGCTGTATTTTCAGAGCCTGAAATTGGAGAAGACGGTTGATCAGAGGTCTCATGCTCCATGGTTGTATCTGTATTAGTCCGTCGTGTGTAGGTTTTCAAATCAGTTCTATCCAATCTTTCTAGAGGTTTGGGTTGTTCTCTCTTACTATCTATGTGTAACATCCCAGGCCTACCGAGATATTGTCCGCTCTGGGCCCCAGGCCCGAACGGTTTTGTTCCTGGGCCAGGGAACCACCTCCTAGCCCAAAACGCGTCTCAGTAGCTCAAGGCCTGTCACACCTTATGTACATCACTTCCACCTTGTGCTTAGCCGATGTGGGATTCGCCTAAGGTGTCACATACACCCCCCCTTTTGGGACTCAGCGTCCTCGCTGAGGTTTGCCCCACCACCAGCCATAGGGACAAGGCTTGGCTCTGATACCAAGTTTGTAACATCCCAGGCCTACCGAGATATTGTCCGCTCTGGGCCCCAGGCCCGCACGGTTTTGTTCCTGGGCCAGGGAACCACCTCCTAGCCCAAAACGCGTCTCAGTAGCTCAAGGCCTGTCACACCTTATGTGCATCACTTCCACCTTGTGCTTAGCTGATGTGGGATTCGCCTAAGGTGTCACACTATGTCTACAGGAAACTCCCCCTGGAAAGGAACGTCATTCATCACCTCTTCCATCTGAAATTTCTCCCCCTGAAGAGGTGATTGGGAAGGAAAATAAGACTCAAATTCCCGAAAGGTAACATCCATACTCACAAAATATTTTCTAGAAGGAGGATGATAACACTTGTATCCTTTTTGAGTAGCAGAGTAACCAACAAACACACACTTCAAGGCTCTAGGATCTAATTTGCTTAGACCATTCTGATGAACAAAACAAACACAACCAAAGACTTTAGGAGGTACAATATAAGAGTTTTTTCCTTGAAGAACCTCTAATGGAGTTTTAAAATTTAAAATACGAAGAGGCATACGATTGATAAGGTAAGCAGCAGTCAAAATAGCATCCCCCCAATATGGTTTGGGAAGATTCATAGTGAACATAAGAGACCTAGCTACTTCTAGTAAATGCCTATTTTTCCTTTCCGCGACTCCATTTTGAGCACTAGTATTGACACAACTAGTTTGATGTATAATACCATTAGAATCTAAATAGGTACGAAAAACTGCATTCATGTATTCAGTACCATTATCAGTTCTTAGGATTTTAACATGCGCATCAAACTGAGTACAAATCATTCTATGGAAGTTCTGAAAACACGAAAAAACTTCATTTTTTGTTTTCATCAAATAAACCCAAGTTAATCTAGTACAACAATCAATAAAGGTCACAAACCACCTATAACCAGAAAGAGAGACAGTTTTAGTACGACCCCATACATCAGAATGAATAGTAGCAAAAGGAATCAAGCTTTTATTATTAATTTGAGAATAAGAATGTCTGGTGTGTTTGGCAAGTTCACAAGCATTACATACTAATGAATCGAAATCACACTTAGAAAATAAAGTGGGAAATAAACGTCCTAAAACAGAAAAAGAGGGATGTCCTAATCTCCTATGCCATTGAATAACTTCATGGGAAGGATTTTTAGAAGTTCCTAACAAAGCTTGACCGGTACCCGAATTTGAAAAATGACAAACGTCATCCAACAGATACAGTCCATCGCGCAAGCTACCACTGCCAATCGTTCTCCCCGTGTTTAGTTCCTGAAATATACAATGAGTAGGGTAAAAGGTTACTTTGCAATTAAGCGCTTTTGTGATTAAGCTAACAGATAACAGATTAATAGGGAATCTAGGGACATGAAGAACAGAGGAGAGTTTAATATTGGAAGTACAGTTAATAGAACCTGAGCCAGCAATGGGTACTAAGGAGCCATCCGCAATGTGAATTTTTTCTGTGCCTTGATCCTTAGAATATGTGAGGAAATGTTTTATAGAGCCTGTTGTATGTTTATTTGCTCCTGAATCTATAAACCAAGAGGGTTTTGTAATTTTTGCAAGAAAGGTAAGAAAAGCATTACCTGAATTAACAAAATTAGAAGCTGCAGTCTGAGTTGAGGAAGAATCAAGCTGTGACAACAATCGTTTCAGGGACTGAATTTCCTTATCAGAAAAGCTACCAGTAGTAGATGTTTCCTCACATAAAGCTCCACCATCAGATATGTGTGCCTGCAGTCTAGAAGAACTGACCCGCTTTCCTCCACGCCCTTTAGTTGGGCATCCATGTAATTTCCAGCAGAACTCCTTAGTGTGCCTGTTCTTACCACAATAGTCACAAAATAATTTATCTCTGTCTGAAGAATCGTTCTTGGCAGCCTGTATATGTTCTTTTGCAGAATTAGCAATCAACCTTGCTTTATCAATTGTAGATCTGTGAACCATTGCATTCCTCCGAGTCTCCTTTTGCTGTACAAAAGAATATGCTTGTCGCAAGGATGGAAAAGGATCTCGTCCAAGAACTTGGACTCAAATCTAATCATACTCATTGTTTAGGCCAGCCAGAAAATCATACACACGTTCTACTTCAATCAACTTCTGAACTTGAGTCGCATCATCAGTACATTTGGCTTGAAAGTCTTGGTAATAATCCAGTTCTTGCCATAACCCACTAAGTTCAGCAAAATACTGAGCGATAGTCAAATCTCCCTATTTGGTTTCATGAACTTTCTATCACAATTCATACCTCTGAGCATAGTTTCCAGTTTGCGAATACATCTGTGAAGCGGCATCCCATATCTTCTTAGCTGTATCAAGAAGCAAATAGCCTCGGGAAATAGTTGGCTGCATGGAATTTATTAATCAAGACATAATAAGAGAATTCTCGGATTTCCATTTGTTAAAGCCTGGATCTGTCGAAACTGGTTTAGTTGCGCCACCATCAAGGTATCCCTGCAAACCTCTTGCTTCAATGAATAATAAGCAAGATCGAGACCAAGCCAGGTAGTTCGTTCCATCTAACTTCACTGGACTAATCTGAAGAGAGGGGCTCTCTGAGTGAAAACCCATATCTACCTTTTTTCCGTCACCCATATTGTCAGAAAAAAAATTTTAAGCGGCAGTGGCAAAGAACTAGCAGCGGCAGAAATAAACCAAAAAAAGAAAAAATTGCAAAAAAGCAAAACTGGTGCTGAAGAACCAACAAGGGAAGAACGCCACAACAAATCGAGGCCGCCGGAACAAGAAACGTCGACGGATCTCGCCGGAAATAGCTGCACGCACCGACACGTGAAGAACGGCCAGAATCTTCTGGAGGCGCGTGTGCACACGCGGGTGATCGGACGGCGACGCGGTTTGGACGGAGGGCCGATCGGCGGTCGCGTTTCCTTTTGAGCCGGGCGGTGACGATCAACTCCTACTCCCGGCGGTACTGGGTGTATGTCAGTCCACTCGGAAACCGAAACTGTTGCCGAAAAAAAATTCACGGCGACGGCTCTAATACCATGTTGAAAGAATATTTCGTATTTCTTTTATTGTGTGTTATATTTTCAATCTCTACACCACTATATATATACACAAGATTGTTCCAATATAGAAAGAAATCTAAATAGGAATAAACCTAAATTAGGAAAGATAATAAACCTAAACTAGGAAAGACAATATTGACTTTAATTACAAAGATTTCAACAATTGTAAATTATGGAGTTTTGCAATTGTATTCCACATGGGTTGTAATTGAATAATAAGAGTACATATATTAATTATATGAATTGTACTTTTGATATGTAGGTGAAATAAGTTACTGGGCCTGAATTCACAATAAAAATAGAATATGGGTTAACTAATATAGGCTTATTACGGGTCTCGGAGGCCTCAAGCTCGTCTAGGTTCTAGTGCCGATCTGGCTCATGGACACGGGTCGTGACAGGTTATAAAAAAATTTTTCGATTTTCTATTTTTATATTTTCTAGTTTTATATGTTTAATTGAATAGTATTAACCAATCTAATTAAAAATTATTATATAATTTTAATCAATCAATGAAATTAAAAGTTTTTTAATTAGGATGAGACTAAATTATCATTAATGATATTGTTAATCAATAATAAAATACAAATAAAATTTAGAATTCCTATATATATATATATATATATATATATATATATATATATATATATATATATATATATATATATAACAATTTGTCAATCAACTCAACCAATTTTATCAATTTATTGATACGTATGACTATACTTAAAATTTCCTTTTTAATAGTAGAATAATTAAGTTGAGCGGGAGTCCAATGACCTGAAGTATATTGGATTATACGCTCTTTATCATTAAGTTTTTAGGTTTTTCTGTGAATTCTAAATAAACTTTATGATTTTTTATTTTAAACTTAATACAATCTTCTTTTACTGAGTATGGGGTTATTAGGTTTATAAAAGGGGTTCCTAAAATTACCATATAATTTATTTGAGGTGATAACAAAAATACTGTGTTAATTTCTAAGCCTTGATTTACTATTTGTGCATCTGTTTTACCTATAATTTCAAGTTTAGATTTATTTGCAGCACTTAACTTTTCGTTTGTTTTAGACCAATATCGTTTAGGTACAATGTCAGATTTTATGCAATTTAAATCTGCACCTATATCAAACAATGCAATGGCATCTATAGCGAAATCATTTATTTGAATGGTTATTTTTACTAAATATTTCCTAGAGGTGATTTCCTGTAATAAGTTTAAGAAATTACTGTCTATTTCTTCATCTAATTGATTTATGTTTTCTTTTATATTATTATCTGGTTCGTCATCAGAAGAACTAGACACTAATTGGGATTCTAACATTTTTAGTAACCTATCATGTAATTGAAATCCCTTTTTTAACTCTTTAACTTCATTTTTTAGAGTTTTAATCTCTTTATGTAAATCTTTATTGACATCGTCTATATCTATCCTTTTTTGTTTATTTTTATTTAAAATAGTTGTTAAATCATAGGTATTAGTTTGAATTTTAGGAGTGATATCCTCTTTTACTGGTTTTTCTTCAAAACTTTTAATGAGTTGTTGCAATAACTGGGCTTTAGTTTCTTGGTCTTCTAATTTACTTACTAAGTCTAAAAGTGTATACTGATCTTTAGTTAGCACATTTAAGGATTTCTCAGATGAACTAGTTGTTGTTCCTAACTCATCAATTTGATTGTCACTTCCTATACTCTCAGATTCGGAAGTATCAGAATCAATATAAAGTTCATAAATTTTATTAACTACTGCTTCATCTAAATTTAGTTCATTTAGTTTTTTATTAAATTTACAGAATTTAGATGTATGTCCTTTTTTACCACAATTATAGCAAGTTAAATCTTTATAAGAAGTTTTATTGACAGTTTTCGATTGCTGCTTTCTTTTAGTCTTCCTATGAGGTTTATATTTGTCTTTTGAATAGTATATCTTGACTAGGTGTAGTCCTATACTGTCTTTTATGATATTTATTATATTTATGTGTATAATGTTTTTTAGGTTTATGTGTTCGAGAACACTGGCCATCACATCTTTGAGAAGATGTTATGCCATAATCAAATTGTTTACAGAATGATCCTAATTCTTTTTTAGTCTTAATCATTTCATTTTTTATTGTTCGTTGGAGTTTTAAATCATGACACAATTGTAAACCTTCTTTTTGAATCATACTTACTAATTGACCATATGTTAATTTACTATAAGGAATTGGATTCCCAAATTGTTATTTAATAGAATTCCTAACTTTTTCACTCAAAAAATAAGATAATCTAGCCAAAAACTTTTCTTTCCAAAAAGCTTGGTTTGAATCTTCCCTTAACATTAATCTAGTGAGAAAAGTAGTTTTATAATTTTGAAAATCACTTAAATATTTACACTTTAAGTTACTAAGTAACTCTGCATTTTTATCTTTTATATGAGATGGGTCTCCTATAAAATGAAGTGAAATAGTGAGAATTAAAGATGACACTGCATCTTGAATTACATCACCATTTTCATCATATATAGGTTTATCATCTTCATCAATTTTAATTGAATTTAAAATCTCTTCATGTTGTTGGTTAGTGAGATGATAATCCCACCATCCTTTAAGTTGGCCGGTAAATCCAGGAATTAAGATTTCTGCTATAGCTTTATCAGAAATAATTGACTGTGTTTTATAAGCATTTGCAGCCATTGTCATTTGTTGCAAAATACTTAATATATTATATTCACTTAAACCATCTATGTTCCATTCATAAATAGTTGAAGCATTATATTTAAACTGATTTATAGTATTAGGTTTATCAATTATACCTAAATCTGGTGCTCTATTTACTATTTCTCTATGATGATTTATTGGATTTATTTCAAATTGTTTTATATCTTCTGAGTCCGGTTCACTATCCTCAGAACTCAGGTTTTCTTCTATATTGTTTATGTTTCTTGATGCCTGAGAAGTATCATGAGCTACTTGTTGAGTAGTCGCTGAATGACCTTCAATTCTACTTAATTGATCTTTTAATTTGTTGACAAATTCATTTTGACTTGTTTTAGAAATTTGAAAAGGTTTAAACATGTGACTTTTTACAGTTTCTTTTCCTTTTACATTTTCTATTACTAAAGGTTTATCTTCTAATAAGTTTTCTATTCTTTTTAATTGTGTATTTAAGCAAATTAAACTAGCATTACTAAAATTATTTTGTTCAATGATTTTACTATTTACATCATTTTCTCGAGCTGCTTTATATGGTGCACAAATAATTTCATTATCTTGATGTTTTAGTTTACTAATTGTTTTAGGTGGAAAATCACTTTTTATTGTTTGATTATTTACTATCCATTCAGGTCTTTTATCTCTAATAGTTATTGGGTTTAAACTCTTATCAGATTCATTTTCTTTAATTATTGTATACCAATCAAAGAATTTTATGTCAGATTGTTCATTTAGTTTATATTCTAAATATTCAACTTTTAATTCTTCAAAAGTATAAAGTTTTAATATCTTTTGCATTTTAATTAAATTTTTAATTTTAGAAACTTCTTTTATTAAATCTTTTTCAATATCATCTTTACTAAGAACATTTAATTCTCTATTTATATCACTAACATTTTCAGTTATAGCTAAAGCTGTTGGTGATTCTGGTGATGAATTTACTAAATTAGACTGTTGATTTACATAATTATCTACAGGGTTATAAATTACCTGTGGGATAGAATGACTATAATCAACACCCTTCATTTTATTAGGAATATCCGAGGTAGAGTACCTAGGTTTTTCCAGAGTTTGAATTATAGGTTTATGCTCAGGTTCTTTATACTTAGCATAAATCACAGAAGGTATGGAGGAACTAGGTTTATCATTTTGATCTGTAGTAACAGAGGAAGATGACCCTGTATACCTCATACTTTGACTGCGATTGAATTTTAATGTGACTTTACCATCTTCAAATTGTTCAATTTTCTGTAAATTGACATTTGGTTTTACTGGGTCTGGAACAGGAGGAGGTACAACCCCTTCCAAAATCCATTCATCAGGAAGTGTGATGTCTTTCCATTGAATGGTTTTAGGTATCACAGTATTGGTTTTAGTTAAATCAGTTTGAAGAAATCTGGTTTCCCCAATTTTAGGTTGTAATTTATATTTAGTACTAAAGGCTGAATTCATAGCTTTATAGTGAATTTTATAGATCAAAGCAATAGGGATTGAACCCTGCTTCATTTTATAATTATGAGTTTTAATTTCCAAAACTATACTTTCCAAAATATTTAAATCATTTAATGAGACAGTCATATCAGGATAGACCTCAAAAGAAATCGGTCCTTCACTTAAACTAGTCTCAACAGATCCTAATAAAGAATCTTGAAAATTTAAAAATCTAGCATCTCTTACCACTGCAAGAATACTAGTGTTTAATCCTTCCCTTGTTAAAGGTTTTATTCCTACTTGAATTAATCCTATATGAATATATTTATATTTTTTACTTTTATGGTGTTGCAAAGTTTTAGAAGACAAAAGAGTTATTCGTTCAAAAGGTTTACTTAATTGAAAATCTCTTTCTTCGGTTTTAATGACATAATCTGTTTTAAATAAATTAAATTTAGAAATTTTATAAATCTGTTCTTTATCAACTTTAGGTATTTCCCATTCATCAATTGCTTTACTAAAATCTTGTAAAATTAATTCATTTCTGTTTATGACCCTTTTGATTTCGGAGTTATCTGAGTCTTCAGATCTATTGCTACTGGCTGATCTACATAGTAAAGGATCCATTTTATAAGATACTATAAACCTTAATGACCTCTGTCCGGTTATACCCTTCCTGTTATACCCTTCAGATGCCACACACACGGGTCTTACTCACGGGTTCAGTCGGAATAGGTTCAGTGGAACAAAGTCAAAACTGTCTATAATATATTATAAACTGAAATCTTTATATGTATACCAACAAGCAGATCTAAATCTTATATTGGCTCTGATACCAACAAAAGGCAAAGGACCGTTATCAAACTCAGATTTAGATCTTATAGATTTAGAAACTGAAGAAATACAAACTAAAATCAAGAATCTAAAAGAAGATATGGAAAATAGACTTTGTGCTGATCATCCTCATGCATTTTGGGATCGTAAACAGCATATAGTTGACTTACCATATGAAAAAGATTTTGATGAAACAACAATTAAAACAAAAGCTAGGCCAATTCAAATGAATCCTGAATTGACTGAGCATTGTAAAAAGGAAATACAAGATTTACTTAATAAAAAATTGATTTCACCATCTCATAGCCCATGGTCTTGTGCAGCTTTTTATGTCAATAAAAATGCTGAGATAGAACGTGGTGTTCCTAGATTGGTAATAAATTATAAACCCTTGAATACAGCTTTAAAATGGATTAGGTATCCTATTCCAAATAAAAAAGATCTTTTAAAGAAATTGTATAATGCAAATATTTTCAGTAAATTTGATATGAAATCTGGATATTGGCAGATTCAGATTGATGAAAAAGATAGATATAAAACAGCATTTACAGTTCCATTTGGTCAATATGAATGGAATGTAATGCCTTTTGGTTTAAAAAATGCTCCTTCTGAATTTCAAAGGATCATGAATGATATTTTTAATCCTCATTCTAAATTTTGTATTGTCTATATTGATGATGTGCTTATATTCAGTACTACTCTTGCTGACCATTTTAAACATTTAAAAGCTTTTTGCATGGTTGTTCAACAAAACGGTTTAGCATTAAGCAAAACTAAAATGGATCTGTTTAAAACTAAAATAAGATTTTTGGGTCATTATATTGAACAAGGTAAAATTCAGCCCATAGAAAGATCACTTGTTTTTGTAGAGAAATTTCCTGATGAAATTTCCAATAAAACCCAACTACAAAGATTTCTTGGTTGTTTAAACTATGTAATTGATTTTTATCCCAACTTAAATTGTATGATAAAACCATTGCATGATCGTTTGCGTAAAAATGCTGGTCCCTGGACTAATCAGCACACTCAATTAGTAAAAAAGGTCAAGTTTTTAGTAAAAGAAATACCCTATTTGTATATTCCTAATCCTACAGCATTTAAAATTGTTGAAACTGATGCTTCAGATATAGGATATGGTGGTATTTTAAAACAAAAACTTAATGATAAAGAGCGTATAATCCAATATACTTCAGGTCATTGGACTCCCGCTCAACTTAATTATTCTACTATTAAAAAGGAAATTTTAAGTATAGTCATATGTATCAATAAATTTCAATCTGATCTTTTAAATCAAAAATTTTTGCTACGTATTGATTGTAAATCTGCTAAAGATGTTTTACAAAAGGATGTTAAAAATCTTGCCTCTAAACAAATTTTTGCAAGGTGGCAAGCATTATTAAGTGTTTTTGATTTCGATATTGAATTTATTCCTGGCAATCAAAATAATATTCCAGACTTTCTAACCAGAGAATTCTTACAGAACAATGGGTCGCAAGAAAGGTAAAGAGAAGGGAAAAGAACCTAAAGAGGATTCTTCCTCACCCAGTAAAGCTCTTTCTGAGCATTCTGAAGACTTAGGTAAAACCTTAAACACTAAACCTACCCACAGTAAAGACCTTAAAAAGTGGATTGAGGAATTATCTCAATCTCCAGAAGTTCTTAAAGCTCTACGGCTATAGCATCCTCTTCAGCGGAGGATCCAGGTACGTCTTCTAAATCTAAAGCGATCGTATCCGCTCATGATACGGCTATTCCGTCTCAAACGGTAGGCGGTAAAGAATTATCAAATCCGTTGATGGCTGTGGATTTGCCAAAAATCCAGTATACTCCTCAAAGTATACATAAATGGTTTGTTAAAAATATTTTTGATCATGAAATTGAGATCGAGGATGGATATAACAATATTAATCCTTGGTTGATTTTAAACCACTATTACCCTGAGGATTGGTATTTTATTCCAACTGATCTTTCAAAACCTCAGGAATATTATCATAATATTCTGATTGACACTAAATCAGTAACCATTAAACATAATTTTGATCCTAAAAATAAATCCGTTATTTTATATTCTTCCATTAAAATCCATAGGGTTATTCATCCCAAAGATTGGCCTGCACCATCACTTTATACTCCAGTAAAATTCAAAGTTTTATATAAGCATGTCCACAGCACTGCTTATAACTATTTTGATTATAAAGAAGCATGGGAAAAAGTGTTTTCTATTCAAAATCCCACTGCTACGCATTCGTGGTTAATCTATTTTGATCAGTCTTTTCGCACTGATTTAAAGGTCCCAAACTGGTTTTAAAAATGGTGGCAAACCAGGGGTTTATCCCAAGATATTATCCCTGCTCCTATCATGACTTTGTACCAGTATTTTAAAGCCCATTATAAACCTCGTCCGGAAGAAGCCCATATTCCATCTTTAATGTATTATTGTATGGCCTTCTTTACGCCCTGGGTATATCAATGGTATTTGGACACTCAGTATGCTGTAGGAACTCAAATTCCTATGTTGGTAAAAAGACACAAGATTAAATGGTGGGGATCTTTCAAGAACTCTACCACTGAAATTAAAATCAATCAATGGATTCGCAATAAACTGTCTCAGACACCTGCATTAACTTATGCTAATACACTTGCTTTAAATGATCAACCCACTTTCGGGATTCAAAAAGCACAGTGTCAAGCTACGCTTGCAGCAGCTAAAACCCCAGATGAATATAAAAGAATCTGTCAAGAAATGTTCCAACAACTATCTACAGATTCTCCAGTAAAGGCATCATCCAGCAAACAACCAGCAAGTTCTTCAGATAAATCGTCATCTAAACCCAGTCATAAAGGCAAAGCCAAATGGGCAGACATGGCGTCCTCTTCCTCTTCATCATCATCGTCATCTTCTCCAATTTCTGGTCAAGACAGCAAAGGACCGTTATCAAACTCAGATTTAGATCTTACAGATTTAGAAACATATCATACATATCAAAACCAATATATGCATGAACTAAACAACGATCATTATCAATATACATATTAATAAAAATATCATTTATATATATATCAAGTAATATACTATTATCAATTGGATTTATAATCATATAAATCATTTAGTATATTTAAGTATGGTACGTAGCGTTGTAGCACAAAGTTTCCCTTGTTTATCAAGTGCAATGATAAACACCAGGAGGTTATGTGTTTCCAGCTGATATACCAATACTATTTATAAACAAATTTAGTATTTTTACTTCAGAATCAACATATAAATTTAAACAGTTTTTCTGATGTGGAAGATCAGACTAAGCTGCATCCACAGAGCATACTTAAACAAATTTATCAATTTAATATTTATCAATCAACTCAACCAATTTTATCAATATATTTTACTCAAAGGTTTAAGGTTCCTGCAACCTTGACCTGGGATCCCCAGAATCAAGTCAGAGTGTGGAGGGAGAAGAAGAAAGTTGCCGTCAACACGGGCTTATATAAGTAGCAGTTTACAAATAAAATTCAAACTTTATTTAATTACAAAATATAAATACAAAATTTTAAGACTTACAAAAGTTTAGATTTAAACTTTCTTCCAACTTGAATGCTTACAGTGAACTAGGAGCGAAGAAGAAGGAGAAAGGGAATATGAGTTTTATCTTATGGTATCTCCCTTATGCGGAGAGAATTTTATCTAATCTAAGCTTATGCCTTCACAAGGGGATAGGCTCCCTTTATATAGAAAAGTAAAGAATCTTTACTATTTGCTTTTACTGTTGATGCACAGTACTTTGTCTGCCATAGAATCTTTACTGTAGATGAATAGTATCCTGTCGGCCATTTGACTTTTACTGTGCTGAATAGGGTCTTACTTTTACTGTAGAGACACGTGAAGGAATAAGGTTCCTTCTGCCTTTTATTCAGATGAGGACGAAGAGTCCTTCTTTTTCTTTTCTTTTCTTTTTACTTTGCTTTTTTGTTTTAACTTTGCCTTTCTTTCTTTCTCTTTTTTGTCAGTTTTACTTTTTACTAATATGGCTTCATGAATATCATCATTGCTGTCTTGACCAGAAATTGGAGAAGATGACGATGATGATGAAGAGGAAGAGGACGCCATGTCTGCCCATTTGGCTTTGCCTCTATGACTGGGTTTAGATGACGATTTATCTGAAGAACTTGCTGGTTGTTTACTGGATGATGCCTTTACTGGAGAATCTGTAGATAGTTGTTGGAACATTTCTTGACAGATTCTTTTATATTCATCTTGGGTTTTAGCCGCTGCAAGCCTAGCTTGACACTGTACTTTTTGAATCCCGAAAGTGGGTTGATCATTTAAAGCAAGTGTATTAGCATAAGTTAATGCAGGTGTCTGAGACAGTTTATTGCGAATCCATTGATTGATTTTAATTTCAGTGGTAGAGTTCTTGAAAGATCCCCACCATTTAATCTTGTGTCTTTTTGCCAACATAGGAATTTGAGTTCCTACAGCATACTGAGTGTCCAAATACCATTGATATACCCAGGGCGTAAAGAAGGCCATACAATAATACATTAAAGATGGAATATGGGCTTCTTCCGGACGAGGTTTATAATGGGCTTTAAAATACTGTTACAAAGTCATGATAGGAGCAGGGATAATATCTTGGGATAAACCCCTGGTTTGCCACCATTTTTTAAACCAGTTGGGAACCTTTAAATCAGTACGAAAAGACTGATCAAAATAAATTAACCACGAGTGAGTAGCAGTGGGATTTTGAATATAAAACACTTTTTTCCATGCTTCTTTATAATCAAAATAGTTATAAGCAGTACTGTGGACATGCTTATATAGAACTTTGAATTTTACTGGAGTATAAAGTGATGGTGCAGGCCAATCTTTGGGATGAATAACCCTATGGATTTTAATGGAAGAATATAAAATAACGGATTTATTTTTAGGATCAAAATTATGTTTAATGGTTACTGATTTAGTATCAATCAGAATATTATGATAATATTCCTGAGGTTTTGAAAGATCAGTTGGAATAAAATACCAATCCTCAGGGTAATAGTTGTTTAAAATCAACCAAGGATTAATATTGTTATATCCATCCTCGATCTCAATTTCATGATCAAAAATATTTTTAACAAACCATTTATGTATACTTTGAGGAGTATACTGGATTTTTGGCAAGTCCACAGCCATCAACGGATTTGATAATTCTTTACCGCCTACCGTTTGAGACGGAATAGCCGTATCATGAGCGGATACGATCGCTTTAGATTTAGAAGACGTACCTGGATCCTCCGCTGAAGAGGATGCTATAGACCGTAGAGCTTTAAGAACTTCTGGAGATTGAGATAATTCCTCAATCCACTTTTTAAGGTCTTTACTGTGGGTAGGTTTAGTGTTTAAGGTTTTACCTAAGTCTTCAGAATGCTCAGAAAGAGCTTTACTGGGTGAGGAAGAATCCTCTTTAGGTTCTTTTCCCTTCTCTTTACCTTTCTTGCGACCCATTGTTCTGTAAGAATTCTCTGGTTAGAAAGTCTGGAATATTATTTTGATTGCCAGGAATAAATTCAATATCGAAATCAAAAACACTTAATAATGCTTGCCACCTTGCAAAAATTTGTTTAGAGGCAAGATTTTTAACATCCTTTTGTAAAACATCTTTAGCAGATTTACAATCAATACGTAGCAAAAATTTTTGATTTAAAAGATCAGATTGAAATTTATTGATACATATGACTATACTTAAAATTTCCTTTTTAATAGTAGAATAATTAAGTTGAGCGGGAGTCCAATGACCTGAAGTATATTGGATTATACGCTCTTTATCATTAAGTTTTTGTTTTAAAATACCACCATATCCTATATCTGAAGCATCAGTTTCAACAATTTTAAATGCTGTAGGATTAGGAATATACAAATAGGGTATTTCTTTTACTAAAAACTTGACCTTTTTTACTAATTGAGTGTGCTGATTAGTCCAGGGACCAGCATTTTTACGCAAACGATCATGCAATGGTTTTATCATACAATTTAAGTTGGGATAAAAATCAATTACATAGTTTAAACAACCAAGAAATCTTTGTAGTTGGGTTTTATTGGAAATTTCATCAGGAAATTTCTCTCCAAAAACAAGTGATCTTTCTATGGGCTGAATTTTACCTTGTTCAATATAATGACCCAAAAATCTTATTTTAGTTTTAAACAGATCCATTTTAGTTTCGCTTAATGCTAAACCGTTTTGTTGAACAACCATGCAAAAAGCTTTTAAATGTTTAAAATGGTCAGCAAGAGTAGTACTGAATATAAGCACATCATCAATATAGACAATACAAAATTTAGAATGAGGATTAAAAATATCATTCATGATCCTTTGAAATTCAGAAGGAGCATTTTTTAAACCAAAAGGCATTACATTCCATTCATATTGACCAAATGGAACTGTAAATGCTGTTTTATATCTATCTTTTTCATCAATCTGAATCTGCCAATATCCAGATTTCATATCAAATTTACTGAAAATATTTGCATTATACAATATCTTTAAAAGATCTTTTTTATTTGGAATAGGATACCTAATCTATTTTAAAGCTGTATTCAAGGGTTTATAATTTATTACCAATCTAGGAACACCACGTTCTATCTCAGCATTTTTATTGACATAAAAAGCTGCACAAGACCATGGGCTACGAGATGGTGAAATTAATTTTTTATTAAGTAAATCTTGTATTTCCTTTTTACAATGCTCAGTCAATTCAGGATTCATTTGAATTGGCCTAGCTTTTGTTTTAATTGTTGTTTCATCAAAATCTTTTTCATATGGTAAGTCAACTATATGCTGTTTACGATCCCAAAATGCATGAGGATGATCAGCACAAAGTCTATTTTCCATATCTTCTTTTAGATTCTTGATTTTAGTTTGTATTTCTTCAGTTTCTAAATGCTGTTTAATTCTGTTTAAATGTGCATTATTTGTTACATCTTTTAAGTCTTCTATTTTAGATTTGATTAAAGAGTTAATTTCTAATATTTTAATAGAATGAGCTTTTAATAAGTTTAATTGCTTCTTTTTAGGTTTTTCTGTGAATTCTAAATAAACTTTATGATTTTTTATTTTAAACTTAATACAATCTTCTTTTCCTGAGTATGGGGTTATTAGGTTTATAAAAGGGGTTCCTAAAATTACCATATAATTTATTTGAGGTGATAACAAAAATACTGTGTTAATTTCTAAGCCTTGATTTACTATTTGTGCATCTGTTTTACCTATAATTTCAAGTTTAGAATTATTTGCAGCACTTAACTTTTCATTTGTTTTAGACCAATATCGTTTAGGTACAATGTCAGATTTTATGCAATTTAAATCTGCACCTGTATCAAACAATGCAATGGCATCTATAGCGAAATCATTTATTTGAATGGTTATTTTTACTAAATATTTCCTAGAGGTGATTTCCTGTAATAAGTTTAAGAAATTACTGTCTATTTCTTCATCTAATTGATTTATGTTTTCTTTTATATTATTATCTGGTTCGTCATCAGAAGAACTAGACACTAATTGGGATTCTAACATTTTTAGTAACCTATCATGTAATTGAAATCCCTTTTTTAACTCTTTAACTTCATTTTTTAGAGTTTTAATCTCTTTATGTAAATCTTTATTGACATCGTCTATATCTATCCTTTTTTGTTTATTTTTATTTAAAATAGTTGTTAAATCATAGGTATTAGTTTGAATTTTAGGAGTGATATCCTCTTTTACTGGTTTTTCTTCAAAACTTTTAATGAGTTGTTGCAATAACTGGGCTTTAGTTTCTTGGTCTTCTAATTTACTTACTAAGTCTAAAAGTGTATACTGATCTTTAGTTAGCACATTTAAGGATTTCTCAGATGAACTAGTTGTTGTTCCTAACTCATTAATTTGATTGTCACTTCCTATACTCTCAGATTCGGAAGTATCAGAATCAATATAAAGTTCATAAATTTTATTAACTACTGCTTCATCTAAATTTAGTTCATTTAGTTTTTTATTAAATTTACAGAATTTAGATGTATGTCCTTTTTTACCACAATTATAGCAAGTTAAATCTTTATAAGAAGTTTTATTGACAGTTTTCGATTGCTGCTTTCTTTTAGTCTTCCTATGAGGTTTATATTTGTCTTTTGAATAGAATTTATCTTGACTAGGTATAGTCCTATACTGTCTTTTATGATATTTATTATATTTATGTGTATAATGTTTTTTAGGTTTATGTGTTCGAGAACACTGGCCATCACATCTTTGAGAAGATGTTATGCCATAATCAAATTGTTTACAGAATGATCCTAATTCTTTTTTAGTCTTAATCATTTCATTTTTTATTGTTCGTTGGAGTTTTAAATCATGACACAATTGTAAACCTTCTTTTTGAATCATACTTACTAATTGACCATATGTTAATTTACTATAAGGAATTGGATTCCCAAATTGTTGTTTAATAGAATTCCTAACTTTTTCACTCAAAAAATAAGGTAATCCAGCCAAAAACTTTTCTTTCCAAAAAGCTTGGTTTGAATCTTCCCTTAACATTAATCTAGTGAGAAAAGTAGTTTTATAATTATGTAAATCAACAGTCTAATTTAGTAAATTCATCACCAGAATCACCAACAGCTTCAGCTATAACTGAAAATGTTAGTGATATAAATAGAGAATTAAATGTTCTTAGTAAAGATGATATTGAAAAAGATTTAATAAAAGAAGTTTCTAAAATTAAAAATTTAATTAAAATGCAAAAGATATTAAAACTTTATACTTTTGAAGAAGTAAAAGTTGAATATTTAGAATATAAACTAAATGAACAATCTGACATAAAATTCTTTGATTGGTATACAATAATTAAAGAAAATGAATCTGATAAGAGTTTAAACCCAATAACTATTAGAGATAAAAGACCTGAATGGATAGTAAATAATCAAACAATAAAAAGTGATTTTCCACCTAAAACAATTAGTAAACTAAAACATCAAGATAATGAAATTATTTGTGCACCATATAAAGCAGCTCGAGAAAATGATGTAAATAGTAAAATCATTGAACAAAATAATTTTAGTAATGCTAGTTTAATTTGCTTAAATACACAATATGCATATGACAAATTCTACTTAGTAGCTCTGATACCAACAAACACCCTAGGACCGATTACGATCTAAACTACTTTACAAGAATGCATGAAAGGGAAACATATATGCATATGATTGATTATTATTTAAGTCATATATCATAATTAAGACAGTTTCATCGAAAGAATTTATAAATATATAAATATAATCCATATAGTAAGATACGTGGCGTTGTAGCACAAAGTTTCCCTTGTTTATCAAGTGCAATGATAAACACCAGGAGGTTATGTGTTTCCAGCCTATATACCAATACTATTTACAAACAAGTACTGTTTAAATTTAATTTAAGAAATAGTTACTGTTTATCTTTTCAATATGAATAAACAGTTACTATTTAGATTTAAGAAGCATTTACAACAAAATTTCTGATGTGGAAGATCAGACTAAGCTGCATCCACAGAGCATACTTATATAACACACAATTTATCAATAATATTTATTAATCAACTCAACCAATTTTAATTAATTTTATATAAGGTTGAGGGTTCCTGCAACCTTGACCTGGGATTCCCAGAATCAAGTCAGAGTGTGGAGGGAGAAGAAGAAAGGTGCCGTCAACACGGGCTTTATGAAGTAGCAGTTTACAGTTTACAAAATAAACTTTATTTAAATACAAATATGGAATTACAATTTAAACTTACAAAAATTTATGAACAGACTTCCAACTGGAATCCTTACACAGAACTTGAGAACTGAGACGGAAAGTTGGGAGGTTCTTACAAATTTAGAGTTTATTGACTTATCTATCCTAAACTTATGCCTTCACAAGGAGATAGGCTTCCTTTAAATAGAAAATAAAAGAATCTTTACTATTTAACTTTTACTATTCATGAATAGTGCTTGGTCTGCCACGGAATCTTGAACAGTGTTGACTTTTCCTGTAGATGAATAGTTTGTCTGCCATTAACTTTACTGTGGATGATGGTGAAATAAGGTTTCACCTGCCTTGTTTTTATATAGAATCCGAACAAGAGGAGGATAATGATAATCCTTTCTTTACTTTTCTTTTTATCTTGTCGGTCTTCTTTTTCTTTTTCTTTATCTTTTCTTTTCTTTCTTTAGCTTTACTTTTGATTTTTATGATGGAGAGAGCTTCATCACTATCTTCAGAGGATTAGCTGGATGCCTCTGATGAAGATGATGATATTTTACTTTTACCTTTACAAGCGCTCTTGGTCGATGATTGACTGGAAGACTCTGCTTGAATTTTACTGGATAATGGTTTTACCTGTGGTGGATCTGAACTGGTAGAAAGTAATAGAGACATTTCTTCACAGATCAGTTTATACTCCTCAGGCGTTTTTGCAGCAGCTAATCGAGCTTGACACTTTGCTTTTTGAATCCCAAAGTTAGGGTTTTCTGGTAAAGCAAGGGTTTTAGCATATGTCAAATTTTTAAGAGATGATGAGCTGGCCTTTTTACTGGTGATCCATTGACTAATTTTAAGTTGGGTGGTAGAGTTCTTGAATGATCCCCACCATTTTATCTTGTGATATCTTACAACTATTGGTATTCGAGTACCAGGGACATGCTGATAGTCAAAAAACCATTGGTATACCCAAGGAGTGAAGAAGGTCATACTATAATACATAAGTGATGGTATATGGGCTTCTTCAGGGGTTGGTTTATAATTGGTTTTAAAATAATTGTACAAAGACAGAATTTCTGGGGTTATAATTTCATCAGAAATACCATGTGATTGCCACCACTTTTTAAACCAATTAGGAATGGGTAAATCTTTACGAATATTTTGGTCAAAATAAATTAACCAAGAATGGGTGGTAGTAGGGTTTTGAAGACAAAAAACCTTTTCCCATGCCTCTTTATAATCAAAATAATTATAAGTAGGATTATATTTAAAAAGAGTTTTAAATCGAACAGGGGTATACAAAGAAGATACGGGCCAATCCTTGGGATGGATGACGCGTTTTATTTGAAAAGAAGAGTACGAAATATGTTTAGTTGTATTATCAAACGTATGTTTAATTTTTACGGAACCAGTATCAATTAAAATATTATGATAATATTCCTGAGGTTTTGAGGGGTCTGTTGGGACAAAAAACCAATTCTCAGGATAATATGATTTTACAACTTGCCAAGGATTAGTACTGGTAAAACCATCCTCAACTTCAATTTCAAAATCATATATAGTTTTAATAAACCATTTATGTATACTAGGTTTAAAAGAGGTTTGGCTTTTTGGCAAAGCCACAGCCATAAACGGATTTGATAGCTCTTTACCGTCTACCGTTTGAGACGGAGTAGCCGTACCAGAAGCGGATACGATCACTTTAGTTTGAGAATTCATACCTGGCTCCTCTGTCGAAGAGGATGCTATACTCTGAAGCGCCTTTACAATATCTGGAGATTTACTAAGTTCTGCAATCCATTGTTGAAGGTTTTTAGTGGGGTCGTGTTTAAGGGTTTTACTAAGGTCCTCAGAGTGCTCAGAGAGAGCTTTAGTGGAAGAACTGGATTCATTTAGGGGCTTCTTCCCTTTATCCTTCTTCTTTCCCATCGTTCTGTAAGAATTCTCTAGTCAGAAAATCTGGAATGTTATTACAATCACCTTTAATAAATTCAATGTCAAATTCAAAAATACTAAGAAGCGCTTGCCATCTAGCAAAGATTTGTTTAGAAGCAAGGTTTTTAACATCTTTTTGCAAAACATCTTTTGCAGATTTACAATCAATCCGAAGTAAAAACTTTTGGTTTAACAAATCAGATTGAAATTTATTGATACAAATTACAATACTTAAAATCTCCTTTTTAATGGTAGAATAATTCAATTGTGTTTGGTTCCAATGACCAGATGTATATTGAATAATACGTTCTTTACCATCAATAACTTGCTTTAGAATACCACCATATCCAACATTTGATGCATCTGTTTCAACAATTTTAAAAGCTGTTGGATTAGGGATATACAGATATGGAATTTCTGTCACTAAGGCTTTTATCTTTTTTACTAATTGTGTGTGCTGGGCTGTCCATGGGCCTGCATTTTTCTTAAGCCTATCATGCAAAGGTTTAATCATACAGTTTAAATTTGGGTAAAAATCTATAACATAATTTAAACATCCAAGAAAATGTTGGAGTTGGGTTTTATTTGGTAATTCATCAGGGAATTTAGATCCAAACAACATAGCACGTTCAATGGGCTGGATAATACCCTGTTCTATATAATGACCCAAAAATCGAACTTTGGTTTTAAACAAGTCCATTTTGGTTTTACAAAGGGCTAACCCATTACTTTCTACTATCATGCAAAATGTTTTTAAGTTTTTAAAATGGTCTTCTAAGGTTTTACTAAAAATTAGAACATCATCAATATACACTATACAGAATTCAGAACAAGAACTGAATATGTCATTCATTATTCTTTGAAATTCTGATGGTGCATTTTTAAGTCCAAATGGCATCACATTCCATTCATATTGTCCAAAAGGGACTGTGAATGCCGTTTTATACCTATCTTTAGGGTGAATCTGGATCTGCCAATAACCAGATTTCATGTCAAATTTACTAAATATATTTGCACTATATAACCGTTTTAAAAGATCTTTTTTATTTGGAATAGGATACCTAATCCATTTTAATGCAGTATTTAATGGTTTATAATTAATTACAAGTCTGGGTACTCCTCGTTCGATTTCAGCATTTTTATTGACATAAAAAGCTGCACAAGACCAAAGACTTCTAGACTTACTTATTAATCCTTTAGTTTCTAAATTTTTAATTTCTTTTTTACAATGTTCAATAAGTTCAGGGCTCATTTGTATGGGCCGAGCTTTAGTTGTGATGGACTTCTCATCAAAATCCTTTTCATATGGTAAATCTACTATGTGTTGTTTACGGGCCCAAAATGCATTTGGGTGATCTGCACATAATTTATTTTCCATAAAAGCTTTTAATTTGTTAATTTTATTTTGAATCTCTTCATTATTTAATTGGTCTTTAATCCTTTTTAAGTATGCATTATTTCTTAAATTTAATAAATCTTCTTCCTTAGATTTAATCAAAGAATTGATTTCTAAGGTTTTAATGCTATGAGCTTTTAGTAAATTCAAATTTTTTCGTCTAGGTTTTTCAGTAAATTCTAACCTAGCTTTACATCCTTTTACTCTAAATTTTATACAATCTTCTTTTACTGAATATGGAGTTATAAGATTTATAAATGGTGTTCCTAAGATTACCATATAATTTATTTGTGGTGAAAGCAAATAAATTGTTTTAATCTCTAAGCCATTGTTTACAATATCAGCATCAATTTTACCAACAATTTCTAGTCTAGATTTATTAGCTGTTGTTAATTTCTCATTAGTTTCTGACCAATATCTTTTAGGTACCATATCAGATTTTATACAATTTAAGTCAGCACCTGTGTCAAATAATGTTATACCATTTATAACAAAATCATGTGATATTTGTAGAGTTATTTTTACTAAATATTTTCTTGATGTAATTTCTTGTAAAAGAAAAAGGAAATTAGGGTTTAGATCTTCATCCTCATTTAACTCATTTATTTCAACTTGTTCGTCATTATCTGGTTCATCCGAAGAGGAACTAGATATTAATTGGGTCTCTAGGTGTTTTATTTTACTAGCATTCAATTTTGCTTGATTTTTTAAATCTTTTATTTCATTTTTTAAAATTCTAACTTCTTTATATAAATCTTCAAGTGAGATATCTACTTTAACCTTTTTATTTTTATTTAATATGGCAGTCAAATCATAAGTATTAATTTGAATTTTAGGAGTTATAATTTTTACTTCTTTATCTTCTTCAAAACTTTTAATTAGCTTTTTAAGTAGTTGAGCTTTAATATCAGTATCTGTTATATTCTAGACTACCTCTAAAAGGGTACTTTGATCCTTAGTTAACATGTTGATTGATTTACCTGAAGAACTAGTTGTTGAACTAAGTTCATCAATCTGGTTTTCACTTTCTTGTACCTCAGATTCTGATGTATCAGAATTAAGATACAATTCATGAATTTTATTTACAACTTCGTCATCTAAATTTAATTCATGTAATTTTTTATTGAACTTACAAAATTTAGATGTATGACCTTTTTTATCACATTTAAAACATGTTAAGTCTTTATATGAGGTTTTATTAGAAGACTTATACGGTTGCTTCTTTTTAGATTTCTTATAATATTTAGGTTTTTCTTTCTGATAATATTGCTCTTTACTTGGTTTAGATCTATAATGTCTTTTATGATGTTTTTTATGATGTGAAGGTTTAGAACATTGACCACTACACTGCTGTGTCGAAGTTATGCCGTAATCAAATTGTTTACAAAAACTGCCTAATTCTTGTTTAGTCTTTTTTAATTCAAATTTTAAATTTCTTTGAAGTCTTAAGTCTTGACAAATCTGCAATCCTTCTTTTTGAATTATACTAATTAATTGACCATAAGTTAATTTATGATATGGAATCGGGTTAACATGAGTTTGTTTTATAAAATTCCTAACCCTTTCTCCTAAGAAGTAAGGTAAACCAGCTAAGAATTTTTCTTTCCAAAAAGCTTGGTTTGAGTCTTCTCGTAACATTAACCGTGTAAGAAAAGTGGTTTTATAAGCCTGGAAATCACTTAAATGTTTACATTTTAAATTACTTAAAAGTTCAGCATTTTTATCCTTTATATGGGATGGATCTCCTATAAAATGCAAAGAAATAGTGAGTATTAAGGTTGCAACAGCATCCTGAATAGGTTCACCATTTTCATCAAAAATAGGTTGATCCTCTTCATTTACTTGAACTGAATTTAGTATATCTAAATGGTCTTTTTCAGTTAAGTGGTAATCCCACCAACCTTTTAATTGTCCAGTAAATCCTGCAATAAGGATTTCTGCCACAGCCCTATCCGAAATAGGTGCCTGGGTTTTATAAGCATTTGCAGCCATTGTCATTTGTTGTAAAATACTTAAAATTTTATATTCAGATAATCCATCAATATTCCATTCATATAATGTGTTAGCATTATAATGAAATTGAGATATATATGGTGGTTTATCAATAATCCCTAAATCTGGAGCCCTAGAGACAATTTCTCTATGGGTTATGTTATTTACAAATTGATTAGCATTATCCACGTCAAGTTCACTATCCTCAGACTGGGATGTTTCCTCTAGGAGGTTTATATTTCTTGAAGAATGAGTTGTATCCTGAGCTACATGTTGAGTGGAGTCAGAACTTAACTCAAGTTGACTTAATTGCTGTTTAAGAGTGTTTAAGAACTTAGAATTTAATTCCTGTTGACTAGACTTAGAAATTTGATAAGGTTTAAACATATGTGTTTTAATGATTTCTTTGCCTTTATCATTATTGTTTATTATTGGTTGATCTACTAAAAAATATTCAATTCGTTTTAATTGGCTATTTAAACAAATTAAACTAGCATTACAAAAATTATTTTGTTCAATTAATTTTTTATCAGAATCATTATCTCTAGCCATTTTATATGGTGCACATATTATATCGTTATCTTGATACTTAAATTTACTAATTGCTTTAGGGGGAAAATCACTTTGAATAACTCTATCATTTACTATCCATTCTGGCCTTTTATCCCTAGTTGTAATTGGGTTTATACTTTTACTAGAATCCATTTTTACTGAGGAAAACCAATCTAAAAATTTAACTTTAGTTTGAGTTGCAAATTGGTGATTTAAATATTCTTCTTTTAAATCATCAAAATTATAATTTTTAAATATTTCATTAAACTTCATTATATTTTTAGATTTAGTAATTTCTTTTCCAAAATATTTATTAATATCTTCTTTAGTTAAAACATTTAGTTCACGATTTATTTCACTAACATTCTCAGTTATAGCTGAGGCTGTTGGTGATTCAGGTGAAGTATTTACTAAATTGGATTGTTGATTCAAGTAATTATCAATAGGGTTATAAACTGCCTGTGGAACTGAATTACTATAATCAACTCCTTTCATTTTAAATGATTGACTAGATATAGGTAAATCTGAAGTGGAATACCTAGGTTTGACTAATGTTTGAAGTATAGGTTTAGGTTCAGTTTCCTTATATCTGGCATAAATAACTGAAGGTACTTTGGGTTTATCATCGTCTGTCACAACAGAAGATGTAGATCCTGTATACCTAGAGCTTTGACTCCTATTAAATTTTAATGTTACTTTACCATCTTCAAATTGTTCAATTTTTTGTAAATTGACATTTGGTTTAACGGGTTCATGAACAGGGGGAGGAACAACTCCTTCCAAAATCCATTCCTCTGGTAAGGTGATATCCTTCCATTGGATGGTTTTAGGTATAACAGTATTGGTTTTAGTCAAATCAGTTTGAAGAAACCTTGTTTCTCCAAGTTTAGGTTGTAACTTATATTTAGTGCTAAAACCAGAGTTCATAGCTTTATAATGAATTTTATAGATTAAAGCAATAGGAATAGATCCTTGTTTCATTTTATAATTGTGGGTTTTTATTTCCAAGACTATACTTTCCAAAATATTCAAATCATTTAAAGAAACAGTCATATCTGGATAGACCTCAAAAGAGATCGGTCATTCACTTAGACTAGTTTCTACAGATCCTAATAAAGAATCCTGAAAATTTAAAAATCTAGCATCCCTAACCACTGCAAGAATACTAGTGTTTAATCCTTCCCTAGTTAAAGGTTTAATACCTACCTGAATTAATCCTATATGAATGTATTTATATTTTTTATGTTTATGTTGCTGTAAAGTTTTAGATGAAAGAAGAGTGATGCGTTCAAAAGGTTTACTAAGTTGAAAATCACGCTCTTCAGTTTTTATTACATAATCAGTATTCCATAAAGGAAATTTATTAACTTTATAAATCTGTTCTTTATCTACTTTAGGTATTTCCCATTCATCAATAGCTTTACTAAAATCTTGTAAAATTAATTCATTTCGGCTTATGATCCTTCTGATTTCAGAGGAATCAGAATCATCCGACTTAACACTATTTACAGATCTACAAAATAAAGGATCCATTTTAAGAATATCAACAAGTAGCGGCCACTGCCAGTGTTATACCCTTCACTGCCCAACAAAACTCAAAAGGGACTTACAACGGGTTCAAATCGGCATACCCAATACTATCTATGATATCCAGAAAATAGAAGTTTATTATATAGTTGTAAACAATGTTCAGATCGTAAGGCTCTGATACCAACAAAAGGCAAAGGACCGTTATCAAACTCAGATTTAGATCTTACAGATTTAGAAACATATCATACATATCAAAACCAATATATGCATGAACTAAACAACGATCATTATCAATATACATATTAATAAAAATATCATTTATATATATATCAAGTAATATACTATTATCAATTGGATTTATAATCATATAAATCATTTAGTATATTTAAGTATGGTACGTAGCGTTGTAGCACAAAGTTTCCCTTGTTTATCAAGTGCAATGATAAACACCAGGAGGTTATGTGTTTCCAGCTGATATACCAATACTATTTATAAACAAATTTAGTATTTTTACTTCAGATCAACATATAAATTTAAACAGTTTTTCTGATGTGGAAGATCAGACTAAGCTGCATCCACAGAGCATACTTAAACAAATTTATCAATTTAATATTTATCAATCAACTCAACCAATTTTATCAATATATTTTACTCAAAGGTTTAAGGTTCCTGCAACCTTGACCTGGGATCCCCAGAATCAAGTCAGAGTGTGGAGGGAGAAGAAGAAAGTTGCCGTCAACACGGGCTTATATAAGTAGCAGTTTACAAATAAAATACAAACTTTATTTAATTACAAAATATAAATACAAAATTTTAAGACTTACAAAAGTTTAGATTTAAACTTTCTTCCAACTTGAACGCTTACAGTGAACTAGGAGCGAAGAAGAAGGAGAAAGGGAATATGAGTTTTATCTTATGGTATCTCCCTTATGTGGAGAGAATTTTATCTAATCTAAGCTTATGCCTTCACAAGGGGATAGGCTCCCTTTATATAGAAAAGTAAAGAATCTTTACTATTTGCTTTTACTGTTGATGCACAGTACTTTGTCTGCCATAGAATCTTTACTGTAGATGAATAGTATCTTGTCGGCCATTTGACTTTTACTGTGCTGAATAGGGTCTTAGTTTTACTGTAGAGACACGTGAAGGAATAAGGTTCCTTCTGCCTTTTATTCAGATGAGGACGAAGAGTCCTTCTTTTTCTTTTCTTTTCTTTTTACTTTGCTTTTTTGTTTTAACTTTGCCTTTCTTTCTTTCTCTTTTTTGTCAGTTTTACTTTTTACTAATATGGCTTCAAGAATATCATCATTGCTGTCTTGACCAGAAATTGGAGAAGATGACGATGATGATGAAGAGGAAGAGGACGCCATGTCTACCCATTTGGCTTTGCCTTTATGACTGGGTTTAGATGACGATTTATCTGAAGAACTTGCTAGTTGTTTACTGGATGATGCCTTTACTGGAGAATCTGTAGATAGTTGTTGGAACATTTCTTGACAGATTCTTTTATATTCATCTGGGGTTTTAGCCGCTGCAAGCCTAGCTTGACACTGTGCTTTTTGAATCCCGAAAGTGGGTTGATCATTTAAAGCAAGTGTATTAGCATAAGTTAATGCAGGTGTCTGAGACAGTTTATTGCGAATCCATTGATTGATTTTAATTTCAGTGGTAGAGTTCTTGAAAGATCCCCACCATTTAATCTTGTGTCTTTTTACCAACATAGGAATTTGAGTTCCTACAGCATACTGAGTGTCCAAATACCATTGATATACCCAGGGCGTAAAGAAGGCCATACAATAATACATTAAAGATGGAATATGGGCTTCTTCCGGACGAGGTTTATAATGGGCTTTAAAATACTGGTACAAAGTCATGATAGGAGCAGGGATAATATCTTGGGATAAACCCCTGGTTTGCCACCATTTTTTAAACCAGTTGGGAACCTTTAAATCAGTACGAAAAGACTGATCAAAATAAATTAACCACGAGTGAGTAGCAGTGGGATTTTGAATATAAAACACTTTTTCCCATGGTTCTTTATAATCAAAATAGTTATAAGCAGTACTGTGGACATGCTTATATAGAACTTTGAATTTTACTGGAGTATAAAGTGATGGTGCAGGCCAATCTTTGGGATGAATAACCCTATGGATTTTAATGGAAGAATATAAAATAACGGATTTATTTTTAGGATCAAAATTATGTTTAATGGTTACTGATTTAGTATCAATCAGAATATTATGATAATATTCCTGAGGTTTTGAAAGATCAGTTGGAATAAAATACCAATCCTCAGGGTAATAGTGGTTTAAAATCAACCAAGGATTAATATTGTTATATCCATCCTCGATCTCAATTTCATGATCAAAAATATTTTTAACAAACCATTTATGTATACTTTGAGGAGTATACTGGATTTTTGGCAAATCCACAGCCATCAACGGATTTGATAATTCTTTACCGCCTACCGTTTGAGACGGAATAGCCGTATCATGAGCGGATACGATCGCTTTAGATTTAGAAGACGTACCTGGATCCTCCGCTGAAGAGGATGCTATAGGCCGTAGAGCTTTAAGAACTTCTGGAGATTGAGATAATTTCTCAATTCACTTTTTAAGGTCTTTACTGTGGGGAGGTTTAGTGTTTAAGGTTTTACCTAAGTCTTCAGAATGCTCAGAAAGAGCTTTACTGGGTGAGGAAGAATCCTCTTTAGGTTCTTTTCCCTTCTCTTTACCTTTCTTGCGACCCATTGTTCTGTAAGAATTCTCTGGTTAGAAAGTCTGGAATATTATTTTGATTGCCAGGAATAAATTCAATATCGAAATCAAAAACACTTAATAATGCTTGCCACCTTGCAAAAATTTATTTAGAGGCAAGATTTTTAACATCCTTTTGTAAAACATCTTTAGCAGATTTACAATCAATACGTAGCAAAAATTTTTGATTTAAAAGATCAGATTGAAATTTATTGATACATATGACTATACTTAAAATTTTCTTTTTAATAGTAGAATAATTAAGTTGAGCGGGAGTCCAATGACCTGAAGTATATTGGATTATACGCTCTTTATCATTAAGTTTTTGTTTTAAAATACCACCATATCCTATATCTGAAGCATCAGTTTCAACAATTTTAAATGCTGTAGGATTAGGAATATACAAATAGGGTATTTCTTTTACTAAAAACTTGACCTTTTTTACTAATTGAGTGTGCTGATTAGTCCAGGGACCAGCATTTTTACGCAAACGATCATGCAATGGTTTTATCATACAATTTAAGTTGGGATAAAAATCAATTACATAGTTTAAACAACCAAGAAATCTTTGTAGTTGGGTTTTATTGGAAATTTCATCAGGAAATTTCTCTCCAAAAACAAGTGATCTTTCTATGGGCTGAATTTTACCTTGTTCAATATAATGACCCAAAAATCTTATTTTAGTTTTAAACAGATCCATTTTAGTTTTGCTTAACGCTAAACCGTTTTGTTGAACAACCATGCAAAAAGCTTTTAAATGTTTAAAATGGTCAGCAAGAGTAGTACTGAATATAAGCACATCATCAATATAGACAATACAAAATTTAGAATGAGGATTAAAAATATCATTCATGATCCTTTGAAATTCAGAAGGAGCATTTTTTAAACCAAAAGGCATTACATTCCATTCATATTGACCAAATGGAACTGTAAATGTTGTTTTATATCTATCTTTTTCATCAATCTGAATCTGCCAATATCCAGATTTCATATCAAATTTACTGAAAATATTTGCATTATACAATTTCTTTAAAAGATCTTTTTTATTTGGAATAGGATACCTAATCCATTTTAAAGCTGTATTAAAGGGTTTATAATTTATTACCAATCTAGGAACACCACGTTCTATCTCAGCATTTTTATTGACATAAAAAGCTGCACAAGACCATGGGCTACGAGATGGTGAAATCAATTTTTTATTAAGTAAATCTTGTATTTCCTTTTTACAATGATCAGTCAATTCAGGATTCATTTGAATTGGCCTAGCTTTTGTTTTAATTGTTGTTTCATCAAAATCTTTTTCATATGGTAAGTCAACTATATGCTGTTTACGATCCCAAAATGCATGAGGATGATCAGCACAAAGTCTATTTTCCATATCTTCTTTTAGATTCTTGATTTTAGTTTGTATTTCTTCAGTTTCTAAATGCTGTTTAATTCTGTTTAAATGTGCATTATTTGTTACATCTTTTATGTCTTCTGTTTTAGATTTGATTAAAGAGTTAATTTCTAATATTTTAATAGAATGAGCTTTTAATAAGTTTAATTGCTTCTTTTTAGGTTTTTCTGTGAATTCTAAATAAACTTTATGATTTTTAGATTTTCAAGATTCTTTATTAGGATCTGTTGAGACTAGTTTAAGTGAAGAACCGATTTCTTTTGAGGTCTATCCTGATATGACTGTCTCATTAAATGATTTAAATATTTTGGAAAGTATAGTTTTGGAAATTAAAACTCATAATTATAAAATGAAGCAGGGTTCAATCCCTATTGCTTTGATCTATAAAATTCACTATAAAGCTATGAATTCAGCCTTTAGTACTAAATATAAATTACAACCTAAAATTGGGGAAACCAGATTTCTTCAAACTGATTTAAGTAAAACCAATACTGTGATACCTAAAACCATTCAATGGAAAGACATCACACTTCCTGATGAATGGATTTTGGAAGGGGTTGTACCTCCTCCTGTTCCAGACCCAGTAAAACCAAATGTCAATTTACAGAAAATTGAACAATTTGAAGATGGTAAAGTCACATTAAAATTCAATCGCAGTCAAAGTATGAGGTATACAGGGTCATCTTCCTCTGTTACTACAAATGAAAATGATAAACCTAGTTCCTCCATACCTTCTGTGATTTATGCTAAGTATAAAGAACCTGAGCATAAACCTATAATTCAAACTCTGGTAAAACCTAGGTACTCTACCTCGGATATTCCTAATAAAATGAAGGGTGTTGATTATAGTCATTCTATCCCACAGGTAATTTATAACCCTGTAGATAATTATGTAAATCAACAGTCTAATTTAGTAAATTCATCACCAGAATCACCAACAGCTTCAGCTATAACTGAAAATGTTAGTGATATAAATAGAGAATTAAATGTTCTTAGTAAAGATGATATTGAAAAAGATTTAATAAAAGAAGTTTCTAAAATTAAAAATTTAATTAAAATGCAAAAGATATTAAAACTTTATACTTTTGAAGAATTAAAAGTTGAATATTTAGAATATAAACTAAATGAACAATCTGACATAAAATTCTTTGATTGGTATACAATAATTAAAGAAAATGAATCTGATAAGAGTTTAAACCCAATAACTATTAGAGATAAAAGACCTGAATGGATAGTAAATAATCAAACAATAAAAAGTGATTTTCCACCTAAAACAATTAGTAAACTAAAACATCAAGATAATGAAATTATTTGTGCACCATATAAAGCAGCTCGAGAAAATGATGTAAATAGTAAAATCATTGAACAAAATAATTTTAGTAATGCTAGTTTAATTTGCTTAAATACACAATTAAAAAGAATAGAAAACTTATTAGAAGATAAACCTTTAGTAATAGAAAATGTAAAAGGAAAAGAAACTGTAAAAAGTCACATGTTTAAACCTTTTCAAATTTCTAAAACAAGTCAAAATGAATTTGTCAACAAATTAAAAGATCAACTAAGTAGAATTGAAGGTCATTCAGCGACTACTCAACAAGTAGCTCATGATACTTCTCAGGCATCAAGAAACATAAACAATATAGAAGAAAACCTGAGTTCTGAGGATAGTGAACCGGACTCAGAAGATATAAAACAATTTGAAATAAATCCAATAAATCATCATAGAGAAATAGTAAATAGAGCACCAGATTTAGGTATAATTGATAAACCTAATACTATAAATCAATTTAAATATAATGCTTCAACTATTTATGAATGGAACATAGATGGTTTAAGTGAATATAATATATTAAGTATTTTGCAACAAATGACAATGGCTGCAAATGCTTATAAAACACAGTCAATTATTTCTGATAAAGCTATAGCAGAAATCTTAATTGCTGGATTTACCGGCCAACTTAAAGGATGGTGGGATTATCATCTCACTGACCAACAATATGAAGAGATTTTAAATTCAATTAAAATTGATGAAGATGATAAACCTATATATGATGAAAATGGTGATGCAGTGTCATCTTTAATTCTCACTATTTCACTTCATTTTATAGGAGACCCATCTCATATAAAAGATAAAAATGCAGAGTTACTTAGTAACTTAAAGTGTAAATATTTAAGTGATTTTCAAAATTATAAAACTACTTTTCTCACTAGATTAATGTTAAGGGAAGATTCAAACCAAGCTTTTTGGAAAGAAAAGTTTTTGGCTGGATTACCTTATTTTTTGAGTGAAAAAGTTAGGAATTCTATTAAACAACAATTTGGGAATCCAATTCCTTATAGTAAATTAACATATGGTCAATTAGTAAGTATGATTCAAAAAGAAGGTTTACAATTGTGTCATGATTTAAAACTCCAACGAACAATAAAAAATGAAATGATTAAGACTAAAAAAGAATTAGGATCATTCTGTAAACAATTTGATTATGGCATAACATCTTCTCAAAGATGTGATGGCCAGTGTTCTCGAACACATAAACCTAAAAAACATTATACACATAAATATAATAAATATCATAAAAGACAGTATAGGACTACACCTAGTCAAGATAAATTCTATTCAAAAGACAAATATAAACCTCATAGGAAGACTAAAAGAAAGCAGCAATCGAAAACTGTCAATAAAACTTCTTATAAAGATTTAACTTGCTATAATTGTGGTAAAAAAGGACATACATCTAAATTTTGTAAATTTAATAAAAAACTAAATGAACTAAATTTAGATGAAGCAGTAGTTAATAAAATTTATGAACTTTATATTGATTCTGATACTTCCGAATCTGAGGGTATAGGAAGTGACAATCAAATTGATGAGTTAGGAACAACAACTAGTTCATCTGAGAAATCCTTAAATGTGCTAACTAAAGATCAGTATACACTTTTAGACTTAGTAAGTAAATTAGAAGACCAAGAAACTAAAGCCCAGTTATTGCAACAACTCATTAAAAGTTTTGAAGAAAAACCAGTAAAAGAGGATATCACTCCTAAAATTCGAACTAATACCTATGATTTAACAACTATTTTAAATAAAAATAAACAAAAAAGGATAGATATAGACGATGTCAATAAAGATTTACATAAAGAGATTAAAACTCTAAAAAATGAAGTTAAAGAGTTAAAAAAGGGATTTCAATTACATGATAGGTTACTAAAAATGTTAGAATCCCAATTAGTGTCTAGTTCTTCTGATGACGAACCAGATAATAATATAAAAGAAAACATAAATCAATTAGATGAAGAAATAGACAGTAATTTCTTAAACTTATTACAGGAAATCACCTCTAGGAAATATTTAGTAAAAATAACCATTCAAATAAATGATTTCGCTATAGATGCCATTGCATTGTTTGATACAGGTGCAGATTTAAATTGCATAAAATCTGACATTGTACCTAAACGATATTGGTCTAAAACAAATGAAAAGTTAAGTGCTGCAAATAAATCTAAACTTGAAATTATAGGTAAAACAGATGCACAAATAGTAAATCAAGGCTTAGAAATTAACACAGTATTTTTGTTATCACCTCAAATAAATTATACGGTAATTTTAGAAACCCCTTTTATAAACCTAATAACCCCATACTCAGTAAAAGAAGATTGTATTAAGTTTAAAATAAAAAATTATATATATATATATATATATATATATATAATTATGATTTACTATTTTATTATAATTTGAATATTAAAATTTCTATGCTTACTTTACTTTTATTGAAATATTTGAAATTAAAAAATAAAAAATAAAAGATATTATTTTTAAATAAATATTAATCTGACGGTCTTAATAAAATATAAAAAAAAGGAGAAAGAAAAGAAAAAAAATACAAAACATATTATTAATTTATGGTTATAACTTTACCAACGGATAAAAATTCCATTGCTAAACTATTTGTGTAACAATTTCCCAACTCTTAGCAACGGAAGAATAATGAAATTCTGTTAATTAATAAAAATCAATTCAGGTTATAACTTTACAAATGGAAAAGTATTCCGTTTCTAACCTGTTTGTAGAAACCAATGAAACAAACAAGATTAGTTAATTAATTGAAATAATTTGATTAAGGAAACTAATATAAGTAATCCAATTAAAAATTATTATATAATTTTAATCGATCAATAAAATTAAAATTTTTTTAATTAGAATAGGATTAAATTTTTTTTAATGATACTTTTAATCAACCAATAAAATATATCCTTAATAATATTTTTAATCAATAATTAAAATTAAAAATATGTAAGAGTATTTACCACAAGAAGAAGACATAATTGCAAACTCAATAATTTCAAATTGACAAAAGCTTTATGTAATAATTCTTAATAGTCAAAAGCAATAAATTCTTGATAGTCAAAAGTAATTAAAACTAAACTACTTTATATTATTAAATTGGATAATTTAACATTAATGATATGAAATTCCTAATCAACCAATAAAATTAAAGTCTTAATTGGATAATTTTCTATTTAGAATTAGATTAAACTTCATAATAGAATTTAGATTCAAATAGGAAATTAACATAACTAATCAAAGTTAAACTACTTTTATTTTTCAACTAAAAAAAATTAAATTTTCATAATTAGAATATGACTAAATTATCCTTGATGATATTTTTAATTAACCAATTAAATCAAAAGTTCGTAGGGGCGTTTTAGGAACTCAATGTCCTCCATTTGTACCTTTATGTAGACTAGCAACGGAATTTTTCTCCGTTGCTAAAGTAAATTAACTAACATTTTGCATGTATTAATTGTCAAGAGAATACAAATTTCAATTAAGTAATACAAACTATATTCACAAAAGTCAATGATGTTTATTCTTTTTTTTTTTTCAAACTAATGAATTTATTTATTCAAAAGTAAATTTTCTTTATTTTTTCAACCAATAAAATTAAAATTCTTAAAGTTTTATGTTCTTACGACGTATATCTTGTTGGCTCAAGGGTCAAATTCTAATCTCGAAATTTTGATGATTAAAACAAAATAAATAAATTTAAATTATATTATTTGTGCTAATAATATTTTATGCAGAATTCTTACAGAAAGTAACAAACGAACAAGGCAAGTCCTATAAAATCCATAATGTGTGAAGACATCCGAAAACCCTAGTGGATAGGTCTTTAGGTTTCATTGTGGGATAGAGAGAAAATTCATCTATAAGCACAAAAACGAATTTTTCTCTCATCGAAATTTTTCGAAAATTAATTTCTTTAAAATAAATCTTTTCATCAAAATCGTTTTCGAATTTCCTTTAAAAGAAATCAAAATAATTCAATTACCTAAAATTAAAGAGATTATGTCTCTAACGATTTTAGTAATAAATCGTATGCTTTCTTTTTCGGAAATCCTCTTTGAAGATCTAAAGAATTTTAATTTATTCTCTTACCTAAAATGAAAGAAGATCTTATTCTTTTCGTTTTAGTAAGTAAAATCTTTTCGAAAAATATTTCCCAAATAAAATGCTTTCGAAAATCTTTATGTTTAAGGAAAAGAAGATCGTCTCCTATTTTCTTACCAAAAGAATAAAACGAATTTTTGGTAACTAAGATTCTCGTATCTTCTAAATAAGGAAAGCAAATATTCTGATTTTAAAATGAAATATCTACTTTCCAAAAGCGAGAGTCACAAATCTCTCTATAAAAAGGAGTTTTCACTCTTTGAACAAGGTGGAAGAAAGAGTTTTCATTTTAAAAGTATTCACCTATTGATCACATTATTTATCTCTCAAAATTTATTCTCTACCCCCATTTTTCTTTTCATCTTTACACTTCACGTTTTTATCTTTAAAAGAGAAAAGAATTTTTCTAACTACTTTTGCAAAACGGTTATGTGTTCTAAACGATTTTCTAATCTGAAAAACTTTTTTTCCTCTGCTTATATTTGCATTTCTGTCTGTCTATTTAGATTCTGTAATCTTTAGTAGACAGGTTTTTATTTGATAAACAATTGTGTAATAGCTTAAGTTAGAAGCTATTGTGAAAAAGGTTATCAAGCAACCTTCTCCATGAGAGAGATTCTAATGTCTTGAATTGAGTTTCTGTACTCTGCCAAAAACAGAAAGGGTTGAGGTTAACTAGAACTTGGGTTGTGCCATAAATGTACGGGACCCACATATCTTATATAATATATAATTTTATCCAATAGAATTTATATTCAAATAGAAAATATATATCCTTAATAATTAAATTAGCTTTATTTTTTAATCAATAATTTATCAATTTAAATAAAATTAATTCAAATATAATCAATTTAATAAATAAAAAAATTTAAACTCCAGTGAATTTTTGCTTATACTAAATATAAAAAATATAAATTTATATTTAAATTATATAGTATTCATTTAGACCAAATAAGATTCAAATAAAATCGTTAATATTTCATAGAACCTATGAATAATAACAAAAAATTTTATTTTTTACATGTTTGGCCAAATAAGAAAATTATTATATATGATATTATAAAGAAATTTTGCTTCACAATCTTTAATCAAGTGGTTTTACTTAACAAAATAAGTTATAACTTTTGAAACTAATTTTAGGTAGGTGAGAATACACAGTCACTTTAATTTAAAACTACACCGAATTAAATCAAAATTAAAGTGAATTTTTAAAATGAAAACAGCCTTAAATTAAATATAGTTCAAAATCTAATTAGTTCAATCGGTTTTACATGCACTTTTAGGTTGGTCAATTTAAACCTTTCACTAAAAACAAAAATTGAATAAAAAAAATTCAATTTATCTGTGCAAACTAAAAATCAAACTAAATCAATTTTACCCGATATTTTAATATCCTTAAAATTAGAAAACATCCCTAAAATTACAAAGGGATATAAGTTCTCTTTTGTTGAAGAAATCTTAGACCATTAATTAATATAATATTTAATTAATTAATCTAATAATAATATTTTTGAACATATTGAATAACTCCAACTAAGTGCAAAATTGACAAAGTTTATTGTAGAATTCTTTTCTATTTATCATTCTCTTTCTCTCTCTATTATTAGTTATCCGATATGGGATAAATGGTTTAAATGTGTGTATATATATTTTACACAAATATATTCAAAGGAAGATTAAAAGAAATATCAAATTTCACATAAACTATTAGATCAATTAAATATTTATTATTCTTATTATTGTATGAGATTTTTTTACCTTTATTGCCATAATCCAATCATTTCTAAGAGTAATATAAAAGAAAAATATCACATATTCCTTTTTATAATAAAAAAATAATAGGTAACTATTTTTTATCTTAGATAATCGTCTATAACAAAAGAAAGTGAAGGAAAAAATTAATTAAATATTCTCATATACACCACTTTATCATTTATTATTTTTCCATAGAAAGAACTATATAAAAAAAATTAAATAACAGAATATTTATATGTAATATAATTTCAAAAATTTATATGTAAAAATTTATTCTATTTGAAAATTTATTTTTTAAAAATAAATCCAATCAAATCATACAAATAGAAAGAAAAAAGAGTATTAATAAAAAATACATTTTTTCTTTGTTTATCTCCCTCCTAAATAAAATACTTTAAATTATATTCAAAATGAAATCAAATAAATAATAAATTCAAAAAATAAAATATAAAAATTTCAAATGTCTTATTTATCATATATATTTATTAAAAATAAATTATATCCAATCAACTTAAACTATAATTTTTTAATTGGCCATCATTAAAACTATTTTAGAACATTTCAAAATTTCATTAAGGGTGATATAGGTAATCTCATTATTCCCCCCTCATTCCCACTTCTATATATAGTATAGATTATAATTATAATTAAATCTAATTCTTAAATTGTGTCTTTGCTATAAATGGAACAATTTAATTTTGTGCATTGCAATTTCTTTGGATAGCATAATTAGTAGCATCATAGAAGCAACTAATTATGCTAGAATTTCAACATTTGTTTTTGTTAATGAGTCAACATTTGTTAATGAGTCAAAAAATAAAAAAGAAAAAAAAAAGAGAAAAATGTTAGTTTTTGACTTTTGTTACAAATTTACAATTATATCAAGCTAAACATAAATAGGTATCAGTTAGTTAATTTGAATTTTATTTCAAGTGACAAATCAAGTCTGACTTTAAAATTATTTTACATATATAGACACACAGAAAAAAGAGAGAAAAACGACAAAAAAAAAAAGAGAGGAAATTAGCGCATTTGATTCTGGTGCAACAGAAGAGATCTCTTCTTTCCACTTCGCATGCAAATGCACCATCTGCTTATTCATCATTTGATTTACCTAGCAAATTCCAAAGTTCATCATGAAATAAAAGTCTTGTTAATTACATATGAAGACAGATATTAAAACTTACCTTCAGAAAGCAATTCCATTCACTAATTTCTTCTTCTTCTTCTTCTCTGATAAGATATGCAGGTGTTGTTGATACTTCTTTTCGGCCTTGGATGTCCTTCACCTTCAATCAGCTTCACCAACCAAGCAGGTTTTCTTGTTCTGAACACAAGGTATCCCATTGCGAGACCAAACACTGCTCCAAATGCATATCCCGTGAAAACAGATTTCCATCCAAATCCTTTTTCATCAGAGTTTGAATCTTCTTCACCTGATGGTGTCGTGACCTGTTGCCTTTCACCAGAATTACAAGCCTTTTGCAGTGGAAATCCACACAGTCTTGTGTTTCCTTCATATGAGCTATTATCAAATGTGTTGAACTGAGGGCCTGTAGGTATGGGTCCTTCAAGTTGATTATACGAAACACGAAATACTTCGAGGGATGTCAAAGTTGCCAATTGGATCGGAATCCTTCCAGTAAGATTATTTGAAGAGAGGTCTAAAGTTTCCAGATTGGTCAAATTTCCTATTAATGGTTCAATATTGCCTGTGAGATGGTTATGAGACATGTTGAGCTGCTTAAGTCCTTTAAGCTTTCCAACTGACTTGGGAATTTTTCCTGTGAAGTTATTACCTGACAAATTAATGTTTGTAAGAAGAGTTTGGATTTTCACCAACTCAATTTCCAATCCTTTCAATGTCAAGCTCACAGAATAATCATAAGAGGAGTAGTTTGGTGCTCTCATGTATGTCATATTCTGATCAACATTGATCATTGCATCGAAATTATTGAAATAATTTGAAGGTAAAGGTCCACATAAATTGTTGTTGGAGAGGTCGAAAATCCGTAACTTGGGAAAGGATAGTTGGCAATGGAGTGGCTTTTCACCAAACCATGGAGTCTATTGGATCGTAGCTGTAGAATCTGCAACTTTTGAAGAGTTTGTAGAAAAGAAGGGAATGTGTCCTCTATCTCATTGTTGCCCATATCTAAAATTTCCAAATCTTTACAATTGGAAATGGATGTTGGGATTTTCCCTTGCAGTTGGTTGCCATTGAAATTCAAATATCTCACGTTACTGCCTTCTGAAAATACTTGAGGGAGAACTCCATTAAAGTTGTTCACACCCAGATGTAATACTGAAAGGCTACTGCTGAAGTTTCCCAAACATTGTGGAACGGGACCACTGAAATTGTTACTCGACAGGTCGAGGATTTGGAGTGATTTTAACTCACAAACTGCAGAAGGAATTTCTCCTGTCAATTTCTCATTTGATGAAAGAATGAGAACCGTCAAGTCCACCTGATTGAAAATTGAGCTTGGAACTGTGCCAGACAACTTATTATTAGACAAAATCAAGTACACAAGGCTAGAGAGCCTGCAAATATCTGGAGGAATTGGACCATTGATATTGTTGTTTTCCATAATTAAATAGGAGAGCTGGCTAAGGTTTGCAAATGAGGGAGGAATTAGGCCACTAAAATTATTGTCTGAAAGGTCCAAACCTTGGAGTTGGTTACAGTTTCCAATGAAAGATGGAATTGGACCACTAATATTATTGTATGAAAGGTCCAAATCTTGGAGTTGGTTACAGTTTCCAATGAAAGATGGAATTGGACCATTGATATTGTTGCTTTCCATATATAAATAGATGAGCTGGCTAAGGTTTGCAAATGAGGGAGGAATTGGGCCACTAAAATTATTGTATGAAAGGGACAAATATTGGAGTTTGTTAAAGTTTCCAATGAAAGGTGGAATTGGACCATTGATATTGGTGCTTTGCATATATAAATAGATGAGCTGGCTAAGGTTTGCAAATGAGGGAGGAATTGGGCCACTAAAATTATTGTTTGAAAGGTCCAACTCATTGAGTTTGTCAAGTTTTCCAATTGAGGATGGAATTTGACCAGTGAAATTATTATCTCCAAGTTCCAATACAATGAGTTTGGATAAATTACCAAACAATTCAAGATTAGACCCTATAAAATTGCAACTATTGAGTTCCAGTACTTGCAACAACTTCAGATTCTTGAAGAATTCATTTTCTAAATAAATCGGAATTTCAGTCTGAGAAACTGACAAGTGGCTGAGTGAAAGACTCCAATTTGACGTTGGAATACAGCCATTGAGGCCTTCATTGTACGCTAAGTCTAAGACTTCGAGATGTGGAAGCTGAATTATACTATCTGGAAATCTCCCTCTCAACCCACAAGATGAGAGTCTGAGGGATGACAAAGAAGTAGATAAATTGATAAAGGAATTAGAAGAAACCAAGGACAGGTCTGCACCGCTCAGGTCCAATTCTTTCAACTTGGTTAAGTTTCGAATAAGCTTGTCAAAACTACCAGTTGTTTCTAATGTCAAACGAAAGTTCCAGGAAAGATCAAGAGAAACCAAATTGGATAGCTGACCGATTTCTAATGGAATTTGGCCATCAAAGTTTGAATTATTTAGATCAAGGTGTGTCAAGCTCAACAAATGGCCAATTTGAGATGGAATTATAGAGCCTTTGAAATTATTATAAGAGAGATCTAGTTTTTGAAGATGATGAAGAGCGAAAAGAGAATTATTAGAATGGAAGTTACCGTAAAGCATACTGCTAGAAAGGTTAAGCCCAATCACATAGCCAGTATTAAAGTCACAGCGGACACCATCCCAAAAGAAGCAACAATCCGTGCCCTCTTTCCATGAATCTGTCTTGGGATAAGAATTAATATAAGGATGATAACTCCCGTTAATGGAGAAGGAGTTTTTGAATTGGAGCAAGGCATTGCTTTGATCAAGCTGGCAAACTACATTTGAGAAAGGGGGATTTGTAATATTTGAAGAAAGAGATTGAAAATAGAAGTGAAATAGGCAGAGAAATTGAAAATGCCATAGTAAGCAACCAAAACCCATGTTTTGTGTTTGCCAAATTTAATTATGATCAATTTCAGCATATATCACTCCCTATTTATAGACCACATGATTCCCTTTTTGTTTGAATCATGATAATGTTCTGTCTCCTTTTTTTTTATAATTATTTAAAACATCCGCTCTTTAATTTCTACCACTTAGTGTAAGAGCCACCGTAATTCTATTCTATTTTTATTGTTATTATAAATTACACTATACTTTGTTTCATAATTTTTTTTAATAGTTAGAATAATTTACTCTTATTATTTTTAACAAAAGTGGATTATAAATTTTATCTTTTAGAAATTACGTTGGTTTCTGTTTCTGCATTATCGATCTTTTTCTCAAAGTTTTTCATTTTTTTTTTTTGAAAAATCCTCAAGGTTTTCAAAAAAAAAAAAAAGAGAATTCAGAATAATAAGCTAGACTGATATTTTTTGTATTTTTGAACACCTCATAATTAAAACCAAAATAAAATAAAAGTATATCTAAGAAGGCAAGAACTTTTCAAGTCTTGCATGCATGCACCATATGGAAAAATTTTGTCTACATCCGGTGCATGACCTCATTTATAGACCAAGCAAATGAAATTAAGAATTTTTTAAAAAATTGTTTCGACTTTTTTTTTTTTACCAAATGTATGAACAGAAATAAAAAAAATATTAAATTTTATTAGTTTAGTTTATAGGTAGAGGTATAAACAGAGTATAAATAAGTTTTTCCATACTTCATGTACCACGTACGGATATTATTAGAGTATGGATCCTTATCTTCAAGCAAAGGATGAAATTTATTTGCCTATCACTTATAACCCTCTAATTAAAAAAGTCAATCAACAAGTGAATAGTTAAGCCTGAGTACGACTAGATTGAAGTGTTGTGTCAAATTCAGTCACTATCCGAAGACTTATGCAAGTCTTTCTTTGCCTCTAAATTCTTTGATAAATTAACCATTATGCTACGTTTTCGTTACGGTCATGCAAATGTAATATTCATTGATCATATTTCCTCCAAACCATAATTTTTTAATGAATATGATATTTAAAATCTACAAACTAAGAAATTCGTAGCTAAACTATGTCTGGATGTCAGTTGTGAAGTGGATGGAAAAAGAAAAACAAAAGGAGAGAAAAATGTTGGTTTTGACAATAGTTACAATCGAATTGATAATTACATTAAGAAAAGCGATGATTTAATTACTATAACTGTCTAATAATAATTCTTTTTTTAGTTTAATGGTAAAGTGACATCGTGTATATATAATAAGGTAAAACGATGATTTTGAAGGTGAGTTCAAATTTCTTTTAACATTATATATCTTAAATATTATTATGTGAGTTTAAGTTTAATCTTAAATTTCATGAACAAAACAAATATAAATTAAAAAATAAGTGCACACATTATAAGTAAAGAAAAAAATTATATTTGGTCATCATTCTCTTATAGTTATCTCAATAATTATTATATCAGGATATATCAGGAAAATAATTCAATGGACAAAAGTATTCTGATTAATTTTTATTATTTATTAAATTATTAAGTTTTTGTTATTTGTTAAGCTATTTATATTTATTAGTATTAGTACTCTATTGAGAATTATGTTGATAAGGATTTCATATGCTTATTACATGCAAATGTTTATTTTGCAAAATCACTATAATCCTCTGATTATAAGACAATCAGATCTTGTTCTAGAGATTGTGTTTGAGTTGTGTGACAACAGTGATCATTTTACTACTGATTAGGTTAGGAGATCAGTAAATAAAGCTTCTCATGCTTTAGCAATATTATCTTGTTTTTATATTTAGTTTGAGATTTCTTCTCACGTCGACGCTCTTCTCATGTTGAATGTCTCTTTATTTCTGGTTCTATTCATTAATGAAGTTTCCTCTTCTTCTAAAAAAAAAAAAAAAAAAACAATCAACGATGGAATTGTTAGAATTGAGAAGGACGAAATTGAAACATTGTGTCAAAATCAATCAGTCGTTCTTTGAAGACTTATGCAAGTCTTTATTTGCTCCACAATTCTTTAATAAGTTAACCATTATGCTATGTTTTCATTCCAGCCAAGCAATTTTAATCTTAAAAGTCCAGCCAATGACTCATGCAAGTCTTCCGGCCTCATTATTCACGAACCAAATTTCCTTCAACCATCATTAAGGTCTATTAATCGAAAAATTCATAGATAGTGTGAGACGTAGATTAGACTAAGGATCTGTTTGTAAATTTAGCTATTTTAGCAACTATTAGTTATTTTAATAGTTGTTAATTATTTTAATGGCTGTTAGATATTAGTTGTTAGCTTTTAACTAAGTAGCAATTGAAAATAAAAGTGTTTCGATAAAAATAATTATTTGATTGACAATTAAATTTAAAATAATAAAAAAGGGCATTGAAATATTTACTTATAGTTACAGAATTAAACTCATTACAAAAAAGAAAAAAAAAGATGATTTCACTAAACCTAAATTTTTAAAATTTATGAGAGTAAAAATTGAAAAGTTCACTGTTTTATAAATAAAATTAAAAATTTTTTAATATTTTACGGATCAATATTTTTAATTTTTAATATTTCTTGAATTCAAATGGATATATAAACAAATATTTTTAAAAAATTAAAAAAATGTTAAAAAATTCATTTTCTAAATATAATGGAATTTTAGTCCGAGAAAGGAAAAACCAAAGACAGGTCTACCTGGCCGAAGTCCAATTCTTGGAACTTGGTATAGGTTTGTGGATGGTTAAGTTTTGGGCTACTTGTATTTTTAATGAAGGAATAGTCTTGTATAGTTGAGATGCCTCGAATTTTTATTTTCGAAACTTTTAAATTTTTATTAAATTAAAATCAGAAATTTTAACTGTATGGGCTGCATATAATACTGTCTCGATTCGAGCCTAAATTTGCCAATTGGGCCCAAATCTAAAAATATATTATCGGAAATTTCGATTTGAGAACACTTAAAATTTTCGAGAAATAATACGGAACTCCAGCTCTGTTATAAATATACGTGGGTGTAACTACCATATAAATTAATTATCCTAAAATCAAATATCATTATTATTATTGTTTTAATTATTATTGAGTAAAATAAGGAAATGTTCTGAAACTTAAGTAAAATAATTAAAAATAAATCAAAACAACCCAAAAACCAATTTGAATTTTTTGAAAACCAGGTGAAAATCCGTAAACCAAATAAAAATCGAGCCAAATTACTGATTTGGACCAAATCAATTTGAATCGAACCGGAATAGTATAGAAACTCAGATTTTCTGTCTCATTTTTTTTCTTTCTTCTTCTTCCTTCCCTCTGGAACGCCGACCCCAGTAGCTACCCCTCCCCTTGGTCTCGTTGTTCCGACCACCAGAACCAGCGCCTCCTCGCCGCACCTCCTTGCCACGCCGCCGCCTCACCGCAGCTCCAGCCTCTCTTCCTCTCTCTCTCTCCTTTCGTCTTTGGCGAGCGCAGCTATCGCAGGGAACTTGCGATTTCGTCCGATCGGAAAATCACGTCGCAGCTCACTCGATTTTCTAGCGACTTCAATACCAGCGATCAGCGATGAAGCTTCGGTCTCTTCCTTTCTCGCATTCTCTCTTCTGTTTACGGTTGGCGCAGCAAAACGATGAGCTACGATCGCGATTTGCTGCGTTTGGGACAGTCGACTCATCGTTTCTCTGCTCCTCCAGCGAAACCAGCCAAGGATCGGCCGGTTGAGCTCTTCCATTCCCTCTAGCGACCTCACCGACCACGATCCTCTCCAGCTCTAGCCAAGCTAATGCCAGCAGAATCAGATCTTGGGTAGTAGAGCAAATTTCGGTCATTTTAACCGAAAAATTCCAATTTTCAGCTCGTTTTACAGACTAGGTAAGTTCATCTTTAACTTCTTTTTTGCATATTTTGTGAATTCTTTGTGCTAGGATATGGAATTTCATGTATTAGTCAAGCTAGAGTAAGGATTAAATCCCTATATATTCTACTTATGCAAATTTTAGGAAAAGGTTTGATTTTATTTACTAACTAGTGAGTGTTTTGAAGTGATTCATGTAGCTTTAGAAGAATTGAGTATTGAATTTAAAGTGGCAGCCTCTAGCTAAAGAAGATTATAGTTTTTGTTGAGTTAAGTCCATATTTAATGGTAGAACTATGTCTTTCATAACTTGTTGTTAATGTAAAGGTTTAATGATCGAGATAGAACAAAAATGAGAATTTTCTTGAAATGGCAGCAACTATTTTTAATTATTCCTATAAAGTATTGCTGGATATAGTACATATGGGGTTGTAAGTTTAATCTTTGCAAGGGATTGGTTAATTGGTGGGTAATCTATGATTTCTGCATAGGAGAACTCTGAATTTTTGTATATCGGCAGCAACTACCTTGAGATCTTGTGTTGTTTTAGAAGGACAAATATATATAACGAGTGTACTTTTAAGATTTTCTTACTATTTTGATGTGTACAAATTTTTAATTATAATTGATACACGGTTAAATGAGTTAGTACATATGGTTTTGTTTGATGAGGATAATGATTTACAGGTCAATAAACTGAATCATGAGACCCCAGTTAATTATGACAAGGATTATATAAGTTATAGATGTGTATGATGGTTAATAGTATACAGTTGGATAGTTTTAACTAGTAGAATTGATGTTAAGCAAATAGCTATTTTCACTAATTTGCTTTTTTATTTATTTTCTTAACATTATATAGCAAGTTAAAGTTTGGCATTGACAATTAAATATTAATGTGATTGCTTTGGATGGAGGAAGGGAAATAAATTTGTTTGATTGCGCGATAGATGGGCTGTGTGTATTGATTGAAAAGTATTTAGTGTTATTTAATATTGTCTAAACATGTAGAAAGTCAAATTTTAGGGGAGGTTCTGCCGGAATTTTGATAGAACCTAGGCTAGTCTTAATTAATAATATAATTAATAGGTTTAATTAGATTAATTCTTATCTCTACTTGTATTATTATTATCATTAGTATTCATTTATGTATTTAATTATCTATCTATTTTCATCATTATTGTGATTATGTGATTATGTGAAGATGTTAATAATTGCAAGTGCTGTTGTTGTGCTATTGTGTGACTGCCTGCGTGATCATATAATTAGTCGGATGACTAGATTTAATTATTTACACATTCGTGTGAATGCATGTGTTGTGGAATAATTCTTATTCATTAATAAACTCACACCTCTTTTGTTTAATCTTTCAGGAAGTAGGTTTTCCTAAATCCCAGCTAAAACTCTACTTCCTTCACTATTAGAAAAGAATTCTCTAATTTTAGTATTAATTCATGAAATAGATAAATGTGCGAAAACTTATCTGTATACAACAGTTAGTGACTACAGTTGTAGGAATTATATACCTTTAGTTGTGTATTAATATAGAAAAATAATTCTATGAGCCCATATTATAAATGTGGTGTATTTTAAGCTGAGCCCCATTTGTAAATGTTTAAGATGTTATAATTTGGGGCTGAATTATAATACTAATATGAGGTTTATTTTCGCATGGCAATTTGGGCTAAGTACTTAGAATTTACATTGATATAATTGAATTTGTTTTTGGTTAGGCTTACTACGGGCCTCGGGGCCTTAAACTTATTTGGGTCCTAGTGTCGGTCCAGTCCATGAAAACGGGTCGTGACACTAGTCAATGATTTTGATAATGCACAGTTGCTTCTACTATTTGATTAGGTCTTTCCAATTATTAATATAACCAATCTTGACTTAATGAAGCTATAATAAACAAACAAATATGTTTTGGAATTTTGGGATTTTAAGCTATTGGAAGAAAGGAATCCCATATTCCAAGTTGTCCCAAGACAAATTAATTAAATCCAAAACATATATACTTCTTGATTAGATTAAAAATTATATGTTTATATAGTTTGTATTTTATGCTATGTGTATTTCACGCGCCTTTTTTGTTATTCAAAAAAAAAAAAAAAAAAAAACAGTTGCAAACTTTTACCGTGGAATATAGAATCTTTTTTTTTTAAATCGTTATTAAAATTATAAATATAGGTTGCGTTTGCTAATAGCATTTGAACTAGCTTTCAGAATTTAAGATAGCGTTTTACAAAAACTTAATCCGTGTAATATTTAGTTTTTAGCTTTTTGTATATAAAAAGTTACTTAAACAGGTAAAAGTTAAGCGCTGCCAAGATAATTAATAAATAATAAAATAGCTAATTTTGCCGAACGAATTCATAATTATCTTTAGATTTATCAAAATTTAGTTGTAAATTGGTAAGAATTTGAAATAGAAAATTTTCGAGCAGCTGGGATTTGTAGAAATGAAACATATCCTTTCATTATATATTTACACAGAGTTAAATGTTTCATACCTAAAGCAGCTACTATTAAAATAATTCTTTATCTGAAAATCATCCCCCTATAAAAAAAAGCCTATCAAGATCTAAAAGAACAAAAAAAAAATCGTTTAAATATCATGTCACCTCCATGTCTAGCTTTAAGGTTATATCTGAACATGTGCTTCCTGTTGGGATTTTATAGCTAAGTTCTTATCCAATCACTTAATTATAATATATAAGAGTAATTCAATTTTTTTTTTTTTTTTTGGAAATGTGAGTACCTTAAAATCTTATCTCTTATGCTTCAAGATTTTCATGTGATGCCAAATGACATTATACCAATAGTCATTCTATTTTAATACATGACTAGAGGTGCATAAATTCTACAACTGTAGAATTCACTGACAAATAAATATAAATATAAATAAGTTCTCATACATATAATTATTTAATTAATTAATGAAATTAGAAAATTCTTTTCTAGCTTTACGATGAAGGAAACAGAGCTTTATCAGGACAAGAAGAATCTACTTCCTAAAAAAGTTAAACAAGGACATGTAAGTTTTATAAAGAATAATAATTATTGCACAACACATGCATTCACATAAATGTGTAAATATATTCATCCAGTCATCCGACTAGTTATATGATTAAGCAAGCGATCACACAAATGACATAACAACAATAATCAAAAATATTATCACTTTCACATAATTACATCACATGAAAATTAGTCAGTGGCCTCACCGAAACCCCCCGATGAGCTGTTCTCCCATATGGGTCATTCTCTCATGACGTGTGTACCAGGGAGCCGATCTCCTATATCTAGCAGACCAGTCTGATCCACACTGACCAGCCCTCTCCTTTTTTTTTATACCCTCTTTTCTTTTTCATACCAACGGGAGGCCTTTTGCGAAATCCATGGTAACCCACTTCATCCCAATTCCACACAAACAAGGCATAGCAATATCACAATACAAATAATCAAACAATGCAAGCATATTAAGTAATTAAACACTGACTGTCATGCAAGAGCGTAAATAACCATTCATATATCAATTCAAATAAATACAGGAGTATTAATTAACAATATAATATAATAATTAATTCTTGAAAAATAAATAATAATAATAATAATAATAATAAATAAATAAATAAAGAGTTTATTTTAAATATATCAAGTTAAAGAATTAATCTAACTAAACCTATTAACATAATTATTAAATATGATTAGCCTAAATTTTATCGAAATTTCGACGAAACTTTCCTTAGAAATTGAACTAAACTACCTGCTTAAAACTATAATTCAGTAATAAATTCTCAAAGCCCATCCATTGGGCAATTGACAACAACTATCCCGACTGCCATAACCATTTTTTATTCATCTAAACATTTACTCAATTCACACGGCCTATCTGTCGGGCTACCCATCCTCCTTAAACATCAACATTATCACCCAACTATCTCAACTATAAATTTACGAATTAAAGTAAGTTTCAACCGCTTCTAATAATATTCTCAATCATTCTTTACTTAGGATATCAACAGCGTCCTTAAACATTTATTAAATTCTAGACTACCTATTAAGAATCGATGGTTCAATTAAATTATAATTTAAGAAAAGCATATTCTAAGTAACCCAATTTACAACTTTAACTATGTATCAATCAAAGCTTCATGTACTCTTCTCCGTGTCTGTCCATCAAATACTAGGTTCTCCCTTGCTTAAACATATATACTATGTTTACTACACCGAGAATTTAATTCACCACTTCATTTGATTTATAGTTTAACTATATTATCGTTCAATAATTTTTCTTTGAAATAATATTCTTTAAGCACCATTGCAAGTAATTTTAATTATTCTTGAAGTATTCTGCCAATCCCCGTCTTCCTCAATACCATTTCAATTTATATATGGATCAATCATATCTATTAATTAAGGAAATTATATATTTGCATTCCAAGATCCTATGATTGCTTTTTAATTAACTATTTATTCGAAATCAACTTATTTAACTAAAATTTTCAAATTTGGAATTTATTACCAAAAATTATGAACTGGGTCTTAAAGAGAATTAATAGAAAATTGAATGACAATTCCACCATCCACGCTAAGGGAAGAGGATTCTGCCTTTTGGGACCAACCGGAGACTCACAGTAATAATATATTAATTACGCCATGAATATGCAAAATTTCAAATAAATAATAAGTTTGAAAAATAAAATATAAAAATTCTAAATATCTTATTTATCATATATATTTATTAAAAAATAAATTATATCCAATCAATTAATAAACTGTAATTTTTTATTGGTCATCTTTAAGAGTATTTTAAAACATTTTAAATTTATTTGAATAGCATAATTAGTAGCATCATAGAAGCAACTATTAAGTTAATGAGTCAACATTTGTTTTGTTAGAATTTCAAAAAAAAAAAAAAGAGAAAAGTGTGAGTTTTTGACTTTTGTTACAAATTTACAATTATATCAAGCTAAACATACGTAGGTATTAGTTAGTTAATTAATCAATCGCATTATAAACATAAACACATCATATGCTATGACTCATTTTCGTATTAGTCTATGTAAAAAGGAAAGTTAAAGTCAATATGTAGTTCATCATCATGAATTTTATACTCACAGACATGAAAATATGTTAATACGATTATTTAATTAAATAGGATAAATTATTGTTTAATTCCTGAGACTTTTTCTAATTGATGAGTTCATTCCTCTTTTTTTTTAAAAAAAATATTAAATAGTTAATTATGTTCATCCGTCAACAAAAAAAAAAAAAATCGCTTTGTTCAAAATAACTAGAGATTTTTATTAAATTAATGAAAAAAAATACTAAAATATTTTTTAGTTTTCACTTAGTATCTTCTAGTGACTGAAATTTTTTTGAAAAAACGCAATATCAATTTCCAATTTGTACTCTATCAGTTGTCGTTGCATATAAAATTTATGACAGGGTTATATAGTGATTCTTATCGCGCAGAGGGAAATACTAAGTTTATGCTGGCAAATTTGTTTGGTTCTCGGGAACTAAATTAGGACACCCGACTCTGTCCCTTCTGCAATTTTGGAAAGAGACAAGCAAACCCAACAACTTTCATAATCATGGAACCTTAGAGCAAGGTGGCTTTAGTCTCCTCTGGCAAGAAATAACTATTTCTTTATTGTGGATTTTCTTTTTCACATGATTTGAATTTTATTTCAAGTGACAAATCAAGTCTGACTTTAAAATTATTTTACATATATAGACACACAGAAAAAAAGAAGAGAAAAACAACATAAAAAAGAGAGGAAATTATAGATTAAAAAAATTTAAAAGAGCTTTGTTGTAGATGTTCCAAGTAGCGCATTTGATTCTGGAGCAACAGAAGAGATCTCTTCTTTCCACTTGGCATGCAAATGCACCATCTGCTTATTCATCATTTGATTTACCTAACAAAGTCCAAAGTTCATCATGAAATAAAAATCTTGTTAATTAGATATGAAGACAGATAATAAAACGTAGGTTTTCTTGTTCTGAACACAAGGTATCCCATTGCGAGACCAAACACTGCTCCAAATGCATATCCCGTGAAAACAGATTTCCATCCAAATCCATTTTCATCAGAGTTTGCATCTTCTTCGCCTGATGGTGTCGTGACTTGTTGCCTTTCACCAGAATTGCAAGCCTTTTGCAGTGGAAATCCACACAGTCTTGTGTTTCCTTCATACGAGCTATTATCAAATGTGTTGAACTGAGGGCCCGTAGGTATGGGTCCTTCAAGTTGATTATGCGAAACAGAAAATACTGCGAGGGATGTCAAAGTTGCCAATTGGATCGGAATCCTTCCAGTAAGATTATTTGAAGAGAGGTCTAAAGATTCCAGATTGGTCAAATTTCCTATTGATGGTTCAATATTGCCTGTGAGATGATTGTGAGACATGTTGAGCTGCTTAAGTGCTTTAAGCTTTCCAACTGACTCGGGAATTTTCCCTGTGAAGTTATTACCTGACAAATTAATGGTTGTTAAAAGAGTTTGGATTTTCACCAACTCAATTTCCAGTCCTTTCCATGTCAACCTCACAGAATAATCATAAGAGGTGTAGTGCGGTGATCCCATGTATGTCATATTCTGATCAACATTGATCATCGCATCGAAATTATTGAAATAATATGAAGGCAAAGGTCCACTGAAATTGTTGTTGGAGAGGTCAAAAATCCGTAGCTTGGGAAACGGATAGTTGGCAATGGAGTGGCTTTTCACCAAACCATGGAGTCTATTGGATCGTAGCTGTAGAATCTGCAACTTTTGAAGAGTTTGTAGAAAAGAAGGGAATGTGTCCTCTATCTCATTGTTGCCCATATCTAAAATTTCCAAATCTTTACAATTGGAAATGGATGTTGGGATTTTCCCTTGCAGTTGGTTGCCATTGAAATTCAAATATCTCACGTTACTGCCTTCTGAAAATACTTGAGGGAGAACTCCATTAAAGTTGTTCACACCCAGATGTAATACTGAAAGGCTACTGCTGAAGTTTCCCAAACATTGTGGAACGGGACCACTGAAATTGTTACTCGACAGGTCAAGGATTTGGAGTGATTTTAACTCACAAACTGCAGAAGGAATTTCTCCTGTCAATTTCTCATTTGATGAAAGAATGAGAACCGTCAAGTCCACCTGATTGAAAATTGAGCTTGGAACTGTGCCAGACAACTTGTTATGGCTCAGATGAACATATTTTAATGTATTATTATATTTGAATTGACATACTTGACCAGTGAGCAAGTTGTTAGACAAAATCAAGTACTCTAGGCTAGAGAGCCTGAAAATATCTGAAGGAATTGGACCATTGATATTGTTGCTTGTCATACCTAAAAAGAGGAGCTGACTAAGGTTTGCAAATGAGGGAGGAATTGGGGCACTAAAATTATTGAATGAAAGGGACAAATATTGGAGTTGGTTAAAGTTTCCAATGAAAGATGGAATTGGACCATTGATATTGTTGCCTCCCATATATAAATAGATGAGCTGGCTAAGGTTTGCAAATGAGGGAGGAATTGGGCCACTAAAATTATTGAGTGAAAGGGACAAATATTGGAGTTGGTTAAAGTTTCCAATGAAAGATGGAATTGGACCATTGATATTGTTGCCTCCCATATATAAATAGATGAGCTGGCTAAGGTTTGCAAATGAGGGAGGAATTGGGCCACTAAAATTATTGAGTGAAAGGGACAAATATTGGAGTTGGTTAAAGTTTCCAATGAAAGATGGAATTGGACCATTGATATTGTTCCTTCTCATATATAAATAGATGAGCTGGCTAAGGTTTGCAAATGAGCGAGGAATTGGGCCACTAAAATTATTGTTTGAAAGGTCCAAGCGACAGAGTTTTTCAAGTTTTCCAATTGAGGATGGAATTGGGCCACTGAAATTATTGTCTCTAAGTTCCAATACAATGAGTTTGGATAAATTACCAAACAATTCAAGATTAGACCCTATAAAATTGCAACTATTGAGTTCCAGTACTTGCAACAACTTCAGATTCTTGAAGAATTCATTTTCTAAATAAATCGGAATTTCAGTCTGAGAAACTGACAAGTGGCTGAGTGAAAGACTCCAATTTGACGTTGGAATACAGCCATTGAGGCCTTCATTGTACGCTAAGTCTAAGACTTCGAGATGTGGAAGCTGAATTATACTATCTGGAAATCTCCCTCTCAACCCACAAGATGAGAGTCTGAGGGATGACAAAGAAGTAGATAAATTGATAAAGGAATTAGAAGAAACCAAGGACAGGTCTGCACCGCTCAGGTCCAATTCTTTCAACTTGGTTAAGTTTCGAATAAGCTTGTCAAAACTACCAGTTGTTTCTAATGTCAAACGAAAGTTCCAGGAAAGATCAAGAGAAACCAAATTGGATAGCTGACCGATTTCTAATGGAATTTGGCCATCAAAGTTTGAATTATTTAGATCAAGGTGTGTCAAGCTCAACAAATGGCCAATTTGAGATGGAATTATAGAGCCTTTGAAATTATTATAAGAGAGATCTAGTTTTTGAAGATGATGAAGAGCGAAAAGAGAATTATTAGAATGGAAGTTACCGTAAAGCATACTGCTAGAAAGGTTAAGCCCAATCACATAGCCAGTATTAAAGTCACAGTTGACACCATCCCAAAAGAAGCAACAATCCGTGCCCTCTTTCCATGAATCTGTCTTGGGATAAGAATTAATAGAAGGATCATAACTCCTAATGGAGAAGGAGTTTTTGAATTGGAGCAAGGCATTGCTTTGATCAAGCTGGCAAACTACATTTGAGAAAGGGGAATTTGTAATATTTGAAGAAAGAGATTGAGAATGGAAGTGAAATAGAAGGAGGCAGAGAAATTGAAAATGCCACAGTAAGCAACCAAAACCCATGTTTTGTGTTTGCCAAATTTAATTATGATCAATTTCAGCATATATCACTCCCTATTTATAGACCACATGATTCCCTTTTTGTTTGAATCATGATAATGTTCTGTCTCCTTTTTTTTATATATAATTATTTTAAAACATCCGCTCTTTAATTTCTATCACTTAGTGCAAGAGCCACTGTAATTCTATTCTATTTTTATTGTTATTATAAATTACACTATACTTTGTTTCATAATTTTTTTTAATAGTTAGAATAATTTACTCTTATTATTTTTAACAAAAATGGATTATAAATTTTATCTTTTAGAAATTACGTTGGTTTCTGTTTCTGCATTATCGATCTTTTTCTCAAAGTTTTTCATTTTTTTTTGAAAAATCCTCAAAGTTTTCAAAAAAAAAAAAAAAGAGAATTCAGAATAATAAGCTAGACTGATATTTTTTTGTATTTTTGAACACCTCATAATTAAAACCAAAATAAAATAAAAGTACATCTAAGAAGGCAAGAACTTTTCAAGTCTTGCATGCATGCACCATATGGAAAAATTTTGTCTAGATCCAGTGCATGACCTCATTTGTAGACCAAGCAAATGAAATTAGGGAATTTTTTAAAAATTGTTTCGACGTCTTTTTTTACCAAATGTATGAACAGAAATAAAAAAATATTAAATTTTATTAGTTTAGTTTATAGGTGGAGATATAAACAGAGTATAAATAAGTTTTTCTCTATGCCATGTAGCACGTACAAATATTATTAGAGTATGGATCCTTATCTTCAGGCAAAGGATGAAATTTATTTGCCTATCACTTATAACCCTCTAATTAAAAAAGTCAATCAACAAGTGAATAGTTAAGCCTGAGAATGACAAGATTGAAGTGTTGTGTCAAATTCAGTCACTATCCGAAGACTTATGCAAGTCTTTCTTTGCCTCTAAATTCTTTGATAAATTAACCATTATGCTACGTTTTCGTTACGGTCATGCAAATGTAATATTCATCGATCATATTTCCTCCAAACCATAATTTTTTAATAAATATGATATTTAAAATCTACAAACTAAGAAATTCGTAGCTAAACTATGTCTGGATGTCAGTTGTGAAGTGGATGGAAAAAGAAAAACAAAAGCAGAGAATAATGTTGGTTTTGACAATAGTTACGATCGAATTGATAATTACATTAAGAAAAACGATGATTTAATTACTATAACTGCCTAATAATAATTCTTTTTTTAGTTTAATGGTAAAGTGACATCGTGCATATATAATAAGGTAAAACGATGATTTTGAAGGTGAGTTCAAATTTCTTTTAACATTATATATCTTAAATATTATTATGTGAGTTTAAGTTTAATCTTAAATTTCATGAACAAAACAAATATAAATTAAAAAATAAGTGCACACATTATAAGTAAAGAAAAAAAATTATATTTGGTCATCATTCTCTTATAGTTATCTCAATAATTATTATATAAGGATATGTCAGGAAAATAATTCAATGGACAAAAGTATTCTGATTAATTTTTATTATTTATTAAATTATTAAGTTTTTGTTATTTGTTAAGCTATTTATATTTATTAGTATTAGTACTCTATTGAGAATTATGTTGATAAGGATTTCATATGCTTATTACATGCAAAGGTTTATTTTGCAAATCACTATAATCCTCTGAATAAAAGACAATCAGATCTTGTTCTAGAGATTGTGTTTGAGTTGTGTGACACCAGTGAACATGTTACTATTGATTAGGTTTGGAGATAGGTAAATAAAGCTTCTCATGCTTTAGCAATATTATCATGTTTCTATACTGGTTTTCATATGTAATTTGAGATTTCTTCTCACGAGATGCTCTTTTTATGTTGAATCTCTTTTTATTTCTGGTTCTATTCATTAATGAAGTTTCCTCTTCTTCTTTAAAAAAAAAAAAAAAGACAATCAACAAGCAAATTGTTAGAATTGAGAAGGACGAAATTGAATCATTGTGTCAAAATCAGTCGTTCTTTGAAGACTTGTGCAAGTCTTTATTTGCCCCACAATTCTTTAATAAGTTAAACATTATGCTATGTTTTCATTCCAGCCAAGCAATTTTAATCTTAAAGTCCAGCCAATGACTTATACAAGTCTTCCTGCCTCATTATTCAAACCAAATTTCCTTCAACCATCATTAAGGTCTATTAATCGAAAAATTCATAGATAGCGTGACGCATAGATTAGACTAAGGATTTTTTCGGTAAATTTAATTATTTTAGTAGTTATTAGTTATTTTAATTGTTGTTAGTTGTTTTAGTAGCTGTTAAATGTTAGTTGTTAGCTTTTTAACTAAGTAGCAATTGAAAACAAAAGTGCTTCGATAAAAATAACTGTTTGATAGACAATTAAATTTAAAATAATAAAAAGGACATTGAAATATTTACTTATAGTTATAGAATTAAACTCATTACAAAAAAGAAAAAAAAAAAGATGACTTCACTGAACCTAAATTTTCAAAATTTAAGGGAGTAAAAATTGAAAAGTTCACTGTTTTATAAATAAAATTAAAAATTTTTTATATTTTACGTATCAATATTTTTAATTTTTAATATTTCTTGAATTCAAATGGATATATAAATAAATATTTTAAAAAATTAAAAAAATATTAAAAAATTCATTTTCTAACTAAAATGGAATTTTAGTCCGAGAAAGGAAAAACCAAGGACAGGTCTACCTGGCGGAAGTCCAATTCTTGGAACTTGGTATGGGTTTGTGTATGGTTAAGTTTTGGGCTACATTTGCTAAGCCTTTGAAGTTAGATTGAAGTTAGATTGGATAAATCAATAATATTTTATATTCTACAATTTCAAATAATAACTAATTATGTGTCTACGCATTACACCCAATGTATAATTTTAGTTTTATTTTTATTGTGTAAAATTTGCTTTTAATGAATAGATAAATCAATAATAAATACTAAGGAATTAAAAAAAAAAAAAAAAACCTGCTACTCATAACTAATAAGGAATGAAAATAATAGTGAAAAATAATGAGAAATTGTTAATTTTTTCCATAATTATTTTCCACTCTTATGTTTGGATATAATGAAATAAAAAAAATAAATTTATTTGAAAAAGTAAAATTCTAGAAGAACCACTCCCTTGGTGGGTGTTGCAATAGCTCTGTTTATGATATGTCCATCTATTATTTTAATATATTGATAAATTAATTGATTTATGAATTAACCATACTATAAATTTCAGAGTAAGAAAAATCATACTATAAATTAATCAGATATATAATTAGCAGAAATTTTTACAAATTTTCATGAAATACAAATAATTCAATAATAAATTATATTATTCAATCCCCTTCTTCCTCTCACTCGGCACAATTATAGATTTATAATATTCATGTTTTTTTTTTTAAATTTTTTGTTAAAAAAGAAATATATTTAAGCCATCTCTTTGTTCGTTTGCAATCAAGGCATAATGTCTAATTTATTTAAATTGCTTCTTCGACAAGTTGATTGCAGCGAGAATCCATGAATGCACGAAGACAACCCTACATGCATTTTTAATGAGGGAATAGTGTTGCTTAGTTGACGTGCATCAAATTTTTATTTTTGAAACTTTTAAATTTTTATTAAATTAAAAATTAAAAATTTTGATTATGTGGGCTGTGAATATAATATAGTCTTGATTCGAGTCTAAATTTGTCAATTGGGCTCAAACTTAAAAATATATTATCGAAAATTTCAATTTGAGAACACTTAAAATTTTCGAAAAATAATATGGAACTCCAGCTACTGATCTGTTATAAATATATGTGAATGTAACTACCATATAAATTAATTATTCTAAAATCAAATTTCATTATCATTATTGTTTTTATTATTGTTGACTAAAATAAGGAAATGTTCCGAAACTTAAGTAAAATAATTAAAAATAAATCAAACCGAACCCAAAAACCAATTTGAGCTTTTCGAAAACCAGGTGAAAATCTGTAAACCAAATAAAAATCGAGTCAAATTACTGATTTAGACCAAATCGGTTCGAATTGACCGGAATAGTCTAGAAACTCATATTTTCTTTCTCATTTTTTTTCTTTCTTCTTTCTTCTTCTTCTTCTTCCTTCCCTCTGGAACGCCGACCTCAGTAGCACCCCTCCCCTTGGTCTCGTTTTTCCGACCACCAGAACCAGCGCCTCCTCGCCGCACCTCCTTGCCACGCCGCCGCCTCACCGCAGCTTCAGCCTCTCTTCCTCTCTCTCTCCTTTCGTCTTTGGCGAGCGCAGCTATCGTAGGGAACCTGCGATTTCGTCCGATCGGAAAATCACGTCGCAGCTCACTCGATTTACAAGCGACTCCAATACCAGCGATCAACGATGAAGCTTCCGTCTCTTCCTTTTCTCGCATTCTCTCTTCTGTTTCCGGTTGGCGCAGCAAAACGATGAGCTACGATCGCGATTTGTTGTGTTTGGGACAGTCGACTCATCGTTTCTCTGCTCCTCCAGCGAAACCAGCCAAGGATCGGCCGGTTGAGCTCTTCCTTTCCCTCTAGCGACCTCACCGACCACGATCCTCTCCAGCTCTAGCCAAGCTAATGCCAGCAGAATCAGATCTTGGGTAGTAGAGCAAATTTCGATCATTTTAACCGAAAAATTCCAATTTTCAGCTCGTTTTACAGCTAGGTAAGTTCATCTCTAACTTCCTTTTTGCATATTTTGTGAATTCTTTGTGCTAGGATATGGAATTTCATGTATTAGTCAAGCTAGAGTAAGGATTAAATCCCTATATATTCTATTTATGCAAATTTTAGGAAAAGGTTTGATTTTATTTACTAACTATAATTAAAACACATTCTAGTGAGTGTTTTGAAGTGATTCATGTAGCTTTAGATTAGAATTGAGTATTGAATTTAAAGTGGCAACCTCTAGCTAAAGAAGATTATAGTTTTTGTTGAGTTAAGTCCATATTTGGTGGTAGAACTATGTCTTTCATAACTTGTTGTTAATGTAAAGGTTTAATGATCGAGATAGAACAAAAATGAGAATTTTCTTGAAATGGCAGCAACTATTTTTAATTATTCCTATAAAGTATTGCTGGATATAGTACATATGGGGTTGTAAGTTTAATTTTTGCAAGGGGTTGGTTAATTGGTGGGTAATCTATGATTTCAACATAGGAGAACTCTGAATTTTTGTATATCGGCAGCAACTACCTTGAGATCTTGTGTTGTTTTAGAAGGACAAATATATATAACGAGTGTACTTTTAAGATTTTCTTACTATTTTGATGTGTAAAAATTTTTGATTATAATTGATACACGGTTAAATGAGTTAGTACATATGGTTTTGTTTGATGAGGATAATGATTTACAGGTCTATAAACTGAATCATGAGACCCCAGTTAATTATGACAAGGAATATATAAGTTATAGATGTATATGGTTGTTAATAGTATACAATTGGATAGTTTTAACTAGTAGAATTGATGTTAAGCAAATAGCTGTTTTCACTAATTTGCTTTTTTATTTATTTTCTTAACATTATATAGTAAGTTAAAGTTTAGCATTGATGATTAAATATTAATGTGATTGCTTTGGATGGAGGATGGGAAATAAATTTGTTTGGTTGCGCGATAGATGGGCTGTGTGTGTATTGATTGAAAAATATTTAGTGTTATTTGATATTATCTAAACAGGTAGAAAGTCAAATTTTAGGGGAGGTTCTGCCGAAATTTTGATAGAACCTAGGCTAGTCTTAATTAATAATATAATTTATAGGTTTAATTAGATTAATTCTTTATCTCTACTTATATTATTATTATCATTAGTATTCATTTATGTATTTAATTATCTATCTATTTTCATCATTATTGTTTATTATTGTTATTATTTATTTTATTATTGTTGTTTATTGTTAATACTATTTATTTGTTTATTTGCATTTGAATGAAGATGTCTAATTGTGCATTGCATTACGATGTTTGTCCACTAAAATTATTGAGTGAAAGGGACAAATCTCGATTTTTGTTTGATTTTGATTTTTCAGTTGGTTTTCGATCCGGTTTATCATTGTACGAATTATTGAATTTGCATTTAAATAATTAACTGCATTTCCAGGCTGTCAGTTTATTAAATTTAATTGGAAAATTTTTGAAAATAAAAAATTCGAGTTATTTCAGTCTTCCCCCCTTATAAAAATTCGTCCTCGAATTTTGAAAATAACTAGACGGGTGAAGCAAGACGATGAGGTAAATATTTTTGAGTTCGTTAGTCAGAGTGGCGAAACTAATAATTTTTTTTTTTTCATTAAATTTATTAATTAAAACAATCCAATGAACGAACCTGTGAAGAAAATCTAAGATATAGGGAAGGTAGGATGATTATAAGATGTATCCATTTCCAAAGTTATCTATCTTATCACCATAGTTAATTTAAACTCGAGTTGTGCTACATCTACAAGTCATCAAATCAAGTAAAATATTCATAACCCAAGGCACAAATTCAACACTAGTATTCATCTTTACACTTAAGAATTTAAGTTATTCATAACCTCTGCTCAAGTAAGGGTTATTAATCTCATTAGCTATATATTATGTAACTCGCCTCATTTATCTCTCATTAGCTATTATAGGCAATGACAATCACTTAATAAGACGCCCAAGTATTAAATCATATGATACACGAATCCACAAATTCAAATTTACTACTATCCCAATTTAGAATACTTATTTCAAAACTCAAAACCTACATGCTGATTCATCCATTTTCCATCAATTCCAACTATTAATATCATTGCTCCAAAAATCATGGAAGAAGTTTATAATTAGATAAGATGGTCGCTACCAATTCAAGGAGGTTTTCGATTATCATTAAGTTCTACCATTAAGTACCATTTGATCCTTTCCAATTAAAGAGAACAAATTCATGGTATTACTACAAGCTTATTTCAAACAAAATCATGACATTTCTCTAGCTAGTTGCTATCAACAGATAGGAGATCCTAACCTCTATCCCAAGCTCATCACTCATTTATCAACTTCACCATTTTCCAACGAAAGATAGATATACAACCTCTCTTCAAATCCTACCAATCAGAATCCCATAAAAACAAGTAGTACCTCAACTATATAGAGAGAATTTAAATTCACAATCAAGTCCCTATTTTAGTTATTGACTTCTGTATTCCTCTTTCCAATTTGTCATACCATACCATTTCTTAACTAATTATGACAAGAACTTATGCAACTAGCCAGGTAAGCTGTTGCCATGCCGGATAATTCTTAATTTTTTTTTCTAAAATTTGCAAACACCATTCTATTATCCAACTCCTGATTAAGTATTTCCTTTATTTTAAGTTTATTCTTAATCCCATGAATGCCTATGAATATTCAGATAATAATATTATTGGGTTATTCCTTTTCTCCAAGTCTATCATAATGTCTATCACTTCCAAAATTTGTAAAATTTATACCTAATACGATATCCTCAACCTTAATTATGTTCCCTCTATATTCTGTACTCAAACAAGGTTAATACCTCATTGAATCCTTCCACATCAGAGTTACAATGTACCAGTCCTCGAATGGATTTAACTAATGAAGTATTCCCTTAAACCACAAGATATATCGTAAATTGCCATCTATAACACAATTATATTCATTCAATCATAATTGCTACCAATTACTAAGAAATTTGGAATAGGTTTTTACATTGACTCCAAATTATATTTCAATCATTCTCACCTTAATTGGTACCTCGATCACTCCATAGGTAATTTAAAATAATAATTTATCTAACTGACACACATGAGTTGGCATTCCAACATAATTAAGATGTAATCTTAACCATCTCGTTACCCATCCAATAATCTTATAGTTTATGTTTTCAATCCTCGAATACTTGTGTGTATTTTCCTTACTAAATTCGCAAAAATTATCCCAAATTCACTGGTTTGTTCTTACACAAATCTACAATATTCCAAATGAATCATAAATTAAGACCTCACTGGCTTATTAATAAATGAAAATGCTCCAAATACCTTTAGGTTCTACTAAGATCATAATTATAACTTTCCTTCTCCATCCAATAAAATAAGTAACTTACAAAATTACACTAAGTAATAGGAATTTCTTATTTTAACTACTTTACATCAAGAAATTATATTTATTCACAATCATAGTCATATGATTCTTTATCAACTCTTATTCTCAATTATTCCTACGCACAACACTTGGCACTTACACATAGTATATCGATAGGCTCCATATATAAATTCGGTCGATATAACTCGTAAATTATTATTATACCTTATAGATTTTATTAGTATTATTATTATTATTACTATTACCATTATTACTGTTACTATTACTATTATTATCATTATTCTTATTTTATGTCACATATACTTTTTATTATTTTCTTTTATTCTATATATATCTTTATATCTATTTATCGATTTATTATTATGTTATTTATTTATACATGTATTATTATATATATACATAGATTTTTTTTTTTTTTTTTTTTTATATATATAATTACTGCCTAATAGCGTTTCAATTCCAAAATCATTAATTTCCTTTATTAGCTTTTACTCTTATTTTATTATACGAGGTCCTTAAACTTAGTCTGCCTTATTAAATATCCTACATATATTAGGATCTTAGTTCTACCCTATCTAATACACTTACTACATATTAAACTCTCACTGTATTAGTTCCTGGGTCATACTAATTATCCCTTAATTGTATACACTACCTTTATAATTCTGTTGACGATTCAATTTAATTACCCAACTTATCATTTATCTACCACACACCCCTTTATATCCCTGAATGTCCTTAGGATTAGGTCCTTTTTCTTTTGTAGATACCTCATATAGCCTCATAAAGCTTCTACAACTCGCAAATATTGTCATTACTATCGGCAAATCTTTTTATCTTAGTAATGATGACTCATAGACTCTAAATTATTTTTGCTTAGAATTTATTTCCATACAAGCTTAGTGAAATCAACATGAACCACAATTTTTTTTTTTTTTTTCCATAATCATGAAATCTCACAGTATACAAATTTTTATCTTAAATCCCCTGATACATCATTACTCTATTCTAATCACTCTTAATAATAGTGATTCCTAATTTATCAAAACTCTAAATACTAATTACCCTCATTTAAATCATACTAATCTATACTCCTCATATTTCCGTAATGAATTCTTTTCTTAATATCCATACAAGAACAGAACTAGCTCCATTCTTACTTATCTAATTCATTGGTATAACATCAAGTCAATAATAGGACAATTATCCCTTAATGTCCCATATCGTTCATCAATTCACTTAACTATCATGGTTCACTATTTATATAACATAATTATCTTAATTTCTTAATATAAGTCATTTACTTTTGCTTAGTTCATAGAATCTCTCATTAAACAATAGTCCTTATTTATACATAAAAAGGCTAAATCTCGTTGCATTTAACTCATAATCACGTCTTATTAAACCATAAGGTGCCACAATCCACACAATCTCCATCATCATTTATATAAAGCAATTTATCTCAATAGCCATAATAAATTCCACCAACCAATATCACATAAACTTCATCAAATAGATATGTTCAAATCAATACTCTAATTACATACATCCTAATGTCCTTGAATCCGAATCATCTAGTTCTCTATTAATTAACACTAACAACTCATTCTCAACATAAATACACTAGCATGCTTTTATCATTTAACTTCAACCTATTAATCATATATCACTTATTTTCTTACATAATTACATTATTGAATTATTTATTCCATAAGAGAAAATTTAAATTTTTAAGCTAAGGACACAGTTTCCATTAGAAAGAGTACACTGGTTGATCAGGCCACTGCACTTCCTTCTAATTTCTCCTGCGTTTCAAAGCTTTGATTAACTGTTAATATAATTATTTTTCCCCATTTATTTATGTATTTATTATCATTATTTATTTTATTTATGATTTTGTAACCGCCTTAGTGCACAGTGCGTCCACCTGCACCAAGACCGTTTTCTATTTAGTGTCTCTCCTTAGTTGGTTACGGCCGATCCCAACGTAGGAGTTTTATATTCAATTTCCTATGTTCCGCAATTGATTCCTAAGGCCCAACTTAATGCTCTGATACCAACTTTGTCACGACCCGTTTCCGTGGGCCGGAGCGGCACTAGGACCTGGGTGGGCTTAAGGCCCCCGAAGCCCGTAGTAAGCCTATATTATGCAAACGTCATTTCCTATTCATAACTGTGGATGCAAGCCTAATAATTTATTTCAGTTATGTATCACTAATACAGTTCATATATTTAATATGAACTTTTATTATTCATTTACAACCCAACTGGAATACAATTGCGGAACTCTACCTTTACATTTACATCGTCATTTCTATCATTAACAATCTTATATAATTATTGTCTCAACTCCATAGGATTTTTCTTTCTTCTATTACCTGGAAAAAAAATAAGTAGGCAGGGGTGAGCGCCAAACTCAATGAGTAGGGTTAGATAACTCTCTCACCCCACACAATCACACAGATGCTAAAAAAATTTTTATCTAGTCACTGATTAATTTTATGATCATGCAGTTTGTCACACAAATGGCAATACAACAGCAATCACAATTATTATCACCTTCATATAATCACATCACGTGGAAATTAGTCAGTGGAGTCACCGAAACCCCCGATGAGCCGTCCTCCCACATGGCCCATCCTCTCACGTGTGCACCAGGGAGCCGATCCCCCATTCTGGCCGACCGGTCTAATCCTCACTTGACCAGCCCTCTCATTGTTTTTCCATCCTCTCTCTCTCTCTCTTTTTTTTTTATACCAACAGGAGGCAACCCGGTCGTCTCCATCAAATCTAGATCATCAGGCGCTCACAACAGGAGGCCACCCTGCGGGCTGCGATCAAACCTAGATTATCCGGTGCGCCCAAATAAAGAAGCCAACCTGTGGTTAACAGTAACGGTAACAGTAGGTGCACACGAGGGCGCCGATCTCCCATTTACCCGGCTAACAGTAATCAGTATCAGGATCCATATAACAATAACAGTCTCACAACCCATGGTGACCCACTTCATCCCAATTCCACACAAACAAGGCACAACAATATCACATTCACAGATAATCAAGCAATATTTAATATCAACAAATAGTGCATCACAATATGGCAATAATGCATGATAACATTTAGCCGTGAATGCATGAATGCAAGCGGATGAGGCAAATTATCTAACACTACTCACAGTTCTTTATTGTCCTCTAAGGGGACTGCCTTTCTAGCCACATGCTTCCAGCCTTTGTCCTTGCATTTCGGAATTTATAAACCTCTAAAATAAACAAGAAAATTCTAAATAAGAATTTCGATTTAAAAACTTATATTTCACATTCGTTTATTTATTTCGGTTATCGGTCATTTAATTCACTTATTAATTTAAACTATATATATATATAGATATATATTGGGTTTCCGTATTTATTTATCACTCTAATAATCTTACTCTATATGTTTAAGTTCTATAAACAACTTAATCTCTATAAGTAATTTAATTGCTTATAATTAATTTTATTTTCTACCGAAATTTATTTTATTTTATACCGAAATTTATTTTATTTTTCTACCGAAATCGCGGCAGCATCTCCCCTAAAAATTCAACTATCCACCAATTAACTCAGTTAATCATTTTATCAAGTTCTCACAGCCCATCCATCGGGCAATCAATTCAGTCAATAAGTCCCGTCCTCCACATTTATCCACATCAACAATATTTTGTTCATTTTTCTATAATTCCTTAAATCATAATTTCCTAATTTATTTATTACTCGAATTTAATTTTAATCGATCAAGTAATTTTTTATTAATCAATGGATCAACACTAAATTACATTAATTTAATTAATCAAGTAATTAAACTAATCAGTAGATCTAACCACATTAAATTAATTTAACTAATCAAAATTGCTAAATTAAATTAATTAATCAAGATTACTAAAATAATTTAATTCACTAAAATTACTAAAATCAGATTAATCAACTAAAATTATTAAAATTAAACTAACTAAAATGACTAAATTTAATTAACTATCATTAATAAAAGTAAATTAATTAACTAAAATGTATTTAAATTAATTTATACCCCAAATATAATTTTTTTGTCGAATTTCGCTAGATCAGGGATTTCCACGCGTGCCGGATCGAAGAGCAGTGGCTGTTGGTGGTCGGAGGCACGCTGGAGTGGCGGCAGTGGCAGCGGCGGGCTGTGGCATTGCTGCAGAAGGCTGGCGGCGGCTTGACGAGTTGGAGATCGTGCTGCGTTAGGGGCTGCTGTGCGCTGCGTGATCTAGCAGAGGGTGGAGCGTCGCTGCTGGCGTGACGCGACGAGGAGCGGCGGAGGGGTGGTGCTGGCGCGCGACGTCTCCGCTCGAGTTGGTGGAGGCCCGATCCGCTTCTGCCAGCAGTGGAGTCGCAGGCGCAGGGAAGAAAAAGAAAGAAAAAGAAAAAAAAAGAAAAGAAAGAAAGAAAGAAGGAAGAAGAAGAAAGGAGGAGGAGGAGAAGAAGAAGGAGGTGGCGACGGTGGCGTCTGGTGGCAGCGTGGGTTATCGGGTGGTGCTGCGTGGGTGGTGCGCTAGACTAGGCTGAGTGAGGTGAGATCAGCGTTGAAGAAGAATAAAAAAAAGGAGATGTTTCTAGATGGTTTGGGCTGTTTCGGTTCGATTCAGCCCAAATCTCGATTTTTGTTTGATTTTGATTTTTCAGTTGGTTTTCGATCCGGTTTATCATTGTACGAATTATTGAATTTGCATTTAAATAATTAACTGCATTTCCAGGCTGTCAGTTTATTAAATTTAATTGGAAAATTTTTGAAAATAAAAAATTCGAGTTATTTCAAAGAGCCACTGTAATTCTATTCTATTTTTATTCTTATTATAAATTACACTATACTTTGTTTCATAATTTCTTTTAATAATTAGAATAATTTGCTCTAATTATTTTTTAACAAAAGTGGATTATATAGATTGGTGGAGTTGAAATCCATGATTAATGAAGAATAATTAAGAAATTTAAATTTTATCTTTTAGAAATTACGTTTTGCACTATCGATCTTTTTCTCAAGGTTTTTCATTTTTCTTTTTGAAGAATCCTCAAGGTTTTCAAAAAAAAAAAAAAGAATTTAGAATGATAAGCTAGACTAATATTTTTCATATTTTTGAACACCTCATTATTAAAACAAAAATAAAATAAAAGTACATCCAAGAAGGCAAGAACTTTTCAAGTCATGCATGCATGCACCATATGGAAAAAACTTGTCACATACATGCATGATTTATTTATAGACCAAGTAAATGAAATTATGGATTTTTTAAAAATTATTTCGACTTTTTTTTCAAATATATGATCAGAAATACTCTCATTTCAATAAAAATACTAAATTTTATTAATTTAATTTATAGATGGGAACATAAACAGAGTCTAAATAAATTTTTCCCTATGCCATATACCACATAGGGATATTATTAGAGTATTGATTCTTATCTTTGGGCAAAGGATGAAATTTATTCGCCTTTCACTTATAACCCTCTAATTAAAAAAGTCAATCAATACATGAATAGTTAAACCTGAAAACGACTAGATTAAAGTGTCGTGTCAATTTCAATCACTGTCTGAAGACTTATACAAGTCTTTCTTTGCCTCTAAGTTCTTTTATAAGTTAACCATTATGCTACGTTTTCCTCCAAACCATAATTTTTTAATGAATCTACAAACTAAGACATTCTGGATGTCACTTGTGAAGTAGATGGAAAAAGAAAAACAAAGGGAGAGAAAAATGTTGGTTTTGACAATAGTTACATGTTAGTTTTGACAATAGTTACGATCGAATTGACAATTACATTAAGAAAAACGATGATTTAATTACTATAACTGCCTAATAATAATTCTTTTTTTAGTTTAATGGTAAAGTGTTACATCGTGTATATATATAATAAGGTAAAACGATGATTTTGAAGGTGAGTTCAAATTTCTTTTAACATTATATATCTTAAATATTATGTTAGTTTAAGTTTAATCTTAAATTTCATGAACAAAATAAATATAAATTAAAAAATAAGTGCACACATTATAAGTAAAGAAAAAAAAATATATTTGGTCATCATTCTCTTATAGTTATCTCAATAATTATTATATAAGGATATGTCAGGAAAATAATTCAATGGACAAAAGTATTCTGATTAATTTTTATTATTTATTAAATTATTAAGTTTTTGTTATTTGTTAAGCTATTTATATTTATTAGTATTAGTACTCTATTGAGAATTATGTTGATAAGGATTTCATATGCTTATTACATGCAAAGGTTTATTTTGCAAATCACTATAATCCTCTGATTAAAAGACAATCAGATGTTGTTCTAGAGATTGTGTTTGAGTTGTGTGACAACAGTGATCATGTTACTATTGATTAGGTTAGGAGATCGGTAAATAAAGCTTCTCATGCTTTAGCAATATTATCTTGTTTCTATACTAGTTTTCATATTTAGTTTGAGATTTCTTCTCACGTCGAGGTTCTTCTCATGTTGAATGTCTTTTTATTTCTGGTTCTATTCATTAATGAAGTTTCCTCTTCTTCTCTACAAAAAAAAAAAAAAAAAAAAAAAAAAAAAAAAAAAAAAAAAAATCAATCAACAAGGGAATTGTTAGAATTGAGAAGGACGAAATTGAAACATTGTGTCAAAATCAATCAGCCGTTCTTTGAAGACTTGTGCAAGTCTTTATTTGCTCCACAATTCTTTAATAAGCTAACCATTATGCTATGTTTTCATTCCAGCCAAGCAATTTTAATCTTAAAGTCCAGCCAATGACTCATGCAAGTCTTCCGGCATTATTCACGAACCAAATTTCCTTCAACCATTGTTAAGGTCTATTAATCGAAAAATTCATAGATAGCGGGAGGCGTAGATTAGACTAAGGATCTGTTTGCAAATTTAGCTATTTTAGCAACTATTAGTTATTTTAATAGTTGTTAGTTGTTTTAGTAGCTGTTAGATATTAGTTGTTAGCTTTTAGCTAAGTAGCAATTGAAAATAAAAGTGTTTCGATAAAAATAACTGTTTGATTGACAATTAAATTTAAAATAATAAAAAAGGTATTGAAATATTTACTTATAGTTATAGAATTAAACTCATTACAAAAAAGAAAAAAAAAAGATGATTTCACTAAACCTAAATTTTAAAAATTTAAGAGAGTAAAAATTGAAAAGTTCACTGTTTTATAAATAAAATTAAAATTTTTTGATATTTTACGGATCAATATTTTTAATTTTTAATATTTCTTGAATTCAAATGGATATATAAACAAATATTTTTTAAAAATTAAAAAAATGTTAAAAAATTCATTTTCTAAATATAATGGAATTTTAGTCCGAGAAAGGGAAAACCAAAGACAGGTCTACCTGGCTGAAGTCCAATTCTTGGAACTTGGTATAGTCCAATTCTTGGAACTTGGTATAGGTTTGTTGATGGTTAAGTTTTGGGCTACATTGGCTAAGCCTTTGAAATTAGATTGGATAAATCAATAATATTTTATATTCTACAATTTCAAATAATAACTAATTATGTGTCTACGCATTACACGAAATGTATAATTTTAGTTTTTTTTTTTATTGAGTAAAATGTGCTTTTAATGAATAGATAAATCAATATTAAATACTAAGGAATTAAAAAAAATAAACCTGCTAGTCATAATTAATAAGGAACGAAAATAATAGTGAAAAATAATGAGAAATTGTTAATTTTTTCTATAATTATTTTCCACTCTTATGTTTGGATCTAATGAAATAAAGAAAATAAATTTATTTGAAAAAGTAAAATTCTAGAGGAACCACTCCCTTGGTGGGTGTTGCAATAGCTCCATTTATGATAAATTAATTGATTTATGAATTAACCATACTATAAATTTCAGAGTAAGAAAAATCATACTATAAATTAATCAGATATATAATTAGCAGAAATTATTACAAATTTTAAAGAAATACAAATAATTCAATAATAAATTATATTATCCAATCCCCTTCTTTCTCTCAGTCGGCACAATTATAGATTTATAATAGTCATGTTTTTTTTTAATTTTTTCTTAAAAAAAGAAATCTATTTGAGCCATCTCTTTGTTCGTTTGCAATCAAGGCATAATGTTTAATTTATTTAAATTGCTTCTTCCACAAGTTGATTGCAGCGAGAATCCATGAATGCATGAATACTATTAAAATATCACCGATTAATTTAGTTACCACCAAAATGGGCTACTATAATAAGCCAAGACTTGGGAAGCCTTAAGCCCAAAGTTGGAGGTCCAAGCCAACATTCTAGAATACTCCACATTACTCCACCCAAAAGATATTTTGTATAATGTCAACATCGTTCTAGAATGTTCCTTGTAATCTAGACCGTCCATTTTTGTAAGCAAATCTTAGCCGTACATTGAGGAGGTGGAAATGCCTATAAATACCACCCCTCACCTCATTTCTATAAACCAAGCAAACCAAGCAAGCATCAAGCAAAAACCAAGCAATCCTTTCCTTAAGCTTTGTAAATGTTTGCTTCTTATTAATACAATTATATTTAGTGTTTTGTGTTAGTATTATTTTAGTTGCCTTTCCCGTTATTATTCTTGGTGTTATAAATTATTAATCAATCTTGGAGTTTATCGCACTAATATCCAACAAGTGGTATCAGAGCAGGACTTGCTGTACGTTACAATACCCAATCAATGATGCACAACTCCAGGGTCAGCGTCAAAAGTACCGCCCTGTGTCTTGTCTCCTCGTGGTGTCAAAGCAATGGCGAAGTCCTAGGCATCACATCTTCGAGCGATGCTGAATCAATGGCACCCTAGGCATCGCACCTCATCCGGTGTCAAAGCAATGGCGGAGACCTCAGGCACCGAGTCGTGTAAAGGAGCATGTGTTTCGGAGCAAGCATGGCTACATAAAGCTAGAGAAGTGGATCGATGTGGGGCGTAAAGTAAGGACGGTCCAAGGGCGAGTCGACCTCCCTCGGCACGAGGACGTGCCTGGTTTTGAGTGGGGGAGGATGTTACGGACAAATTCCATAACCGTGTAAGGCCAACATTGAAGAGCGTACCTAGCTGCGTTTCAACCTGCGTGGGTTGAGGCGGCTTAGCGGATTAAGGCGTTCTGCCCCAGTGGTATCATTACCCCATGCAAAGTCTGCATGCAGGCGGGGTAGTGTGCTGCTCGAGCACAACTGGTCGAGAGCTGGGCCGCTCTCCTGATGAGCCCATGGCAGGGTGAAACCAGTTTGGTACGGTATGGCGAGGCTTGCCTCGGAGCTAAGCGGGAGGGCTCCCGGGGCGCCGCACGGGCGCAGTGCTGCGCGAGACTCTATGCCCGTGACAGAGTGGTATTAGAGCCTGGTTGTGGTGGTAGTAGTTATAGCCGTGGTATTTTGTGGTGTTCATTTACAAGTGTAGGGTATTGTTACTCTGCTGGAATTAACAGTCGGGGACTGTTGTTGAAGCAAGATTCACAAGCAAGGATTGTGATCTTGATCGGTCAAGGACCGTTGTGCATTGGTTAGTGTGAGGAACACCAGTACCTTATGGAGGATTTTTCTGGAGTTGCTAATAGCATTGAGAAGCTAAATAGCAATAATTACGGGAATTGGAGTACCCGTATGAGATATTATCTCATAGGTCAAGACTTATGGCATATCGTTGGAGGAGATAATACTACACCACCAGTTGGGGATGCGAAAGCTCTAAAAGAGTGGGAGACAAAATGCGGGAAGGCGATGTATATGCTGACAGTTGCAGTAGAAGATGAGCAGATGCAACGGATCAAGTCGGCTAAAACACCAAAGGAAGCATGGGACATTCTCAAGTCTGCTTTCGCCAAGAAGAATGAAGCAAAATTGCAACGGCTCGAAAATGAGTTGTTCTCCATCTCGCAACAGAACCTCACTGTAAGTCAATACTTTTCTAAAGTAAAATCTTTATGTGAGGAGATTTCGAAATTAGATCCAGATAACGAGATCAATGAGACAAGGATGAGGAGGATCATCATCCATGGTCTAAGACCTGAATTTAAGGGTCTTGTGACTGCTACTCGTGGTTGGGCTACACAACCAACCTTAGATGAGTTAGAGAATATCTTGTCCAATGAAGAGACTTTAGACGAAAAGATGTCTAAAGTAGCCTTGAAGGATGATGAGAAAGCTCTCTTTACTAAAAAGAGGGGATTTCGAAACGTTGCGAGAGTAGATGGTGGAAAAGAAAGGAGCAATCAACAAGGATGGAGAAAGCAAAAGTGGAGACCATCACAGCAAGGGAGAGCAAGGCCAGAACAAAGGAAAGACGATTGGCGAGAAAGTGATCGTTGCTATAAGTGCAACAAAAGAGGACATTTCGCCCGAGAATGTCGAAGCAAACGAGTAGAAGAAAACACATCATCAACCCAGAATGAGCAACAAAGTGAAGAGGAATGGGATGTTCACAATTTCTTTATTCAGGAGGAAGAATATTCGCCACAGAAGCCAGTAGAGATGATGATGAAAGGACCCGAGCAGGAGTCATCATTAATATCTGTAAGTGATAGAATCAACTATGATGATGATTGGATAGTTGATTCTGGAAGTTCTAATCACATGACAGGAAACATGGAGAAATTATCGGATGTATCCGATTATGATGGAGGTCGTGTTGTAGTCACAGCAAATAACACGAGATTGCCAATAGCTCACATTGGAAAGACAACCATTGTTTCTCCCTCTACTAAAGAGAAAACAGAGTTACAGATGGTTTACCATGTGCCAAGGATGAAGAAAAACTTGCTCTCTGTATCAAAAATAGCAAGTGCAGGTAATTATGTAGTGTTCGGTCCTGATAATGTTAAGGTTTATCGCAACCTTAAATTAATCGGAGATCCAGTCATGGAAGGACGGCGAGTAGAATCAATCTACGTCATGTCAACACAAGAAGCCTATGTTGATAGAACAAGGAAGAGTGAGACAGTTGATTTGTGGCACGCTCGTCTGGGACATGTTAGTTATCACAAGCTTAAGGTGATGATGAAGAAGTCCATGCTTAAAGGTCTTCCTCAGTTGGAATGCCGAGAAGACACTATATGTGCTGGATGCCAATATGGAAAAGCTCACCAACTTCCCTTTGAAGAGTCAAAACATAGAGCCAAGGTGCCATTGGAGTTAATACATTCAGATGTTCTTGGACGGATCAAGCAACCTTCAAATAGTAATATGAGGTACATGATTACTTTCATCGATGACTACTCAAGATATGTTTGGGTAGATTTCATGGTAGAGAAGTCAGAAGCCTTTGAAAAATTCAAAGCTTTCAAGAACAAAGTTGAAAAAGAAGTCGGAAATAAAATTAGATGCCTTCGCACCGACAATGGTGGAGAGTACACGTCTGACGAATTCACTAAATATTGCCAAGAGCAAGGCATTCGAAGGCAATTCACATGTCCAAGAACACCGCAGCAGAATGGAGTTGCTGAGAGAAAGAATCGACACCTAGTGGAGATTTGTAGGAGTTTACTCCATGCAAAGAATGTGCCAGCTAGATTTTGGGCAGAGTGCATGAAGACAGTTGTGTACATCACCAACAGACTACCTCAAGCAAGACTGGAGTTTACATCCCCATTCCAGAAATTGTGGAACATTAAACCAACTGTAAGTCGTTTTTGCATTTTTGGATGCGTCTGTTATGTCTTCGTTCCGGATGAACTTCGAAGCAAGTTTGACAAAAAGGCACTTCGCTGCATATTCGTTGGTTATGATGAGCAAAGAAAAGGCTGGAGATGTTGTGATCCTACAACTAACAAGTGCCATATTTCACGAAACGTGGTCTTTGATGAGACATCATCTTGGTGGTCATCTGAAGCAACTCTGCTCCCAGACTCAAAAGAAATTCAAGAAAAAGTTGAAAAGAAGATAGGAGAGGGAGAGTTCATCCCAGAGAAAAGTCAAGGAAAGCTATCTAGAGTTTAAGAGAAATCGAAGAGCCCATGGAAGATAGGTGCACATGAACAACAGCAGCCAAGTCAAGAAGAACAAGATCCAGATTATCGTCCACTTCGGCGATCGAGTCGAGAAAGAAGGCCTAATCCAAAATATGCAAATGCTGCTATAGCAGAGATAAAGGAGCCAACAACTTATGAAGAAGCATCAAAGAAGATGGAGTGGACTACTGCGATGGAAGAAGAAATTGCTGCTTTGGAGGAAAATCAAACATGGGAATTAGTGCCAAAACCAAGAGATGTGAAACCCATCTCTTGCAAATGGGTCTACAAAATCAAAACTCGCCCGGATGGATCAATTGAGCGATACAAAGCAAGACTGGTTGCTAGTGGATTTTCTCAGCAGTATGGCTTGGACTATGATGAGACATTTAGTCCAGTTGCCAAGATCACTACTGTGCATGTATTACTAGCTTTAGCAGCTAGTAAGTCATGGCCTTTATGGCAGATGGATGTGAAGAACGCATTCTTGCATGGTGAAGTTGATAGTGAAATTTACATGGAGCAACCACCAGGGTTCAGAAGTCGTGAGAATCCTAACTATGTGTGCAAGCTAAGGAAAGCTCTTTATGGTCTAAAACAAGCACCGAGGGCTTGGTATGGCAAAATTGCAGAATTCCTTATCAAGAATGAATATGTTATGACACAAGCAGACTCCAGTTTGTTTGTGAAAGATCGGGAAGGAAGACTAGCTATAGTGCTAGTATATGTTGATGATTTAATAGTCACTGGCAACAACAGTGAAGAGATTCAACTCATCCGAGAGAATTTGGCTACTCGTTTCAAAATGAAAGAGCTAGGAAAGCTCAAGCATTTTCTTGGATTGGAGATAGAAGAAGCCAAGGAAGGTTTGTTCCTCGGACAACAGAAGTATGCAAGAGATCTACTGAAGAGGTTTGGAATAATAGAATGCAAGCCAATATCTACTCCAATGGATGCTAATGTCAAGCTGTGTGCTCATGAAGGGAATGATCTCGAAGATGCTACTATGTATAGACAACTAGTGGGAAGCCTAATCTATCTCACTATGACACGGCCGGACATTTCCTTTGCAGTTGGAGTAGTCAGCCGATTTATGCAGAAGCCTAAGAAACCTCACTTGGAAGCAGTTCGAAGAATATTGAGATATGTCAAAAGTACAATTGATTATGGGATCTTTTACAAGAGAGGTGAAATTATCAAATTGGAAGGATATTGCGATGCTGATTATGCAGGAGATCACGACACTCGACGCTCGACAACAGGCTATGCATTTAGTCTTGGTTTAGGAGTAATCTCTTGGTGCAGCAAGAGACAACCTACAATGTCACTTTCCACAACAGAAGCTGAGTATAGGGCAGCAGCTCAGGAAAGTGTTTGGTTGTCACAGCTTATGAACGATCTGCATCAACCCATCGACTATCCAATTCCGTTAAATTGTGATAATCGTTCGGCTATACAAATGGCTGAGAATCCAGTGTTTCATGCGAGAACAAAACACGTGGAGGTTCACTATCACTTTATCAGAGAGAAGGTTCTACAAGGAGAGATTAAAATGAAATATATCAACACGGAGGATCAACCAGCCGATATTTTTACAAAGAGTTTAAACACAAATAAATATGAAGATTTTCGCCAACAATTGGGAATGATGAAGAAAGAGAAATTAATCGTTGAGGGAGAGTATTAAAATATCACCGATTAATTTAGTTACCACCAAAATGGGCTACTATAATAAGCCAAGACTTGGGAAGCCTTAAGCCCAAAGTTGGAGGTCCAAGCCAACATTCTAGAATACTCCACATTACTCCACCCAAAAGATATTTTGTATAATGTCAACATCGTTCTAGAATGTTCCTTGTAATCTAGACCGTCCATTTTTGTAAACAAATCTTAGTCGTACATTGAGGAGGTGGAAATGCCTATAAATACCACCCCACACCTCATTTGTATAAACCAAGCAAACCAAGCAAACATCAAGCAAAAACCAAGTAATCCTTTCCTTAAGCTTTGTAAATGTTTGCTTCTTATTAATACAATTATATTTGGTGTTTTGTGTTAGTATTATTTTAGTTGCCTTTCCCGTTATTATTCTTGGTGTTATAAATTATTAATCAATCTTGGAGTTTATCGCACTAATATCCAACAAAGACAACCCTACTTGTATTTTTAATGAAGGAATAGTCTTGTCTAGTTGAAATGCCCGAATTTTTATTTTCAAAACTTTTAAATTTTTATTAAATTAAAAATCAGAAATTTTAATTGTGTGGACTGCGAATATAATACAGTCTCAATTCAAGTCTAAATTTGTCAATTGGGCCCAAACCCAAAAATCTATTATCGGAAATTTTGATTTGAGAACACTTAAAATTTTCGAGAAATAATACAGAACTCCGGCTACTGATCTGTTATAAATATATGTAGGTGTAACTACCATATAAATTAATTATCCTAAAATCAAATATCATTATTATTATTGTTTTAATTATTATTGAGTAAAATAAGGAAATGTTCTGAAACTTAAGTAAAATAATTAAAAATAAATCAAACCGAACCCGAAAACCAATTTGAATTTTTTGAAAACCAGGTGAAAATCCATGAACCAAATAAAAATCGAGCCAAATTACTGATTTAGACCAAATCGGTTTGAATCAAACCGGAATAGTCTATAAACTCAGATTTTCTTTCTCATTTTTTTTGCTTTCTTCTTCTTCCTTCCCTCTGGAACGCCGACCCCAGTAGCTCCCCCTCCCCTTGGTCTCGTTTTTTTGACCACCAGAACCAGCGCCTCCCCGCCGCACCTCCTTGCCACGCCGCCGCCTCACCGCAGCTCCAGCCTCTCTTCCTCTCTCTCTCCTTTCGTCTTTGGCGAGCGCAGCTATCGCAGGGAACCTGCGATTTCGTCCGATCGGAAAATCACGTCGCAGCTCACTCGATTTTCTAGCGACTCCAATACCAGTGATCAGCGATGAAGCTTCGGTCTCTTCCTTTCTCGCATTCTCTCTTCTGTTTCCGGTTGGCGCAGCAAAACGATGAGCTACGATCGCGATTTGCTGCATTTGGGACAGTCGACTCATCGTTTCTCTGCTCCTCCAGTGAAACCAGCCAAGGATCGGCCGGTTGAGCTCTTCCATTCCCTCTAGCGACCTCACTGACCGCGATCCACTCCAGCTCTAGCCAAGCTAATGCCAGCAGAATCAGATCTTGGGTAGTAGAGCAAGTTTCGGTCATTTTAACCGAAAAATTCCAATTTTCATCTTTTTTTACAGCTAGGTAAGTTCATCTTTAACTTCCTTTTTGCATACTTTGTGAATTCTTTGTGCTAGGATATGGAATTTCATTTATTAGTCAAGCTAGAGTAAGGATTAAATCCCTATATATTCTATTTATGCAAATTTGAGGAAAAGGTTTGATTTTATTTACTAACTATAATGAAAACACATTCTAGTGAGTGTTTTGAAGTGATTCATGTAGCTTTAGATTAGAATTGAGTATTGAATTTAAAGTGGCAGCCTCTAGCTAAAGAAGATTATAGTTTTTGTTAAGTCCATATTTGGTGGTAGAACTATGTCTTTCATAACTTGTTAATGTAAAGGTTTAATGATCGAGATAGAACAAAAATGAGAATTTTCTTGAAATGGCAGCAACTATTTTTAATTATTCCTATAAAGTATTGCTGGATATAGTACATATTGGGTTGTAAGTTTAATTTTTGCAAGGGATTGGTTAATTGGTGGGTAATCTATGATTTCAGCACAGGAGAACTCTGAATTTTTGTATATCGGCAGCAACTACCTGAGATCCTTGTGTTGTTTTAGAAGGACAAATATATATAACGAGTGTACTTTTAAGATTTTCTTACTATTTTGATGTGTAAAAATTTTTAATTATAATTGATACACGGTTAAATGAGTTAGTACATATGGTTTTGTTTGATGAGGATAATGATTTACAGGTCAATAAACTGAATCATGAGACCCCTGTTAATTATGACAAGGAATATATAAGTTATAGATGTATATGATTGTTAATAGTATACAGTTGGATAGTTTTAACTAGTAGAATTGATGTTAAGCAAATAGCTATTTTCACTAATTTGCTTTTTTATTTATTTTCTTAACATTATATAGTAAGTTAAAGTTTCGCATTGACGATTAAATATTAATGTGATTGCTTTGGATGGACGAAGGGAAATAAATTTGTTTGATTGCGCGATAGATGGGCTGTGTGTGTATTGATCGAAAAGTATTTAGTGTTATTTGATATTGTCTAAACAGGTAGAAAGTCAAATTTTAGGGGAGGTTTTGCCGAAATTTTGATAGAACCTAGGCTAGTCTTAATTAATAATATAATTAATAGGTTTAATTAGATTAATTCTTTATCTCTACTTATATTATTATTATTATCATTAGTATTCATTTATGTATTTAATTATCTATCTATTTTCATCATTAATGTTTATTATTGTTATTATTTATTTTATTATTTTTAATACTATTTATTTGTTTATTTGCATTTGAATAGAGATGTCTAATTGTGCATTGCATTATGATGTTAAAAATATATGTTTAGATTAAAAATTATATGTTTATATAGTTTGTATTTTATGCTATGTGTATTTCACATGCCTTTTTTGTTATTCAAAAAAAAAAAAAAAAAAAAAAAAAAACAGTTGCAAACCTTTATTGTGGAATGTAGAATCTTTTTTTTTTAAATCGTTATTAAAATTATAAATGTAGGTTGCGTTTGCCAATAGCATTTGAACTAGCTTTTAGAGTTTAAGATAGCGTTTTATTTATTATTGTTATCATTTATTTTATTATTGTTGTTTATTGTTAATACTATTTATTTGTTTATTTGCATTTGAATAAAGATGTCTAATTGTGCATTGCATTATGATGTTAAAAATATATGTTTAGATTAAAAATTATATGTTTATATAGTTTGTATTTTATGCTGTGTGTATTTCACGCGCCTTTTTTGTTATTCAAAAAAAAAAAAATACAGTTGCAAACCTTTATCGTGGAATGTAGAATCTTTTTTTTTTTTAAATCGTTATTAAAATTATAAATGTAGGTTGCGTTTGTCAATAGCATTTGAACTAGCTTTTAGAGTTTAAGATAGCGTTTTATAAAAACTTAATCCGTGTAATATTTAGCTTTTAGCTTTTTGTATATAAAAGGGTACTTAAATAGCTAAAAGTTAAGCGCTATCAAAACAATTAACAAATAATAAAATAGTTAATTTTGTCGAACAAATTCATAATTATCTTTAGATTTATCAAAATTTAGTTGTAAATTGGTAAAAATTTGAAATAGAGAATTTTCGAGCAGTTGGGATTTGTAGAAATGAAACATATCCTTTCATAATATATTTACACAGAGTTAAATGTTTCATACCTAAAGCAGCTACTATTAAAATAATTCTTTATCTGAAAATCATCCCCCTATAAAAAAAGCCTATCAAGATCTAAAAGAAAAAAAATTCGTGTAAATATCATGTCGCCTCCATGTCTAGCTATAAGGAAGTAGGGTTATAAAAAATTTGAAGCCAACCCGTTCATGTGCTTCCTGTTGGGATTTTATAGCTAAGTTCTTATCCAATCACTTAATTATAATATTTAAGAGTAATTCTTTTTTTTTTTTTTTTTTAAATGTGAGTACCTTAAAATCTTATCTCTTATGCTTCAAGATTTTCATATGATGCCAAATGACATTATACCAATAGTCATTCTATTTTAATACATGATTAGAGGTGCATAAATTCTACAACTGTAGAATTCACTGACAAATAAATATAAATATAAATAAGTTCTCATACATATAATTAATTAATTAATGAAATTAGAAAATTCTTTTCTAGCTTTGCGATGAAGGAAACAAAGCTTTACCATGATAAGAAGAATCTACTTCCTGAAAAAGTTAAATAAGGATATATAAGTTTTATAAAGAATAATAATTATTGTACAACACATGCATTCACACGAATGTATAAATATATCAATTTAGTCATCCGACTAGTTATATGATCAAGCAAGCGATCACACAAATGACATAACAACAACAATAAAAAATATTATCACTTTCACATAATTACATCACATGAAAATTAGTCAGTGGCCTCACCGAAACCCCCGATGAGCCGTCCTCTCATATGGCTCATTCTCTCATGACGTGTGTACCAGGGAGCCGATCTCCCATATCTAGCCGACCAGTCTGATCCTCACTTGACCAGTCCTCTCATTTTTTTTATACCCTCTTTTCTTTTCCATAACAACAGGAGGCCACTTTGTGGTTTTCCATATCATCTATATCATATCATCAGATATGCACACGGGGGTGTTGATCTCTCCATACCTGGTCGACGATATCGAAGACCCTCTCACAAATCCATGGTAACCTACTTCATTCCAATTCCACACAAACAAGGCATAACAATATCACAATACAAATAATCAAACAATGCAATTAAATGCAAGCATATTAAGTAATTAAACACTGTCATGCAAGAGCGTAAATAACCATTCATATATCAATTCAAATAAATAAAGGAGTATTAATTAACAATATAATATAATAATTGATTCTTGAAAAATAAATAATAATAATAATAAATAAAGAGTTTATTTTAAATATATCAAGTTAAAGAATTAATCTAACTAAACCTATTAACATAATTATTAAATATGATTAGCCTAAATTTTATCGAAATTTCGGCGAAACTTTCCTTAGAAATTGAAGTAAACCACCTGCTTAAAACTATAATTCAGTAATAAATTTTCAAAGCTCATCCATTGAGCAAATGACAACAACTATCTCGTCTGCTATAATCATTTTTTATTCATATAAATATTTACTCAATTCATACAGCCTATCTGTCGGGCTACCCATCTTCCTTAAACATCAACATTATCACCCAACTATCTCAACCATAAATTTTACGAATTAAAGCAAGTTTCAACCGATTCCAATAACATTCTCAACCATTCTTTACTTAGGATATCAACAACGTCCTTAAACATTTATTAAATTCTAGACTAGCTATTAAGAATGGATGGTTCAATTAAATTATAATTTAAGAAAAGCATCTTCTAAGTAACCCAATTTACAACTTTAACTATGTATCAATCAAAGCTTCATGTACTCTTCTCCATCTTGACATAAAAATTCCCTTTCTAGATATAACCGACACTAATGATATAAAAACATTGAAAATATATGTATGTCCATTATTACATTAGTTTATATATAAAATGGTATCAATTATCTCATTCAATAATTTTTCTTTGAAATAATATTCTTTAAGCACCGTTGCAAGTAATTTTAATTATTCTTGAAGTATTCTGCCAATCCCCATCTTCCTCAATACCATTTCAATTTATATATGGATCAATCATATCTATTAATTAAGGAAATTATATATTTGCATTCCAAGATCCTATGATTGCTTTTTAATTAACTATTTATTCGAAATTAACTTATTTAACTAAAATTTTCAAATTTGGAATTTATTACCAAAAATTATGAACTACGTCTTAAAGCGAACTGATTGAAAATTGAACAACAATTCCACCATCCACGCGAGGGGAAGAGGATTCTGCCTTTTGGGACCAACCGGAGACTCACCGTAATAATATATTAATTCCGCCATGAATATGCAAAAATTTCAAATAAATAATAACTTTGAAAAATAAAATATAAAAATTTTAAATGTCTTATTTATCATATATATTTATTAAAAAATAAATTATATCCAATCAATTAATAAACTGTAATTTTTTATTGGTCATCTTTAAGAGTATTTTAAAACATTTTAAATTTATTTGAATAGCATAATTAGTAGCATCATAGAAACAACTAGTTAAGTTAATGAGTCAACATTTGATTTGTTAGAATTTCAAAAAATAAAAAAAATAAAAGAGAGAAAAATGTGAGTTTTTGACCTTTGTTACAAATTTACAATTATATCAAGCTAAACATACGTAGGTATTAGTTAGTTAATTATTCAATCGCATTATAAACATAAACACATCATATGCTATGACTCATTTTCGTATTAGTCTATGTAAATAGGAAAGTTACGGTCAATATGTAGTTCATCATCATGAATTTTATACTCAGAGACATGAAAATGAGTTAATACGATTATTTAATTAAATAGGATAAATTATTATTTAATTCCTGAGATTTTTCTAATTAATGAGTTCATTCCTCTTTTTTTTTTTAAAAAAAAAATATTAAATAGTTAATTACGTTCATCCGTCAAAAAAAAAACAAAAAATCGCTTTGTTCAAAATAACTAGAGAATTTTATTAAATTAATGAAAAACATACTAAACTATTTTTTACTTTTCACTTAGTATCTTCTAGTGACTGAAAATTTTTTGAAAAAACCCAATATCAATTTCCAATTTGTACTATATCATTCGTCGTTGCATATAAAATTTATGACAGGGTTATATAGTGATTCTTATTACACATAGGGAAATACTAAGTTTATGCTGGCAAATATGTTTGGTTCTCGGGAACTAAATGAGGACACCCAACTCTGTCCCTTCTGCAATTTTGGAAAAAGACAAGCAAACCCAACAACTTTCATAATTATGGAACCTTAGAGCAACGTGGCTTTAGTCTCCTCTGGCAAGAAATAACTATTTCTTTATTGTGGATTTTCTTTTTCACATGATTTGAATTTTATTTCAAGTGACAAATCAAGTCAGACTTTAAAATTATTTTACATATATAGACACACAGAAAAAAAGAAGAGAAAAACAACAAAAAAAAAGAGAGGAAATTATAGACTAAAAAAAATTTAAAAGAGCTTCGTTGTAGATGTTCCAAAGTAGCGCATTTGATTCTGGAGCAACAGAAGAGATCTCTTCTTTCCACTTGGCATGCAAATGCACCATCTGCTTATTCATAATTTGACTTACCTAACAAAGTCCAAAGTTCATCATGAAATAAAAGTCTTGTTAATTTGATATGAAGACAGATAATAAAACTTACCTTCAGAAAGCAATTCTATTCACTAATTTCTTCTTCTTCTTCTTCTCTGATAAGAACTGCAGGTGTTGTTAATACTTCTTTTTAGCCTTGGATGTCCTTCACCTTCAATCAGCTTCACCAACCAAGTAGGTTTTCTTGTTCTGAACACAAGGTATCCCATTGCGAGACCAAACACTGCTCCAAATGCATATCCCGTAAAAACAGATTTCCATCCAAATCCATTTTCATCAGAGTTTGAATCTTCTTGGCCTGATGGTGTCATGACTTGTTGCCTTTCACCAGAATTACAAGCCTTTTGCAGTGGAAATCCACACAGTCTTGTGTTTCCTTCATACGAGCTATTATCAAATGTGTTGAACTGAGGGCCTGTAGGTATGGGTCCTTCAAGTTGATTATGCGAAATAGAAAATACTGCGAGGGATGTCAAAGTTGCCAATTGGATCGGAATCCTTCCAGTAAGATTATTTGAAGAGAGGTCTAAAGATTCCAGATTGGTCAAATTTCCTATTGATGGTTCAATATTGCCTGTAAGATGATTGTGAGACATGTTGAGCTGCTTAAGTCCTTTAAGCTTTCCAACTGACTTGGGAATTTTTCCTGTGAAGTTATTACCTGACAAATTGATGGTTGTTAAAAGAGTTTGGATTTTCACCAACTCAATTTCCAATCCTTTCCATGTCAACCTTACAGAATAATCATAGGCGTCGTTTGGTGCTCTCATGTATGTCATATGCTGATCAACATTGATCATTGCATCGAAATTATTGAAATAATATGAAGGCAAAGGTCCGTTGAAATTGTTGTTGGAGAGGTCCAAAATCCGTAGCTTGGGAAACAGATAGTTGGCAATGGAGTGCCTTTTCACCAAACCATGGAGTCTATTGGATCGTAGCTGTAGAATCTGCAACTTTGGAAGAGTTTGTAGAAAAGAAGGGAATGTGTCCTGTATCTCATTGTTGCCCATATCTAAAATTTCCAAATCTTTACAATTGGAAATGGACGTTGGGATTTTCCCTTGCAGTTGGTTGCCAATGAAATTCAAATATCTCACGTTACTGCCTTCTGAAAATACTTGAGGGAGAACTCCATTAAAGTTATTCATACCCAGATGTAATACTGAAAGGCTGCTGCTGAAGTTTCCCAAACATTGTGGAATGGGACCACTGAAATTGTTACTCGACAGGTCAAGGATTTGGAGTGATTTTGACTCACAAACTGCAGAAGGAATTTCTCCTGTCAATTTCTCATTTGATGAAAGAATGAGAAGCGTCAAGTCCAGCTGATTGAAAATTGAGCTTGGAACTGTGCCAGACAACTTGTTATGGCTCAGATCAACATATTCTAATGTATGATTATATTTGAATTGACATACTTGACCAGTGAGCAAGTTATTAGACAAATCGAAGTACACAAGGCTAGAAAGCGTGCAAATATCTGAAGGAATTCGACCACTAAAATTATTGTATGAAAGGAACAAAAATCGGAGTTGGTTATAGTTTCCAATGAAAGATGGAATTGGACCATTGATATTGTTACTTCCCATATCTAAATAGAAGAGCTGGCTAAGGTTTGCAAATGAGGGAGGAATTGGGCCACTAAAATTATTGTATGAAAGGTCCAAGACATAGAGTTTTTCAAGTTTTCCAATTGAGGATGGAATTTGACCAACGAAATTATTATCTCCAAGTTCCAACTCAGTGAGTTTTGATAAATTACTAAACAATGCAAGATTAGACCCTATGAAATTGCAACTGCTGAGTCGCAGTGATTCCAACAAATTTAGATTTTTGAAAAATTCATTTTCTAAATATACTGGAATTTTAGTCTGAGAAAGAGACAAATGGTAGAGTGAAAGACTCCAATTTGACGTTGGAAAAGAGCCACTAGGCCTTCATTGTACGCTAAGTCTAAGTCTTCGAGATGTGGAAGCTGAATTATACTGTCTTGAAATTTCCCTCTCAACCCAGAAGATGAGAGTCTAAGGGAGGACAAAGAAATAGATAAATTGATAAAGGAATTAGGAGAAACGAAAGACAGGTCTGCACCGCTTAGGTCCAATTCTTGCAACTTGGTTAAGTTTTGAATGAGCTTGTTAAAACTAGCAGTTGTTTCTAATGTCAAATGAAAGTTCCGGGAAAGATCAAGAGAAACCAAATTGGACAGCTGACCGATTTCTAATGGAATTTGGCTATCAAAGTTTGAATTATTTAGATTGAGGCGTGTCAAGCTCAACAAATGGCCAATTTGAGATGGAATTATGGAGCCTCTGAAATTATTGTAAGAGAGATCTAGTTTTTGAAGATGATGAAGAGCGAAAAGAGAATTATTAGAATGGAAGTTACCGTAAAGCATACTGCTAGAAAGGTTAAGCCCAATCACATAGCCAGTATTAAAGTCACAGCTGACACCATCCCAAAAGAAGCAACAATCCGTGCCCTCTTTCCATGAATCTATCTTGGGATAAGAATTAATAAAAGGATGATAACTCCCGTTAATGGAGAAGGAGTTTTTGAATTGGAGCAAGGCATTGCTTTGATCAACCTGGCAAACTACGTTTAAGAAAGGGGAATTTGTAATACTTGAAGAAAGAGATTGAAAATGGAAGTGAAATAAAAGGAGGCAGAGAAATTGAAAATGCTGCAGTAAGCAACCAAAACCCATGTTTTGTGTTTGCCAAATTTAATTATGATCAAGTTCAGCATATATCACTCCCTATTTATAGACCACATGATTCCCTTTTTGTTTGAATCATGATAATGTTCTCTCTCCTCTAATTTCTACCACTTAGTGCAAGAGCCACTGTAATTCTATTCTATTTTTATTGTTATTATAAATTACACTATACTTTGTTTCATAATTTCTTTTCATAATTAGAATAAGTTACTCTAATTATTTTTAATAAAAGTGGATTATATAGATCGGTGGAGTTGAAATCTCATGATTAATGATGAATAATTAAGAAATTTAAATTTTATCTTTTAGAAATTACGTTGGTTTCTGTTTCTGCATTATCGATCTTTTTCTCAAGGTTTTTCATTTTTCTTTTTGAAGAATCCTCAAGGTTTTCAAAAAAAAAAAAAAAGAAAGAATTTAGAATAATAAGCTAGACCGATATGTTTTCCTATTTTCGAACACCTCATAATTAATACCAAAATAAAATAAAAGTACATCCAAGAAGGCAAGAACTTTTCAAGTCTTGTCTAGATTCGGTGCATGACCTCATTTATAGACTAAACAAATGAAATTAGAGATTTTTTTAAAAAGTGTTTTGACTTTTTTTTTTTTAAATGTATAATCAGAAATACTCTCATATCAGTAAAAATACTAAATTTCATTAGTTTAATTTATAAGTGGAAATATAAACATGGTCTAAGTAAGTTTTTCCATGCACCATATACCACGTTGGGATATTATTAAAGTATCGAACCTTATCTTTGGGCAAAGGGTGAAATTTATTTGCCTTTCACTTATAATCCTCTAATTAAAAAACTCAATCAACAAGTGAATAGTTAAAGTGTTGTGTCAAATTCAGTCAATATCTGAAGACTTATGCAAGTCTTTCTTTGCCTCGAAATTCTTTGATAAATTAACCATTATGCTACGTTTTCATTCTAGTTAAGCAATTCTAATCTTAAAATCCAGCGAATGACTTATACAAGTCTTCCTGCCTCATTATTCATGAACCAAATTACTTTCAACCATCGTTGAGGTTTACTGATTGAGAAATTCATAGATAGAATCTCTATCTAGCACGTGACGTGTATATTAGATGAAGAATGTTGTTTGGCAAATTTAGCTATTTTAGCAGCTATTAGCTATTTTAATAGTTGTCAACTGATTTATTAGCTGTTAAATGTTATTTGTTAGCTTTTAACTAAGTAGCAATTATAAGTAAAAGTGTTTCGATGAAAACAACTGTATGATCTACAATTAAATTTAAAATAATAAAAAAGGATGTTGAAATATACATTTAGAATTTTCATTTATAATCATAGAATAAACTCATTAGAAAGAAGGAAAAAAAAAAAAAGATGATTTCATTAAACCTAAATTTTCAAAATTTAAGGGAGTAAAAATTGAAAAGTTCATTGTTTTATAAATAAAATTGAAAATTTTTAATATTTCAGAGATGAATGTTTTTAATTTTTAATATTTCTTGAATTCAAATGAATATATAAAAGAGCAGTGGGCAGTGGGCAGTGGGCAGCGGGAGGGAAGGATTGAACTAATTTTTCTCTGGTTTTTCTTTGATTTTAAGTTTGATTTTGATTGTTGGTATAATCTCATTGATGGGTTTTTGTCAGATTCGTTTCTTCTTTTTGATTTGAGAGGAAAAAAAAAAAATTATTTGTCAGATTCGTTTATTCTCTCTTTTCTTTTTCCAGCAAAAAGAAAAGTTCACACAGAGAATAGAGAAGGGGGAGAACGTGAGGCGCGCTTTGTAAAGACCGTCATTGATAACAAGGTTGTTTTCTCATTATTCACACCGCTTTTTGGTGTCCATATATCTATGTTTCTATCGGTCTATCCTCTTTTGATTGACCACCTCTTTTAGTATTTTATTCACATTTACCTTTTGGTTGTTTCAGAAACTAGGACTTCCTCTCTCTTATATCTCTTGCAGTGGTGCTGGCTTGCTGCATTTTTATACTTCTCTTTCTGGGTTTATCTTTATTTTTGTTAATTAATTGTACCCATTTGTTCTCATTTCTCTTTTTTATTGAGTATCAGTACCAAAGACCATTTGGAGAGAAGAGGTTCAATAAAATTGAAAAGTTCACTGTTTCATAAATAAAATTTAAAATTTTTAACATTTTAGGGATGAATGTTTTTAATTTTTAATATTTCTTGAATTCAAATGAATATATTTGCTTTTTATTTTTTGAACTTCAATACTTCACGGATAATGCATATTCTGTAATTATATTTTATATTATACAATTTCAAATAATATCTAATTATGTGTCTACGCATATACTGATAAATTAATTGATTTATGAATTAACCATGCTATAAATTTCAGATTAAGAAAAATCATACTATAAATTAATCAGATATAAAATTAGCAGAAATTTTTACAAATTTTTAAAGAAATACAAATAATTCAATTATAGATTTATAATAGTCATGTTTTTTTAATTTTTTGTTAAAAAAAAAATCTATTTAAGCCATCTCTTTGTTCGTTTGCAATCAAGGCATAATGTTTAATTTATTTAAATTGCTTCTTCCACAAGTTGATTGCAGCAAGAATCCATGAATGCATGAAGACAACCCTACTTGTATATTTAATGAAGGAATAGTCTTGTCTAGTCAATGATTTTGATAATGCGCTGTTGCTTCTTCTATTTAATATAACTAATCTTGACTTAATTAAGCTATAATAAACAAACAAATATGTTTTGGAATTTTGGGAATTTAAGCTATTGGAAGAAAGGAATCCTACATTCCAAGTTGTCTCAAGACAAATTAATTAAATTGGAAACATATATACTTCTTAATTAGATTAAAAATTATATGTTTATATAGTTTGTATTTTATGCGATGTATATTTCACGCTCCATAGTTTTTGTTATTCACAAAAAAAAAAAAAAAGTTGCAAACCTTTACCGTGGAATATAGAATTTTTTTTTTTTAAATCCTTATTAAAATTATAAAATATAGATTGCGTTTGCCAACAGTATTTGAAATATCTTTTAACGATTCAGATAGCATTTTATAAAAAATTAAACTCGTGTAATGTTTAATTTTTAGCGTTTTATATATGAAAAGCTACTTAAACAGCTAACAACGAAGTGCTATCAAAACAACTAACAACTATCAAAATAGTTAATTTTGCCGAACAAATTCACAATTGTCTTTAGATTTATCAAAATTTAGTTGTGAATTAGTAAAAATTTGAAATAGAAATTTTCCAGACCCACAAAGAGGCCAACTTATATATTTCCTGTGGTGCAAAAGACAAGACACATGGTCACAAAAGTTAAATGTATGTTTGTGTGTAGGTACATTATCTTCCCTTTAAAAAACAAATAAATTTCTCTTTCTTCAACATTTATATTGCACTGACAAGTTAATTTCATATTGATTTTCATTTAATTGTAAGAAGAGAATTGTATGTCACTGAGCTTCATAAATTTGAAAGAAGGCAGGTTAATTTTTAACTACGTCTAAGACAGATCAAAGAATTTTAAAACTATTTCTACATTTACTAACATCGACTCATCTGAATCTTTAAGAAATAGAACAGTGATTCTAAGCTATTTTATTCACTAAGAGTCATCAGAAATTATAGTATTACATACATAAATGCTAAGAAATTGACAATAGCAAGATCTAAATCTAACATTCACCTTATAGTTTCATATTTATCATAGAACAAGACATTACTTTCATATTATAATAAGTTTATCAATACATAGACAGAAGTGCTTTAGTTATATGAACATCAAAATTTAAAATAAAGATTATTTTTGATGGAAAATAAACAATTGCATAAACAGTTTCAACAAAAAAATTCACCACATTGATTAATTTTATTGCATCTTGAAATACATAGTGCACAGCTTTTAAGTGCTGCAGATTTTTTAAGTGAACTTCTTTATTAAGAGCAGTCCTGCAAAAATTAATTAAGTCTTAAACTAACTTAAAGAAATGGTTTTTTAAAATTCCAATAATATTAAATATAATCCCGATATTCTGTCAATTTTTATCTTTCTTAATTATTCAGAATCCAATGATATTAAATTTTATAATTTCCTAAATAAGGAAATTTATTAATTTTCTAAATTTTTTGTCTTTACCAAATAGTGTAACGTTACACGTGGCCACGACTCGCATAACCGTCAAACACGGTCAGGTGAGAGGCAAACTCTGTTGACAAACCTATCTGCCACGTGTAAAAAAGAAAACTCCAAACAAAGCCAACTGTACAAATAACCTACACACGTACCTGGTGGAATCCGCGCTCTAAAGTAAGCGGCACGCCGATTTCACTTATACACGCCCAGATCCTTTGATCAGAACCGTAGAAATAATAGTACCGATCAAGACAACCGTCTAATATGTTGACTAATTTCTCCGCCAATGGATAACTGATCGCAAATCCTCCACCGCCAAAAGCCATATCGAACGCAGTCCTGCAAAATTAATTAAGTCTTAAACTAACTTAAAGAAATGATTTTTTAAGAATCCAATAATATTGAATATAATCCCAACATTCTGTCAATTTTATCTTTCTTAATTATTCAGGAATCCAATGATATTAAATTTTCCTAAATAAGGAAATTTATTAATTTTCTAAATTTTTTGTTCCGTTTTGGAGTGGGGAAACGGAGCGCCAGTGGTTTTGGGGAGAAGTAGGCGGTATACTATAGAGGACAAGAGAGATTGAGGATATTAGACAGAAGAGGAGGAAAATTTCGCGAGAACAGTTAAAATCTCGCACGTTTTATCGGGGAGAGAGATTAGCTTCAGCTTTTTAATCAGGTCGTAACTCGGCTGCAAACGAGTCTGACTCGTTTCCTTCATTTGTCCAAAAAATTTTGTTTCTTAATTGATGAAGCAACCCCAACCCGCCGGAGAAATTTTCATATAATCCTGATCAGAAAAATAAATTTCAGTACCTCTGCAAAATTCTTATTTACGAATTCAATTACAGCCAGACTGGTAGAAATGTAAAATTCTGAAACTATGAGCAGTCACCGGAAAAAGAGCATTCATTTCAGTTCAGGAGCTCAAAAAATAGAGAACGCCTGAAAAGCTCTAATTTTTTTGAAGTACCCATTATTGCAGGAAATCTTCTCATCGGAGCCCAAACTCAGAGGAAGGCCTAGGGTGGCGACGATGATCAACCCATAAAAAATTTGTAGAATATGAATTGGTGAAGCTTACCAGGAAATTTTCAAATTGAAACCCAAATAGTAATTTTCAAGTTGTACCATTGCTGGGTCATGCTCATTTTCCCTAATAAATGTTCCAGCTTTTGCCTTTTTCTTATCTCCCATTTTTAGGGACATACATTAATTTCAAATACTAACTGAAAATATGTATATTGAAGGTAAATTGTTTTGTAATGTTTAGGATGAAGGGAACTTACCATACGAGAAGTTAAAAGAAAAGTCAATTTTTTCCGAGAAAATATAAAACACAGTTTAAAAATGATTAACAACTCAATGCCAAACTAAGCTTCAAAGATTATTTGGAGAAAAAAAAAAAAAGGAAACCCTAAGTTTAAAAAAAAATATTTATCAATATTAATTATCTTTCTATATAAAAAAATAAAATTCCACTAATACATACCATAGCTTTGGTGTGGATGATTCAACTATTAATTCAACTAATTTAACAGATATAATGTTAAAAGTCATAATTGCTTGGATATTTTGTGTTTAGAGTTATTGGAGAGATGCTTAATTTGTATTTACAAGATTGAATAATTAATGATTTAATTAATTAACTATGTAGAAAGATTTATGATAAAAAATGGTTTTTTAAATTGTAACTAATGAAATTACTCAGATAATTAAGGTATAAAATGAAATTTTTTGCGATTAAAGAATTGATAAATTGAAATTGGAAGTGATTAATTACCTATTATTTGGTTTAATAATTTAAATTATATTATAGAGAATAAAAAAGAACCATTTGCTACTATTATTGTATTTTTTCAAAAAAAAAAATCATTAATAATAATTAAGTATTATAAATTCTCATATGGATCCATATGAATAAAAATAATCATATTTATGATATCATTAATTTTATTTTAATTTAATTCCAATTCTATGAATATTTAAATAATAAATAATTAATATTAAAATCAAACCTCCCCAACAAATTAAAAGATAATCAATTAAAAATATAAAATAAAACCCAAAATAAATGTAAAATCAAACCAGCTATAGGATTCTTTTATATATTTTTGTATGAATATAATCTTTATCCAACTTTTTTTAATTAAAATTTTTTAGTAATGGACAAAATAATGCTATCATTTTGGCCCCATCACCATGCAAATTACAAACAATATGAAGATAAAAAGTATTTTCGATTCCTTCTAGTGACAGGAAAATTATAGAAAATGCTGTTGGGAATATAACTGATCTGAGTGGGCCCGCAGAAAAATGCTCCAATAATTATGTATTGTGTATTAACGATCGAATTCACCAAAAATAATAATCACGGTAAAAAATTAAATAATTACCGCAAATGTCAGATGAAAAATAAGAACACCGAGATTTACGTGGTTCACCCTTCAACTGTTATGTGCTACGTCCATGGGACAAAAACAAAAAACAATAAAAATACACAAAGTGTAGAGAATTTTAGGAAATGTTTCCTAAATTTAGGAAAGAGAGAAAATAGTGAGGATTATAATTTTTAATATCCAATACGTAATTATTGGAGCATTTTTCTGTGGGCCCACTCGGATCAGTTATAATCCCAATAACTGGTATCAGAGCTGATGTCCAACAACTGGTATAACAACTGGTATATATTGGCCATGTCTTTTAACTTACAAAATCAAATTCTTCCAAAGTTTTTGAAGTTAATAAATTAGTTGAGGATTTAATATAATAATATTTCACATTGTTTAATTTTTTTTGTTTTGACAGATAAAACTGAAATTTAAATTAGATTAAATCAACTCTTACAACATTGAAAATAAAATCGAGAGGGACATGACCCCACTCTCGCAGATCAGATATAGGCTTGAATTGCAAGTAAATGTGTAATATTATTCGTTGATCGTCGAACACACTTCAGCTAACACACGAGATAGAACATTAAGAAAGTTATTCAGAAAATCATATTGTTTAAATTAAACATGCTTTTATTTGCAGTTTAAGAGATGATAAAATGCAGAGGAATTGGTGAAACCAAATAAAAAATATGAGGCTTTGTAGGGTGGGCATGACCCAAAATGAATTTAGCAAATCAGAAGGAATAACAATTGCAATTAAGTTGTTAAAAAATTGCAATTCAGTTGCCCTCATTTGTTTTGGATTTCACTTGCTTTAGCAAAGGCCTAGTTCCATGAAAGTACTTGTTGAGGAAGATGAACAATTATTAAGGAAAATATATTGTATTTATCTTTTCCATATTTAGATATGTGATTATTTTGTAAAGACGATCAATTACCTGTAAATAGCTTAATGATAGGCTGATGTTTAGGAGATGATATGTTATATATCTCTGTATAAATTAGTGTTGATGATCAATAAGAAACACTCAATTCTCCACAAAATTAATTTCTTCCCTTGATATTTTAGATGGTATCAGAGCCTGGTTTGAGAGTCTAGTTTATTTTCCTCCTTTAGCCATGAGCGATAAAAACAAAACCTCAGAACAGCCTATACCTAATCCTTCTCACCCATTCCTTGTCCATCATTCTGACCAACCTGGTCATCTTCTTGTGCCCGTTAAGTTAAACGGTGCCAATTATCAATCATGGAGCAAAGCCATGATTCATGCACTCACTGCCAAAAACAAAATTGGCTTTATTGATGGATCCATTGAAGCTCCTTCACAGGTAGAAGAGCCCGCAGATTTTGCACTTTGGAATCAGTGCAACAGCATGATTTTATCATGGTTAACGCACTCTGTTGAACCTAATCTAGCCGAAGGTATAGTACATGCAAAAACTGCGCACCAAGTCTGGATTGATCTTCGGGATCAATTTTCTCAGAAGAATGCACCAGCAATTTTCCAAGTTCAAAAATCAATTGCTACAATTACACAGGGTACCATGTCAGTAGCCTCTTACTACATCAAACTGAAGGCGTTATGGGACGAATTAGATACTTATCGAACCCCATTCACCTGTAATCAGACTGCATCGCATTTAGAACAACTTCAGGAAGACAGGTTGATGCAATTTTTAATGGGTCTCAATGAGTCATATAAGGCGGTAAGATCTAATATTCTCATGATGACACCATTACCTAACGTGCGACAAGCATACTCGTTAATAGTGCAAGAAGAAACGCAGAGGCAGTTATCATCAGAACCGGTGGAGAATTTTTCCATTGCTGCCGCTATTCAAAACAAGGTGCAATTTTCCAACTCATCTAAAACTTGTGATCATTGTCATAGACCTGGACATACTATTGATGATTGTCGTACTTTAAAATTTCATTGTAATTACTGTAATAAAGACGGACATACTGAAGATCGTTGTAGGATTAAAAGAAAAGAAAGAGCAGGTAGCAATTTCTCAAGCCAAAATCGTGGAGGACAACGAAACAATGGTAAAGCCATTCCTCAGGCCAATTATTCCGAAGTTTCTCATGAAGAAAAAAAAAATCCTAATAAATTCCAGGGATACTCGGTTGAATATTTACAACAGATAGCACAGGCATTATCCTCAATTAATCAAGCAGCTTCATCTGGTAACACTGATGTGTATGCAAACGCAGCAGGTTTGTTTTCATTATCCAAAGCTTATGCCAATTCTGCCATATCAAACCCATGGATTCTAGATAGTGGTACTACTGACCACGTGTCTGCAGATTCACATCTGTTTAGCCACACTAAATCACCAACCGTTCATTCAGTCAACTTACCAAATGGAATCACTGCTCCAATCACACAAACTGGCACAGTAAAATTCAGTCCTAATATGACCCTTAAAAACGTGCTATGTGTTCCTTCTTTTCGTTTCAATTTAATTTCTGCCAGTAAAATTACCAAAGATCTCAATTGTTGCATCATATTATTTCCTGATTCATGTATTTTGCAGGACTTGACAACGGGGAAGATGATTGGCTTGGGTAAACAACATGGAGGACTTTACCACATGATGCCTTCGTGTTCACCCATCCACTCTTGCCAAGTGTCCATCTCGCCTGATCTGTGGCACATGCGCCTCGGACATCTATCTTCTTCACGTTTCAAATTAATTTCTCCTTTGTTATCCTTGAGTAAACACTCCGTTGATTTTTCTAATAATTGTAGTGTTTGTCCTTTAGCAAAACAAACAAGACAACCTTTTCCTATCAGTTCCATTACAACTAAAAATCCTTTTGATTTACTACATTGTGATGTATGGGGGCCTCACAAAGTAGCTACTCACTCAGGGGCACGTTTTTTTCTCACTATTGTTGATGACTACACACGTTGCACTTGGGTCCTTTTAATGAGACACAAGTCAGAAACTCAACATCTTATAACAAAATTCATCCAGTTTGTTCGTACACAATTCAATAAAACCATTAAAATCTTAAGAACTGATAACGGCACAGAATTTCAATCACTTAAAACCTTTCTCCATGATCATGGTATTGAACTGCAAAACACTTGTGTTTATACTCCACAACAGAATGGTGTTGTGGAACGAAAACATCGTCACATCCTAAACGTGGCTCGTTCCCTTTTTTTTCAATCCAGTGTTCCCTTAACTTTTTGGGGAGACTGTGTCCTCACTGCCGTTTACATAATAAATCGGCTTCCCACACCTATTTTGTCCAATCAAACTCCATATGAGCGCTTATATAACAAACGTCCAAACTTATACCACTTAAGAGTTTTTGGTTGTCAATGTTATGCCACCAATGTTCATCCAAAACTCAAATTTGATCCACGTGCTACTTCTTGTATTTTTGTTGGGTACCCAAACGGACAAAAGGGTTATAAACTCTATGATCTTACTACACATCAATATTTTGTTAGTCGTGATGTCCAATTTTGTGAAAATATATTCCCTTTTGCCCAGAATACTTCACAAACATCACAAAACCTACCTCAGCCGCAATTAATTATGGATGCTGATCAGATTTCCTTTTCCACTAGTAATGTCCCACCTTCAGCCACTATAGACTCCTCTACCAGTCCTTCTCCTTCCTCAAATAATTCACCTCATAATTCTTCATCACATTCTCAAATTGTGTCCACACCTTCCGCATCTCTTTTCAACGACCAACCACTTCGTCGATCGACTCGCACAAAACATCCACCACGTTGGCATCAGGAGTACTTTATGCCGCCTGGAGCCAATCACGCTGCCCCTGAAGCAAGTCCACTTCAAAATACCAGGTATCCCATTACTAATTACATGACACTCTCTAACTTTTCACTTAAACACAAAACCTTTTTAGCTCACCTTACCACGCAGGTAGAACCTAATTCTTATGAAGAAGCTGTCCTACATCCCCATTGGCAAAAGGCTATGGATCTCGAATTACAAGCACTGGAACGTAACCATACATGGAGTCTTGTTTCTCTTCCTGCAGGTCAAAAGCCTATCGGTTGCCGGTGGGTTTATAAAATTAAATACAATTCTGACGGATCTATTGAGCGCTATAAAGCCCGTCTTGTTGCCAAAGGTTATACACAAGTCGAGGGAATTGACTACCGGGAAACTTTTTCACCAACAGCAAAGTTGACTACAATGCGATGCCTGCTCACAGTTGCCGCAGCCCGAGGATGGTACACCCATCAGTTGGATGTCCAAAACGCCTTTTTACATGGTGATTTGCAAGAAATTGTCTACATGACTCCTCCACAGGGACTTCGCCGACAGGGGGAGAATTTGGTATGTCGGCTTCATAAGTCCCTTTATGGACTCAAACAGGCTTCCCGCAACTGGTTTTCCACCTTCTCCATCGCCATACAACAAGCTGGATACACACAGTCCAAGGCCGACTACAGTTTATTCACAAAAGTTCAAGGAATGTCTTTTACTGCGGTACTCATTTACGTTGATGACATTCTATTGACAGGCAACAGTCTACAAGAAATGAGCCAACTTAAACAAACATTACTTAGACAGTTTCACATCAAAGATTTGGGTCCTTTAAAATACTTTTTGGGCATAGAATTTTCCAGATCCAAACAAGGCATATTTATGTCTCAACGAAAGTATACACTCGATATACTACAGGATGCAGGTTTAATTGGAGCCAAGCCAGAGAAATTTCCTATGGAGCAGCAAATGAAACTCAATGCAACTGATGGCGAGTTACTACATGAACCAGCCAAGTACAGAAGGCTTGTTGGTCGCCTCATTTACTTGACAGTAACACGGCCTGATATAGTTTACACCGTGCGGATGCTTAGTCAATTTATGGGCGAACCACGGACAACACATTGGAACACTGCACTCCGGTTGTTGAGGTATATCAAAGGATCACCTGGACAGGGTCTTCTATTGCCATCCACGAATTCCTTGGAATTGAAGGCTTATTGTGATTCAGACTGGGCAGGATGCCGTATGACACGACGATCTATTTCAGGATACTGTATATTTCTTGGGTCTTCCTTAATATCGTGGAAATCAAAAAAGCAAGCAAATGTTTCGCGGTCATCTGCTGAAGCAGAATATAGGGCAATGGCAAATGCTTGTTTAGAGATTACATGGCTTCACTATATTCTACAGGATTTGGGTGTGAGAAGAGTAAAACCGACAAAACTGTTTTGTGATAACCAAGCAGCACTACATATAGCGGCTAATCCGGTCTTTCACGAGCGTACAAAACATATAGAGATTGACTGTCATATTGTACGTGAGAAGTTGCAGTCAGGACTTATTAGACCATGCTATGTTCCGACTAAAATGCAGATTGCAGATATCTTCACAAAGGCTTTAGGACGGGATCAGTTTGAAAATCTGAAAGGCAAGTTGGGAGTTCAGAATATTCACTCTCCAACTTGAGGGGGAGTATTAAGGAAAATATATTGTATTTATCTTTTCCATATTTAGATATGTGATTATTTTGTAAAGACGATCAATTACCTGTAAATAGCTTAATGATAGGCTGATGTTTAGGAGATGATATGTTATATATCTCTGTATAAATTAGTGTTGATGATCAATAAGAAACACTCAATTCTCCACAAAATTAATTTCTTCCCTTGATATTTTAGAACAATCCTTAATTGAAGCAAAGAGAAGAAAGAAAGAAGAAAGTCTTTGAAAAAAAAAAAAAAAAAAGAAATGATATCTAACAATCTTTTGTGTTTAATTCTCATTTTCGCCGATTGCTTAGGTTTAGACTCAATTGATTTGGATTAAAGTATGACTATATTCAGTGACGGAGGGATGGGATGTCAGGGACGACCCCTTCAGTAGTTTTTTTTTTTAATAATTCAACTCTAAATTTCTAAAAATTTTCAATTTTATTTCCTAAAATATAATACTTTTTAATTTAACGCTTCCTAATTTTTGAAAAAAAAGAAAATTTTGTCCCCCTTTGTCTTCAATCCTGGCTCCGCCACTTACTATATCCATTGCTTTTGTTTGTTAGAGTTTTGAGATCATTTTTTTGTTCTTCAAGTATGATTTAATTGAAGTGAAATCAACATTTGATATCTTTTTGTTTGTAATCTATTGCAAAACCAGCAAAGAAGTGAAGTTAACATCAATTTTTCATTTTTGTCTTCAAAAATTTTGCTAAAGAGCTGTAAATTACGTGCAATTTACCTAGACCCTCAGAGACTTTTAAAAGTATTAAGACTCTGCAGGTGAGAGTGGCTTTATTGAAGACTTGTTCAAGTCTTTGTTTGCCCCCAATCCTAAACTCCTTGATAAGATAGCCATTAGAGTCCCACCAAAAAGACTTGCAGAAGTCTATGGCAGGCTTTGTTGACGGCTCATATTTTCTCTAATCATAAATATTAATGAATGTTGATATTTCAAGCCTTCAAAATTTTCCATTTCTGAGACGTGACATGGTCTATGACACGGGAATGCGATTTGTCTAATATCAAAATTAAACGGATTAATTTTGAGGTTAAATAAGTTCGTGTTATAAATGAGCGATCCACATATGACACAAGTATAATTTATAAAAAAAAATGCATTTTAACGAGTGATCCACATATGACACAAATGACACAAGTGATCCACTCATCTAATCCGTCTAATTATTTGTTTTAAGATAAAAATGTAATATATATATATATATATATATATATATATAGAGAGAGAGAGAGAGAGAGAGAGAGAGAGAGAGAGAGAGAGAGAGAGTTATGTGGGCTATATGTATTATAATTGTCGTGTTTTGACCCGTATATGATCATCTAATTAAATTTGATTGACTTTTTTGACTTATATATAAGCTATTTAATTAAACGGGTTACATGTATCGTGTTAATGTTACTCGTTTAATTTTTGTGTCGTATTTATATTTAAATATTTGACACAATTATTAAGCAAGTTGTATTTGTATTGACCCTAATCGTATCACGTATTAGGAGAGTTCGTGTCCAACCCAACATGCCAACCTATTTTCACACCCCTAGCCACATTTTAGTTTCCACATGGATCATAAATTAAATTATTGGGAGTCAAACAATTATCAATTTTGTAACTTTAGTAATATCAATATTAAGAACGTGCTTTGCACGTTAAAACTCATTGTTCCTACTCGTTTTTTTATTTTTTCTAAATATAGTTTATTGATTTTTCTATAATATAATAAAAATGATAATAAATTATTGAATAAAAAAATAAGTATATTAATTAGGTGTTTTTAGTCAATATTTTATTGTAAATATTAATATATATATATATATATAGACAAAATGAATGAATGAAAAAAAAAAATCAAAATTGAATGAAAAAAATTAAACTTTATGACTGAAATGATATGGAAAGTAAAAGTAATCATAACTCAAGTAAAATAATATCTTTAAAATTAAAAAGTAAAATGATAGAAGAAAAGTTTTTGACATATAATAATAAACTCTATAGCCAAAGAAAAATAAAATTATTACAGTGATTTTTCCTATAAGTATTAAATATTTATATTGGTAGTCTATAGTAAATTGGTAGTTTAACAAGATTCCTAATTGAGTTATATTATAATTCAAAAATTATTCATAATTAAGATATTACTCATACTTCTTATCTTCAACTATTGAAAGTACAATAATAAATTTAAATAATAAGTACTAATTTTTTAATTCTTTTAATCAAATTATTATTATTTTTTTGGAATAATTATTTTATTCATAGTTTTATTTGAACCATTTTAAATTTTTTAGTAATTTAAATTAATATAAAATAAAAATATGACAGTGATTTTCGCAAGTGTACGAATTCGCTGTAAGTAATATAGATTGAGTAGAGTATCGTATCCACAGGGATTGTATACCAAGTACCAAAATTATGTTATCTTGTTATTATTTAGACGATGATTAAGAGAATTATTGTATAAATGTAAATTCAACAAGTAAAAATAAGAAGTCAAGTAAACAAATATTGATTAAAGAAATCAAGGATTTAAAACTACTAGGGGTTTTGATTTCACTTAATTCTATCCAATTTATTTCATTAGTTCATTGATCAATTTAATTATTCAAGTAGGGGAAACAATCCAAAAATCACTAACAAGCTCTCCCGATGTATTGTTAGCTATTTTAACCCGGTCTAATTACCTATCTTCCAATAGCGCAATTAAACATGAATTAAATCATTAAGTTTTATGGTTTGTTTTGTGAATTCATAACCTAAAGTTATTAACTTATGAAAACCCCCCATGAGTCAAACCGTATAGCTTCCGCATCAAGTTATTATTCTCATGTGTTTTATTAACCTTTTCATATCAAAGATCCTTCTTCCGATAGTGATAATTGAAATAAATCAATCTAGGGGAAAAATTCTGCCTAGAAGCATTAAGATCATTAATAAATCATAACTTGAATAAGGAAAAATAAATCTAATTGCATAAATTGGAAAAGAGATTAAGCTACATCAAACCCCTAGTATAAGAGTTTAGTTACACATAGTACTTAAATAAAACTCAACAATACTTGATAAATATTCCATGATCAATAAAGATAATGAAAGAAATAAACAAGATTAAGAGTTTAGAAATAAGAACTAGTGATAAATTGCTTGGATGGCTTCCTTGAAAACCTTGCACAACTCTTGAATACTTAACTTTTAAAGAAAATAAAACTATGTACAAGACTAAGAAATGAGAGATGGGAGAAGAGTGTAGAGTATGGAATGTGTGATGTGCGTGGGATCCTCTTTTTTTATCTCCCTACTCTTCATTTCTATAGACTTCTTTGAGAGAGGATTCCACATGGTCTTAATCATCAAAGTCTTCTTTTGTTAGGTTGTAAAGCTCTCTTTTTGGTCTCCATTTTCTTCAATTATGACTCACCCATGTGCATAGAATAGATCTTGGTTTGTATGTGAGGAAAGTTGTCCAAGATTAGCTCCATAAATTAGTGGAAGTTGGTTGACAACTTTTGACTAAGTTTAGGATTCCTTGCTTGGCATGGGCGTGCACGCTTCTAGAAGTCTTATGCAACAACAGCACAGGCGTGCTGATTAGCACGGTCACTATAGCACGGGCACTGTAGCACGGGCACGGCACGGGCACTGTAGCACGGGCGTGCTACTGTAGCACGGGCGTGCTTAATGAATTTTTACCTCATTTTTGTCCATTTCTTGCAAAACCCTACATTTTTCCTCAGAATCAAGTGAGTTGTGTTTCAAGGAAGCTTTTAAATAAAAACATATCAATATTACATAAAAACTAATTTAAATAAATTAAAAGTAATAGAAATTTTAATCAAAATCACAATAAAAATACTATTAAAATAACACTTATCAAAATATATAATTTTCTATTAATTGAGTTAAAATATTTTGACATATACTTCGTGTGTCTTAACTGTATCTTCAACTTTATTTGATAATTGATTTTTTTTAAGGCTAATTTATGAAACGACCGAAAAATTGTTTTCAAAAATTTTTCATTTAAAAATTCAATCATAAAACCTAACCAATGAAATCAACGGAAAAATATTTTATTATTACTAAATCGGATTCGTAAACCACCTGAATTTTTCGAAAATCAAGTGAGAAACTCGAAAACCAAGTAAAAATCGGGCCAAACCGATTCGAATCGAACGGGAATGGCCCAGAATTCTCCAGACCCATCTTCTCCTCTCTTTTTCTCTCTTCTTCTCTTCTTCTTCGCAAGCGCCAGAGCGCGCGCCACCACTGTCACACCTTACCCTCCTGTAAGATATGACATGTCGCCCGTAATATAATTAATAAGCACTTAATTCTTATAAATGCTTACTAAGTATACTACAAGGGACTTAAGACTTTTGATTCATTCATTTATATCTTGTAAAAATATATATATATATATTTAAATAATAACTATAAAACTCCATTTTGGCTCTTTCATCTATTATAAAGAAATGTTTGTAATTTACTAGATATTAATCTCAATATAATTGCTTAAACATATTATTAATATGTTATTAAAAACATAAAATGGTTCCATAACCCATAAGTCCATGGATAATTTAATTACATATTGGAGTCCTGTTGAAATGTATTACATTAATAGACTATAAATTTTCAAATTCATACAATCATAATTTACATGTATCTGCTCAAATATACATAGATGATCTGTTAATGTTTAATACATCATACATACTCCAAAATAAGTCATATATACAATAGCTACATCAGTAGCATACTATCTACATCAAATAAAAATGATCCTCTCCTCCTGGTTCTTTTTCCTTTCCTTTTCCTGCGATAGTACAAAAGCAACTATCGCTAAGCATATGGCTTAGTGGTGTACTATTTTTTTTTTCTTTTTAACAATAACGAATTATAATTCATAAACCACCATGTTAAAGGAAATAAAGAAAACATAACAATACCATGAAATCATAAATTCATAATGTAGTCTTTACAGCTTTTATAGAGTCAATTCCGAGGGCCATCAATGTCTAATGTGCACATCTAGACCTGCTATCTACAACCTCAATCTGTGATATTATTTCAACAGAAGAGGGAGCAATATACAACCTCAATCTGTGATATGATGTTAACAGAAGAGGGAGCAATCTACAACCTCAACATGGAGGGAGAATTTCATATCAATCATATATCATCTAGTGATGATAGCCATGTTCAATCGATCATAATATCATCTTCAACAAATGAAATGATATTCGGGGTAATAACCATGTCTATATCAGCTGTAAGACTTTTAAACCATTCCATTTATGTAATAATATGAAAATCACAATGGACAACATTTCATTTCACAACCACTGCTAAAAACATTCAATCACGGCCACCCCTCATACTACAGATATCAATTGGCCAACATCCTCCTCTTTCACAGTATAAGAATCATAAAATTCATTTAAAATATCATTCGGTCATATGCTTTCAAAATAATCTTTTTCCTCTTTAAAAATTTATGAAAGCACTAATATATATATTTTTTATATATATAGTTATAATTCATAAAGCACATCCATAGAAAATTTTTTGCAAACTCAATCTCATTTTGTTTAAATAAAAGTAGGAAAGGAATAATAACACTAACCTGAACTAGATGGCTCCCCTAGCCCTTTTCCTCTAGTAATCACCCTCTCCTCAACTCCCTTTCTCTCAGAAGCTGTAGCATGATATTAATACTCACATTAAGATCATACTACACAATGTAAACACATGCACTTCTATAGGAATGTAAATTAAGCATTAGAATGTAGTATCATGCTTTTTCTTTCATTTTCACTATGCTTGTCCAAGTGTTATATGATCTGAGTTTAAGCATGAAACACTTCATATCCAACACTTAACCACACCCTAGACACAGAATAACAACAATGAAAACAATAGAAGTCAATAGCATGCTAAATTCGTTCAATGTTTATGAAATGCAGAATTTCAGCATTTGAGTAGCTTGTATTCCATTGATTATATCTGGACTTCCTCAAATTCATTTGCCCTGAAATTTTTACAGCATGTTCCCAACATCTTAGGGTACTTCCCTGTAAAATTTCATAATTTTTAAAGCTCATTTGCATTTTTAAATGACATAATTATAGAATCTGCAGTTCAGTTTTTCTCATGCTAAGCAGCCTGCATTGATTTACTTATAACTCCATTTCCTTTTATCCAATGGTCTTGCCCTTTTAACACGACCTACCCAACATCTCAGTCTATCTGCATATCAAATTTCATAAATTTTGGAGTTCATTTTCGTAGTCAAATAGGTCAATTACAGAGGCTGAATGTCAGGCAGCCCAACTGTAAAATGTCCAACAATGATATGGTTGTTTAAGCATTCTCAACTCACTTCCAGCAACAAATTCATGCCATACAACTCTTCTATTACTTACATAACATCATAATAGAAGATATAGCAGAATCCATAGTTCATAGAATATCAAAACCAAACTCAAAATCATCCATCTTGGTGAATTAGGCAACTTAGACTTTGAATTCATGCATAACTACTTTCAATCATCTTAAATCACCTTAAAATCACTTCTAATCACTTCATCTTCACCAAATCAGAATTCACTAACAATCACCTCACTTCAAAGTTCATGGAATTCAAAAAGTAATCCATAGAAAAGAAGGAGGAAGTGAAGATAACTAACCTTTTCTTAAGAAGTCCTTGCAAATTCCTTGATTTTCACCTCCTTTTTGCTTGGTTTTTACTCAAAACCCTCCTCCTCTCTTCTTGAACGACCTGAACTGCAAAACATGGGTGGAATGTCGTGGTTATCTCCTTCTCTTCATAAAAATATATATTAAACATTATTAAAAATTCCTTCCATGTCCTTTGAATGAAAATTGCACTACAATCCTCCCTTTTATTTTCCCTTCATCCTTTGGCACTCTAATCTTTTTAATCTCTTTAATTTAGTCCTATTAAATATAAACCAAGTATATTTAATATATTCTAAACCCCATGTAAGAAAAGGAATACGGAAATTATCATTTTTCGGGTAAAATCGTGCTTTACCGAGAAGTCATTTCCTCTTTAATTCATTTTTGCTGTCCTTTAATCTTTCAAGTTGATTTGTAAAGATTAATTAATTTTCCATTTAATTTATTTTAACATCCTCATTATATAGTATTTCCCATTATTCTAGGTTTTCCTTTTATTCAGATAACCGACTTCATCGAAAAAACTAGAATAGAAAGAACTACAAAATTGAGGATATTACAACCACCGCCAGCCCTGTGCCTCCTTCCTCACCCGTTTCCGGCCACCTAACCCGACCGAACCTCCTCCTCCATTGCGCCACCATCGTTCTGCAGTGTCCCCCTCTTTCAGTTCTCGTTTCTGGAGAATGCAGCAGGCGAGCGAGTTGCGATTCTCCTTAGCGGCGATGCAGTAGCACCTCCAGTCTCCGATCGCCACTGCTCAGTTGCGCCTCCTCTCCGCTAGCAACTCCGGTGACTGCTGCTGCGTAGGTGAGCTGCGGTTGCTCCATTTAGAGGGACAGCGCCATTAGTGCGCCTAAGGCTACTGTTGAGCATTTTGGCCAACTAGAGGGCTGATCTCACTAAACTAACGCCGGAAATGGAATTTTTGGTGAATTTAGAGTCGAATGGTATGATCGTGGCAAATTTATGGACAGGATCGATTCACCAGCCACCGTCGGCGGTCCGGTAACCGGCCAGCGAGGCCCCGGCGAGGCACCAAGAGACAGGTCCTTCCTTTCCTCACGTGGATTGTGGATTCGTCATTCGATTTTCAATCGGTCCACTCTAAGACTCAATTCGCAAATTATTTGTATAAATTTTGAATTAATTAATTAATGAATTTAATTGAGTATTTAAGTAAATTAAATTGAATATTGCTAAATATATTTGAAGAACATTAGTTATATCTAGGAGGTTGATATTGAAATAAGAATTCTTAACTATTATTTGTGTAAGTTAACTTAGGAATTTTAGTAATTAGTATTAAGGGGAGTTATAATCTAAACTTTAGCCAAGTGAGCAAGATACAAATATTATACGCTTGATGTATGAGATAAATCATATTATTTAGAATATATATATATATATATTAAAAACTTATGTTAAGCGATTGAGATAGTTGAGCAACAATATTGATGTTTAAGGAAGATGGGTACTTAATCTAATTGATTGCCGATGGGCTGTGTGAATTGAGTGAACGAATGATCGATGAATGGGATTATGACGGACAGGATGAGTTGATGAGAATTTGCCCGATGGATGGGCTGTGTGTGGATATGTGTGACATATAAAATTAGGTAATCCAATTTATGTAGGAAATGCTGCTGAATGTTCGATAGAACACTTAATAAAGAATTAAATTAGTTGTATCTTTAATAGGTGCTAACGACTAGAACTTTTAGTATTATTATTATTACTATTATCATTACAAAATATTACTTACCAAATAATTAGAAGCTTTATTAAGAGTTATAAGTTAGAATAAATAAATAAAATAAATAGAGGAAATACTATTAAAAATTTAAGTTTGGAATGGACAGTTAGAATTCATAGATAATAAACTTATTTTGGCTCTTTGATTAGACATTATTTCGGGTTCAGATGAATTAATGGATGGGTAACCAGATGGCAAGAGAGGAGCACAACTTTTAGCTAAATTACAAAACTGTGAGTAGCGTTAGATAATTCGCATTCATCTGCATTTGCATTGATGCATTTACGACTAAATGTCATCATGCATTACTTGGTGAACTGCTATATTGTGCTGCACTATTTGTTGCGATTAAAAAATTGCTTGATTACCTATGTTGTGATATTGCTGTGCCTTGTTTGTGTGGAATTAGGATGAAGTAGGTCACCATGGATTTGTGAGGATGGTCTATAAAGCATGGATCCTGGATATGATGAAATTATAGAATTTGACTGTCGACCAAGTATAGGAGATCGGCGCCCCGTATGCACTTGATGATATGATAAGGATGATCCCCGATTATATGATATGGAAAACCACAGGTTGACCTTCTGTTGGTATGGAAAAAAAAAGAGAGAATGAAAAAACAATGAGAGGGCTAGTCAAGTGAGGATTAGACTAGTCGGCCATGTATGGGGATTAGCTCCCTGGTGCACTCGTTATGAGAGGATTGGCCATGTGGGAGGACGGCTCATCAGGCTTTCGGTGACGCCACTGACTAATTTCCACGTGATGTGATTATATAAGATGATAATAATTGTGATTGCTGTTGTATTGTCATTTGTGTGACAAACTGCATGATCATATAATTAATCGGATGACTAAATTGAATTATTTTAGCATTCGTGTGATTGTGTAGGTTGAGAGGTTATCTAACCCTACTCATTGAGTATGGCGCTCACTCCTGCCTTCTATTTTTTTTTTTTTAAGTAATAGGAAGAAAGAAAAGACCTATGGATCCGATTAAGACGAAATATCAAATGTAGAAAACTGTCAATAGTTGTATTAACCATGTAAATGTAAAGGACTATAAATTATGGAGTTCCGCAATTGTATTCCACATGGGTTGTAATTGAATAATAAGAGTATATATATTAATTATATGAATTGTACTTTTGATATGTTAGTGAAATAAGTTATTGGGCCTGAATTCACAATAAAAATAGAATATGGGTTAACTAATATAGACTTATTACGGGCCTCAGAGGCCTTAAGCTCGCCCAGGTTCTAGTGCCGATTCGGCCCATGGAGACGGGTCGTGACAGGTTATAAAAAAAATTTTCGATTTTCTATTTTTATATTTTCTAGTTTTATATGTTTAATTGAATAATATTAACCAATCTGATTAAAAATTATTATATAATTTTAATCAATCAATGAAATTAAAAAGTTTTTTTAATTAGGATGAGACTAAATTATCATCAATGATATTGTTAATCAATAATAAAATACAAATAAAATTTAGAATTCCTATATATATATATATATATAAATTATGATTTACTATTATATTATAATTTGAATATTAAAATTTCTATGCTTACTTTACTTTTATTGAAATATTTGAAATTAAAAAATAAAAGATATTATTTTAAATAAATATTAATCTGACGGTCTTAATAAAACATAAAAAAAAAGAGAAAGAAAAGAAAAAAAAATACAAAACATATTATTAATTTATGGTTATAACTTTAGCAACGTATAAAAATTCCATTGCTAAACTATTTGTGTAACCATTTCCCAACTCTTAGCAACGGAAGAAGAATGAAATTCTGTTAATTAATAAAAATCAATTCAGGTTATAACTTTACAAACGGAAAAGTAGTCCGTTTCTAACCTGTTTGTGGAAACCAATAAAACAAACAAGATTTGTTAATTAATTGAAATAATCTGATTTAGGAAACTAATATAAGTAATCCAATTAAAAATTATTATATAATTTTAATCGATCAATAAAATTAAAATTTTTTTAATTAGAATAGGATTAAATTTTTTTAATGATACTTTTAATCAACCAATAAAATATATCCTTAATAATATTTTTAATCAATTATTAAAATTAAAAATATGTAAGAGTATTTACCATAAGAAGAAGACATGATTGCAAACTCAATAATTTCAAATTGACAAAAGCTTTATGTAATAATTCTTAATAGTCAAAAGCAATAAATTCTTGATAGTCAAAAGTAATTAAAACTAAACTACTTTATATTATTAAATTGGATAATTTAACATTAATGTTATGAAATTCCTAATCAACCAATAAAATTAAAATCTTAATTGGATAATTTTCTATTTAGAATTAGATTAAACTTCATAATAGAATTTAGATTCAAATAGGAAATTAACATAACTAATCAAAGTTAAACTACTTTTATTTTTCAACTAAAAAAAATTAAATTTTCATAATTAGAATATGACTAAATTATCCTTGATGATATTTTTAATTAACCAATTAAATCAAAAGTTCATAGGGGCGTTTTAGGAACTCAATGTCATCCATTTGTACTTTTATGTTGATTAGCAACGGAATTTTTCTCCGTTGCTAAAGTAAATTAACTAATATTTTGCATCTATTAATTGTCAAGAGAATACAAATTTCAATTAACTAATACAAACTATATTCACAAAAGTCAATGATGTTTATTCTTATTTTTTTTTTCAAACTAATGAATTTATTTATTCAAAAGTAAATTTTCTTTATTTTTTCAATCAATAAAATTAAAATTCTTAAAGTTTTATGTTCTTACCACGTATATCTTATATAATATATAATTTTATCCAATATAATTTATATTTAAATAGAAAATATATATCCTTAGTAATTAAATTAGCTTTATTTTTTAACCAATAAATTATCAATTTAAAAAAATTAATTCAAATATAATCAATTTAATAAATAAAAAATTTAAATTCTAGTGAATTTTCGCTTATACTAAATATAAAAAATATAAATTTATATTAAATTATATAGTATTCATTTAGACCAAATAAGATTCAAATAAAATCGTTAATATTTCATAGAACTTATGAATAATAACAAAAATTTCAATTTTTTACAAGTTTGGCCAAATAAGAAAATTATTATATATGATATTATAAAGAAATTTTGCTTCACAATCTTTAATCAAGTGGTTTTACTTAATAAAATAAGTCATAACTTTTGAAACTAATTTTAGGTAGGTGAGAATACACGGTCACTTTAATTTAAAAATACACCGAAGTAAATCAAAATTAAAGTGAATTTTCAAAATGAAAACAGCCTCAAATTAAATATAGTTCAAAATCTAATTAGTTCAATCGGTTTTGCATGCACTTTTAGGATGGTCAATTTAAACCTTTCACTAAAAACAAAAACCGAATAAAAAAATTCAATTTATCTGTGCAAACTAAAAATCAACTTAAATCAGTTTTACCCGATATTTTATTATCCTTAAAATTAGAAAACATCCCTAAAATTACAAAGAGATATAAGTTCTCTTTTGTTGAAGAAATCTTAGACCATTAATTAATATAATATTTAATTAATTAATCTAATAATAATATTTTTGAACATATTGAATAACTCCAACTAAGTGCAAAATTGACAAAGTATATTGTAGAATTCTTTTCTACTTATCATTCTCTTTCTCTCTCTATTCTTAGTTATCTGACATGGGATAAATGGTTTAAATGTGTGTACATATATTTTACACAAATATATTCAAAGGAAGATTAAAAGAAATATCAAATTTCACATAAACTATTAGATCAATTAAATATTTATTATTTTTATTATTGTATGAGATTTTTTTACCTTTATTGCCATAATCCAATCATTTCTAAGAGTATTATAAAAGAAAAATATCACATATTCTTTTTGACAATAAAAAAAATATTAGGTAACTATTTTTTATCTTAGATAATCATCTATAACAAAAAGAAAGTGAAGGAAAAAATTAATTAAATATTCTCATATACACCACTTTATCATTTATTATTTTTCCATAGAAAGAACTATATAAAAAAATTAAATAACAGAATATTTATATGTAATATAATTTCAAAAATTTATATTTAAAAATTTATTCTATTTGAAAATTTATTTTTAAAAAATATATCCAATCAAATCATACAAATAGAAAGAAAAAAGAGTATTAATAAAAAATACATTTTTTCTTTGTTTATCTCCCTCCTAAATAAAATACTTTAAATTATATTCAAAATGAAATTAAATAAATAATAAATTCAAAAAATAAAATATAAAAATTTCAAATGTCTTATTTATCATATATATTTATTAAAAAATAAATTAAAAAATAAATTATATCCAATCAACTTAAACTATAATTTTTTAATTGGTCATCATTAAGACTATTTTAGAACATTTCAAAATTTCATTAAGGGTGATATAGGTAATCTCATTATTCCCCCTCATTCCCACTTCTATATATAGTATAGATTATAGTTATAATTAAATCTAATTCTTAAATTGTGTCTTTGCTATAAATGGAACAATTTAATTTCGTGCATTGCAATTTCATTGAATAGCATAATTAGTAGCATCATAGAAGCAACTAGTTAAGTTAATGAGTCAACATTTGTTTTGTTAGAATTTCAAAAAATAAAAAAAAAATAAAAAAAAAGAGAAAAATGTTAGTTTTTGACTTTTTTTACAAATTTACAATTATATCAAGCTAAACATACGTAGGTATCAGTTAGTTAATTTGAATTTTATTTCAAGTGACAAATCAAGTGTGACTTTAAAATTATTTTACATATACAGACACACACAGAAAAAAGAAGAGAAAAACAACAAAAAACAGAGAGGAAATTATAGCTTAAAAAATTGAAAAGAGCTTTTTTGTAGATGTTCCAAGTAGCGCATTTGATTCTGGTGCAACAGAAGAGATCTCTTCTTTCCACTTGGCATGCAAATGCACCATCTGCTTATTCATCATTTTATTTACCGAACAAAGTCCAAAGTTCATCATGAAATAAAAATCTTGTTAATTTGATAAGAAGACAGATATTAAAACTTACCTTTAGAAAGCAATTCCATTCACTAATTTCTTCTTCTTCTTCTTCTACTTTGATAAGATATACAGGTGTTGTTGATACTTCTTTTCAGCCTTGGATGTCCTTCACCTTCAATCAGCTTCACCAACCAAGCAGGTTTTCTTGTTCTGAACACAAGGTATCCCATTGCGAGACCAAACACTGCTCCAAATGCATATCCCGTGAAAACAGATTTCCATCCAAATCCATTTTGATCAGAGTTTGAATCTTCTTCGCCTGATGGGGTCGTGACTTGTTGCCTTTCACCAGAATTACAAGCCTTTTGCAGTGGAAATCCACACAGTCTTGAGTTTCCTTCATACGAGCTATTATCAAATGTGTTGAACTGAGGGCCTGTAGGTATGGGTCCTTCAAGTTGATTATGCGAAACTCGAAATACTTCGAGGGATGTCAAAGTTGCCAATTGGATAGGAATCCTTCCAGTAAGATTATTTGAAGAGAGGTCTAAAGTTTCCAGATTGGTCAAATTTCCTATTGATGGTTCAATATTGCCTGTGAGATGATTATGAGACATGTTGAGCTGCTTAAGTGCTTTAAGCTTTCCAACTGACTTGGGAAGTTTTCCTGTGAAGTTATTGCCTGACAAATCAATGGTTGTTAAAAGAGTTTGGATTTTCACCAACTCAATGTACAATCCTTTCAATGTCAAGCTCACAGAATAATCATAAGAGGAGTAGTTTGGTGATCCCATGTATGTCATATTCTGATCAACATTGATCATTGCATCGAAATTATTGAAATAATATGAAGGCAAAGGTCCGCTAAAATTGTTGTTGGAGAGGTCCAAAATCCGTAGCTTGGGAAACAGATAGTTGGCAATGGAGTGGCTTTTCACCAAACCATGGAGTCTATTGGATCGTAGCTGTAGAATCTGCAACTTTGGAAGAGTTTATAGAAAAGAAGGGAATGCGTCCTCTATCTCATTGTTGCCCATATCTAAAATTTCCAAATCTTTACAATTGGAAATAGACATTGGAATTTTCCCTTGCAGTTGGTTGCCATTGAAATTCAAATATCTCACGTTACTGCATTCTGAAAATACTTAGGGGAGAACTCCATTAAAGTTGTTCATACCCAGATGTAATACTGAAAGGCTACTGCTGAAGTTTCCCAAACATTGTGGAATGGGACCACTGAAATTGTTACTCGACAGGTCAAGGATTTGGAGTGATTTTAACTAACAAACTGCAGAAGGAATTTCTCCTGTCAATTTCTCATTTGATGAAAGAATGAGAAGCGTCAAGTCCAGCTGATTGAAAATTGAGCTTGGAACTGTGCCAGACAACTTGTTATGGCTCAGATAAGCATATTTTAATGTACTATTATATTTGAATTGACATACTTGACCAGTGAGCAAGTTATTAGACAACCGCAAGTACCATAGGCTAGAGAGCCTACAAATATCTGAAGGAATTGGACCACTAAAATTATTGTATGAAAGGGACAAATATCGGAGTTGGTTACAGTTTCCAATGAAAGATGGAATTGGACCATTGATATTGTTGCTTTCCATACTTAAAATGGAGAGCTGACTAAGGCTTGCAAATGAGGGAGGAATTGGGCCACTAAAATTATTGTATGAAAGGACCAAATATCGGAGTTGGTTACAGTTTCCAATGAAAGATGGAATTGGACCATTGATATTGTTGCTTCCCATATGTAAATAGAAGAGCTGGCTGAGGTTTGCAAATGAGGGAGGAATTAGGCCAATAAAATTATTGCATGAAAGGTTCAGGTACTTGAGTTTGTCAAGTTTTCCAATTGAGGATGGAAATGGGCCACTGAAATTATTGTGTGCAAGATCCAATGCAATTAGTTTGGATAGATTACCAAACAATTCAAGATTAGACCCTATAAAATTGCAACTATTGAGTTCCAATACTTGCAACAACTTCAAATTCTTGAAGAATTCATTTTCTAAATAAATTGGAATTTTAGTCGAAGAAAGTGACAAGTACGTGAGTGAGATACTCCAATTTGATATAAAAAGTGAGCTAGTGAGACCTTCATTCCTTGATAAATCAAGGATTTCAAGGTTTGGAAGTTGAATTGTATTGTTTGGAAATATTCCTCTTAATCCAGAAGATGAAAGTGTGAGAGATGACAAAGAAGAAGATAAATTGATAAATGAATTAGGTGAAACCAAAGAGAGATTTGTACTCCCCAAGTCCAACTCTTGCAACTTGGTAAAGATTCGAACAAGCTTGTTAAAGCTAGTAGTTGTTTGTATTAAAAGACTGTTCCAAGAAAGATCAAGAGAAATCAAATTAGATAGTTGACCGATTTCTAATGGAATTTGACCAACGAAATTATTATTCGATGGGTCCAACTCAATGAGTTTTGATAAATTACCAAACAATGCAAAATTAGACCTAATGAAATTGCAACTTTCAAGTTGCAGTGATTCCAGCAAATTTAGATTTTTGAAAAATTCATTTTCTAAATATACTAGAATTTCAGTCCGAGAAAGAGACAAATGGTACAGTGAAAGACTCCAATTTGACGATGGAAAAGAGTACGCTAAGTCTAAGACTTCGAGATGTGGAAGCTGAATTATACTGTCTGGAAATTTCCCTCTTAACCCAGAAGATGAGAGTCTGAGGGAGGACAAAGAAATAGATAAATTGATAAAGGAATTAGGAGAAACGAAAGACAGGTCTGCACCGCTCAGGTCCAATTCTTGCAACTTGGTTAAGTTTCGAATAAGTTTTTCAAAACTAGCAATTGTTTCTAATGTCAAACGAAAGTTCTGGGAAAGATCAAGAGAAACCGAATTGGATAGCTGACCGATTTCTAATGGAATTTGGCTATCAAAGTTTGAATGATTTAGATTGAGGTGTGTCAAGCTCAACAAATGGCCGATTTGAGATGGAATTATGGAGCCTCTGAAATTATTGCAAGAGACATCTAGTTTTTGAAGATGATGAAGAGCGAAAAGAGAATTATTAGAATGGAAGTTATCGTAAAGCATACTGCTAGAAAGGTTAAGCCCAATCACATAGCCAGTATTAAAGTCACAGCTGACACCATCCCAAAAGAAGCAACAATCCGTGCCCTCTTTCCATGAATGTGTCTTGGGATAAGAATTAGTAAAAGGATCATAACTCCTAATGGAGAAGGAGTTTTTGAATTGGAGCAAGGCATTGCTTTGATCAAGCTGCAAACTACATTTGAGAAAGGGAATTTGTAATATTTGAAGAAAGAGATTGAAAATGGAAGTGAAATAGAAGGAGGCAGAGAAATTGAAAATGCCACAGTAAGCAACCAAATCCCATGTTTTGTGTTTGCCAAATTTAATTATGATCAATTTCAGCATATATCACTCCCTATTTATAGACCACATGATTCCCTATTTGTTTGAATCATGATAATGTTCTCTCTCCTTTTTTTTTATAATTATTTTAAACATTCGCTCTTTAATTTCTACCACTTAGTGCAAGAGCCACTGTAATTCTATTCTATTTTTATTATTATTATAAATTACACTATACTTTGTTTCATAATTTCTTTTAATAATTAGAATAATTTACTGTAATTATTTTTAACAAATGTGGATTATATAGATTGGTGGAGTTGAAATCTCAAGATTAATGAAGAATAATTAAGAAATTTAAATTTTATCTTTTAGAAATTACGTTGGTTTCTGTTTCTACACTATCGATCTTTTTCTCAAGGTTTTTCATTTTCTTTTTAAAGAATCCTCAAGGTTTTCAAAAAAAAAAATTAGAATAATAAGCTAGACTGATATTTTTCATATTTTTGAACACCTCATTATTAAAATCAAAATAAAATAAAAGTACATCCAAGAAGGCAAGAACTTTTCAAGTCTTGCATGCATGCACCATATGGAAAAAACTTGTCTACATCCGTGCATGAACTTATTTATAAACCAAACAAATGAAATTATAAATTTTTTAAAAATTATTTCGACTTTTTTTTTCCAAATATATGATCAGAAATACTCTCATTCCAATAAAAATACTAAATTTTATTAGTTTAATTTATAGATGAGGATATAAACAGAGTCTAAATAAGTTTTTTCCTGCACCATATGCCACGTAGGGATGTTATTAGAGTATCGATCTGTATCTTTGGGCAAAGGATGAAATTTATTTGCCTTTCACTTATAACCCTCTAATTAAAAAAGTCGATCAACAAGTGAATAGTTAAGCTTGAAAACGACTAGATTGAAGTGTTGTGTCAATTTCAGTCACTGTCTGGAGACTTATGCAAGTCTTTCTTTGCCTCTAAATTCTTTGATAAGTTAACCATTATGCTACGTTTTCTTTACCGTCATGCAAATATAATATAAGCCTTCCTACCTCAATATTCATCCAAACCATAATTTTTTAATGAATATGATATTTAAAATCTACAAACTAAGAAATTCGTAGCTAAACTTTGTCTGGATGTCACTTGTGAAGTAGATGGAAAAAGAAAAACAAAAGTAGAGAAAAATGTTGGTTTTGACAATAGTTACGATCGAATTGACAATTACATTAAGAAAAATGATGATTTAATTACTATAACTGGCTAATAATAATTCTTTTTTTAGTTTAATGGTAAAGTGTTACATCGTGTATATATAATAAGGTAAAATGATGATTTTGAAGGTGAGTTCAAATTTCTTTTAACATTATATATCTTAAATATTATATTAGTTTAAGTTTAATCTTAAATTTCATGAACAAAACAAATATAAATTAAAAAATAAGTGCAGACATTATAAGTAAAGAAAAAAAAAATATATTTGGTCATCATTCTCTTATAGTTATCTCAATAATTATTATATAAGGATATATCAGGAAAATAATTCAATGGACAAAAGTATTCTGATTAATTTTTATTATTTATTAAATTATTAAGTTTTTGTTATTTGTTAAGCTATTTATATTTATTAGTATTAGTACTCTATTGAGAATTATGTTGATAAGGATTTCATATGCTTATTACATGCAAATGTTTATTTTGCAAATCACTATAATCCTCTGATTAAAAGACAATCAGATCTTGTTCTAGAGATTGTGTTTGAGTTGTGTAACAACAGTGATCATGTTACTATTTATTAGGTTAGGAGATTTCTTGTTTCTATACTGGTTTTCATATTTAGTTTGAGATTTCTTCTCACATCGACGCTCTTCTCATATTGAATCTCTTTTTATTTCTGGTTCTATTCATTAACGAAGTTTCCTCTTCTTCTTTTAAAAAAAAGACAATCAACAAGCGAATTGTTAGAATTTAGAAGGACGAAATTGAAACATCTGGTCAAAATCAGTCGCTCTTTGAAGACTTATGCAAGTCTTTATTTGCTCCACAATTCTTTAACAAGTTAACCATTATGCTATGTTTTCATTCCAGCCAAGCAATTTTAATCTTAAAGTCCAGCCAATGACAAGTCTTCACGAATCAAATTTCCTTCAACCATCATTATGGTCTACTAATTGAAAAATTCATAGATAGAATCTGTCTGGTACGTGACGTGTAGATTAAACTAAAGATTTGTTCGGCAAATTTAGCTATTTTAGTAGCTATTAGTTATTTAATAGTTATTAGTTGTTTTAATAGCTGTCAGATGTTAGTTGTTACTTTTAGCTAAGTAACAATTAAAAGCAAAAGTGTTTTGATACAAATAACTGTTTGATTGACAATTAAATTTAAAATAACAAAAAAAGATATTGAAATATAGTCAATAAGAATTTATAGGTGGAGGTTTAACCATGTGGATTGTGGCCTGAACTTCCATATAATTGGAGATGTGGGGGATGAAATGGGGCTTGGTACCATTGTTGGGTCATGCTCATTTTCCCTAATAAATGTTCCAGCTTTTGCCTTTTTCTTATCTCCCATTTTCAGGGACATACATTAATTTCAAATACTAACTGAAAATATGTATATAATGAACAATCATACAAAATATATCTTACATTTAGAATAAGTATCCACGTGTTTATATTTTTCTTTGCCATTCGTAAAACTAAAATTTTAAAATTAGTTAATCATGTGATAAATCAATTATGATACTGAGGTTATTTAGTGTCTATTTGGTTCCGTGATTATAGTTGCGACATTTTTTTTTTTTTGGAGTCAAATAAAACTTTTTAAATTTTAGAGGGGTTAAATATAGTTTTTTATATTTTTAAGGATCAAAATATAATTTTGTTTAAATACCACGCACCTTAGGTCCGTCCTTATGGAACTCCGCCTTTGATTATAGTCAACATTTGGTAGCTACTAATTAGTGGCTATCTGTTAAAAGGCTCATGCAATAATTGTAATTATAAATTTCAATTTTTAATGTTTTTAAGTTAAATACTCCTTAATATTAAAACACTATTCTAATTTTTGAATTATACAACCTTATTAACTTACCCTTTGTTTGGATGAGATTGTTTTTTTAAGGAGAAAAATAACTACGTAAATTATCTAGTTAAATGTATTGTCCTTTATTTAGAAAAGAGGACGAAAATATTGATTTCAATTATTTTTCACTCAGATCTACATGTTTTAAATTTTTCCAATTTGAAGAGAAAATAATGGAGAAAAATGAAAATCTCATTTATTTTTATTAAATTATCCAAATACCTCAAATCAATTAACTAACTTTAACCCTTCTTAAATAACTTACTATTTAAATGAGAATCAAATTGGCGATTTTTAATATAAATATTTTTTTCTCTAAAACTTTGTCATTTCCAAATGAAATTTATTTTCTTTCCTTTATTCTATCCAAACACGGAATAAAAAGTGACCATTGATTCAAAATTCATAATCCATCATTATTTTCCTTCTTTCAATATTTCTTTCATCTCGTCTGTAAACAAAGATTAGAGTTAAAACCCTAAACTCTAATTGTTTATCCCTTATTCAAACATACTTTTAGGGTTTGTTCAAAATACAATTATGTATATTGTTGACAAATTGTTTTATAATGTTTAGGATGAAGGGAACTTACCATGCGATAAGTTAAAAGAAAAGTCAATTTTTTCAGAGAAAATATATATAAAACACAGTTTAAGAATGATTAACAACTCAATACCAAACTAAGCTTCAAGATTATTTGGAAAAAAAAAAAAAAAGGAAAACCTAAGATTAAAGAAATATTTATCGATATTAATTATCTTTCTATATAAAAAATAAAATTCCACTAATATGTACCATAGCTTTGGTGTGGATGATTCGATTATTAATTCAATTAATTTAACAGATATGATGTTAAAAGTCATAATTATTTTCATCTTTTGTGTTTAGAGTTATTGAACAGTTGCTTAATTTGTATTTACAAGATTGAATAATTAATTGATTTAATTAATTAACAATGTAGAAAGATTTATGATAAAATTATAAGTAATGAAATTACTCAGATAATTAAGGTATAAAATGAAATTTATTGCATTTAAAGAATTGATAAATTGAAATTAGAAGTGATTAATTACCTATTATTTGGTTTAATAATTTAAATTATACTCTAGAGAATAAAAAAGAACCATTTGCTACTATTATTGTATTTTTTTAAAAATATAATTCATTAATAATAATATTAAGTATTATAAATTCTCATATGGATCCATATGAATAAAAATAATCATATTTATGATATCATTAATTTTATTTTAATTTAATTCCAATTCTATGAATATTTAAATAATAAATAATTAATATTAAAATCAAACTCAACAACAAATTAAAAGATAATCAATTAAAAATATAAAATAAAACCCAAAATCAAATGTAAAATCAAGCCAGCTTATAGGATTGGATTTGGCAAACCAGACTTTTATTTTTGCATGAATATAATCTTTATCCAACTTTTTTAACTAAAATTTCTTAGTAATGGACAAAATAATGCTATCATTTTGGCCCCATCACCATGCAAATTACAGACAATATGAAGATAAAAAGTATTTTCGATTCCTTCTAGTGACAGCAAAATTATAGAAAATGCAATATCAATTTCCAAAATTTTTACTGTTCTTTGTTGTTGAATATAAAAATCTTGAAAGGTTATGGTGATTTCTGATCACTAATTGATCAACAAAGGTCAAAACTAAGTCCATGCCAGTAAATTTGTTTGGTTATCGGGAAATAAATTAGGGCACCTAACTCTGTCCCTTTGTAATTTTGGTATGAGACAAGAAATCCCAACAACTTACATCTCATGGACCCTTAGAAAAGAAATTCACAATTCATAGGGATGGGAGACTGAAACCAGTCTAGTGAAAGGCCAACAATTATTTATGTACTGTGTGTTTTCTTTCCACATATTATAAGAATTTGTAAAATATTTGAATTTTACTTCAATTTACATTTTAAATATTATAAAGTAATATTTGTATAAAGTTATTTTTATCATAGTGAAAATTGAAAAAAAAAAGGGGTAAAAAAACCAAATCAATGGTTAAGAAGTGAATCTCATATTGAAAAATAATAATAGAAATCAAAGGACTTATAATTAAACTCACTTATTTTTGAGCTCGTATATATTGGCCATGTCTTTTAATTATAAAATCAAATTCTTCCAAAGTTTTTGAAGTTAATAAATTAGTTTTCAATTTAATATGTTAAGGGATATGACCCCACTCTCGTATATCAGATATAGGCCTGAGTTGCAAGCAAATGTGTAACACTATTCGTTGACCGTCTAACACATTTCAGCTAAAACACGAGATATAACATTCAGAGAGTTATTCAAGATGACATTACAATCACAGAAAATCACATTGTTTAAATTAAACATGCTTTTTTTTGAATGCAGAGGAATTGGTGAAACCAAATAAAAAAATATGAGGCTTTGTAGGGTGGGCATTACCCAAAATGAATTTAGCAAATCAGAAGGAAGAATAATTGCAATTCAGTTGCCCTCATTTGTTTTGGATTTCACTTGCTTTAGCAAAGACCTAGTTCCATGAAAATACTTGTTGAGGAAGAAGAACAATCCTTAATTGAAGCAAAGAGAAGAAAGAAAGAAGAAAGTGTTTGAAAAAAAAAAAAAGAAAAGATATCTAACAATCTTTTGTGTTTAATCCTCATTTTCGCTGGTTGCTCACGTTTAGACTTAATTGATTTGGATTGAAGTATGATTATATTCAGTGATGGAAGGACAGAATATCAGGGGTGACCTAAACTCTAAATTTCTAAAAATTTTCAATTTTATACCTTAAAATATAATACTTTTTAATTTATACCCTTGAACCTCCGGTTCCGGTCCGGTTCCGGTTCCGGCACGGTTCAGCACGGTTCCGGCGAACCGACGGTTCAAATTACGGTTCCGATTCGGTTTCGGCATTACGCAAATTTTTAAAAAAATAATAAAATTTTGATTTCGAATTCATGAATAAATAATAATTTTAAAATGTTTAAATTTTGTTAACTAAATAAATTATTATAAAATTTGAAAACAAAAACTTCTATTAATTTAGAACTATTATTACATTAAATTTACAAATTTTGCTAACTCACTAATATAGAAAATTATAATTTTTTTATTTTGGGCTTGAATTAAATTAAAATTGAAAATTTTTAATTTAATTGCCTACGTATCCTCTTGAAAATTAGAGAAAATCAAAGCCCATATAGTTCCTTTTTTTTATTACATTGGAAAATAACCTCCCAATTATTACAATTAATTTTAGTCATCGGTGCCACTAGTCTCCGTTAATGAGTCGGAATCATCATCGTCGCTTGAATTTTGCTGGTCTTGAGTTCTCAATGCCGCTCTAGTCCAATCGTCAACACACTCTTGCATTTCCACATTATTTGGCGATAATCTTGACCGTGTTGGATCTAAAATTTGTCCACCCGCACTAAAAGCTTGTTTCACTGCAACAGTAGAAATTGGACAAGCAAGAATATCTTTTGCAATTGAAGCTAAGACTGGAAAGCGATTTGCATGCTTTTTCCACCAACCCAAAATATCAAATTTTGTTGGGTCTTCATTCGCATCATCACCTAAAAACTCAAAATCTGTGCTAATATATGTCTCAATTTTTGTGTATGAATATGGACCCTCTCTTGATTTTTTTGAAACATTTTGCATGAAGGTAAATTGTGTAGAATGAAATTTAGTGGATTGTGTAGTTTGTGGATCTGATACTTGAGGAAGGGGAGATACTAATTTAGAATACTCATCATACAATTGACGGACATACCTTAAAACATTATTAGTAAGAGAAAAATAATCTGCCTCAATATTAAAAGATCCATAATAAAGACGAAAAAATTCTTGTAATGCAACTAATTTAAATCTAGGACAAAGAAAAAATGCAACTAAATTTAAATTCGGAATTTCAGTATAATATTTTAACCATTTAGTTTTCATCATGAATATACATTCTTGTAAATCATCATCATTTTCATTTTCAATTATGGCACTACTTATGGCCAAACAATGAAATGGAAATAAATGGGAGGTAGGATAATAAACACCACTAAAAATTCTCGTACAATTTTCAAAAACTTGCAAAATATCTAATATTTTTTTGCAAATAGTCCAATTGGTTGGATAAAGTTGAAAATGTGATGCATGCAATTGCATAAATGAAGAAAGAATATCTTTATATTCATAAGACTCATTTAACATTTTATAAGTTGAATTCCACCTTGTAGGAATATCTCTTGAAAATTTTTTATATTTTTTTCCCATAGAATGACAAAAATTTTTAAATTCTTTTCTAACATATCCATGTGTCCATAAATGATTTAAAGCATTTTTTATTGGACGTAAAAATACATTTAATGTTGTTAATGCATCTTGAACACATAAATTTAAAATATGACATGCACATCTAGTGTGAAAAAACTGTCCACCAAATTTAAGTTGACAAAGAGTTTTTAATTCATTTATTGATGCGGTATTTGCACTGGCATTATCAAAACCAATTGTAAAAATTTTTTTAGTCAAACCATATTCTTCTAAAATAATATTTAACATAGTAAAAATATTATGTGCGGTGTGAGAGTCATCAAAAACTCTAAGTGCAATAATTCTTTTTTCAAGTTTCCATTCATTATTAATCCAATGGGATGTAACACCCATATAAGAATGAGTTTGCCAAGCATCACACCAAATATCACAACAAATGGCAATTTTACCATTAAAATTTGCAAATACATACCTTAAAATTTCTTTTTCTTTTAAATAAATAGATAAAATATATAGTCCTTTTAAGTGTATTCCTAGGTATTTTTTTTGCTAAAGGATTTAATGCTTTTTTACAATAGTTATTAAATCCAATTTTTTCACCAAATGAAAAAGATAATCGTTCCATACAAACCATTTTAGCCATTTCAATTTTATTAGTTTCATCACTATATTTAAATAGAGGAGTGTTAGGATCACCATACCTTGATGACGATAATTGAGTTTGAGTTACATCCATTCCTACCTCACTTGGATGATGTGATTTTAAATGCCTATTGAGAGTACCATATCCTCCTCCAAGCTTGAATGCATATTCTTTTTTGCAATAATTACATCGAACCGCATTGATTTCTCCATTATCTTGAACAATTTTTGCAAAGTGCTTCTTGAAAATATCTGATTTTGGTGGTTTACCTATTGAAACATTAGGAGATATTGCTTATTGTGGTGAAAAATCAATCAATGGATCATTTGAATCAATTTCTTCCACGCTTTGAGCAACTCGCTTTTCCTTGGAGCTTTGTGAATTGTGTGCCATAATTTTAAATGGAATTATGGAAAAAAAAAAAGAATAAATGGAATATGAAATTAATGGAATTTAGAATTGGATGTATGAAAATAAAGCAATATTAAGAAGAGGAGAGATAGAATATAATTGGTTTTGAAAAAAAATAATCAACTCATCATATTTATACATATTTTTCATTTATGTAGTTTCCCAAATTGTCCCTTATAACAGAAAAAAAACAATTATATTTTTGGATAATTTAGTAAATTATAATAAATAAATAATTAAATTATAATAAAATAATTATATCCGTTTGAAGTTTTAAGTGTTGTGTAACAGTAAATTGTTAATTGTATAGTTATTAGTTAATTTGTAAAAAGAACGTTATTTGTAAAAAAAAGTGAAATGATTAGCTTTTAAAAAAAATGAAATGATGATGCTTCATTTTTTTAAACCAAAATGATGATGTTTTTTCACTTTGCAACAAATAATTTTGTTTGTAAATTCGGTTCAAACCGGACCGAAACCGCTGGTTAACCGCCGGTTTCGGGCCGGTTCAGGTTCATTTTTTAACATTCACATGAACCTTAACCGGCCCTTGAACTGTCGGTTCCGGTTCAAAATTTTGAACCGTCGGTTTCGGTCCGGTTTCGGTTCGTCTATAGTACGGTTCGGTTCCGGTTCGGTTCCGGTTAGAACCGAACCGGTGGCCATGCCTATCCATCGCTTTTGTTTGTTACAGTTTTGAGATCACTTTTTTGTTCTTCAAGGATGATTTAATTGAAGTGAAATCAACATTGGATATCTTTTTGTTTGTAATCTATTGCAAAACCAGCAAAGGAGTGAAGTTAACATCAATTTTTCATTTTTTTCTTCAAAAATTTTGCTAAAGAGTTGTAAATTACGTGCAATTTGCATAGACCCTCAGAGACTTTTAAAAGTATTTAGACGACCCTGCAGGTGAGAATGGCTTGATTGAAGACTTGTTCAAGTCTTTGTTTGCCCCCAGTCCTAAACTCCTTGATAAGTTAGCCATTAGAGTCCCACCAAAAAGACTTGCACAAGTCTATGACAGGCTTTTTTGACGGCTTATATTTTCTCCAATCATAAATATTAATGAATGTTGATATTTCAAGCCTTCAAAATTTTCCATTTCTGAAGTGTGAAGTGCTCTCGTCAGGGTGTGACATGGTCTATGACACCAGAATACAATTTGTTTAATATCAAAATTAAACGGATTAAAGTTGAATTTATGTAAATTCGTGTCATAAACGAGTGATCCACATATGACACAAGTTTTAAGCGGATCGTGCTACGAATTGACTCATCTAATCCGTCTAACTATTTATTTTAAGATAAAAATGTAATTTATATATATAGAGAGAGAGTTATGTGGGCTATACATATTATAATTGTCGTGTTTTGATCCGTATATGATCCATTTAATTAAATTTGATTGACTTTTTTGACTCATATATGAGCTATTTAATTAAACGGATTACACGTATCGTGTTTATGTTACTCGTTTTATTTTTGTGTTGTACTTATGTTTAAATATTTGACACAATTATTAAGCAGGTCGTATTTATATTGACCTAATCGTATCACGTATTAAGAGGGTTTGTGTCTAACCCGACATGCCAACCTATTTTCACACCCCGAGCCACATTTTAGTTTCCATGTGGATCATAAGTTAAATTATTGGGAGTCAAACAATTATCAATTTTGTAACTTTAGTAACACAAGTATTAAGAACGTGCTTTGCACGTTGAACTTATTGTTCCTACTCGTTTTTTTATTTTTTCTAAATATAATTTATTGATTTTTCTATAATATAATAAAAATGATAATAAATTACTGAATAAAAAAATAAGTATATTAATGAGGTGTTTTTAGTCAATATTTTATTGTAAATATTATAATATATGTGTAGACAAAATGAATGAATATTGAAAAAAAAAATCAAAATTGAATGACAAAATAAAACTTTATGATTGAATTGATATAGAAAGTAAAAATAATCATATCTCAAGTAAAATAATATCTTTAAAATTAAAAAGTAAAATGATAGAAGAAAAGTTTTTGACATATAATAATAAACTCTATAGACAAAGAAAAATAAAATTATTATGGTGATTTTTTCTGTAAGTATTAAATATTTATAGTGGTAGTCTATAGTAAATTGGTATTTTAATAAGATTCCTAACCGAGTTATATCATCATTCATAAATTATTCATAATTAAGATATTATTCATACGTCTTATCTTCAACTATTGGAAGTACAATAATAAATTTAAATAATAAGTACTGATTTTTTAATTCTTTTAATTGAATTATTTTTATTATTTTTTTATAATTAATTATTTTATTAATAGTTTAATTTGAACTATTTTAAATTTTTTAGTAATTTAAATTAATATAAAATAAATTTATATAATTTTCTATCAATTGAGTTGAAATATTTTGACATATACTTCATGCTTCTTAATTGAATCTTCAACTTCATTTGATAATTGATTTTTATTTTAAAATCAGGGTAAAAAAAATTTTCGGTTTTCTATTTTTATATTTCCTAGTTTTATATGTTTAATTGAACAGTAGTAACCAATCTAATTAAAAATTATTATATAATTTTAGTCAATCAATGAAATTAAAAGTTTTCTAATTAGGATTAGACTAAATTACATTAATGATATTGTTAATCAATCAATTAAACGCAAATAAAATTTAGAATTCCTACATATAAAAAATAATGATTTACTATTATATTATAATTTGAATATTGAAATTTCTATGGTTACCTTACTTCTATCGAAATACTTGAAATTAAAAAATAAAAAATAAAAGATGTTATTTTAATAAATATTAGTTTTATAGTCCTAATAAAATATAAAATAAAAGAAGGAAGAAAAGAGAAAAAGACACAATACAGATAATCAATTTATGGTTACAACTTTAGCAACGGATAAAAATTCCATTGCTAAACTATTTGTGTATCCATTTCCCAACTCTTAGCAACGGAAGAAGAAGAAAATTCTGTTAATTAATAAAAATCAATTCAGGTTATCACTTTACAAACGGAAATGTATTCCGTTTCTAACTTGTTTGTAGAAACCAACGAAACAAACAAGATTTGTTAATTAATTAAAATAATCTGATTAAGGAAACTAATATAAGTAATCCAATTAAAAATTATTATATAATTTTAATCAATCAATAAAATTAAAATTTTTTAATTAGAATAGGATTAAATTATTTTTAATGATATTTTTAATCAACCAATAAAATATCAATAAAATTAACAATTTTCTAATTAGAACAAGACTAAATTATCCTTAATAATATTTTTATTCAATTATTAAAATTAAAAATATGTAAGAGTACTTACCACAAGAAGAAAATATGATTACAAACTCAATAATTAAATTGACAAAGGCTTTATATAATAATTCTTAATAGTTAAAAGCAATAAATTCTTGATAGTTAAAAGTAATTAAAACTATATATATATATATATATATAGTGTTATGATATAACAAAATTCTAATTACAATGATATTAAAGGACAAATTCCTAATTAGAATAAGATTGAATTTATAATATTAAATTGGATAATTTAACATTAATGATATTAAATTCCAAATCAAGCAATAAAATTATTAAAGTATTAATTGGAAAATTTTCTGTTAAGAATTAGATTAAACTTCATAATAGAATTTAGATTCAAATAGGAAATTAACATAACTAATCAAAGTTAAACTACTATTATTTTTCAACTAATAAAATTAAATTTTCATAATTTGAATATGACTAAATTATCCTTGATGATATTTTTAATTAACCAATTAAATCAAAAGTTCATAGGGGTGTTTTGGGAACTCATTACCCCTCATTCGTATTTTTATATAGATTAGCAACAGAATTTTTATCCGTTGCTAAAGTAAATTAAATAACATTTTGTATGTATTAATTGTCAAGAGAATACAGATTTCAATTACCTAATACAAACTATATTCACAAAAGTCAATGATGTTTATTCTTATTTTTTTTCAAACTAATGAATTTATTTATTCAAACGTAAGTTATCTTTATTTTTTCAACAAACAAAATTAAAATTCTTAAAGTTTTATGTTCTTACCATATATATCTTATATAATATATAAATTTATCCAATAGAATTTATATTTAAATAGAAAATATATATCCTTAATAATTAAAATTAGCTTTATTTTTTAACCAATAATTTATCAATTTAAAAAAAATAATTCAAATATAATCGATTTAATAAATAAAAAAAATCTAAACTCCAATGAATTTTCGCTTATACTAAATATAGAAAAATATAAATTTATATTTAAATTATATATAATTCATTTAGATCAAATAAGATTCAAATAAAATTGTTAATATTTCATAGGATCCATGAATAATCACAAAAATTTTAATTTTTTACATGTTTGGCCAAATAAGAAAATCATTATATATGATATTATAAAGAAGTTTTGCTTCATAATCTTTAATCAAGTGGCTTTACTTAATAAAATCAGTTGTAACTTTTGAAACTAATTTTAGGTAGATGAGAATACATAATCACTTTAATTTAAAACTATACCGAAATAAATAAAAATTAAAGTGAATTTTCAAAGTGAAAACAGCGTCAAATTAAATATAGTTCAAAATTTAATTAGTTCAATTGATTTTACATGCACTTTTAGGTTGGTCAATTTAAGCCTTTCACTAAAAATAAAAACCGAATAAAAAATTCATTTTATCTGTGCAAACTAAAAATCAACCTAAATCAATTTTACCCGATATTTTAATATCCTTAAAATTAGAAAACATCCCTAAAATTACAAAGGGATATAAGTTCTCTTTTGTTGAAGAAATCTTAAACCATTAATTAATATAATATTTAATTAATTAATCTAATAATAATATTTTGAACATATTGAATAACTCCAACTAACTGTAGAATTGACAAAGTATTTTGTAGAATTCTTTTCTACTTACCATTTGCTTTCTCTCTCTATTCTTAGTTATTCGATATAGGATAAATGGTTTAAATGTGTGTATATATTTCACGCAAATATATTCAAGGGAAGATTAAAAGAAATATCAGATGTCACATAAATTATTAAATAGATTAAATATTTATTATTCTTATTATTGTATAAGATTTTTTTACCTTTATTGCCATAATCCAATTATTTCTAAGAGTATTATAAAAGAAAAATATCACATATTCTTTTTTATAATAAAAAATATTAGGTAACTATTTTTTATCTTAGATAATCGTCAATAAGAAAAAGAAAGTGAAGAAAAAAATTAATTAAATATTCTCATATACACCACTTTATCATTTATTATTTTTTCCATAGAAAGAACTACAAAAAAATAAGTAACAGAATATTTATATGTAATATAATTTCAAAAATTTATATTTAGAAACTTATTCTATTTGAAAATTTATTTTTAAAAAATATATCAAATCAAATCATACAAACATAAAGAAGAAAAAGTATTAATAAAAAATACATTTTTTCTATGTTTATCTCTTTCCTAAATAAAATACTTTAAATTATATTCAAAATGAAATCAAATAAATAATAAATTCAAAAAATAAAATACAAAAATTTCCAATGTCTTATTTATCATATATATTTATTAAAACATAAATTAAAAAATCAATTATACCCAATCAACTAATAAACTGTAATTTTTTAATTGGCCATCATTAAGGGTATTTTAGAACATTTTAAATTTCATTAAGAGTGATATAGGTAATCGCATTACTCTCCCTCATTCCCACTTTTATATAGAATATAAATTATATATATAGTTAAATCTAATTCTTAAATTGTGTGTTTGTTATAAATGGAACAATTTAATTTCGTGCATTGCAATTTCTTTGAATAGCATAATTAGTAGCATCATAGAAGCAACTAGTTAAGTTAATGAGTCAACATTTGATTTGTTAGAATTTCAAAAAATAAAAAAAAAAAAGAGAAAAATGTGAGTTTTTGATTTTTTTTTTGTTACAAATTTACAATTATATCAAGCTAAACATACGTAGGTATCAGTTAGTTAATTTGAATTTTATTTCAAGTGACAAATCAAGTCTGACTTTAAAATTATTTTACATATATAGACACACACAGAAAAAAGAAGAGAAAAACAACAAAAAACAGAGAGGAAATTATAGCTTAAAAAATTGAAAAGAGCTTTGTTGTAGATGTTCCAAGTAGCGCATTTGATTCTGGTGCAACAGAAGAGATCTCTTCTTTCCACTTGGCATGCAAATGCACCATCTGCTTATTCATCATTTGATTTACCTAACAAAGTCCAAAGTTCATCATGAAATAAAAATCTTGTTAATTAGATATGAAGACAGATATTAAAACTTACCTTCAGAAAGCAATTCCATTTACTAATTTCTTCTTCTTCTTCTTCTTTGATAAGATATGCAGGTGTTGTTGATACTTCTTTCAGCCTTAGATGTCCTTCAACTTCAATCAGCTTCACCAACCAAGCAGGTTTTCTTGTTCTGAACACAAGGTATCCCATTGCGAGACCAAACACTGCTCCAAATGCATATCCCGTGAAAACAGATTTCCATCCAAATCCATTTTCATCAGAGTTTGAATCTCCTTCGCCTGATGGGGTCGTTACTTGTTGCCTTTCACCAGAATTACAAGCCTTTTCCAGTGGAAATCCACACAGTCTTGTGTTTCCTTCGTACGAGCTATTATCAAATGTGTTGAACTGAGGGCCCGTAGGTATGGGTCCTTCAAGTTGATTATGCGAAACACGAAATACTTCGAGGGATGTCAAAGTTGCCAATTGGATCGGAATCCTTCCAGTAAGATTATTTGAAGAGAGGTCTAAAGTTTCTAGATTGGTCAAATTTCCTATTGATGGTTCAATGTTGCCTGTGAGATGATTATGAGACACATTGAGCTGCTTAAGTGCTTTAAGCTTTCCAATTGACTTGGGAATTTTTCCTGTGAAGTTATTACCTGACAAATTAATGGTTGTTAAAAGAGTTTGGATTTTCACCAACTCAATTTCAAATCCTTTCAATGTCAAGCTCACAGAATAATCATAAGAGGAGTAGTTTGGTGATCCCATGTATGTCATATTTTGATCAACATTGATCATTGCATCGAGATTATTGAAATAATATGAAGGCAAAGGTCCGCTGAAATTGTTGTTGGAGGTCCAAAATCCGTAGCTTGGGAAACAGATAGTTGGCAATGGAGTGGCTTTTCACCAAACCACAGAGTCTATTGGATCGTAGCTGTAGAATCTGCAACTTTTGAAGAGTTTGTAGAAAAGAAGGGAATGTGTCCTCTATCTCATTGTTGCCCATATCAAAAATTTCCAAATCTTTACAATTGGAAATAGACGTTGGGATTTTCCCTTGCAGTTGGTTGCCATTGAAATTCAAATATCTCACGTTACTGCATTCTGAAAATACTTGAGGGGGAACTCCATTAAAGTTATTCATACCCAGATGTAATACTGAAAGGCTACAGTTGAAGTTTCCCAAACATTGTGGAATGGGACCACTGAAATTGTTACTCGACAGGTCGAGGATTTGGAGTGATTTTAACTCACAAACTGCAGAAGGAATCTCTCCTGTCAATTTCTTATTTGATGAAAGAATGAGAACCCTCAAGTCCACCTCATTGAAAATTGAGCTTGGAACTGTGCCAGACAACTTGTTATGGCTCAGATCAACATAGCTTAATGTATTATTATATTTGAATTGACATACTTGACCAGTGAGCAAGTTATTAGACAAACTCAAGTACATAAGGCTGGAGAGCCTGCAAATATCTGAAGGAATTGGACCACTAAAATTATTGTATAAAAGGTACAAAAATTGGAGTTGGTTATATTTTCCAATGAAAGATGGAATTGGACCATTGATATTGTTGCTTTCCATATATAAATAGGAGAGCTGGCTAAGGTTTGCAAATGAGAGAGGAATTGGGCCACTAAAATTATTGTATGTAAGGTCCAACCAAAAGAGTTTGTCAAGTTTTCCAATTGAGGATGGAATTTGACCAGTGAAATTATTACCACTAAGCCCCAATACAGCGAGTTTGGATAAATTACCAAACAATTCAAGATTAGACCACCCTATAAAATTGCAACTATTGAGTTCCTGTACTTGCAACAACTTCAGATTCTTGAAGAATTCATTTTCTAAATAAATCGGAATTTTAGTCCAAGAAAGTGACAAGTAGCTGAGTGAGATACTCCAATTTGATATAAAAGTGGAGCTAGTGAGACCTTCATTCTTTGATAAATCAAGGACTTCAAGGTTTGGAAGCTGAATTATATTATTTGGAAAATTTCCTCTTAATCCAGAAGATGAAAGTCTGAGAGATGACAAAGAAGAAGATAAATTGATAAATGAATTAGGTGAAACTAAAGAGAGGTTTGTAAACCCCAAGTCCAACTGTTGCAACTTGGTAAAGTTTCGAACAAGCTTGTTAAAACTAGTAGTTGTTTGTATTAAAAGACTGTTCCAGGAAAGATCAAGAGAAATCAAATTAGATAGTTGACCGATTTCTAATGGAATTTGACCAACGATTATTAGACGATAGATCCAACTCAGTGAGTTTTGATAAATTACCAAACAATGCAAGATTAGACCCTATGAAATTGCAACTTACAAGTTGCAGTTATTCTAACAAATTTAGATTTTTGAAAAATTCATTTTCTAAATATACTGGAATTTCAGTCCAAGAAAGAGACAAATGGTAGAGTGAAAGACTCCAATTTGATGTTGGAAAAGAGCCATTGAGGCCTTCATTATACGCTAAGTCTAAGACTTCGAGATGTGGAAGCTGAATTATACTGTCTCGAAATTTTCCTCTCAAACTACAAGATGAGAGTCTGAGGGATGACAAAGAAGTAGATAAATTGATAAAGGAATTAGGAGAAACCAAAGACAGGTTTGCAAACCTCAGGTCCAATTCTTGCAACTTGGTTAAGTTTCGAATAAGCTTGTCAAAACTAGCAGTTGTTTCTAATGTCAAACCAGAGTTAAGGGAAAGATCAAGAGAAACCAAATCGGATAGCTGACCGATTTCTAATGGAATTTGGCTAGCAAAGTTTGAATAATTTAGATTAAGGTGTGTCAAGCTCAACAAATGGCCAATTTGAGATGGAATTATGGAGCCTCTGAAATTATTGCAAGAGAGATCTAGTTTTTGAAGATGATGAAGAGTGAAAAGAGAATTATTAGAATGGAAGTTACCGTAAAGCATACTGCTAGAAAGGTTAAGCCCAATCACATAGCCAGTATTAAAGTCACAACTGACACCATCCCAAAAGAAGCAACAAACTGTGCCCTCTTTCCATGAATCTGTCTTGGGATTAGAATTAATAAAAGGATGATAACTCCCGTCAATGGAGAAGGAGTTTTTGAATTGGAGCAAGGCATTGCTTTGATCAAGCTGGCAAACTACATTTGAGAAAGGGGAATTTGTAATATTTGAAGAAAGAGATTGAAAATGGAAGTGAAATAGAAGGAGGCAGAGAAATTGAAAATGCCGCAGTAAGCAACCAAAACCCATGTTTTGTGTTTGCCAAATTTAATTATGATCAATTTCAGTATATATCACTCCATATTTATAGACCACATGATTCCCTATTTGTTTGAATCATGATAATGTTCTGTCTCCTTTTTCTTTTTTTTCTAATTATTTTAAACATTCGCTCTTTAATTTCTACCACTTAGTGCAAGAGCCACTGTAATTCTATTCTATTTTTATTGTTATTATAAGTTACACTATACTTTGTTTCATAATTTTTTTTAATAGTTAGAATAATTTACTCTAATTATTTTTAACAAAAGTGGATTATAAATTTTATCTTTTAGAAATTATGTTGGTTTCTGTTTCTGCATTATCAATCTTTTTCTCAGAGTTTTTCATTTTTTTTTTGAAAAATCCTCAAGGTTTTCAAAAAAAAAAAAAAAGAATTCAGAATAATAAGCTAGACTGATATTTTTTTGTATTTTTGAACAGCTCATAATTAAAGCCAAAATAAAATGAAAGTACATCTAAGAAGGTAAGAACTTTTCAAGTCTTGCATGCATGCACTATATGGAAAAATTTTGTCTAGATCCGGTGCATGACCTCATTTATAGACCAAGCAAATGAAATTAGGGATTTTTTTAAAAATTATTTCGACTTTTTTTTTTCTAAATGTATGAACAGAAATACTCTCATTTCAATAAAAAATATTAAATTTTATTAGTTTAGTTTATAGGTGGAGATATAAACAGAGTATAAATAAGTTTTTCCCTACGCCATGTACCACGTAGGGATATTATTAGAGTATCGATCCTTATCTTCAGGCAAAGGATGGAATTTATTTGCCTATCACTTATAACCCTCTAATTAAAAAAGTCAATCAACAAGCGAATAGTTAAGCCTGAGAACGACTAGACTGAAGTGTTGTGTCAAATTCAGTCACTATCCGAAGACTTATGCAAGTCTTTCTTTGCCTCTAAATTCTTTGATAAATTAACCATTATGCTACGTTTTCGTTACGGTCATGCAAATGTAATATTCATCGATCATATTTCCTCCAAACCATAATTTTTTAATGAATATGATATTTAAAATCTACAAACTAAGAAATTCGTAGCTAAACTATGTCTGGATGTCACTTGTGAAGTGGATGGAAAAAGAAAAACAAAAGGAGAGAAAAATGTTGGTTTTGACAATAGTTACGATCGAATTGATAATTACATTAAGAAAAACGATGATTTAATTACTATAACTGCCTAATAATAATTCTTTTTTTAGTTTAATGGTAAAGTGTTACATCGTGTATATATAATAAGGTAAAACGATGATTTTGAAGGTGAGTTCAAATTTCTTTTAACATTATATATCTTAAATGTTATGTTAGTTTAAGTTTAATCTAAATTTCATGAACAAAACAAATATAAATTAAAAAATAAGTGCACATATTATAAGTAAAGGAAAAAAATTATATTTAGTCATCGTTCTCTTATAGTTGTCTCAATAATTATTATAATTATTATATAAGGATATATCAGGAAAATAATTCAATGGACAAAAGAATTCTGATTAATTTTTATTATTTATTAAATTATTAAGTTTTTGTTATTTGTTAAGCTATTTATATTTATTAGTATTAGTACTTTATTGAGAATTATGTTGATAAGGATTTTATATGCTTATTACATGCAAAGGTTTATTTTGCAAATCACTATAATCCTCTGATTAAAAGACAATCAGATCTTGTTCTAGAGATTGTGTAACAACAGTGATCATGTTACTATTGATTAGGTTAGGAGATCGGTAAATAAAGCTTCTCATGCTTTAGCAATATTATCATGTTTCTATACTGGTTTTCATATGTAATTTGAGAGTTCTTCTCATGAGAAGCTTCTTTTCTTATGTTGAATCTCTTTTTATTTCTGGTTCTATTCATTAATAAAGTTTCCTTTTCTTCTCTAAAAAAAAAAAAAAAAAGACAATCAACAAGTGAATTGTTAAAATTGAGAAGGACGAAATTGAAGCATTGTGTCAAAATCAGTCGTTCTTTGAAGACTTATGCAAGTCTTTATTTGCTCCACAATTCTTTAATAAGTTAACCATTATGCTATGTTTTCATTCCAGCCAAGCAATTTTAATCTTAAAGTCCAGCCAATGACTTATACAAGTCTTCCTTCCTCATTATTCACGAACCAAATTTCTTTCAACCATAATTAATGTCTATTAATCGAGAAATTCATAGATAGCGTGACGTGTAAATTAGACAAAGGATCGGTTCAGCAAATTTAGCTATTTTTACAGTTATTAATTATTTTAATAGTTAGCTGTTTTAGCAGTTGTTAAATGTTAGTTGTTAGCTTTTAGCTAAGTAGCAATTGAAAAAAAAAGTGTTTCGATAAAAATAACTGTTTAATTGATAATTTAAATTTAAAATAACAAAAAAGGACATTAAAATATTCACTTATAGTCATAGAATTAAACTCATTACAAAAAAGAAAAAAAAAAAGATGATTTCACTAAACCTAAATTTTCAAAATTTAAGGGAGTAAAAATTAAAAAAAGTTCATTGTTTCATAAATAAAATTAAAAATTTTTCATATTTTACGGATCAATATTTTTAATTTTTAATATTTCTTGAATTCAAATGGATATATAAATAAATATTTTTAAAAAATTAAAAAATATTTAAAAATTCATTTTCTAAATATAATGGAATTTTAGTCGGAGAAAGGAAAAACCAAAGACAGGTCTACCTGGCTGAAATCCAATTCTTGGCACTTGGTACGGGTTTGTGGATGGTTAAGTTTTGGGCTAGATGCTAAGCCTTCGAAGTTAGGTTGAAGTTAGATTGGATAAATCAATAATATTTTATATTCTACAATTTCAAATAATAACTAATTATGTGTCTACGCATTACACGAAATGTATAATTTTAGTTTTATTTTTTATTGTGTAAAATGTGCTTTTAATGAATAGATAAATCAATAATAAATGCTAAGGAATTAAAAAAAATAAACCTGCTAGTCATAACTAATAAGGAACGAAAATAATAGTGAAAAATATTGAGAAATTGTTAATTTTTTTCCATAATTATTTTCCACTCTTATATTTGGATGTAATGAAATAAAGAAAATAAATTTATTTGAAAAAGTAAAATTCTAGAGGAACCAGTCCCTTGGTGAGTGTTGCAATAGCTCTATATATGATATGTCCATCTATTATTTTAATATACTGATAAATTAATTGATTTATGAATTAAACATACTATAAATTTCAGAGTAAGAAAAATCATACTGTAAATTAATCAGATATATAATTAGCAGAAATTATTACAAATTTTAAAGAAATACAAATAATTCAATTATAGATTTATAATAGTCATGTTTTTTTTTTTAAATTTTTTGTTAAAAAAGAAATCTATTTAAGCCATCTCTTTGTTCGTTTGCAATCAATGCATAATGTTTAATTTATTTAAATTGCTTCTTCCACAAGTTGATTGCAGCAAGAATCCATGAATGCATGAAGACAACTCTATTTGTATTTTTAATGAAGGAATAGTCTTCTCAAGTTGAAATCACCGAATTTTTATTTTTGAAACTTTTAAATTTTTATTAAATTAAAAATCAAAAATCTTGACTGTGTGGGCTATGAATATAATACAGTCTTGATTCGAGCCTAAATTTACCAATTGGGTCCAAACCCAAAAATATATTATTAGAAATTTCGATTTGAGAACACTTAAAATTTTCGAAAAATAATATCGAACTCCAACAACTGATCTATTATAAATATATGTGAGTGTAATTACCATATAAATTAATTATTCTAAAATCAAATATCATTATTATTATTGTTTTTATTATTATTGAGTAAAATAAGGAAATGTTCTGAAACTTAAGTAAAATAATTAAAAATAAATCTAACCGAACCCAAAAACCAATTTGAATTTTTCAAAAACCAGGTGAAAATCCGTAAACCAAATAAAAATCGAGTCAAATTACTGATTTGGACCAAATCGGTTCGAATTGAACCGGAATAGTCTAGAAACTCATATTTTCTTTCTCATTTGTTTTCTTTCTTCTTCTTCCTTCCCTCTCTGGAACGCCGACCTCAGTAGCTCCCCCTCCCCTTGGTCTCATTTTTCCGACCGCCAGAACCAGCGCCTCCTCGCCGGACCTCCTTGCCACGCCGCCGCCTCACCGCAGCTCCAGTCTCTCTTCCTCTCTCTCTCCTTTCGTCTTTGGCGAGCGCAGCTATCGCAGGGACCTGCGATTTCGTCCGATCGGAAAATCACGTCGCAGCTCACTCGATTTTCTAGCGACTCCAATACCAGCGATCAGCGATGAAGCTTCGGTCTCTTCCTTTCTCGCATTCTCTCTTCTGTTTCCGGTTGGCGCAGCAAAACGATGAGCTACGATCACGATTTGCTGCGTTTGGGACAGTCGACTCATCGTTTCTCTGCTCCTCCAGCGAAACCAGCTAAGGATCGACCGGTTGAGCTCTTCCATTCCCTCTAGCTACCTCACCGGCCACGATCCTCTCCAGCTCTGGCCAAGCTAATGCCGGAAGAATCAGATCTTGGGTAGTAGAGCAAATTTCGGTCATTTTAACCGAAAAATTCCAATTTTCAGCTCGTTTTACAGCTAGGTAAGCTCATCTCTAACTTCCTTTTTGCATATTTTGTGAATTCTTTGTGCTAGGATATGGAATTTCAATGTATTAGTCAAGCTAGAGTAAGGATTAAATCCCTATATATTCTATTTATGCAAATTATAGGAAAAGGTTTGATTTTATTTACTAACTATAATTAAAACACATTCTTGTGAGTGTTTTGAAGTGATTAATGTAGCTTTAGATTAGAATTGAGTATTGAATTTAAAGTGGCAGCCTCTAGCTAAAGAAGATTATAGTTTTTGTTGAGTTAAGTCCATATTTGGTGGTAGAACTATGTCTTTCATAACTTGTTGTTAATGTAAAGGTTTAATGATCGAGATAGAACAAAAATGAGAATTTTCTTGAAACGGCAGCAACTATTTTTAATTATTCCTATAAAGTATTGCTGGATATAGTACATATGGGGTTGTAAGTTTAATTTTTGCAAGGGATTGGTTAATTGGTGGGTAATCTATGATTTCAGCATAGGAGAACTCTGAATTTTTGTATATCGGCAGCAACTACCTTGAGATCTTGTGTTGTTTTAGAAGGACAAATTTATATAACGAGTGTACTTTTAAGATTTTCTTACTATTTTGATGTGTAAAAATTTTTACAGGTCAATAAACTGAATCATGAGACCCAGTTAATTATGACAAGGAATATATAAGTTATAGATGTATATGATTGTTAATAGTATACAGTTGGATAGTTTTAACTAGTAGAATTTATGTTAAGCAAATAGCTATTTTCACTAATTTGCTTTTTTATTTATTTTGCTAGCATTATATAGTAAGTTAAAGTTTGGCATTGACGATTAAATATTAATGTGATTGCTTTGGATGGAGGAAGGGAAATAAATTTGTTTGATTGCGCGATAGATGGGCTGTATGTGTATTGATTGAAAAGTATTTAGTGTTATTTGATATTGTCTAAACCGGTGGAAAGTCAAATTTTAGGGGAGGTCCTGCCGAAATTTTGATAGAATATAGGCTAGTCTTAATTAATAATATAATTAATAGTTTTAATTAGATTAATTCTTTATCTCTACTTATATTATTATTATCATTAGTATTCATTTATGTATTTAATTATCTATCTATTTTCATCATTATTGTTTATTATTGTTATTATTTATTTTATTATTGTTGTTTATTGTTAATACTATTTATTTATTTGTTTGCATTTGAATAGAGATGTCTAATTGTGCATTGCATTACGATGTTAAAAATATATGTTTAGATTAAAAATTATATGTTTATATAGTTTGTATTTTATGCTATGTGTATTTCACGTGCCTTTTTTGTTATTCAAAAAAAAAAAAAAAAAAAAAAAAAAAAAAAAAAAACAGTTGCAAACCTTTATCGTGGAATGTAGAATCTTTTTTTTTTAATTGTTATTAAAATTATAAATGTAGGTTGCGTTTGCCAATAGCATTTGAACTAGCTTTTAGAGTATAGCGTTTTATAAAAACTTAATCCGTGTAATATTTAGCTTTTAGCTTTTTGTATATAAAAGGTCACTTAAATTGCTAAAAGTTAAGCGCTATCAAAACAATTAACAAATAATAAAATAGCTAATTTTGCCAAACAAATTCATAATTATCTTTAGATTTATCAAAATTTAATTGTAAATTGGTAAAAATTTGAAATAGAGAATTTTCGAGCAGTTGGGATTTGTAGAAATGAAACATATCCTTTCATAATTTTCGAAATTTCGGTGGAACTTTCCTTAGAAATTGAAGTAAACCACCTGCTTAAAACTATAATTCAGTAATAAATTCTGAAAGTCCATCCATTGGGGAGGGGTACAGAGGGCCATAGGTTCGAATCCTGTCACCTTGATGTGGTATTCAGCAGCGGCATTCTCCCTTGACTTTGAATTAGAAAATAGAATTATGGATTGACAACAACTATCCCGATTGCCATAACCATTTTTTATTCATCTAAACATTTACTCAATTCACACAGCCTATCTGTTGGGCTACCCATCCTCCTTAAACATCAACATTATCACCCAAATATCTCAACTATAAATTTACGAATTAAAGTAAGTTTCAACTGCTCTCAATCATTCTTTACTTAGGATATCAACTGCTTCCAATAATATACACCCAAATATCTCAACTATAATATTTATTAAATTCTAGACTAGCTATTAAGAATCGATGGTTCAATTAAATTATAATTTAAGAAAAGCATCTTCTAAGTAACCCAATTTACAACTTTAACTATGTATCAATCAAAGCTTCGTGTACTCTTCTCCGTCTTGACATAAAAATTCCTTTTCTAGATATAACCGACACTAATCATATAAAAACATTGAAAATATATGTATGTCCATTATTACTTTAGTTTATATATAAAATGGTATCAATTATCTGCAATAGCTACTGTCCATCAAATACTAGGTTCTCCCTTGCTTAAACTTATATACTATGTTTACTACACCGAGAATTTAATTCACCACTTCATTTGATTTATAGTTTAACTATATTATCCTTCAATAATTTTTCTTTGAAATAATATTCTTTAAGCACCGTTGCAAGTAATTTTAATTATTCTTGAAGTATTCTGCCAATCCCCATCTTCCTCAATACCATTTCAATTTATATATGGATCAATCATATCTATTAATTAAGGAAATTATATATTTGCATTCCAAGATCCTATGATTGCTTTTTAATTAACTATTTATTCGAAATCAACTAATTTAACTAAAATTTTCAAATTTGGAATTTATTACCAAAAATTATGAACTGGGTCTTAAAGCGAACTGATAGAAAATTGAACGACAATTCCACCATCCACGCGAGGCGAAGAGGATTCTGCCTTTTGGGACCAACCGGAGACTCACCGTAATAATATATTAATTACGCCATGAATATGCAAAAATTTCAAATAAATAATAACTTTGAAAAATAAAATATAAAAATTTTAAATGTCTTATTTATCATATATATTTATTAAAAAATAAATTATATCCAATCAATTAATAAACTGTAATTTTTTATTGGTCATCTTTAAGAGTATTTTAAAACAATTTAAATTTATTTGAATAGCATAATTAGTAGCATCATAGAAGCAACTAGTTAAGTTAATGAGTCAACATTTGTTTTGTTAAAATTTCAAAAAATAAAAAAAATAGAGAAAAATGTGAGTTTTTGACTTTTGTTACAAATTTACAATTATATCAAGCTAAACATACGTAGGTATTAGTTAGTTAATTATTCAATCCCATTATAAACATAAACACATCATATGCTATGACTCATTTTCGTATTAGTCTATATAAAAAGGAAAGTTACAGTCAATATGGAGTTCATCATCATGAATTTTATACTCAGAGACATGAAAATGAGTTAATACGATTATTTAATTAAATAGGATAAATTATTATTTAATTCCTGAGATTTTTTCTAATTAATGAGTTCATTCCTCTTTTTTTTTTTAAAAAAAATATTAAATAGTTAATTATGTTCATCCGTCAACAAAAAAAAAAAAAAAAAAAAAAATCGCTTTGTTCAAAATAACTAGAGAATTTTATTAAATTAATGAAAAACATACTAAACTATTTTTTAGTTTTCACTTAGTATCTTCTAGTGACGGAAAATTTTTTGAAAAAACGCAATATCAATTTCCAATTTGTACTATATCATTTGTCGTTGCATATAAAATTTATGACAGGTTTATATAGTGATTCTTATCACACAGAGGGAAATACTAAGTTTATGCTGGCAAATTTATTTGTATCTCGGGAACTAAATTAGGACACCCAACTCTCTCCCTTCTGCAATTTTGGAAAGAGACAAGCAAACCCAACAACTTTCATAATCATGGAACCTTAGAGCAAGGTGGCTTTAGTCTCCTCCGGCAAGAAATAACTATTTCTTAATTGTGGATTTTCTTTTTAACATGATTTGAATTTTATTTCAAGTGACAAATCAAGTCTGACTTTAAAATTATTTTACATATATAGACACACAGAAAAAAAAAGAAGAGAAAAACAACAAAAAAAAAAAATGAGAGGAAATTATAGCTTAAAAAAATTTAAAAGAGCTTTGTTGTAGATGTTCCAAGTAACGCATTTGATTCTGGAGCAACAGAAGAGATCTCTTCTTTCCACTTGGCATGCAAATGCACCATCTGCTTATTCATCATTTGACTTACCTAACAAAGTCCAAAGTTCATCATGAAATAAAAATCTTGTTAATTTGATATGAAGACAGATAATAAAACTTACCTTCAGAAAGCAATTCCATTCACTAATTTCTTCTTCTTCTTCTTCTCTGATAAGAACTGCAGGTGATGTTGATACTTCTTTTCAGCCTTGGATGTCCTTCACCTTCAATCACCTTCACCAACCAAGTAGGTTTTCTTGTTCTGAACACAAGGTATCCCATTGCGAGACCAAACACTGCTCCAAATGCATATCCCGTGAAAACAGATTTCCATCCAAATCCATTTTCATCAGAGTTTGAAACTTCTTCGCCTGATGGTGTCGTGACTTGTTGCCTTTCACCAGAATTGCAAGCCTTTTGCAGTGGAAATCCACACAGTCTTGTGTTTCCTTCATACGAGCTATTATCAAATGTGTTGAACTGAGGGCCTATAGGTATGGGTCCTTCAAGTTGATTATGCGAAACAGAAAATACTGCGAGGGATGTCAAAGTTGCCAATTGGATCGGAATCCTTCCAGTAAGATTATTTGAAGAGAGGTCTAAAGATTCCAGATTGGTCAAATTTCCTATTGATGGTTCAATATTGCCTGTGAGATGATTGTGAGACATGTTGAGCTGCTTAAGTCCTTTAAGCTTTCCAACTGACTTGGGAATTTTTCCTGTGAAGTTATTACCTGACAAATTAATGGTTGTTAAAAGAGTTTGGATTTTCACCAACTCAATTTCCAATCCTTTCCATGTCAACCTCACAGAATAATCATAGGAGTCGTTTGGTGCTCCCATGTATGTCATATGCTGATCAACATTGATCATTGCATCGAAATTATTGAAATAATATGAAGGCAAAGGTCCGCTGAAATTGTTGTTGGAGAGGTCCAAAATCCGTAGCTTGGGAAACAGATAGTTGGCAATGGAGTGGCTTTTGACCAAACCATGGAGTCTATTGGATCGTAGCTGTAGAATCTGCAACTTTGGAAGAGTTTGTAGAAAAGAAGGGAATGTGTCCTCTATCTCATTGTTGCCCATATCTAAAATTTCCAAATCTTTACAATTGGAAATAGACATTGGGATTTTCCCTTGCAGTTGGTTGCCATTGAAATTCAAATATCTCACGTTACTGCCTTCTGAAAATACTTGAGGGAGAACTCCATTAAAGTTGTTCATACCCAGATGTAATACTGAAAGTCTACTGCTGAAGTTTCCCAAACATTGTGTAATGGGACCACTGAAATTGTTACTCGACAGGTCAAGGATTTGGAGTGATTTTGACTCACAAACTGCAGAAGGAATTTCTCCTGTCAATTTCTCATTTGATGAAAGAACGAGAACCGTCAAGTCCACCTGATTGAAAATTGAGCTTGGAACCGTGCCAGACAACTTGTTATGGCTCAGATCAACATAGCTTAATGTATTATTATATTTGAATTGACATACTTGACCAGTGAGCAAGTTATTAGACAAACTCAACAACCATAGGCTAGAGAGCCTACAAATATCTGGAGGAATTGGACCATTGATATTGTTGCTTTCCATACTTAAATATGAGAGCTGGCTAAGCTTTGCAAATGAGGGAGGAATTGGACCACTAAAATTATTGTATGAAATAGACAAATATCCGAGTTGGTTACAGCTTCCAATGAAAGATGGAATTGTACATTGATATTGTTGCTTTCCATAAGTAAACTGGAGAGCTGGCTAAGGTTTGCAAATGAAGGAGGAATTGGGCCACTAAAATTATTGTGTGAAATAGACAAATATCCGAGTTGGTTATAGTTTCCAATGAAAGATGGGATTGGACCATTGATATTGTTGCTTTCCATAAGTAAACAGGAGAGCTAGCTAAGGTTTGCAAATGAGGGAGGAATTGGGCCACTAAAATTATTCTCTGAAAGGTCCAAGTGATAGAGTTTGTCAAGTTTTCCAATTGAGGATGGAATTTGACTAGCGAAATCATTACCTCTAAGCTCCAATACAGCGAGTTTGATAAATTACCAAACAATTCAAGATTAGACCACCCTATAAAATTGCAACTATTGAGTTCCAGTACTTGCAACAACTTCAGATTCTTGAAGAATTCATTTTCTAAATAAATCGGAATTTTAGTCCAAGAAAGTGACAAGTAGCTGAGTGAGATACTCCAATTTGATATAAAAGTGGAGCTAGTGAGACCTTCATTCTCTGATAAATCAAGGACTTTAAGGTTTGGAAGCTGAATTATATTATTTGGAAATTTTCCTCTTAATCCAGAAGATGAAAGTCTGAGAGATGACAAAGAAAAAGATAAATTGATAAATGAATTAGGTGAAACCAAAGAGAGGTTTGTACTCCCCAAGTCCAACTCTTGCAACTTGGTAAAGTTTCGAACAAGCTGTCAAAACTAGCAGTTGGTTCTAATGTCAAACCAGGGTTAGAGGAAAGATCAAGAGAAACCAAATTGGATAGCTGACCGATTTCTAATGGAATTTGGCTAGCAAAGTTTGAATGTTTTAGATTAAGGTGTGTCAAGCTCAACAAATGGCCAATTTGAGATGGAATTGTGGAGCTTTTGAAATTATTGGAAGAGAGATCCAGTTTTTGAAGATGATGAAGAGCGAAAAGAGAATTATTAGAATGGAAGTTACCGTAAAGCATACTGCTAGAAAGGTTAAGCCCAATCACATAGCCAGTATTAAAGTCACAGCTGACACCATCCCAAAAGAAGCAACAATCCGTGCCCTCTTTCCATGAATCTGTCTTGGGATAAGATTTAAATAAAGGATCATAACTCCTCCTAATGGAGAAGGAGTTTTTGAATTGGAGCAAGGCATTGCTTTGATCAAGCTGGCAAACTGCATTTGAGAAAGGGGAATTTGTAATTTTTGAAGAAAGTGATTGAAAATGGAAGTGAAATTGAAGGAGGCAGAGAAATTGAAAATGCCACAGTAAGCAACCAAAACCCATGTTTTGTGTTTGCCAAATTTAATTATGATCAATTTCAGCATATATCACGCCCTATTTATAGACCATATGATCAATTTTTTTTTTAATTATTTTAAACATTCGCTCTTTAATTTCTACCACTTAGTGCAAGAGCCACTGTAATTCTATTCTATTTTTATTGTTATTATAAATTACACTATACTTTGTTTCATAATTTCTTTTAATAATTAGAATAATTTACTCTAATTATTTTTAATAAAAGTGGATTATATAGATCGGTGGAGTTGAAATCTCATGATTAATGATGAATAATTAAGAAATTTAAATTTTATCTTTTAGAAATCATGAATAATGATGAATAATTAATCATTAGAGTATCCATCCTTATCTTTGGGCAAAGGATGAAATTTATTTGCCTTTCACTTGTAACCCTGTAATTAAAAAAGTCAATCAACAAGTGAATAGTTAAGCCTGAGAACGACTAGACTGAAGTGTTGTGTCAAATTCAGTCACTATCCGAAGACTTGAGCAAGTCTTTCTTTGCCTCTAAATTCTTTGATAAGTTAACCATTATGCTACATTTTCGTTATAGTTACGCAAATGTAATATAAGTCTTCCTACCTAAATATTCATCGATCATATTTCCTCAATTTGTTTTAACATTATATATCTTAAATATTATGTGAGTTTAATCTTAAATTTCATGAACAAAACTAATATAAATTAAAAACTAAATGCACACATTATAAGTAAATATATATATATATATATATATATTTGGTCGTCATTCTCTCATAGTTATCTCAATAATTATTATATAAGCATATATCAGGAAAATAATTCAATGGACAAAAGTATTCTGATTATTTATTAAATTATTAAGTTTTTGTTATTTGTTAAACTATTTATATTTATTAGTATTAGTACTTTATTGAGAATTATATTGATAAGGATTTCATATGCTTGTGACTTTCTGATTAAAAGACAATCAAATCTTGTTCAAGAGATTGTGTTTGAGTTATGTAACAACAGTGATCATGTTACTATTGATTAGGTTAAGAGATAGTTGAATAAAGCTGCTCATTCTTTAGCGATAGTATCTTGTTTCTATGCTGATTTTCATATTTAGTTTGAAATTTTTTCTCACGTCGACGCTCTTCTCATGATGAATCTCTTTTTATTTCTCATTCTTTTCATTAATGAAGTTTCCTCTTCTTCTTTAAAAAAAAAATTCAACAAGCCAATTGTTAGAATTGAGAAGGATGAAATTGAAACATTGTGTCAAAATCAGTCACTCTTTGAAGACTTATGCAAGTCTTTATTTGCTCCACAATTCTTTGATAAGTTAACCATTATGCTATGTTTTCATTCCAGTTAAGCAATTTTAATCTTAAAGTCCAGCCAATGACCTAGACAAGTCTTCCTGCCTCATTATTCACGAACCAAATTTCCTTCAACCATCATTATGGTCTACTAATTGAGATATTCATAGATAGAATCTCTGTCTGGCATGTGACATGTAGATTAGACTAAAGATTTTTTCGGCAAATTTAGATATTTTAGTAGCTATTGACTATTTTAATAGTTGTTAGTTGTTTTAGTAGCTGTCAGATGTTAATTGTTAGCTTTTAGGTAAGTAACAATTAAAAGCAAAAATGTTTTGATAAAAATAACTGTTTGATTGACAATTAAATTTAAAATAACAGAAAAAGATATTGAAATATTCACTTAAAATTTTCACTTATAGACATAGAATTAAACTCATTACCAAAAAGAAAAAAAAAAAAAAGATGATTTCACTAAAGCTAAAATTTTCAAAATTTAAGAGAGTAAAAATTGAAAGTTCACTGTTTTATAAATGAAATTAAAAATTTTTAATATTTTAGGGATCAATATTTTTAATTTTTAATATTTATTGAATTCAAATGGATATATAAACAAATATTTTTTAAAAATTCATTTTCTAAATATAATGGGATTTTAGTCCGAAAAAGGAAAGCCAAGGACAGGTGTACCCGGCTGAAGTCCAAATCTTGGAACTTGGTATGGGTTTGTGGATGGTTAATGAAACAACCCGAATTTCTAATTTCAAAATATTTTCCAATTGAATTTTATGTACCGACAGCCTGGAAATTAATATAAATATTTTAGTATGAATACTGTGAGAAACCGAACCGAAAACTGATTGTAAAGCCGTGAACCAATCACAAAATCGAAGATTTGGGCCGAACCGAACCGAATCGAACCGGTTCGACCCAAACCATCTAGAATTTTCCTTTCTTTCTATTTCTAGCGCACCTCACTCCCCTTCCCCACATTTTCTTTCTGCGCTTCCCGATCTCCGGCAACACCATCTCCGCCACCTTCTCCTCCTTTTCTTTCTTCTTCTTCTTCTCCTTCTTTTCCTTTTCTTTCTTTCTTTCTTTCTTTCCCCTTTCTTCTTCCCTGCACCTGCATTCGCACCACTGTCCAGCAGCTCCAGCGGCTCCAGTTGAGCGCCACTGCCATTCTCACTGCCGCTCGTCACCGGAGCACCTCTGTTGCTCGTTCCGCCTTGTCCTAGCTCACGCAGCGCCACAGATCGCGCAGTCAGGCCCTCTGTCAGGTCTGGCGCGCCCACAGCAGCAGCTCCAGCTGCGAGTCTCGCTGCCAGCCGCCTCTCTTCGCCTCTCTCCGCCTCTCTCAGCCACTGCCAGTCAAGTTCGATCACCGGCAGTCACTGCTTCCTTACTTGACTCGCGTAAGAAATTTGATCTAGCATAATTAATTAACGTTAATAGTGTTAAGGTTATTTAGTTAATTTAGTTAGTTGGGTTAGTTAATGTTGTTAGTAGTTAATTAATTAACATTAATTGTGTTAATGTTAATGTTATTTAGATATGAAATAATAGCTAATTAAATTAATTAAGTTAATATTAGTTAATTAAACTTAATTAAATTAACTAATATTAGGTAATGAAATCAATTTTATTATTTGTAATTAATTAATCTAGCTAAGTTAATGGTAGAAATGTTAGTTAATTAAATTAACCCTATTATTTGTGGTTAATTAATGTAGTTAATTTAATTTGGTAGATGTGAGTAGTTAATAGCTTTATAATTTTATTGTTAATTTAATTAAGATATAATGTTATTGTAATGTATAAAATGGATTGTGTGGTGATGTTGAGATTAAGGAGGATGGGAAAATGTTGTTTGATTAATTGCCCGACGGATGGGCCGTATGGATTGAATATTTGTGAGACTGTTGATATTTTAACAGGTAGATAGTCCAATTTTTAGGAGAGATGCTGCCGAAATTTCGGTAGAACTTAGATTAGTTTTAATTAACAATATAATTAATAAGTTTATTTAAATAAATTCTATAAATAAAGTACTCTGATTAATTATTTATTATCATTGTTATTCATTTAAGTATTCGAATATTTATTTATTCATTTTCATTGTTATTGTTTATCATTATTATTATTTGTTGATTTATTATTGTTTGTTGTTAACACTATTACTTATTTATTTGCATTTGATTTTGGATGCCTAATTGTGCATTGCGTTACGATGTTTAATTGATTAATATGTTTGCATTTAATTGCAATACTTGATTAATTGCGTTGTGATATGTTGTGCTTTGTTTGTGTGGAATTGGGATGAAGTGGACCACCATGGGTTTGTGAGGACGGTCTGTGATATGGATCCGGTTATGATATGATACTTGACCGTCGGCCGGGAAAATGGGAGATCGGCGCCCCCTTGTGCACCTGATGATATACATTATATGGAAATTCACAGGATGGCTTCTTGTAGTTGCGCACCTGATAATCTAGATTTGATTGTAGCCCGCAGGGTGGCCTCCTGTTGTGAGCACTTGATGATCTAGATTGGATGGAGACCACCGAGTTGCCTCCTGTTAATATGGAAAAGAGAAGAGAGAATGGAAAAATAATGAGAGGACTGGTCAGTGAGGATTAGACCAGTTGGCCGTATGGGGGATCGGCTCCCTGGTGCACATGTATGAGAGGGCGAGCCATGTGTGAGGACGGCTCGTTGGGGTTTCAGGTGGCGCCACTGACTAATTTCCACTTGCTTGTTTAATTGAAGGTGACATTACTTGTGAGTGCTGGTGATATGCCATTTGTGTGATTGGTCGCGTGAGCACATAACTAGTCGGATGACTAGATTGATATATTTATACATTTGTGTGAATGCATGTGTTGTGCAATAAGTATTACTTCTTAGAAAACTCACATGTCTTGTTTATTTTTTTTTTTTTTTCCAGGAAGTAAGTTTTTTCTTTAATCCAGTTTAGGCTATGTTTCTTCGGCGCAGGGCAATAGGAAAATTTTCCTGGTTCTATAATTATTTCACTATGTAATTATGCGTATAAAAAGCTATGTATACCAAAGAATTAGTGACTCCGCAGTTGTAGAATTTACATATATTTAGCTGTAAATTAACATAGACAAAATAATTCTGTAAGCCCATATTAGAATGTGATGTATTGTAAATTCGGCTCGAACTATAGAATGCTGTAGAAGATAAACTTGGGCCGAGAAATAATAAAATATTGAGGTTTATCTTTCATAATAATATGGGCTGAATGTTTAAAATTATATTGAGATAATAAATTTTTAGTGTTTCAGGCTTACTACGGGTCTCGGGGGCCTTAAGCTTACCTGGGCCCTAGTGCCGGTCCGGCCCATGGAATCGGGTCGTGACAGTTAAGTTTTGGGCTAGATTGGCTAAGCCTTTGAAGTTAGGCTGGGGGCTTGAATTGTCTTATCGAGGCCTATCAAATATAATTATATTTGCTTTTTATTGTTTGAACTTCAATACTTCATGGATAATGCATATTCTGTAATTATATTTTATATCCTACAATTTCAAATAATAACTAATTATGTGTCTACGCATATACTGATAAACTAATTGATTTATGAATTAACCATGCTATAAATTTGAGATTAAGAAAAATCATACTATAAATTAATCAGATATATAATTAGCAGAAATTTTTACAAATTTTTAAAGAAATACAAATAATTCAATAATAAATTATATTATTCAATCCCCTTCTTCCTCTCAGTCGGCACAATTATAGATTTATAATAGTCATGTCTTTTTTTTTTTTTAAATTTCTTGTTAAAAAAAATCTATTTAAGCCATCTTTTTGTTCGTTTGCAATCAAGGCATAATGTTTAATTTATTTAAATTGCTTCTTCCACAAGTTAATTGCAGCAAGAATCCATGAATGCATGAAGAGAAACCTACTTGTATTTTTAATGAAGGAATAGTCTTGTCTGGTCAATGATTTTGATAATGCACTGTTGCTTCTACTATTTGATTAGGTCTTTCCAATTATTAATACAACCAATCTTGACTTAATTAAGCTATAATAAACAAACAAATATGTTTTGGAATTTTGGAATTTTAAGCTATTGGAAGAAAGGAATCCTATATTCCAAGTTGTCTCAAGACAAATTAACTAAATTCAAAACATATATACTTCTTAATTAGATTAAAAATTATATGTTTATATAGTTTGTATTTTATGCAATGTGTATTTCACGCTCCGTTTTTGTTACTCACAAAAAAAAAAAAAAAAAAAATTGCAAACCTTTACCGTGGAATATAGAATCTTTTTTTTTTTAAATCGTGGTTAAAATTATAAATATAGATTGCGTTTGCCAATAGCATTTGAACTAACTTTTAGAGATTAAGATATCATTTTATAAAAAGTTAACCCGTATAATGTTTAGGCTTTAGGGTTTTGTATATGAAAAAGCTACTTAAACAGCTAACAGTTAAACGTTACCAAAATAACTAACAGCTATCAAAACAACTAATTTTGCCGAGGGAGCCCATAATTGTCTTTAGATTTATCAAAATTTAGTTATGAATTAGTAAATATATGAAATAGAAATTTTCCGGACCCACAGAGAGGCCAACTTATATATTTCCTGTGGTGCAAAAGACAAGACACATGGTTACAAAAGTTAAATGTATGTATGTGTGTAGTAACATTACTTTCATATTTATCATAGTTTCATATTTATCATAGAACAAGACATTATTTTCAAATTATAATAACATTACTTTCAAATTATAATAAGTTTATCAATACATAGATAGAAGTGCGTTTGTCATATGAACATCAAAATTTAAAATAAAGATTATTTTTGATGGAAAATAAACAATTGCATAAACAGTTTCAACAAAAAAAATTCACCACATTGATTAATTTTATTGCACATTGAAATACATAGTGCACAGCTTTTAAGTGCTGCAGATTTTTTTAAGTGAACTTCTTTATTAAGAGCGGTCCTGCAAAAATTAATTAAGTCTTAAACTAACTTAAAGAAATGATTTTTTAAGAATCCAATAATATTAAATTTTTATCTTTCTTAATTATTCAGGAATCCAATGATATTATATTTTATAATTTCCTAAATAAGGAAATTTATTAATTTTCTAAATTTTTTGTCTTTACCAAATAGTGTAACGTTACACGCCACGACCAACATAACCGTCAAACACGGTCAGGTGAGAGGCAAACTCTGTTGACTAACCTATCTGCCACGTGTAAAAAAGAAAACTCCAAACAAAGCCAACTGTACAAATAAATTTCAGTACCTCTGCAAAATTCTTATTTACGAATTCAATTACAGCCAGACTGGTAGAAATGTAAAATTCTGAAACTATGAGCGGTCACCGGAAAAAGAGCATTCATTTAAGTTCAGCCGTTCAGGAGCTCAAAAAATAGAGAACACCTGAAAAGCTACAATTTTTTTAAAGTATACCCATTATTGCAGGAAATCTTCTCATCGGAGCCCAAACTCAGAGGAAGGCCTAAGGTGGCGACGATGATCAACCCATAAAAAATTTGTAGAATTTGAATTGGTGAAGCTTGCCAGGAAATATTCAAATTGAAACCCAAATAGTAATTTTCTCTCTCGGCGATAAATTCTGTTTCCTGTATATTAAGAAAGAAAGCTGTTCTAACTCTGTGGGTTGTTTCTCAGCTTTTTCGGTTGAAACAAGGAGAGAGACGGATAGAGACTAGAGAGAGAATTTTTTGTGAGCTAAAAAACAATGGTAAAAGAATGAAAAGAGCTTAATGATGGCGATGAGTTACCAATGAAGAGAAATAAGAATTTATAGGTGGAGGTTTAACCATGTGGATTGTGGCCTGAACTTCCATATAATTGGAGATGTGGGGGATGAAATGGGGCTTGGTACCATTGTTGGGTCATGCTCATTTTCCCTAATAAATGTTCCAGCTTTTGCCTTTTTCTTATCTCCCATTTTCAGGGACATACATTAATTTCAAATACTAACTGAAAATATGTATATAATGAACAATCATACATTTAGAATAAGCATCACACATGTTTATATTTTTCTTTACCATTCATAAAACTAAAATTTTAAAATTAGTTGATCACGTGATAAATCAACTAAAATGATAATAAGGTTTTTTAGTGTCTATTTGGTTCCATGATTATAGTTACGACAATTTTTTTTGAAGGAGTCAAATAAAATGTTTCAAAATTTTAGAGGGGTTAAGTATAGTTTTTTATATTTTTAAGGATCAAAATATAATTTTGTTTAAATACCACGCACCTTAGGTCCGTCCTTATGGAACTCCGCCTTTGATTATAGTCAACATTTGGTAGCTACTAAGTAGTGGCTATCTGTCAAAAGGCTCATGCAATAATTATAATTATAAATTTCAATTTTTAATGTTTTTAAGTTAAATACTCCTTAATGTTAACTCTAATTTTTGAATTATACAACCTTGTTAACTTACCCTTTGTTTGGATGTGTGTGTTCTTTTTTGAAGGAGGAAAATGACTATGTAAATCATCTAGTTAAAGGTATTTTCCCTCATTTAGAAAAGAGGAGGAAAATATTATTTTCACTTATTTTTCACTCAGATCCACGTGATTTAAATTTCTCCAATTTGAAGAGAAAATAATGAAAAAAAAATGAAAATCTCACTTATTTTTATTAAATTATCCAAATACCTCAAATCAATTAACTAACTTTAACCCTTCTTAAATACCCTATTATTTAAATGAGAATAAAATTGGTAATTGGTAATTGTTAATATAAATTGTTTTTTTTCTCTAAAACTCTCTCATTTCCAAAGAAAACACCAAATGAAAATAACCATTGAAACAAAATTGATAATCCATCGTTATTTTCCTTCTTTCAATAGTTTCTTTCATCTCGTTTGTAAACAGAGATTAGGGTTAAAACCCTAAACTCAAATTGTTTATCCCTCGTTCAAACATACTTTAGGGTTTGTTCAAAATACAATTATATATATTCTTGACAAATTATTTTGTAATGTTTAGGATGAAGGGAACTTACCATGCGAGAAGTTAAAAGAAAAGTCAATTTTTTCAGAGAAAATATAAAAAGCAGTTTAAGAATGATTAACAACTCAATACCAAACTAAGCTTCAAGATTATATGGAGAAAAAAAAAAAAAAAAAAGAGGAAAACCTAAGTTTAAAGAAATATTTATCAATACTAATAATCTTTCTATATAAAAAATAAAATTCCACTAATGTATACCATAGCTTTGGTGTGGATGATTCAACTATTAATTCAATTAATTAATTTAACAGATATGATGTTAAAAGTCATAATTTTTTTGATCTTTTGTGTTTAGAGTTATTGTGGAGATGCTTAATTTGTATTTACAAGATTGAAAAATTAATTAATTTAATTAATTAACAATGTAGAAAGATTTCTGATAAAACATTGTTCTTTAAATTGTAACTAATGAAATTACTCAGATAATTAAGGTATAAAATGAAATTTATTGCATTAAAGAATTAATAAATTGAAATTGGAAGTGATTAATTACCTATTATTTTGTTTAATAATTTAAATTATATTCTAGAGAATAAAAAAGAACCATTTGCTACTATTATTGTATTTTTTAAAAAATATATATATAATTCATTAATAATAATATTAAGTATTATAAATTCTCATAGATCAGATATAAAATTTTACTTTCAACAAATACATTTATTTAATCTTTTAATAAATAAAAGAATTTATATTCTTTTGAAAGAATCAACTTTGTCTACGAACAAGAAAGCTATTCTTATCTTAATTAAAATTAAAAGTTTCTAGCAGAGACTACTTTATGTTTTACTTATTAGCAAAGAGTTTTATATAAATCTCCGTAGTAATAACTAGTCCATTAATTGATTTAGATAATAAAATAACAACTTCTTGAATCTTCTCTACTTGGATTACTTTTTCAAAAACCTATAATATATGACATACATAGATGAATTTTCACCACTATATGTCATAACATCAATGGAGACAACACTACCAAACTCCATTGATTGAAAATCCAAATATACAAATCAAGATATAAAGTCTCTGACTAAATAAAATCAAATATCACACTTTTATTTAGTAATAAAACTTACAAAAAAGGGACAAAAAACTCCAAATTTTAATTTTTGGATTGGATTGAATCAGATTGGATTTTAATTTTAATTTTTCAGACCAGCTTATAGGATTGGATTTGGCAAACCAGACTTTTATATATTTTTGTATGAATATAATCTTTATCCAATTTTTTTAACTAAAATTTTTTAGTAATGGACAAAATAATGCTATCATTTTGGCCCCATCACCATGCAAATTACAAACAATATGAAGATAAAAAGTATTTTCGATTCCTTCTAGTGACAGGAAAATTATAGAAAATGCAATATCAATTTCCAAAATTTGTACTATTCTTTGTTGTTGAATATAAAAATCTTGAAAGGTTATGGTGATTTCTGATCACTGATTGATCGACAAAGGTTAAAACTAAGTCCATGCCGGCAAATCTGTTTGGTTCTTGGGAAATAAATTAAGACACCTAACTCTGTCCCTTTGTAATTTTGGTATGAGACAAGAAATCCCAACAACTTACATCTCATGGACCCTTAGAGAAGAAATTCACAATTCATAGGGATGGGAGACAGAGACCAGTTTAGTGAAAGGCCAGCAGTTATTTACTTACTGTGTTTTCTTTCCACATATTATAAGAATTTGTAAAATATTTGAATTTTACTTCAATTTACATTTTAAATATTATAAAGTAATATTTGTATAAGGTTATTTTTTTATCATACTGAAAATTGAAAAAAAAAGGTAAACAAACCAAATCAATGGTTAAGAAGTGAATCTCATATTGAAAAATAATAATAGAAATCAAAGGACTTCTAAATTCTAATTAAACTCACTTATTTTTGAGCTCGTATATATTGGCCATGTCTTTTAACTTATAAAATCAAATTGTTCCAAAGTTTTTGAAGTTAATAAATTAGTTGCCGATTTAATATAATAATATTTCACATTGTTTAATTTTTTTTTTTTGTTTTGAAATATAAAACTGAAATTTAAATTAGACTAAATCAACTCTTACAATATTGGAAATAAAATCAAGAGGGACATGACCCCACTCTCGTAGATCCTCTAACACACTTCAGCTAACATACGAGATAAAACATTCAAAAAGTTATTCAAGATGACATTACAATCACAGAAAATCACATTATTTAGATTAAACATGCTTTTATTTGCAGTTTAAGGGATGATAAAATGCAGAGGAATTGTGAAACCAAATAAAAAAAATATGAGGCTTTATAGGGTGGGCATGACCCAAAATGAATTTAGCAAATCAGGAGGAAGAACAATTGCAATTCAATTGTTAAAAAATTGCAATTCAGTTGCCCTCATTTGTTCTGGATTTCACTTGCTTTAGCAAAGACCTAGTTCCATGAAAGTACTTGTTGGGGAGGAAGAACAATTCTTAATTGAAGCAAAGAGAAGAAAGAAAGAAGAAAGTCATTGAAAAAAAATATATATATATCTAACAATCTTTTGTGTTTAATCCTCATTTTCATCAGTTGCTGGGGTTTAGACTCGATTCGGATTAAAGTATAACTATATTCACTGACGAAAGGACGGGATATCAAAGGTGGCTGCCTCGGTAATTTTTTTTTTAATAATTCATCTCTAAATTTCTAAACATTTTCAATTTTATTCCTTAAAATATAATACTTTTTAATTTAGCGCCTCCTAATTTTTGAAAAAAAAAAAGATTTTTGTCCCCCTTTATCTTCAATTCTGGCTCCGCCACTGACTATATCTATAGCAAATCAGAAGGAAGAACAATTGCAATTCAGTTGTTAAAAAATTCCAATTCAGTTGCCCTCATTTGTTTTGGATTTCACTTAGCTTTAGCAAAGGCCTAGTTCCATGAAAGTACTTGTTGAGGAAGAAGAACAATCCTTAATTGAAGCAAAGAGAAGAAAGAGAGAAGAAAGAAAGAAGAAAGTCTTTGAAAAAAAAAAAAAAAAAAAAGAAAAGATATCTAACAATCTTTTGTGTTTAATCCTCATTTTCGCCCGTTGCTCAGGTTTAGACTCAATTGATTTGGATTAAAGTATGATTATATTGACGGAGGGACAAGATGTCAGGAGTGATCCCTCAATAATTTTTTTTTTAATAATTCAACTCTAAATTTCTAAAAATTTTTAATTTTATTCCTTAAAATATAATACTTTTTAATTTAGCGCTTCCTAACTTAAAAAAAAAAAAAAAATTTTTGTCCTCCTTTGTCTTCAATCCTGGCTCTGCCACTGACTATATCCATCGCTTTTGTTTGTTACAGTTTTGAGATCAGTTTTTTGTTCTTCAAATATGATTTAATTGAAGTGAAATCAACATTTGATATCTTTTTGTTTGTAATCTATTGCAAAACCAGCAAAGAAGTGAAGTTAACATCAATTTTTCACTTTTGTCTTCAAAAATTTTGTGAAAGATTTGTAAATTACGTGCAATTTGCATAGACCCTAAGAGACTTTCAAAAGTATTTAGACCCTGCAGGTGAGAATGACTTGTTCAAGTCTTTGTTTGCCCCCAATCCTAAACTCCTTGGTAAGTTAGCCATTAGAGTCCCACCAAAAAGACTTGCACAAGTCTATGGCAGGCTTTGTCGACGGCTCATATTTTCTTCGATCATAAATATTAATGAATGTTGATATTTCAAGCCTACAAAATTTTCCATTTCTGAAACGTGAAATGCTCCCGTGTGACATGGGTATGACACGGAAATATAATTTGTTTAATACTAAAATTAAATGGATTAAAGTTGAGTTTAAATAAGTTTGTGTCATAAACGAGTGATCTAGATATGACACAAGTTTTATGCGGATCATGCTATAAATTGACTCATTTAATCCGTCTAACTATTTATTTTAAGATAAAAATGTAATTTATACACACACACACACACACACACACAAAAAGAGGGTTATGTGGGCTATATGTATTATAATTGTCGTGTTTTGACCCGTATATGATCCATTTAATTAAATATGATTGACTTTTTTGACTCATATATGAGCTATTTAATTAAACAGGTTACACGTGCCGTGTTCATGTTACTCGTTTAACTTTTATGTCGTACTTATGTTTAAATATTTGACATGATTATTAAGTAGGTTGTATTTATATTGACCCTAATCGTTTCACGTATTAGGAGGGTTCGCGTCCAACCTGACGCGCCAACCTATTTTCACACCCTTAGCCACATTTTAGTTTCCACGTGGATCATAAGTTAAATTATTGGGAGTCAAACAATTATCAATTTTGTAACTTTAGTAATACTAGTATTAAGACCGTGCTTTGCACGTTAGAAGTCATTGTTACTACTCATTTTTTTATTTTTTATAAATATAATTTATTGATTTTTCTATAATATAATAAAAATAGTAATAAATTATTGAATAAAAAATAAGTATATTAATTAGGTGTTTTTAGTCAATATTTTATTATAAATATTATAATATATATGTAGACAAAATGAATGAATATTGAAAAAAAAATCAAAATTGAATGAAAAAAATAAAAATTTATGATTGAAATGATATGGAAAGTAAAAATAATCATAACTCAAGTAAAATAATATCTAAAATGATAGAAGAAAAGTTTTTGACATATAATAATAAACTCCGTAGCCAAAGAAAAATAAAATTATTATGGTGATTTTTTCTATAAGTATTAAACATTATAGTCTATATTAAATTGGTATTTTAATAAGATTCCTACTTGAGTGATATTATAATTCATAAATTATTTATAATTAAGATATTATACATACGTCTTATCTTCAACTATTGGAAGTACAATAATAAATTTAAATAATAAGTACCGATTTTTTAATTCTTTTAATCAAATTATTTTTTAGAATAATTATTTTATTAATAGTTTTATTTGAACTATTTTAAATTTTTTAGTAATTTAAATTAATCTAAAATAAAATTATATAATTTTCTATCAATTGAGTTAAAATATTTTGACATATACTTTGTGCTTCTTAACTGAATCTTCAACTTTATTTGATAATTGAATTTTATTTTAAGGTCAGGTTATAAAAAAAATTTTCGGTTTTCTATTTTTATATTTCCTAGTTTTATATGCTTAATTGAATAATATTATTGAAATACTCCGAATTTTTATTTTCGAAGCTTTCGAATTTTTATTAAATCAAAAATCGAAAATTTTAGCCGTGTGGGCTGCAAATGTAATATAGTCTCAATTCGAACCCAACTTTTCGAATTGGGTTCAAGCCCAAAATTGATTATTCGAAATTTTCGATTTGGCAACACTTAAAATTTTCGATGAAATAAAATGGAACTCCAGCTACCAATCGATTATAAATGTAAATATGTATGGCTACAATATAAATTAATTATTATAAAATCAAATATTATTACTACTAGTGTTTTTATTATTATTGAGTAAATAGAGAAAATGTTACGGAATCTAACTAAAATAATCCAAATAAATCGAACTGAGCCCCAATCCAACCGAATAAATTCGAATCACTTCCAGAAGCTCCTCTCTCCCCTTTTTCCAGCGTTGGCCTCACTCCTCTCCTCCCCAAACCTGCGCCTCAACCCACGCAGCACCACCATCTCCACCTTCTTCTTCTCCTTCTTCTTTCTTTCTTTCTTTTTCTTTCCTTCTTCTTTCTTCTTCCCTGCGCCTGCGACTCCATTTCTGGCGAAAACTTGCAGCGGCAGCAGATCGCGCCTCCACCAGAGTCAGTCGACGAGCCTCCATCGCGCCGCCGGTCGCTTCCTTCCCTCTCAGTTCAATCGCGACCCGCCTGCAGTCATAGCCTCGATCGTCACTCGACTCCAGCCACAGCCCGACATCGCGCCTCCTGCTGCTCGCGACTCCGGTGAGCATGGCAGCGGCTCCTGCTTCGGTAGACCCAACGACGGTCTCCTCCCTCTTTCTCTTCGATCCGGCGAGGTTGGTTGATGACCAGTCAATCTGGTCCCTTTTCTGCCGTTGCTAGTGCTCCAGCCACATTCGGTTGTCTCTCCGGCACGCATGGCCTCCATTTCCGGTCTAACGAACTTCCGACAATATTTTGTTTGGGGTATAAATTAATTTTTGTTAATTTTGGTTAATTAATTTAATTTTAGTAATTTTGGTAATTAATCTAATTTTAGTGATTTCGAGTAATTAAATTAAATTAATCTTAGTGTTGATTTAGTGATTAATTAAAATATATGGTTAATTAAAGATAATTCTAGTACCAAATTAATTTATTAGGAAATTATGATAATAAATAAAATTTATGGAATTTAGGAAAAATTTATAAGTATTATTAATGTTGAGTTTAAGGAGGATCGGAGAAATTTGTTGATTGATTGCCCGATGGACGGGTTGTGTGGACTTGAAAAATAATTGAATAAGTTGATTGGTGGATAGTCAAATTTATGGAGGGAATGCTACCGAATTTTCGGCGAGACACTTAATATAGAATTAAATTAGTTATATCCTTAATGGATAGTAACAACTAAAACTCGAAGTATTATTGTCATTGTTATTAGTATTATTATTATTACTAGTAATATTATTATTGTTTTAATATTGTTATTATTATTATTATTGTTATTATAAAATATTCGTTAAAAATTTTGTTTAAAGGTTATAAGTTTGAATAAGTAAATAAATAAGGAAACGTTATATATATAAATATAAAGTTTAGTTTGATAAGTAAATAAAGCGACGAGTAGTCAAATCTAATAAATAAATGTGGGATACTTTTGTTTTTCAGATTAGAACTCTTATTTAGAATTTTTTTATCATTTTAGATGTATATAAAGTCTCGAAAGGTGAAGACAAAAAGCCGGAAGCATGCAGTAGTAGAGATAGTCCTTTAAGGGACAGTAAAGAACTGTGAGTAGTGTTGGATAACTCGCATCATTTGCCTGCATCTTTGCATTCATGCATTCACGGCTAAATGTTATCATGCATTATCTTGTTGAATTGCTATATTGTGTTGCACTATTGTTGCGATTAAAAATTGCTTGATTACTTGTGTTGTGATATTGTTGTGCCTTGTTTGTGTAGAATTGGGATGAAGTGGGTCACTATGGGTTTGTGAGGACGATCTATGAAATATGGATCCTGAATATGATGAAATTATGGAATTATGGAATTTGACCGTCAGGCCGGGTTTGGGAGATCGGTGCCCCCGTGTGCACCTGATTATATGATATGGATGATATGGAAAACCACAGGGTGCTCTCTTGTTGGTATGGAAAAGAAAAGAGAGAATGGAAAAACAATGAGAGGCCGGTCAAGTGAGGATTAGACTGGTCGGCTAGGTATGGGGGATCGGCTCCCTGGTGCACACATTATGAGTGAATGGGCCTTGTGGGAGGACGGCTCATCGGGGATTTCGGTGACGCCACTGACTAATACCACGTGATGTGATTATGTGAAGATGATAATATTTGTGATTGCTGTTGTAATGTCATATGCGTGCGTAACTGCATGATCATATAGCTAGTTGAGTAATTAACTTGATTAAATTTAACATTTGTATGATTGTGTGGGGTGAGAGAGTTATCTAACTCTACTCATTGAATTTGGCGTTCACTCTTGCCTCCTATTTTTTTTTAGGTAATAGGAAGAAAGAAAAATCCTATGGACCCAGTCGAGTCGAAATTAAATATAGAAGATTGTTAATAATTATGTTAACCATGTAAATGTAAAGGACTGTAGATGATGGAGTTCCGCAATTGTATTTCAGATGGATTGTAAAGGAATACTATTTATTATTATATTAATATATGAACTGTACTTTTTGTGGATTAAAGTTGATGGGCTTGAAGCTACATTTAAGACTAGAATATGGGTTTAATTGATATAGGTTTACTACAGGTTTCGGGTCCTTAAGCCCATCTAGGTCCGAGTGCTTGTCTAGCTCGCGAAAATGGGTCATTACAATTATCCAATCTAATTAAAAATTATTATATAATTTTAATCCATCAATGAAATTAAAAGTTTTCTAATTAGGATGAGACTAAGCTAATCAATCAATAAAACACAAATAAAAATTAAAATTTCTATACATATAAAAAATTATGATTTACTATTATATTATAATTTGAATATTGAAATTTCTATAATTACTTTACTTCTATTGAAATATTTGAAATTAAAAAATAAAAAATAAAAGATATTATCTTAACAAATATTAATCTTACAGTCTTAATAAAATATAAAATAAAAGGAGGAAGAAATAAGAAAAAGATACAAAATAGATTATCAATTTAGGATTATAACTTTAGCAACTTATGAAAATTCCATTGCTAAACTATTTGTGTAACCATTTCCCAACTCTTAGCAACGAAAGAAGAATGAAATTCTGTTAATTAATAAAAATCAATTCAGGTTATAACTTTACAAACGGAAAAGTATCCGGTTTCTAACCCGTTTGTAGAAATCAATGAAACAAACAAGATTTGTTAATTAATTAAAATAATCTAATTAAGGAAACTAATATAAGTAATCCAATTAAAAATTATTATATAATTTTAATAAGTCAATAAAATTAAAATTTTTCTAATTAGAATAAGCTAAATATTCCTTAATAATATTTTTAATCAATTATTAAAATTAAAAATATGTAAGAGTACTTACCACAAGAAGAAGACATGATTGCAAACTCAATAATTTCAAATTTACAAAAGTTTTATGTAATAATTCTTAATAGTCAAAAGCAAAAAATTCTTGATAGTCAAAAGTAATTAAAACTATATATATATATATATATATATATATATTGTTATGATATAACGAAATCCTAATCAGAATGATAATCAGAATGATATTAAAGGACAAATTTCTAATTAGAATAAGATTGAATTTATAATATTAAATTGGATAATTTAACATTAAATTTATAGTGATTCTTATCACACAGAGGGAAATACTAAGTTTATGCTGGCAAATTTGTTTGGTTCTCGGGAACTAAATTACGACACCCAACTCTGTCCCTTCTGCAATTTTGGAAAGAGACGAGCAAACCCAACAACTTTCATAATCATGGAACCTTAGAGCAACGTGGCTTTAGTCTCCTCTGGCAAGAAATAACTATTTCTTTATTATGGATTTTCTTTTTCACATGATTTGAATTTTATTTCAAGTTATAAATCAAGCCTGACTTTAAAATTATTTTACATATATAGACACACAGAAAAAAAGGAGAAAAACAACAAAAAAAAGAGAGGAAATTATAGCTTAAAAAAAATTTAAAAGAGCTTTGTTGTAGATGTTCCAAGTAGCACATTTGATTATGGAGCAACAAAAGAGATCTCTTCTTTCCACTTGGCATGCAAATGCACCATCTGCTTGTTCATCATTTGATTTACCTAACAAAGTCCAAAGTTCATCGTGAAATAAAAATCTTGTTAATTTGATATGAAGACAGATAATAAAACTTACCTTCAGAAAGCAATTCCATTCACTAATTTCTTCTTCTTCTTCTTCTCTGATAAGATATGCAGGTGTTGTTGATACTTCTTTTCAGCCTTGGATGTCCTTCACCTTCGATCAGCTTCACCAACCAAGTAGGTTTTCTTGTTCTGAACACAAGGTATCCCATTGCGAGACCAAACACTGCTCCAAATGCATATCCCGTGAAAACAGATTTCCATCCAAATCCATTTTCATCAGAGTTTGAATCTTCTTCGCCTGATGGTGTCGTGACTTGTTGCCTTTCACCAGAATTACAAGCCTTTTGCAGTGGAAATCCACACAGTCTTGTGTTTCCTTCATACGAGCTATTATCAAATGTGTTGAACTGAGGGCCTGTAGGTATGGGTCCTTCAAGTTGATTATGCGAAACTCGAAATACTTCGAGGGATGTCAAAGTTGCCAATTGGATCGGAATCCTTCCAGTAAGATTATTTGAAGAGAGGTCCAAAGTTTCCAGATTGGTCAAATTTCCTATTGATGGTTCAATATTGCCTGTGAGATGATTATGAGACATGTTGAGCTGCTTAAGTGCTTTAAGCTTTCCAACTGACTTGGGAATTTTCCCTGTGAAGTTATTACCTGACAAATTAATGGTTGTTAAAAGAGTTTGGATTTTCACCAACTCAATTTCCAATCCTTTCAATGTCAAGCTCACAGAATAATCATAAGAGGTGTAGTTTGGTAATCCCATGTATGTCATATTCTGATCAACATTGATCATCGCATCGAAATTATTGAAATAATATGAAGGCAAAGGTCCGCTGAAATTGTTGTTGGAGAGGTCAAAAATCCGTAGCTTGGGAAGCGGATAGTTGGCAATGGAGTGGCTTTTCACCAAACCATGGAGTCTATTGGATCGTAGCTGTAGAATCTGCAACTTTGGAAGAGTTTGTAGAAAAGAAGGGAATATGTCCTCTATTTCATTGTTGCCCATATCTAAAATTTCCAAATCTTTACAATTGGAAATGGACGTTGGGATTTTCCCTTGCAGTTGGTTGCCATTGAAATTCAAATATCTCACGTTACTGCCTTCTGAAAATACTTGAGGGAGAACTCCACTAAAGTTGTTCATACCCAGATGTAATACTAAAAGGCTACTGCTGAAGTTTCCCAAACATTGTGGAATGGGACCACTGAAATTGTTACTCGACAGGTCAAGGATTTGGAGTGATTTTGATTCACAAACTGCAGAAGGAATTTCTCCCGTCAATTTCTCATTTGATGAAAGAATGAGAACCGCCAAGTCCACCTCATTGAAAATTGAGCTTGGAACTGTGCCAGACAACTTGTTATGGCTCAGATCAACATAGTTTAAGGTATTATTATATTTGTATTGACATACTTGACCAGTGAGCAAGTTATTAGACAAACTCAAGTACCATAGGCTAGAGAGCCTGCAAATATCTGAAGGAATTGGACCACTAAAATTATTGTATGAAAGGTCCAACTGTTGTAGTTGGTTACACTTTCCAATGAAAGATGGAATTGAACCATTGATATTGTTGCTTCCCATATATAATTTGTAAAGCTGGCTAAGGTTTGCAAATGAGGGAGGAATTGGGCCACTAAAATTATTGTATGAAAGGTCCAAGAAATAGAGTTTCTCAAGTTTTCCAATTGAGGATGGAATTTGACCAGTGAAATTATTACCACTAAGTTCCAATACATTGAGTTTGGTTAGATTACCAAACAATTCGAGATTAGAGCCTATAAAATTGCAACTATTGAGTTGCAGTACTTGCAACAACTTCAGATTCTTGAAGAATTCATTTTCTAAATAAATCGGAATTTTAGTTGAAGAAAGTGACAAGTAGTTGAGTGAGATACTCCAATTTGATATACAAGTGGAGCTAGTGAGATCTTCATTCCCTGACAAAACAAGGCCTTCAAGGTTTGGAAGCTGAATTATGTTATTTGGAAATTTTCCTCTTAATCCAGAATATGAAAGTGTGAGAGATGACAAAGAAGAAGATAAATTGATAAATGAATTAGGTGAAACCAAAGAGAGGTTTGTACTCCCCAAGTCCAACTCTTGCAACTTGGTAAAGTTTCGAACAAGCTTGTTAAAGCTAGTAGTTATTTGTATTAAAAGACTGTTCCCGGAAAGATCAAGAGAAATCAAATTCGACAGTTGACCGATTTCTAATGGAATTTGACCAACGAAATTATTTGACGATAGGTCCAACTCAGTGAGTTTTGATAAATTACCAAACAATGCAAGATTAGACCCTATGAAATTGCAATTTCGGAGTTGCAGTGATTCCAACAAATTTAGATTTTTGAAAAATTCATTTTCTAAATATACTGGAATTTCAGTGTGAGAAAGAGACAAATGGTAGAGTGAAAGACTCCAATTTGACGTTGGAAAAGAGCCATCGAGGCCTTCATTGTACACTAAGTTTAAGACTTCGAGATGTGGAAGCTGAATTATACTGCTTGGAAATTTCCCTCTCAATCCAGAAAATGAAAGTCTGAGGGATGACAAAGAAGTAGATAAATTGATAAAAGAATTAGGAGAAACGAAAAACAGGTCTGCAGCGCTCAGGTCCAATTCTTGCAACTTGGTTAAGTTTTGAATAAGTTTGTCAAAACTAGCAGTTGTTTCTAATGTCAAACCAGGGTTAAAGGAAAGATCAAGAGAAACCAAATTGGATAGATGACCGATTTCTAATGGAATTTGGCTAGCAAAGCTTGCATAATGTAGATTAAGGTGTGTCAAGCTCAACAAATGGCCAATTTGAGATGGAATTATGGAGCCTCTGAAATTATTGGAAGAGAGATCTAGTTTTTGAAGATGATGAAGAGCGAAAAGAGAATTATTAGAATGGAAGTTACCATATAGCATACTGCTAGAAAGGTTAAGCCCAATCACATAGCTAGTATTAAAGTCACAGCTGACACCATCCCAAAAGAAGCAACAATCCGTGCCCTCTTTCCATGAATCTGACTTGGAATAAGAATTAATAGAAGGATCATAACTCCTAATGGAGAAGGAGTTTTTGAATTGGAGCAAGGCATTGCTTTGATCAAGCTGGCAAACTACATTTGAGAAAGGGGAATTTGTAATATTTGAAGAAAGAGATTGAAAATGGAAGTGAAATAGAAGGAGGCAGAGAAATTGAAAATGCCGCAGTAAGCAACCAAAACCCATGTTTTGTGTTTGCCAAATTTAATTATGATCAATTTCAGCATATATCACTCCCTATTTATAGACCACATGATTCCCTTTTTGTTTGAATCATGATAATATTTATCTCTCTCCTTTTTCTTTTTTCTAATTATTTTAAACATTCGCTCTTTAATTTCTACCACTTAGTGCAAGAGCCACTGTAATTCTATTCTATTTTTATTGTTATTATAAATTACACTATACTTTGTTTCATAACTTCTTTTAATAATTAGAATAATTTACTCTAATTATTTTTTAACAAAAGTGGATTATATAGATTGGTGGAGTTGAAATCTCATGATTAATGAAGAATAATTAAGAAATTTAAATTTTATCTTTTAGAAATTACGTTGGTTTCTGTTCCTGCACTATCGATCTTTTTCTCAAGGTTTTTCATTTTTCTTTTTAAAGAATACTCAAGGTTTAAAAAAAAAAAAGAATTTAGAATAATAAACTAGACTGATATTTTTCATATTTATGAACACCTCATTATTAAAACCAAAATAAAGGCAAGAACTTTTCAACTCTTGCATGCATGCACCATATGGAAAAACTTGTCTACATCCGTGCATGATCTTATTTATAGATCAATCAGATGAAATTACAGATTTTTTAAAAATTATTTCAACATTTTTTTTTCCAAATATATGATCAGAAATACTCTTATTTCAATAAAAATACTAAATTTTATGAGTTTAATTTATAGATGGGGATATAAACAGAGTCTAAATAAGTTTTTTCCTGCACAATATACCACGTAGGGATGTTATTAGAGCATCGATCTGTATCTTTGGGCAAAGGATGAAATTTATTTGCCTTTCACTTATAACCCTCTAATTAAAAAAGTCAATCAACAAGTGAATAGTTAAGCCTGAAGAATGATGTAATTTCAGTCACTGTCTGAAGACTTATGCAAGTCTTTCTTTGCCTCTAAATTCTTTCATAAGTTAACCATTACGCTACGTTTCCCTCCAAACCATAATTTTTTAATGAATATGATATTTAAAATCTACAAACTAAGAAATTCGTAGCCAAACTATGTCTGGATGTCACATGTGAACTAGATGGAAAAAGAAAAACAAAGGGAGAGAAAAATGTTGGTTTTGACAATAGTTACGATCGAATTGACAATTACATTAAGAAAAACGATGATTTAATTACTGTAATTGCCTAATAATAATTCTTTTTTTAGTTTAATGGTAAACTGTTACATCGTGTATATATATAATAAGGTAAAACGATGATTTTGAAGGTGAGTTCAAATTTCTTTTAACATTATATATCTTAAATATTATTATGTGAGTTTAAGTTTAATCTTAAATTTCATGAACAAAACAAATATAAATTAAAAAATAAGTGCACACATTATAAGTAAAGAAAAAAATTATATTTGGTCATCATTCTCTTATAGTTATCTCAATAATTATTATATAAGGATATATCAGGAAAATAATTCAATGGAAAAAAGTATTCTGATTAATTTTTATTATTTATTAAATTATTAAGTTTTTGTTATTTTTTAAACTATTATTTATATTTATTAGTATTAGTACTTTATTGACAATTATATTGATAAGGATTTCATATGCTTATTACATGCAAAGGTTTATTTTGCAAATCACTATAATGTTCTGATTAAAAGACAATCAAATCTTGTTCTAGAGATTGTGTTTGAGTTGTGTAACAACAGTGATCATGTTACTATTGATTAGGTTAGGGGATCGGTAAATAAAGCTTCTCATGCTTTAGCAATATTATCATGTTTCTATACTAGTTTTCATATGTAGTTTGAGATTTCTTCTCACGAGACTCTCTTCTTATGTTGAATCTCTTTTTATTTCTGGTTCTATTCATTAATGAAGTTTCCTCTTCTTCTCTAAAAAAAAAAAAAAAAAAAGAAGGACAATCAATTCTTTGGAGACTTATGCAAGTCTTTATTTGCCCCACAATTCTTTAATAAGTTAACCATTCCAGCCAAGCAATTTTTATCTTAAAGTCCAGCCAATGACTTATACAAGTCTTCCTGCCTCATTATTCACGAACCAAATTTCCTTCAACCATCATTAAGGTTTATTAATCGAAAAATTCATAGATAGCGTGACGCATAGATTAGACTAAGGATCGGCAAATTTAGCTATTTTAGCAGCTATTAGTTATTTTAATTGTTGTTAGCTGTTTTAGTAGCGGTTAAATATTAGTTGTTAGCTTTTAGCTAAGTAGCAATTAAAAACAAAAGTGTTTCGATAAAAATAACTGTTTGATAGATAATTAAATTTAAAATAATAAAAAAGGACATTGAAATATTTACTTATAGTTATAGAATTAAACTCATTACAAAAAAGAAAAAAAAAAAGATGATTTCACTAAACCTAAATTTTCAAAATTTAAGGGAGTAAAAATTGAAAAGTTCACTGTTTTATAAATAAAATGAAAAATTTTTTATATTTTATGGATCAATATTTTTAATTTTTAATATTTCTTGAATTCAAATGGATATATAAATAAATATTTTTAAAAAGTTAAAAAAATGTTAAAAAATTCATTTTCTAAATATAATGGAATTTTAGTCCAAGAAAGGAAGAACCAAAAACAGATCTGGCTGAAGTCCAATTCTTGGAACTTGGTATGGGTTTGTGAATGGTTAAGTTTTGGGCTACATTGGCTAAGCCTTTGAAGTTAGATTGAAGTTAGATTGGATAAATCAATAACATTTTATATTCTACAATTTCAAATAATAACTAATTATGTGTCTACGCATTACACGAAATGTATAATTTTAGTGTTATTTTTTATTGTCTAAAATGTGCTTTTAATGAATAGATAAATCAATAATAAATACTAAGGAATTAAAAAAAAAAAAAAACCTGCTAGTCATAACTAATAAGGAAAGAAAATAATAGTGAAAAATAATGAGACATTGTTAATTTTTTACCATAATTATTTTCCACTCTTATGTTTGGATATAATGAAATAAAGAAGATAAATTTGTTTGAAAAAGTAAAATTCTAGAGGAACCACTCCTTTGGTGGGTGTTGATAAATTCTATTATTTTAATATACTGATAAATTAATTGATTTATGAATTAACCATACTATAAATTTCAGAGTAAGAAAAATCATACTATAAATTAATAAGATATATAATTAGCAGAAATCATTACAAATTTTAAAGAAATACAAATAATTCAATAATAGATTTATAATAGTCATGTTTTTTTTTTAAATTTTTTGTTCAAAAAGAAATCTATTTGAGCCATCTCTCTGTTCGTTTGCAATTAAGGCATAATGTTTAATTTATTTAAATTGCTTCTTCCACAAGTTAATTGCAGCAAGAATCCATGAATACGTGAAGACAAACCTACTTGTATTTTTACCATGGAATATACAATCTTTTTTTTTTAAATCTTTATTAAAATTATAAATATAGGTTGTGTTTGCCAATAGCATTTGAACTAGCTTTTAAAGCTTAAAATAACGTTTTATAAAAATTTAACCCGTGTAATATTTAGCGTTTTGTATATAAAAAAGTTACTGAAACAGCTAACAGTTAACCGCTACCAAAACAACTAACATATATCAAAATAGCTAATTTTACTGAAAAAAATCCATAATTATCTTTAGATTTAACAAAATTTAGTTGTAAATTAGTAAAAATTTGAAATAGAAAATTTTCGAGCAGTTAGGATTTGTAGAAATGAAACATATCTTTTCATTAAACAGACAAGTCTAAGCTTTTTTAAATGAGCATCTTAAACCAACTCGGCTTGACTCGATTTGTTTACAATCCTAAATGGGGATGGTTCTAGATTTTTGTAACTTGTCTGAGTCTCAGATTGTTCTGTTTGATCATTTTTGTGGCTGTTTGTCACCATCAATTTAAAGCAACTAACTACTCAGATGTCGATGGCGATCTGCTCATTCAATGAAAACCAATAATTGGCTTACCTTTATTAATGCTCCAGATATAAGGGTCCTAATTAACTCCAGCAAGTGGACAATGCCATTCTCAACTGTGTTGCTAAATTTATTTATTCGATTCGGCAAAATTAACTATTTTTTATATTAGTTATATAAATGCTAAACAAGAAGAAACTGTTGCTGAAAGGCTTTTATATTGAAAGCAAGTGCATGAAATAAAAGTAAATTTATGAATCAATATCAATTAATTCGTGTAAATTAATTAATTTCATACCAATAGTCTCAATTGATGATTCTAGCTATAGTATGAAATAGATTTATTCAATCCATTAAATAGCATAATTCAAACAAATTTTCAACAAAAATTATGTTAAAAAATGTTTATGATATTGATAGATTGCTGAAATTCCATCGTGTATATACTAATAGTGTGATCTCACAATTTGACGCCAAGAACCATAATCATCCAGCAATTGTGCACTAATTCCCATAATTTAGAATAAGGTCCCATTTTTGCATAGACAATAGTTTGATTAGTTAAGAGAAACCCTAATCCAAATCATTCATCATGGAAATTTCTATTAGAATATTATAATAATGTAAAGAGAAAATCTTACATGATTAATTATATGAGTAGGTTGATTATTTATATATAATTCCAAATATATTTAATTAGACTTATACAAAAAGTGTCTGATTAATGAAACACGTTTATGTTAGACGTAAATAATATACTAACATAACTAAATGCATCCATGTTACTGTCACAACCCAATATCATGACTCGGAACGGAATAGGACCCAAATAACTTTAAGGCTCTTGAGGCCCGTAGTAAGCCTAAACTACCAAACTCATACACGCCATGCAAAATCCTAGGAGTAATAAACCCATATAAATTCATGTATATATATATATATATATATATAATCACACATTCCTAGCCCAATTTCAATATCTCGAATAAAACATAGTTTGAGCCTAATAATAATACTTATCATTCATAATATGGGCTACTGATTAATACATACACTTAGAAAAATAATTAAAACATTTATGGTTTCATAAAATTATTATATCTATTTTAATACATGACTAGAGGTGCATAAATCTTACAATTGTAGAATTCACTAATAAATAAATATAAATATAAATAAGTTCTCATACATATAATTATTTAATTAATTAATGAAATTAGAAAATTCTTTTCTAGCTTTGCAATGAAGGAAATAGAGCTTTACTAGGACAAGAAGAATCTACTTCCTGAAAAAGTTAAACAAGGACATGTAAGTTTTATAAAAAATAATAATTATTGCACAACACATGCATTCACACGAATGTGTAAATATATCCATCTAGTCATCCGACTAGTTATATGATCAAGCAAGCGATCACACAAATGACATAACAACAACAATCAAAAATATTATTACCTTCACATAATCACATAACGAGAAAATTAGTCAGTGACCTCACCGAAACCCCCGATGAGCCGTCCTTCCATATGGCCCATTCTCTCATGACGTGTGTACCAGGGAGTTGATCTCCCATATCTAGCCGACCAGTCTAATCCTCACTTGACCAAACCTCTCCTTTTTTTTATACCCTCTTTTCTTTTCCATACCAACAGGAGGCCACCTTGTGGTTTTTCATATCATCTATATCATATCAGATATGCACATGGGGGCGTTGATCTCTCCATACCTGGCCGACGATATCGAAGACCACTCTCACAAATCCATAGTGACCCATTTCATCCCAATTCCACACAAATAAGGCATAGCAATATCACAACACAAATAATCAAACAATGCAATTAAATGCAAGCATATTAAGTAATTAAACACTATTATGCAAGAGCGTAAATAACCATTCATATATCGATTCAAATAAATACAAGAGTATTAATTAACAATATAATATAATAATTGATTCTTGAAAAATAAATAATAATAATAATAATAATAATAATAATAATAATAATAAATAAAGAGTTTATTTTAAATATATCAAGTTAAAGAATTAATCTAACTAAACCTATTAACATAATTATTAAATATGATTAGCCTAAATTTTATCGAAATTTCGGCGAAACTTTCCTTAGAAATTGAACTAAACCACCTGCTTAAAACTATAATTCAGTAATAAATTCTCAAAGCCCATCCATTGGGCAATTGACAACAACTATCCCGACTGCTATAACCATTTTTTATTCACCTAAACATTTACTCAATTCACACAGCCTATCTGTCGGGCTACCCATCCTCCTTAAACATCAACATTATCACCCAACTATCTAAACTATAAATTTACGAATTAAAGTAAGTTTCAACTGCTTCCAATAATATTCTCAATCATTCTTTACTTAGGATGATATCAACGACGTTCTTTAATATTTATTAAATTCTAGACTAGCTATTAAGAATCAATGGTTCAATTAAATTATAATTTAAGAAAAGCATCTTCTAAGTAACCCAATTTACAACTTTAACTATGTATCAATCAATGCTTCATGTACTCTTCTCCGTCTTGACATAAAAATTCCCTTTCTAGATATAACCGACACTAATCATATAAAAACATAGAAAATATATGTATGTCCATTATTACATTAGTTTATATATAAAATGGTATCAATTATCTGCAATAGTGCAATAGCTACTGTCCATCAAATACTAGGTTCTCCCTTGCTTAAACTTATATACTATGTTTACTACACAGAGAATTTAATTCGCCACTTCATTTGATTTATAGTTTAACTATATTATCGATCAATAATTTTTCTTTGAAATAATATTCTTTAAGCACCGTTGCAAGTAATTTTAATTATTCTTGAAGTATTCTGCCAATCCCCATCTTCCTCAATACCATTTCAATTTATATATGGATCAATCATATCTATTAATTAAGGAAATTATATATTTACATTCCAAGATCCTATGATTGCTTTTTAATTAACTATTTATTCGAAATCAACATATCTAACCAAAATTGTCAAATTTGGAATTTATTACAAAAAATTATGAACTGGGTCTTAGAGCGAACTGATAGAAAATTGAACGACAATTCCACGATCCGCGCAAGGGGAAGAGGATTCTGCCTTTTGGGACCAACCGGAGACTCACCGTAATAATATATTAATTACGCCATGAATATGCAAAAATTTCAAATAAATAATAAATTTGAAAAATAAAATATAAAAATTTTAAATGTCTTATTTATCATATATTTATTAATTAAAATAAATTATATCCAATCAATTAATAAACTGTAATTTTTTATTGGTCATCTTTAAGAGTATTTTAAAACATTTTAAATTTATTTGAATAGCATAATTAGTAGCATCATAGAATTTCAAGAAATAAAAAAAAAAAAGAGAAAAATGCGAGTTTTTGACTTTTGTTACAAATTTACAATTATATGAAGCTAAACATACGTAGGTATTAGTTAGTTAATTAATCAATCGCATTATAAACATAAACACATCATATGCTATGACTCACTTTCGTATTAGTCTGTGTAAAAAGGAAAGTTACAGTCAATATGTAGTTCATCATCATGAATTTTATACTCAGAGACATGAAAATGAGTTAATACGATTATTTAATTAAATAGGATAAATTATTATTTAATTCCTGAGATTTTTTCTAATTCATGAGTTCATTCCTCTTTTTTTTTTAAAAAAAAATATTAAATAGTTAATTATGTTCATCCGTCAACACAAAAAAAAAAAAAAAAATCGCTTTGTTCAAAATAACTAGAGAATTTTATTAAATTAATGAAAAAAATACTAAACTATTTTTTAGTTTTCACTTAGTATCTTCTAGTGACTGAAAATTTTTTGAAAAAACGCAATATCAATTTCCGATTTGTACTATATCATTTGTCGTTGCATATAAAATTTATGACTGTTCTATAGTGATTCTTATCACACAGAAGGAAATACTAAGTTTATGCTGGCAAATTTGTTTGGTTCTCGGGAACTAAATTAGGACACCCAACTCTGTCCCTTCTGCAATTTTGGAAAGAGACAAGCAAACCCAACAACTTTCATAATCATGGAACCTTAGAGCAACGTGGCTTTAGTCTCCTCCGGCAAGAAATAACTATTTCTTTATTGTGGATTTTCTTTTTCACATGATTTGAATTTTATTTCAAGTGACAAATCAAGTCTGACTTTAAAATTATTTTACATATATAGACACACAGAAAAAAAGAAGATAAAACAACAAAAAAAAGAGAGGAAATTATAGCTTAAAAAAATTTAAAAGAGCTTTGTTGTAGATGTTCCAAGTAGCGCATTTGATTCTGGAGCAACAGAAGAGATCTCTTCTTTCCACTTGGCATGCAAATGCACCATCTGCTTATTCATCATTTGATTTACCTAACAAAGTCCAAAGTTCATCATGAAATAAAAATCTTGTTAATTTGATATGAAGACAGATAATAAAACTTACCTTCAGAAAGCAATTCCATTCACTAATTTCTTCTTCTTCTTCTTCTCTGATAAGATATGCAGGTGTTGTTGATACTTCTTTTCAGCCTTGGATGTCCTTCACCTTCAATCAGCTTCACCAACCAAGTAGGTTTTTTTGTTCTGAACACAAGGTATCCCATTGCGAGACCAAACACTGCTCCAAATGCATATCCTGTGAAAAAAGATTTCCATCCAAGTCCATTTTCATCAGAGTTTGAATCTTCTTCGCCTGATGGTGTCGTGACTTGTTGCCTTTCACCAGAATTACAAGCCTTTTGCAGTGGAAATCCACACAGTCTTGTGTTTCCTTCATACGAGCTATTATCAAATGTGTTAAACTGAGAGCCTGTAGGTATGGGTCCTTCAAGTTGATTATGCGAAACAGAAAATACTGCGAGGGATGTCAAAGTTGCCAATTGGATCGGAATCCTTCCAGTAAGATTATTTGAAGAGAGGTCTAAAGATTCCAGATTGGTCAAATTTCCTATTGATGGTTCAATATTGCCTATGAGATGATTGTGAGACATGTTGAGCTGCTTAAGTCCTTTAAGCTGTCCAACTGACTTTGGAATTTTTCCTGTGAAGTTATTACCTGACAAATTAATGGTTGTTAAAAGAGTTTGGATTTTCACCAACTCAATTTCCAATCCTTTCCATGTCAACCTCACAGAATAATCATAGGAGTCGTTTGGTGCTCCCATGTATGTCATATGCTGATCAACATTGATCATTGCATCGAAATTATTGAAATAATATGAAGGCAAAGGTCCGCTGAAATTGTTGTTGGAGAGGTCCAAAATCCGTAGCTTGGGAAACAGATAGTTGGCAATGGAGTGGCTTTTCACTAAACCATGGAGTCTATTGGATCGTAGCTGTAGAATCTGCAACTTTAGAAGAGTTTGTAGAAAAGAAGGGAATGTGTCCTCTATCTCATTGTTGCCCATATCTAAAATTTCCAAATCTTTACAATTGGAAATGGACGTTGGGATTTTCCCTTGCAGTTGGTTGCCATTGAAATTCAAATATCTCACGTTACTGCCTTCTGAAAATACTTGAGGGAGAACTCCATTGAAATTGTTCATACCCAGATGTAACACTGAAAGGCTACTGCTGAAGTCTCCCAAACATTGTGGAATGGGACCACTAAAATTGTTACTCGACAGGTCAAGGATTTGGAGTGATTTTGACTCACAAACTGCAGAAGGAATTTCTCCTGTCAATTTCTCATTTGATGAAAGAATGAGAACCATCAAGTCCACCTCATTGAAAACTGAGCTTGGAATTGTGCCAGACAACTTGTTATGGCTCAGATCAACATATTCTAATGTATTATTATATTTGAATTGACATACTTGACCAGAGAGCAAGTTATTAGACAAACTCAAGTACCATAGGCTAGAGAGCCTGCAAATATCTGAAGGAATTGGACCACTAAAATTATTGTATGAAAGTGACAAAAGTAGGAGTTGGTTACATTTTCCAATGAAAGATGGAATTGGACCATTGATATTGTTGTTTTTCATATACAAAATGAAGAGTTGGCTAAGGTTTGCAAATGAGGGAGGAATTGGGCCACTAAAATTATTGTATGAAAGGAACAAATATTGGAGTTGGTTAAAGTTTCCAATGAAAGATGGAATTGGACCATTGATATTGTTGTTTGCCATAAGTAAATGGGAGAGCTGGCTAAGGTTTGCAAATGAGGGAGGAATTGGGCCACTAAAATTATTGTGTGAAAGGAACAAATATTGGAGTTGGTTAAAGTTTCCAATGAAAGATGGAATTGGACCATTGATATTGTTGTTTGCCATAAGTAAATGGGAGAGCTGGCTAAGGTTTGCAAATGAGGTAGGAATTGGGCCACTAAAATTATTGTGTGAAAGGTCCAAGCGATAGAGTTTGTCAAGTTTTCCAATTGAGGATGGAATTTGACCAGTGAAATTATTATATCCAAGTTCCAATACACTGAGTTTGGATAAATTACCAAACAATTCAAGATTAGACCCTATAAAATTGCAACTATTGAGTTGCAGTACTTGCAACAACTTCAGATTCTTGAAGAATTCATTTTCTAAATAAATCGAAATTTTAGTTGAAGAAAGTGACAAGTATTTGAGTGAGATACTCCAATTTGATATGAAAGTGGAGCCAGTGAGACCTTCATTCTTTGATAAATCAAGAACTTTAAGGTTTGGAAGCTGAATTATATTATTTGGAAATTTTCCTCTTAATCTAGAATATGAAAGTGTGAGAGATGACAAAGAAGAAGATAAATTGATAAATGAATTAGGTGAAACCAAAGAGAGGTTTGTAAACGTCAAGTCCAACTGTTGCAATTTGGTAAAGTTTCGAACAAGCTTGTTAATGCTAGTAGTTGTTTGTATTAAAAGACTATTCTCGGAAAGATCAAGAGAAATCAAATTAGATAGTTGACTGATTTCTAATGGAATTTGACCAACGAAATTATTAGACGATAGATCCAACTCAGTGAGTTTTGATAAATTACCAAACAATGCAAGATTAGACCCTATGAAATTGCAACTTCTGAGTTGCAGTGATTCTAACAAATTTAGATTTTTGAAAAATTTATTTTCTAAATATATTGGAATTTCAGTTTGAGAAAGAGACAAGTGGTAGAGTGAAAGACTCCAATTTGACGTTGGAAAAGTGCTATTGAGGCCTTCATTATACGCTAAGTCTAGGACTTCCAGATGTGGAAGCTGAATTATACTGTCTGGAAATCTCCCTCTCAACCCAGAAGATGAGAGTATGAGGGATGACAAAGAAGTAGATAAATTGATAAAGGAATTAGGAGAAACCAAAGACAGGTCTGCATCGCTCAGGTCTAATTCTTGCAACTTGGTTAAGTTTCGAATAAGCCTATCAAAACTAGCAGTTGTTTCTAATGTCAAACCAAAGTTCTGGGAAAGATCAAGAGAAACCAAATTGGATAGCTGACCGATTTCTAATGGAATTTGGCTAGCAAAGCTTGAATAATGTAGATTAAGGTGTGTCAAGCTCAACAAATGGCCAATTTGAGATGGAATTATGGAGCCTCTGAAATTATTGGAAGAGAGATCTAGTTTTTGAAGATGATGAAGAGCGAAAAGAGAATTATTAGAATGGAAGTTACCATAAAGCATACTCCTAGAAAGGTTAAGCCCAATCACATAGCCAGTATTAAAGTCACAGCTGACACCATCCCAAAAGAAGCAACAATCCGTGCCCTCTTTCCATGAATCTGTCTTGGAATAAGAATTAAGATAAGGATCATAACTCGTAATGGAGAAGGAGTTTTTGAATTGGAGCAAGGCATTGCTTTGATCAAGCTGGCAAACTACATTTGAGAAAGGGGAATTTGTAATATTTGAAGAATGAGATTGAAAACAGAAGTGAAATAGAAGGAGGCAGAGAAATTGAAAATGCCACAGTAAGCAACCAAAACCCATGTTTTGTGTTTGCCAAATTTAATTATGATCAATTTCAGCATATATCACTCCCTATTTATAGACCACTTGATTCCCTTCTTGTTTGAATCATGATAATGTTCTCTCTTCTTTTTCTTTTTTCTAATTATTTTAAACATTCGCTCTTTAATTTCTACCACTTAGTGCAAGAGCCACTGTAATTCTATTCTATTTTTGTTGTTATTATAAATTACACTATATTTTGTTTCATAATTTTTTTAATAGTTAGAATAATTTACTCTAATTATTTTTAACAAAATTGGATCATAAATTTTATCTTTTAGAAATTACGTTGTTTTCTGTTTCTGCATTATCGAACTTTTTCTCAAAGTTTTTCTTTTTTTTTTTTTTTTTTAGAAAAATCCTCAAGGTTTTCAAAAAAAAAAAAAAAAGAATTCAGAAAAATAAGCTAGACTGATATTTTTTGTATTTTTGAATAGCTCATAATTAAAACCAAAATAAAATAAAAGTACATCTAAGAAGGCAAGAACTTTTCAAGTCTTGCATGCATGCACCATATGGAAAAATTTTGTCTAGATCCGGTGCATGACCTCATTTATAGACCAAGCAAATGAAATTAGGGATTTTTTAAAAAATTGTTTCGAATTTTTTTTTTTCCAAATGTATGAACAGAAATATTCTCATTTCAATAAAAAATATTAAATTTTATTATTTTAGTTTATAGGTGGAGATATAAACAGAGTATAAATAAGTTTTTCCCTACGCCATGTACCATGTAGGGATATTATTAGAGTATTGATCCTTATCTTCAGGCAAAGGATGAAATTTATTTGCCTATCACTTATAACCCTCTAATTAAAAAAGTCAATCAACAAGTGAATGGTTAAGCCTGAGAACGACTAGATTGAAGTGTTGTGTCAAATTCAGTCACTATCCGAAGACTTATGCAAGTCTTTCTTTGCCTCTAAATTCTTTGATAAATTAACCATTATGCTACGTTTTCGTTACGGTCATGCAAATGTAATATTCATCGATCATATTTCCTCCAAACCATAATTTTGTAATGAATATGATATTTAAAATCTACAAACTAAGAAATTCGTAGCTAAACTATGTCTGGATGTCACTTGTGAAGTGGATGGAAAAAGAAAAACAAAAGGAGAGAAAAATGTTGGTTTTGACAATAGTGACGATCGAATTGACAATTACATTAAGAAAAATGATGATTTAATTACTATAACTGCCTAATAATAATTCTTTTTTTAGTTTAATGGTAAAGTGTTACATCGTGTATATATAATAAGGTAAAACGATGATTTTGAAGGTGTGTTTAAATTTCTTTTAACATTATATATCTTAAATATTATTATGTGAGTTTAAGTTTAATCTTAAATTTCATGAACAAAACAAATATAAATTAAAAAATAAGTGCACACATTATAAGTAAAGAAAAAAAAATTATATTTGGTCATCATTCTCTTATAGTTATCTCAATAATTATTATATAAGGATATATCAGGAAAATAATTCAATGGACAAAAGTAGTCTGATTAATTTTTATTATTTATTAAATTATTAAGTTTTTGTTATTTGTTAAACTATTTATATTTATTAGTATTAGTAATTCATTGAGAATTATGTTGATAAGGATTTCATATGCTTATTACATGCAAATGTTTATTTTGCAAATCACTATAATCCTCTGATTAAAAGACAATCAGATCTTGTTCTAGAGATTGTGTTTGAGTTGTGTAACAATAGTGATCATGTTACTATTGATTAGGTTAGGAGATCGGTAAATAAAGCTTCTCATGCTTTAGCAATATTATCTTGTTTCTATACTGGTTTTCATATTTAGTTTGAGATTTCTTCTCACATCGATGCTCTTCTCATATTGAATCTCTTTTTATTTCTGGTTCTATTCATTAACGAAGTTTCCTCTTCTTCTTTTAAAAAAAAAAAAAAGACAATCAACAAGTGAATTGTTAGAATTTAGAAGGACGAAATTGAAACATCGTGTCAAAATCAGTCGCTCTTTAAAGACTTATGCAAGTCTTTATTTGCTCCAAGTTTCTTTAACAAGTTAACCATTATGCTGTGTTTTCATTCCAGCCAAGCAATTTTAATCTTAAAGACTAGACAAGTCTTCCTGCCTCATTATTCGCGAATCAAATTTCCTTCAATCATCATTATGGTCTACTAATTGAAAAATTCATAGATAGCATGACGTGTAAATTAGACTAAGGATCGGTTCAGCAAATTTAGTTATTTTAACAGCTATTAGTTATTTTAATAGTTATCTGTTTTAGTAGCTGTTAAATATTAGTTGTTAGCTTTTTGCTAAGTAGCAATTGAAAGCAAAAGTGTTTCGATAAAAATAACTGTTTAATTGATAATTTAAATTTAAAATAAAATAAAAAAAGGACATTGAAATATTCACTTATAGTCATAGAATTAAACTCATTACAAAAAAGAAAAAAAAAAAAGATGATTTCACTAAACCTAAATTTTCAAAATTTAAGGGAGTAAAAATTAAAAAAAGTTCACTGTTTTATAAATAAAATTTTTAATATTTTAGGATCAACATTTTTAATTTTTAATATTTATTGAATTCGAATGACATATGTAAACAAATGTTTTTAAAAATTTTTAAAAAATTCACTTTCTAAATATAATGGGATTTTAGTCCGAGAACGGAAAAACCAAGGAGAGGTCCACCCGGCTGAAGTCCAATTCTTGCAACTTGGTATGGGTTTGTGGATGGTTAAGTTTTGGGCTACGTTGGCTAAGCCTTTGAAGTTAGATTGGGGGCTTCAATTGTCTTATCGAGGCCTATCAAATATAGTTATAGATATCATTTTTATGGCTTGAACTTCAATACTTCATGGATAATGCATATTATATTCTGTAATTATATTTTATATTCTACAATTTCAAATAATAACTAATTATGTGTCTACGCATTACACGAAATGTATAATTTTAGTTTTATTTTTTATTGTCTAAAATGTAATTTAATGAGTAGATAATTTAAAACTTAGAGGTCCATAAAATAAATCAATCAAATAAAAACTAAGGAATTGAAAAAAATAAAAATTAACATCTTTTAGATGCTATCTGCTGGTCATAACTAATAAGGAAAGAAAATAATAGAGAAAAATATTGAGAAATTGTTAATTTTTTTTTTAATAATTATTTTCCACTCTTATGTTTGGATATAACGAAATAAAGAAAATAAATTTATTTTTCATTTGTTTGAAAAAGTAAAAATTTTAGAGGAACCACTCCCTTGGTGGGTGTTGAAATAGCTCTAATTATGATATTTCTATCTATTATTTTAATATAGTGATAAATTAATTGATTTATGAACTAACCATACTATAAATTTCAGATTAAGAAAAATCATATTATAAATTAATCAGATATATAATTAGCAGAAATTTTTAAAATTTTTAAAGAAATACAAATGATTCAATAATAAATTATATTATTCAATCCCCTTCTTCCACTCAGTCGGCACAATTATAGATTTATAATAGTCATGTTTTTTTTTTTTTTTTTTTTTTTTGTTAAAAAGGAAATCTATTTAAGCCATCTCTTTGTTCTTTTGCAATCAAGGCATAATGTTTAATTTATTTAAATTGCTTCTTTCACAAGTTGATTGCAGCAAGAATCCATGAATGCATGAAGACAACCCTACTTGTATTTTTAATGAAGGAATAGTGTTGTCCAGTCAATGATTTTGATAACGCACTGTTGCTTCTACTATTTGATTAGGTCTTTCCAATTATTAATATAACCAATCTTGACTTAATTAAGCTATAATAAACAAACAAATATGTTTTGGAATTTTTGGATTTTAAGCTATTGGAAGAAAGGAATCCTATATTCCAAGTTGTCTCAAGACAAATTAATTAAATTCAAAACATATATACTTCTTAATTAGATTAAAAATTATATGTTTATGTAGTTTGTATTTTATGCAATGTGTATCTCACGCTCCGTTTTTGTTATTCACAAAAAAAATAGTTGCAAACCTTTACCGTGGAATATAGAATCTTTTTTTTTAATCGTTAATAAAATTATAAATATAGGTTGCGTTTGCCAATAGAATTTGAACTAGCTTTTAGAGATTAAGATAGCGTTTTATAAAAAGTTAACTCGGATAATGTTTAGCTTTTAGCGTTTTGTATATGAAAAGCTATTTAAACAGCTAACAGTTAAGCGTTACTAAAATAATTAACAGCTATCAATACAACTAATTTTGCCGAGCGAACTCATAATCGTCTTTAGATTTATCAAAATTTAGTTGTGAATTAATAAAAATTTGAAATAGAAAATTTTCGAGCAGTTGGGATTTGTAGAAATAAAACATATCCTTTCATTATATATTTACACAGAGTTAAATGTTTCAAACCTAAAGCAGCTGCTGTTGAAATAATTATTTTTCTGAATATCATCGGCCTTATAAAAAAAGGCCTGTCAAGATCTAAAAGAAAAAAAAAAATTCGTGTATATATCAGTCACCTCCATTTCTAGCTATAAGGAAGTAGGGTTATAAAAAATTTGATGCCAACCCGTGAACACGTGCTTCCTGCTGGGATTTTATAGCTAAGTTCTTATCCAATCATTTAATTATAATATTTAAGAGTAATTTCAAATCTTTTTCTTTTTTTTTTTTTTTTTTTTTGAAATGTGAGTACCTTAAAATCTTATCTCTTATGCTTCAGGATTTTCATATGATGCCAAATGACATTATACCCATAGTCTCAATTTATGATTCTAGCTATAGTATGTTAAATAGCATAATTCAAACAAATTTTCGACAAAAATTATGTTAAAATGTTTATGATATTGATAGATTGCTGAAATTCCATCATATATATACTAATAGTTGCTAATGTGATCTCACAATTTGACTCCAAGAACCCTAATCATCCAGCAATTGTGCATTAATTCCCATAATTTAGAATAAGGTCCCATTTTTGCATAGACAATAGTTTGATTAATTAAAAAAAACCCTAATCCAAATCATTCATCATGTATATTTCTATTAGAATATTATAATATGTGAAGAGAAAATCTTACGTAAAGATTATATGAGTAGGTTGATTATTTATATATAATTCCAAATATATTTAATTACAGTTATATAAGACGTGTCTGACTAATGAAACACGTTTATGTTAGATGTAAATAATATATTAATATAACTAAATGCATCCATGTTACGCGTAAATAATATATTTACGTCATGAATATGCTAAAATTTATATTAACTAATTAAATGCATGTCACGTCCGACTTCAACCACCAAAGAATTGTCTGTTTTGAATCGAGCCAATTTCATCCATACTAGATTGACAATACCTGCACAATTTGTCCTGCAGATGAAATGGGGAATTTCCTAAGAGATTACCTATCCTAGGATTTCTTAGGCGAGCACGCTCAATCTTGAAGTTTTTTCAACTCTCTAGGTCATTTCACAAAAAGGTGTTTTTAATGATTAGTTTTTCCCATTTCGATATATAATTCGATTCATTTGTGTGTTTCACGTTCCATTATCCATAATTAGTCTGTCATCCTAGAAGCTAGCCAGGAGCTTTACTCTACCGTCCTCTTAAGATTGTTTTGTTAGGTCAAGATGTCACAATGCAAAAGTGATTAATCATTACCAATTAGACCACTAGTTAATATAGTTTATAATATCTTTATCTATTTGAATGATAATAACAAATATAAACTCCTAAGAGGAACTTTGTCTCCTTATATGTTGGAATACATTTAGATCAGTTTATCCTGCTTCGTGGAATCACATATTTAGGATGGAATAAGTTGTTAATTAATTGAAAGGAGTTCCGTCAAATTTAATTAGTCGTTTTCTTTGTCTATATAATACTTTTACATTCATTTTGGACCGCTAATTTTCCTTAAATCTATGTTTAAACTCAAGTTTAAAAAATCTATTTATGTTAATTGTTGCTTTGTTTCCTTAGTGCCTCCATCCAATACGTTAATAAGGTGGCTTGTCATTTCTTTAATTGTCTCATTTCATTTCAATTCAGCCGACGTAAAGTCTCATGTTTGTTAATTAAGGTAGCTAGTTGTATGCCAAACAAAAAGCAAAACTCATATGTAAGAGACAACATCAATTACAATTTTTTTCAAAATCAAAATCAAAATCAAACCGACTCCATGAAATTTTTTTCTGTAAATAGTTCTTCTTCCTCTTCTTCTTTTTTTTTTTTTTTTTTTTTAATTTTCCTCTCTCTCTCATTTTAATTGTAATCTTAACATTAGTTTTATCTTTTTAAGTTCAGATTAAATGATATATGAAGCAAAATATTAATGTTTTGTCAATCAAAAGTGTATTAATACTTTTAAGTTCATTATTTGTCTTTATATTCACTTTATTTCAAAATCTTGAGACACGAATTTTAAGGGAAAAAAACATGATTATATATTGTTGCAAGCAAATGAGAGAATTAAAAATCTGAAGAAAGGAAAGAATAATAATAATAATAATAATAGAAAGACATAGATTTAAAAAGAAAAATCAATTGCTAATAATTAGGTGTAATTTGGTTAATTGTTCTTTAATTTACTTTCTATGAGAACGAAGGAAATAAAAAGTCTTGGGTTCGAGTAATTTGACAATAAGAATTTTCATCAATTTACTTGAGTCAATACGATAGTTATTCCCGTTGTGTGACTTATAATGTAATTTCAAGCCCATTTGACTTATCATATTACATGAAAATGAGAGAGTATAAATCTAAAAAAGAAAAGAAAAAAGAAAAAGAAATATAAATTATTTCAAAGTGAAAGAGATGAAGAATAATCGGGTTAAACAAATGATAAAATTGTCATACTAATTACATGAATACATTCTAATTAAACCCATATAAGTAAACATACAAAAAGATAAGTGTGATTTGATTAAATCAAAGAGTGATTAAGCTATCTTATCTTATAAATGTGTTTTAATCATTTTAATTAATTAAATACGTGTATACTGCAAAAAGGAATAATTGGAACCTTTGCACTGAGAGAAGTAAAAGCAACCTTTGAGTTGATGAAATTGGAAGATTCAATAAGATATGACAAATACCTACTGAATATATTATTATTGATAAAATGCATGCATATATATTATTGATTCCAAACATATTTATCGTATGTTTACGATTTTTTCAATAAAATCTTTTCTGAGTGCTTGTCCTGTCATGATTTAAGTCTTCCTGGGTAGGTGTACATGTCTCCTACGCATCTACTGTATATAGTATAATGCAATAGGCTTAATTGCATGTATTAATTATTTCCTTATTCTCTCTAATTATATATATATATATATATATATATATATATATATATATATATATATATATATATATATATATATATAAATATAAAGATGACACCAAAAAGAATTATAAATGTTTAAAATATATTGACAATCATGATTAATGTTTTTATTAATCATATGCATACCTTGCTAACAAAATATTGAAAAAAAAATTATGGGCACAAGCAGTTACCAACTCTAAAACGAGAACAGTCTTATACTCAAAAATGTAAAAATATTCATGGTAATAAAATATTAATGTTTTTTTTTTTGAGTATTGAAAGAGTGTGATTCAAATTTGAATTTATTTTAACGTGGTATATGTATTTACTATTAGACTATATCTTGGTGTCCATGGTAATAAAAAAATATTGAAATATTATAAATTACTTAATTGAATAATACACCCTCTTATATATATATATATATATATATATATATATATATATATATATATATATATATATATATATATATATATATATTCACTTTTTCTTTTGGATCATTTATCATCTGATTTCTTAACATACCCTATTTAATGTATATCCATATTCCTAATTGATGTCCATCATTTAATATTATAAAGGGATGTTTTGAAAAAAAAAAAAAAAGCTAAAAAAAAGCTATAATTCAGCTTTATTAAATTATTAATTAGTATACACAATAAGGTATAGTCTAATGGTAAGTGCATATACGACTTGGCAATAGATTCATGTTTGAATCCTCATTGCCTAATATTCAAAAAAAAAAAAAAACTATGTTAATTAATTTTTCTTAATCCATATGAAAGTCAAACTATGTCTATATATATGTGAAAGAGGATTAAAAATTACTTAGGGATATTTATCATATAATCAACTAAAAAAAACAAGATTAGCAAAATTCCTTCTTGTCCTTACTAATAATTAATTTTATTTTCATTGTCAAGTATATATACATGAATTGACCCCATTCATATAACTCCATTTGCATCCCTGCCCCTATATATAAGCTATAGAGTGCCAGAAAATAAATTATATGTATATTGCAGCCAATAAGATATATAATCTAATGTCTCCTCCATTATTAGTGGCTGTTAGGTGTTTCATGCATGTGTATATGGAATGGTTTGACAGTTGCTTCAATGGGTCCTCTCCCAAAATTCCCAAAATATATAATACCTTCTAATAGTGACTGAGTATATTAAAACCAGTTAAAAGCCAACAACAGCTTATATATAGCTTCTCTGCAAATGACAAATAATAAGACCTTTTAGTCCCATCTTTTTTCTTTCATCATCATTTTTAGATTCTCAAGGACCTTTCATGTATTCAATATATATAAATATAGATATATCAATAAAGAGCTTCACTTTCTTTTCCTGTGTTTTAACCTCTACACCTTCCATTAAAGCAGTTGCTATCAAGAAATCCTGCTCCTTTTCTTTTCTTTTTCTTTTTCTTTCTGTTTCTTGATTAGTCAAAATGGAGCAAACTCAGTACTTGATGTGGATGAAGAGGAGATCACAATTCTTGAAATCAAAATTTCAGGTTTGGCAAAACTCCGTTAATGAATTTTCTTGGGAAGAGAAAGCTTTTGCAGAAGATGCTTCAGGTTCTCTTGGTGGATGCATATGGCCTCCGAGATGTTATTCTTGTAGTTTTTGTAAAAGAGAATTTAGGTCAGCTCAAGCCCTAGGTGGTCACATGAATGTTCATAGAAGAGATAGAGCTAGGCTTAAGCAAAATCATGAAAATTTTCAATTTCATCAAACTCAAACCCAAAACTATAACAATCTTATCCTTAATTCTACCTCTAGTAACATTGTTACCTCTCCTTCTTCATCTTCTAGGATTTCTGCTTTGTCTACTCAAGAAAACATAAATGATACAAAGCCTGTGAAGAATCCAAGAGAAGAAGATTCAAGAAGTTTGTCTGATCATGATGGTTTTGTTGAAGCTGAGTTGTTCAAGGGGTTTAATTCTCTAATTGGTTCTAATGGTGATAATAGCTGTAAAAGGCCAAAGACCGCGATTTCGACAGTGTCTTTCTTGATTAAGCCATGCTCAAGTGACAGATACAGTCTTCAACCAGAAGTAATTGAGGCTAAATCTGTTTCTATGGAAGATATAGATCTTGAGCTCAGGCTTGGAGAGCCACCAAAAGTGAAGTAGTAGAGTATTATTTATTAGTGCATGCAATTTTAGTTTCTTTTAATAATTAAGATGAAAGAAAATTAATATTAATCATCTTAATTTGCTTTTAATTCTTTTTTTTTTAATCTTCCATCTACTTTATTTTTACCTTTTGATTATCTAATGGATGAGAGGCAAATGCCTCTATTAAGATCTTGTATAAATATTAAAATTTGAGTAGAATGAAATTAAATCTTTTCTTTCAAATATTCTGTTTTTCATATGCTTAATTAGTTATTTGATTGTAGAATTATTTTGTTTTGCCAAAACTCAGTTATAATCCATAATTCTCCAATTGAGGTTAGCTGCAATATGTACTTTTTCTGCTAAATCTTTCATTTTTTTCATCTTTAATGAGAATTAAATAATATTTGAAACAATCTTTAATGAAGTTGAGAAAAAACTTTTAAAATATTAGGCTCCATTTGTTTCCATAAAATAAACTGCTAAAAAATATTTTCATGAAAAATATTTTCCTTGAAAATGTTTTCCAAATGATTTATTTTCCGTTGTTTGGTTGTAGTATTGAAAATTAGTTTAAAATATTAAAATATTTATCTCATAAGCCCATAAAAAATATTAATAATAATAGAAATTTTATAATTTAAAAATTTTATTGTTAAATATGAAAAGAATGCAAAAAAAATATAAATTATGAAAGCCGCCGGTGGACCGTGGTGATGGCCGGTGGTAAATGGTGACTGGTGGTAGTAATTATGATAATTAATAAATTAAAAATATAAATTTATAAGGTTTACCAATATCCGAAAAATATTTTACTCTTTCGAAAATTGTAAGTTGCTTTCTTTAAAAAATGATTTAATTTTTCTTTGACACGGAAAATATTTTCCTTTGATTTATTTTTCTGAGCACCCCATACAATGAAAAATTATGAAAAATATTTTTCTACAAGTTATTTTACGAAAAGAAATGGAATTTTGTTTAATAAAGTTTTAATGGAGATGGACATTTCGAATCAACCCAAATCTACGAGTGTAAACAGAAAGAAAATATTGTTGCCAAGAAAGGAAGGAAACCATTAATAATGCTTTTTTGGCACACTAAATGACCATTAGTCAACTGCAAGTTCACACTCAGATAAAATAAAAAAATAAAAAATAAATAAAAATAAAAAAGAAAGAGGATTATTAATTTGATGACTCGTCCTTTATTTTTATACAATTTGAATTAATTTATTGACTTAAAAAAGTAGATTTGTTTTTATTATCCTCTTTTTAAATTTCTTGATGAATACCTTTGTAATTCATTTTTGTATATATATATAATTAATCATAGAAGATTATGACTCATTACAGATATAGGAAAAAAAAAAAAGATAATATCATTAAATTTAATTCCGGTTGCTAAATATACGTGAAGAACAGTTCTGTTGGCAATTAAAGTTTGATCTTTTTAATCTTACGATTAAGATTGATAGGAAACATTTTAGATAATTGCACTCTGACCTAAAAACAAAAAAGCACTTGACAGTGGGGATTAAAGAACTGACAGTAAGTCACTTCAGCTACATATGCTTTATACTATATACATTACAAAAGAGTCATATCACAACATGAATTCTCTTTTTACCTGTTTCTTTACCTTCTCCAAATTCTGTTACTCCTGCACTTTTTTCCCCTTTATGTAATTAATAAATCCCATCACTTAAATTAAATTAATTTGACTTGATGGTTCGATTAGACTTGTTTGTGGTTGAGCCTAAACTTTGAAAAAATATTACTCTTTTTTATATAAATTAAAATTTTATATTATATATAATTTTTACAATAATGCCGTAAAAATCGAATGTGAGTTGAACCAAGCATAAACACGTGTATAAATTAAAAAATATATTCTGACAAAATTTAAAAAGAACATTTGTTTACGATGAGAGTTAACTTAATGATAGCTAAATATTAGCTTTAGAACTCCCAAATCACATAAATATCTCTTCCTATAAAAGGTCCAAAACAAGTCACCAACTCTATGGAATCAAATTAAATGAAGTATTACAAAGCAAATATATATATATATATATATATATATATATATATATATATATATATATAAACTTAGGTGCCTATAAGTATTTAAACAAAAAATAAATTAAGAACAGACATGTCTAAATCACACCATTGGCACTATTTACGCGTCTTTTGTTTCTAGTTTTGTAAGTACGTGTTACTATGCTCAACGACCAACCCTACAAGTAGAAGAAGCCTACATATACCCAAAAATTTCAAGACCTATGGCTATGGATATATAGTATATATATATATATATATATATATATATATATATATATATAGTAGATCGATGGTTCTTCCACCACAATACACGCCGAGTTCTTAGTGTTGCATTCTTGTTCTTTTCCACGTTTCTTGTTAAGGGAAATTAATGAAACATCGCTTTTGACTTAATGCAACTCATTGGGAGATGAAGCTATGCTCTATGTTTTATAATACAGGGAATTTAAGTTAACCAACTACATTCAAAGTCTAAAGTAGTCCGGAAAGAATTTACCTACACTCGATGTATAAACCTATCCGATATACCAAATCAAATCAAGAACAGTTTTTTTTGTTCAAATAAGAGTATTTTTAATAATTTATTGGGAAAGAAAAGAATAAAACTGTAAAAAATTTTGAAAAAAACTTTTTTTTCAAATATCTTGGCTTATGAATAGTCTCAAATCTCTGTCCATCCTTCATAGCTTTCCTGTGTTTCCGAAGTTTAGAATGATAGATACAAAAGGAAATTGAGGTTAGTTACTTGGGTTCTATGAAGTACTTGATTTGTGTAAGAGAAGTTAAAGAGGATTGGTTGGAGGGTTTTGTTTTATCTAGTATATAGATGATTTTTCTTCTTTTTTCTTTTTTCCCAGAGCAATAGTTAATTGGATGGCTTAGTTATTTATATATGGACAGTCTGAGTGGTGTATTAAAGAGAGAATTGCAGAAGTGCACATGGCCCATTATATGATACGTCTGTTTCTCTGTTGCTTTCAAAGATTCATTGCATAAATATAAATAAATATGTACAGAGAAGAATGAATATGGATGAGGCATATATTCTCTCTATATCTCAGCTTTCTTTATATGGGGTTCTTCTGAAAATTGTTAGTATTTATATTTAGTATATATCTCTGATAGTTTTATTGTTTTTTGTCAGTTTTTTTTTTTTTTTTCTTCTTTGCTGTTCTGTTGCAGTATAGATACTGGTGGATTGAAGAAAGTGTAAAGTACTCTGAATTGAGTGCAGATGGAGCTTTGGTCTTATGGATTAGATCTTACCTTGCTCTTTTGGCATGTTAGTGCATGTCAAAGTACAGTAGAATATACGTACATACAACTGTACATATACAAGGTTTTTTTTTTCAGCAAAAATTTTTTTAATATTATTAGAAAAGAGAAAACGAAAAAAAAAAAAAAAAAAAAAACTAATTGAGGAATCTAACACAAACCAAACCAATAGACTTTCTCAATACACTCAAAATAAGATTTAAATTAGTTAAATAAAATCCGGAAAACAACCGAAATCAACTGAGAAAAAGCTCAAGTCCTTCACTGTACATATACAAGGATAGTTGGGATAAACACTACTTTTATATGTAAAGTTAATTTGGGATGGATAAAAATTTAAAACCAACCTAATAATAGGCAAAGAAAGGAATATAAAGCAGGAAGAAGAAGAACAACTGTGTTTTTGTTTTTATATTTTATGAATGTTTGTATTTATAAGGACCGGGCTCATGTGATAAGTCTAGCCATCTCTACTATAGAGGTTCGATCCATGAAAAAATATTTATAAAAATGGATACCTATGAACTCCAAATGAAAATCGTCTCATATTCGAAAAAGCGTTAGATATACTTGCAAAAAAAAAAATTTATTTTATTAGTTTTTTTAAAGGTTCGTTACGCGTTGTTTGTACTCATTTTACTCGTTAAAAATAAATATAATTTAATTTATATAAATAATTTTTTAATTTTTTTGTTATAAATTATGATATTTTGAACAATTTAGATTTAAATAGAAAATTAATATAATCAATTAAAATTAATCTTTAATTATTTTTCAATCAATAAAATTAAAATTCTTAAATATATTATATTAATTCTTATCATTTTTAATATATAATAATATAACTTCTTATTTTATACAATAGCATTTATATTTAAACATGAAATTAATCTTACCAATTAAAATTAATTATCTTTATTTTTCAATCAGTAAAATTTAAATTTTCAATAATATTTTTATCGATCCATAAACATAATGTTTGTCATTCTTCTATATATTTAGATTATACGTAGGTCCTAGATATACATGCAGTTGTTATACATGGAAGTTACAGCAAAGCATGAATAGGTCCACCAATTATTTGAATGTTAAGCCATTTCCACAATTAGGCTAATTATTACTTATAGTAACACTTAATTTTCAATCTTAATTATATATATATTAAAATGGGAAGATTAAATCCAAGAGAAGAAATTAAACACACAATCATAGTATAAAATTCCACAAATATCATGAAAATGTCAACGAAAACAACCCAAGGTTGATCAAAAAATTATTTACCTAACTCGAATGAGGTAGTTTAATTACAAAAAATATTTACAGAATCGTCACCATGACTTGTGTCATAAATTTAATTCTCTGCGACGCAAACTCACTATGGAACGGTCTTTTTACCTCTAAGAGCAAGCGGAGATGTCAACCGTTAAACGGAAATAGTTCTAAACACCTCACCTCGAGCAACGAAAGCCAAAACTCCCTAAGACGACCAACTCGGTCTTAAAACGGAAATACTTCTAAGACGACGTGTCATTCATATGTAGGCAAGATAAAGACTTAAGAACTAACTCGGTCGTCGAACGACAAATCGTCCCTCAAAGATTGAAGCCCTCAAATATTGTGTCAAGCAAGAAATGTAACCTTTAATATCAGGCCCATATGTTCGAACCATTGCCGATGTGTTTGTATTAATCGAAAGTTGGGAGCCCACTGTGGATTTGTATATGATTAATTTTGAAAGTTTACAAGAATTTGTGTGCGTGGTTCAGTGCAACGATCATCATCATTTTCCTATCAACAAGCAGAAATATAAACACAACCATGGCGAAGGCAGAGTGTAGTTTCAAGGACCCAAGATGGTCTCTTCAAGGATTGACTGCTCTTGTGACTGGTGGCACTCGTGGAATCGGGTATCCCTCTTTCTCTTCATTTTTATTTTCTTGGTCAAATTATAAAGTTCCCACTTTTTTTGTCTGATTTTAGTAATACTTATTTCATAAAATGATTGTTTTTTTTTTGTATTTAATTATGGGATTTTAATTTTATAGATATGCAACGGTGGAGGAGCTTGCTGGGCTTGGAGCTAGGGTGCATACATGTTCAAGAAATGAAGCAGAGCTTAGCAAGTGCTTGAAAGAGTGGGAAGCTAAGGGCTTTTTGGTCACTGGGTCAGTTTGTGATGCATCCTCTAGAGAACAGAGAGAAAATCTGATCAGGGAAGTGGGTTCTGCTTTTAGTGGCAGTCTCAACATTCTTGTGAGTAATCTCGTGATAGTCCCATCTGTTGAATGTTTGCTCAGTCTTGAATGATGTTACTGATTGAACTATGTTTTCTTCAATCCTGATTGTAGAACCATTCTAAGTATTTGGAACTTTGGATATTCTTATATATATATGGACAGACTAATCTATAAAATATTTAATGACATTGTATATATTGGTTGTTCAGGTTTCATCTTGTTAGAATACCGTTTAGAATCGGGTATTAATCTTGATTTGTTTTGTTTTGCCCGGATTCTATCGAGAAATGATGCTATATTGAATTATAGAATTACTCTCACAAAATGGCTAATTCTTAGAGAAATGTTGCTATATTGAATTATTAGAATTATTAGAATTACTCTGACTTATAAAATGGCTAATTCTTAGTTCAGGAGGCAGGATTCTAATGTCTACATTAGATTTCATGGTAGTCAAAAGAAAGTAATGTTTTTTCTTTGTTTACGCAGATATTAAAGTTAGATCAAAAACTAAGATTCATTTCGGACCACTATGCTTACTTTTCATGGTCCCAGGTCCATGTATTAAGAGGAATATAAGCTGAGAAAACTGATGAAGTTTCTTTATTATATATAATATGTTTCACTAGGAAAAGGATTATCCTTAATTGTTGATTTCAACACTTGAATCATTGAAATTCAGAGGATCGTTCAACTCACCAGGATGCTTTTATCAAGTATTTGAGAAGAAAGGAGAAAAAAGATTATCTGACTACTTATGGTATTTTAGAAGATACTTATATTTTTATAAATAGATGCTATTTAAGCTGATTTATATCCAGTGGAACAATGTTTTGAGTATTTGTTATGCAAGTATTTTAGGAATTTGGCTTTTTAAGAAGGCAGCTGCCTGTTAATATGATGTCATTCTAGTGAGATATTATCTTCTTCTTATTGTTATTATTTATTATTATTATTTAGATGTAATCTTAGGTTTGTTACGAAGATATTATATGTGCATCACCCTTAAAGGGTGCTATCATTTTCTGTTGTTTTCAGAGATTTAGTGTAGTTGATTCTTTTCATTCAGGTCAACAATGTTGGCACAAATATCAGGAAGCCAACTATTGAGTACTCTGCTGAAGAATTTGCAAAACTCATGACAACTAACTTAGAAACTACTTACCATCTATGCCAACTTGCACATCCCCTTCTAAAAGCATCAGGGGTGGGAAGCATTGTATTCATTTCCTCTGTCGGAGGTCTTGCACACATAGGAAGTGGATCGATTTATGGAGCATCCAAAGGTGAGTTGTTGTAAACTAGAATCGTTTTTGGCCCAAGCAGAAACTTTAATTTGGTGGGTCCAATTAATTTGCTCACCTAAAAGTGTATATACAACTTTGCTGCTCTCAGGTGCAATTAATCAACTAACAAAAAATTTGGCTTGTGAGTGGGCAAAAGACAATATCAGGTCCAATTGTGTTGCACCTTGGTATATCAAAACCTCACTTGTGGAAAATGTAATGTTCTCTATCCTACTTATCTTGTTTTTTTCTGTCTTCTCTTTTTTGCATGGCATATTTTCCCCTTTTGAAATATTAGTATACCACCCTTACTTCAGAGCAGTTGAATTTCTTTCTGCAAAAAATGGAACAACCTTAAATGTGCATATATTTCAATTATTTATTCATCTCAGATAGGGCTTGTACACCATTGACAACATAGAAAACCATAAACAGCGAGTGGATATTTGGCGGCATCCATAATTCAAGTGTGCAAGTCAGTAAACATTCTAAAAATAAACCTATTAAACTATAAATATTGATTATAGATGTAGAAAGGCTGCTTTCAGTAACATTTGACCTTTTGGTCAACTTTCAAGGAAAGCAATTATTGCATAAAAGAAATATGCTTGCAACTTAACCCCGAGGATTAGAACAGTTCCCTGCAATGCCTCCTGAACTAAACATCATAAGTTCAAGTTTTTAAGTCTTCCTTGTAGCCCTAGAGCCACATTAGGGAATAGGGAGTGTTCATGTGCAGCATTGTTCATGCACAATAGGGAACTATTTCAAATTTTATACTGTACAAAAGCATAATTTGCTTGGTGTGATGACCTTTCTGAGTTTACCTATTCTGCAACCTGTAATCGAGCTGAATTGACTACAGATAATTCTTTGGTTTCTTTCATCATGACCATAAAAATTAGAAGGGTTGAATCAAATCACAATTTTGTTTCTGTCCTCTCGTATTGTAATTTATGCTTTATTTTCCAAATCTCCATAAATATGTTACTTTTTAGTCTGGACCGATAATTGATATTCCAATTAACCGTACCAAATTGATTACGCAAATGTTCCATATGAATGGAGAAGTGGATTATTTTAGTATCTCAAAGGATTCAAATGATTTGCAGTAAACTAAATGGTTTGCTACTAAATTTTGTCGATAATCCTTGCTACGGAAAATTTCATCTTTCCATGTTTTTCCCTGCAGTTGCTTGATAACAAAGAGTTTTTAGATAAGGTAGTATCTCGAACTCCTCTTCAGCGAGTTGGAGAAGCAAAAGAAGTATCATCCCTAGTTGCATTCCTTTGCCTACCAGCTGCTTCATACATTACCGGACAGGTTATAGCGGTTGATGGAGGAATGACTGCGAACGCATTTGATTCTGGAATGAGACTAGATTTGAACAAATGAACTCTTTTTTTTCTTTTCTCATCATTGAAAATGCACATTATTTGACATCTTGAGTTGCATGTCCTGCATGGCATTTTCCGTTTGTTTATGACTTCCTATTATCTTTACGCATTAAGGATTGTGTTATATTTCTTAGTCAAGGCATGTCTAATGTGTTTTCTTCTGCGGGAGAAATGGCAATGGTACAGGGCATTCCTTATTCGCGTTTAGCTATTAATTAAATTTTCTTTGACAATCATACCCATTGTTTTTTTCTTTTGAATTCAGCTAATTGGACTCAATCTCAATCGTGGCTCAAGTTCACCACTGTCGACCTCATTTATCATTGGCATTTAACAAGTTTTACCATGTCATCTTTGATACTTCTGACTTTCTTTCCATGTCTTCTTTAGTTGAATTGGTAACTAATGAAGGAAAGCTCGGTGATTACTCTCTTTGAGGCTGGAACATATTTAATCATGAATTTAACGAAAAAATTTTATAGTGTCCTGAATTTTAAAATCGATTTTGTGGCATCTTGAATTTCACTTTATATAATAATTTTACACTTTGTGCTAAAAATAATTTTTAAGACTTTTGACTTCTATATGAAAAATATTGATTTGGTATGTGGTTAATATAGGAACAATTATTTTTACATTTTTCAACTATTCGATAAGAATTTAGTCGATCTAATTTTATAAATTAAGATATTCAATGGGTCAATAAAATATTTGCTAAGTTGGATTATTACAGATTAATAAAAGTAATAATTGCTAAGAAAAAAAAATTGTTTTAGGGGTGAGCATACTTTAATAAAATAGAAAAAATAAAATAAAATTGAATTAGTTCGATTTTATAATTTGATTATTTGATTTTTGATTTTGATTTCAGTTCTCAATCATATATAATTTTTGTTTGTCTTTCGCTCGGTTATAGTAAAACAATTATTTCTAAATAAAATTAAAAGTGTTTGATCAAATCGATATCGAATCTAACTAACATTTATGGTCCAATTTCTAGACTTTTTTTTTTTTTGCAGCTTGATTTCAATAAAAACCTCCAAATTAGGGTTTTGACTTTTATGGTTCAAAATAAAGAATATAGTTAGAACTGTTTGAAGGAGAGTTACTACTAATGATATGATTTACGGTCTTTAGATATTAACGAGGATATAGCTACAAACAGAATAATTTAGAGACTAAATATTTATATAAGAGAACCGAATTATTTGTTGTCTATTTCATGCTTTATTATATTTGTTAATATATCATATGTTTTTAAGACTTATTTTTCAAAAAATTTTTTACAAAAGCATTTCATTTTTTAGGACTAAGGCTTAGATTGTCATTTTCTTATTAATTTGACTCAAAACTGAACAATTCATTTGCACACTACTATCCTACGGTATCCATTAATAAAATAAAGAAAAATAGTCACAATTGTAAAAATAATCCAAAGTGTTGACTTTTTTTTAAAAATGGTCAATTTTTATAAAAACAGAAAAAAAAAAAAAAAAAACGTACTCAGACTGGATCATGATTTCACTTGTGGATTAAATCAATGGAATTAAAAATTTATCAAAACTGTTTGATTTTCTTTTTAATTATAAATACTCTCGTTTCAATAAAAATCTTTAATTTTATCGATTTAATTCCAAACGTGGCAATGGATCAATTTAGGTAAATTTTTCCCAAAACAGTGAGCAACGCTAACGCAGCAGATGGCTTAGCGCATGAGGCTCTTAGTTCACTGCTACGTCAGTAAAAAAAATACCAAAATAAGATAAAGGAAATAATTATAATGGAAAAATATTTTTTATCAATTTTTTTATGATTTTTCGTACTATACAGAAACACTTATTCTATATAATTTACAATTCAATGACATGTGGCAAGCAAACTATTCTTTTTAAGTAGTTTTTGAGTTTTTTTTTTTTTTCAAATTTTTCTGAATAAACTATTCTTTTTAATTAGTACAAAATTTATTTGGTCTTTCTCATAATAAAAAAAATGGTTCAATAACTTTTTTTTATAAAAAAAATATTATATATTAAAAAAATACAAATAACAGTATATACTGTAGAAAAAGCTATGAAATTCAATAATCTATAAAGATAATAAAAATTCATATCATATTTCTACTAATAAAAATTATATTTCACCTATAACTAAATTTTTTGAGAGAATAACAGTATCTTTTAATTGATAATGATGTAAAATTTTAAAATAATTATGGTGCCTATAATTATATCTTAGTTAAAAATAATATAAATCTAATAATAAAAATTTTAAAATAAATCTAATTGTGGAAGGTATATTGACATAAAATAAATTGCCAAAATACACTTCACTTTTTTTTTTCCTAATATAAGAGTTTAAGTTACAAAATACGGATAGTATTATTTTAATAGTGAAAATATTAAATTATTTTTAATAATAGTTAGCTTATTTATGATATTAAAGAGAAAAACAAATTAAATCTTTTATTGGATAGGAGAACAAATGTTTTTTCGTGTCCTTAGAAATATTAAAATTGAAAATTATATAATATTTTATAAAAATAATAATAATAAATAAAATAAAATAATATTAATTTATTATTAACCTAATCTGTAAGTAGTAAGTATTCTTATTTTAATCAAATCTAATGGTGGATATAGAAGTTATTGAAATCTAATTATATAAAGACTTCTTTATAGATACTAAATTTTTCTATTCTGTATTATAGTTTCACCCATTTTTTATTACTTATGTTTTTTTAATATCTATCATTTTAGGGGGTTGTTTTTATTTCCAAATAAGTAACATCAAATTTACTTAATCCACGTGATTTACTGCTTTTCTGGGAAGAGCAATATTTTTTTTTTATCTCTATTTTTGTTAAAATCTATGTATTTATTGTCTCAACAAGTAAGATTGAATGACAATGATCTTTTTTCTATTAATTAGAAGTCTTAAATTTGAGACCTGAGTATATAGTATTTTTAAACACTCGAAAAATAGCGCTTTTATCTGGATAAACTATTATTTTTCTAGGTTGCTTAACTTGTTACTCTGTTTTTATCTTTATATTTTCAAATTTTATTTTTTCATTTATCTTTTTTATGTTTTATCTTCTAATATATTGTAAAAAAATATTCTTTCTCATAAAAAATATATAATATTTTTAATATAAATATACACTCGTAGGGCAAGTTACGTATACACACATAATTTATTAATATTAAATTATTTTGTGATACTGGATTGTATGAAGGACAAAAATATATAATATATATTATTTTCAAGTAAAATTTTAATTATAAGCAACTTAATTAGAATCTTCAAGTTTATAAATTAAACAAAAAATAATTATTATGGGCATAAATAATATAAGATTTATTATGGGAAACTTGTAAAAGCATATTAATTACATTTAATTTCCAATTTACAAATTAAAGATCGTAAAATTCATGTTATATGAATCTTTTATGTTACATGAACTCTAAAATCAAATAAATTTTATTTAAAAAAAATTATGAGTGTATACAATTATATTTGATTTATATAACCTTATTTTCCTTAATTTAAAAATCATGAGATGTCATGTGTATATAATATAATTTCAATTACATAAATACATGATAAATATTTTAACAATAACTCAATAAGATAAGTTAAAAATTTATTCTTATTTTATAATTTTAAATAGTTTATTTATCAAATAATTATTTACTTTCGAAATTTTTATTTTTTTATAGTTGTATTGAAAAGATTTTTTTTAATTTACACTATTAAATAGTAACTTATATATTTAATAGAAAAAGAAATATCTGATAACCTATTTTACAGTTAATAAATCAGTTGATCAGTTTTATATCAAACGATATATTTAATTAGTTTAAATCATCTAATGATGAGAAAAAATTCTATATTGGGGTAAAAAAATAATAGAGTAATTCTTAAAATATTCAAGATAATCACTTAAAGGCTATTTATATTTTGAGACGGGTGAATATAAATTTTTAATTAAATATAATTTAAAAAATTGATGAAAATTAAAAAATCAACCTAAATACAAAAATTTTTGTTGCCGATTTGACTTATATAATATCTCGAAAATTGTTTCATTAATAATAAAGAAGAAAAAATATCTGTTTGCTGGTATCAGCAAGACAAATGGTTAGAGCAAAACAGCTGAAGCGAAGCTGGTTTTAGGAAAGCTGGTTTTGAGATTTAATTAATTGAAAAAGAAGTTTCAAGTGAGGTCCAGTGGCTGACTTGTTTCTGCTTTCGCAGTCACGTGGCACTGGTTTCCGTTACGTCACATAATAAGATAGAGTCAAATGCGTGACAGCTTTCATATTGTTAATGTGGCAAGTTTTTATTGGCGTGTCACACTATACTGCCCTTGACCCTACAAGAAGGTGGCACATAATTTCAGTTCCGCGACTTGTAAAGATAGCCAATGATGGAGAAGCGAGGATGTGACCCCACATGACACTGGGACGGGTGGGATTGAAATTTGAAGTATAGTTTATGTGGAAGCAAAGATCTCTGTTTAGCAATAAGGGAAGGTAAGTGGCCATTTTCTTGCAATTCGACCCACATGAGTGTTTTCATTTTCATTTTTCTCCTTTTTTTTTTTTTTTTTTTTTTTTTTTAATGTTCTTCCAATGCATAAAGCCAAAAACCATATGGAGTCACTTCACTCCTGTGTTCTTTTATTTTCTTTGTTAATAATTTTATCTTTAAGAATATTCTAATTTATGAATATTTATTTTATATAATATCATAATTTATTTAGATTTTTTTTTAAATTGTGTAGTTATCAACTTTGAATTTTTTTTTTAAATTTTTTTGTTAGTTAATAAAACCAATAACCATTTTAAAATTAATACTTAATGAACAAAATGGCAAAATTCATAAATCATAAATTTAATGATACGAATGAATATCTCATACTTTTTTATATATGAAACTAATCTCGTCAATTACTCAAATATTAATATTATTTTATTTTTTACTAGAATTATGAACATATCTCCATACTAGTAACCTCAATAAATTAATAATTTTATATTTTTTTAGTTATTTAATAAATACTTAATCGACTTAATTTTATAAATTGGAGCATAATTTTATATATTAAAATATTTAATATTAATAATTTTATTATTTAGGCGTCGTTTGTTTTCAAAAAATAACTTATCTAAAAAATATTTTCATATTTTCGATATTTGAAATGCTCAAGAAAATCAATGAACGAAAATTTATTTTTTAGTCAAGAAAAAATTAAACCATATTTTAAGAAAAATGACTTTTCATTTTTAGGAGGAAAATATTTCATAGACATTAATAAATTTATTATATTCTTATATACACCTTTTTTTTTTTAATTTGTTAATCACTAGTATCCACCACTAACCACCTTCACCGTTGGCCATTAATACCGATTATCTTAACTATTAAAATTTAGCATTTTTAGTAATTTTATTGCAACTAAATATAAAAATGAGTTATTTGAAAAATATTTTTTAAAGAAGAAATTTTACTTTTAAATAGTTGCAAAAATAAGTTATATTTTGAAAGCAAATGAAACCTTAGTGGATTAATAAAAATAAAAAATGAGACAAATTTTTTTTGTTAATAGTGTTTCTTACGTGTTAAATTGAATATCTCATTTTAGATTTGGTAGCTACTTTCGTTGTTTTACAAATTGAAATGTTATAAATGTCTTGGTTGACAAATTTAATTTTCATATCTTTTCAATTTCATAACATTGAGATTTCTTTCTTTTGAAGAACTCTTACCATAATAAAGGAAAGAAAAATCAGCTTCCTCCTCCCACGTGTTCAATACAACAGTAACATGCAAGATTAACAAAACCAAGAGGGAGAAAGAAATAAATTAGTCCAAAGAAACTTAGAAGTACAAAAGTGGATCTTGACACATGTATTTTAAACCCACATAAAAAAAAATAAATAATAGGTCAAAATTCAATTAATTAAATCTCATTAAACAAAATTAAATTTAAGCCAGGTGTCAAAATTACAATATAAGACGGCCAAATTTGTACATAAAAAACGTAAACCTACCCGATATTCAATGGACAGCAGCAACCGTAAGTGCACGAAACGTGTCTAAGCGCAACGAATGAAACCGAAGAAAGGAAGGAGGCAGGAACAGAACAGGAGAGGACGGGAACTTGCACCTTCAGCTCCACGTCAGTTTACGGCCACGTGTCGGAAGATACATTTGCCTAACGGCAGATATTCTGATAGGCGTCAATTGATATTGACATGCGGTCCATATACGTGTCCTAATTTCCTTTATTACTATCTTATACACTTTCATTCAACAACTGGAACGACCAGAAAAGAAGCCAGATACACTATATTTTCCTCTCTTACGCACTGCTCTATGAGCGTTGTCTCACGCTCCGATGCAAAATAACGTAGATTCTAAATTGAAAATGGCATCCTATGTAAATATGTAATCCCATCGTTTGTTAAACTATCGGCTCGGCCCACGGTCCAAGCGGCAAAATCGAATCAATAGCAAGGAGGGTTGGTTCAACCATAAATCGGTTTTATTCTAAACTTTTTTTTTCTGAATACATAAGAGGTCCAATGGATCGGAATAATATTGTGAGCTATAAACAGCAGAGGGTTGCCCACACTTTTGAATAACATTTACCAAATTGATGATAATCTTTACAGTGGAGAAAATTCAGACTCGAGACCTCTCACTTTCTATATATTCTATGAGAGATAGAAAGATCAATCAGACCAAATTTAATTGGTTATTCTAAATTTATTGACATCGATCTTAATCAATTTGATGAAAAATTAACTTGTCTAAATTATAAATCAAACTCAATCAAGTTTGCAAAATGTTTTTTGAACTCTCATTTAAAATAGTTAAATTTTATGAGCAAAGTTTGGTTAAAATCGAAAAATTGATCAAAGCGATCTAGTTTAATTTTTCAATTAGGTTATTTAGACATCCGGTGCAATTTCGGATTTTGGTTTGTTTATATAAAATATGTGATTTCATTTAAAAGCGATCAAAATTAACTGAATCGAATCAATAAATCTGGTTCAATGTCAAAAAAATTTTAATGAAGATTTGGTGAAAAGAGGGAAGTTTGATCTTCCATTTTTCTATTCAGAACCAGACCACCCGTTTCCACTTGTTAACTTTTAAAAATAGGAGACTACTAAAATTGAAGTTCTTAAAAAAATTAAATTGACAGAGTGAAAGATTTAAACACAAGTATTGTATTAAAAAAATATCTCATAAATAATAATGGAAAATTAGATTTAAGTGTGTATGTTTTGGTAATTAGCAGTGTTGTTTCTGTTTCTCGCTCTAGCGCGTCTAGAAAGAGGAATCAAACACGAATCTCGTATTTGACGATCTTGGCCACGTGGTGATATCGTTGGCAATAGTGCAAGTAAAAAACCACCACGTCCCCTTAAAAAATAAATTTAAAAGAAAAAACTTAATTTGAGCAGACCAAAAATAAGGAAGGGAGAAGAGTGATCTCTCCTCAGGACCACAGCGTGTCAGGAAAGGAAGGTCGTTACAACTGCCGTGTATAAATTCAATTGGGCCACGTTTACGAGGTTTAAAAAGAAAGACAGGTGGTGAAATTAGAGAAGGAGAGAGAAAGATGGACGGTGATGATACTTTCTTGTATTCAGTATGTCGACGTCAAACCAACTGTACATGTCTGATCATTGCCCGTGACGGTGACGGGCAGACCTGCCCGTAATTTTAGTGTGGCCCCCAGGTGACAAACCCTTTTTTTTTTTTGGGGCACCAGCTTCTCTCTTAAAGCCATTTTAATGGGTCCTTCTTCTCTCTGTTACCAAAGATCTTCGTATCTCATTTCATTTCTCTGTCTCCTCTTTGTTTCCTGAGAAACTGTTATTTTTGGGGCAACAGATACAGAATAGTCGAAGTCTCCAAGATTTTGAGGCTATTTAAGTTCGGGTGATTAACTGTTGATTGGTTCTCAAATTACGAAAGACCGGAAGTGAAAGTTTATGGCAGGAATTTGCTGTGGAGTTGTTGGTGAGACCGAGGTAGCTGCTGGTGTAGTTGACCCAAGCTCACGAGGTTCAAGACGGAGGAGATTAGATCTCCGGCCATTCAAGGTCGTTGCCGATTCAGCAGTACAACCGCCGCTGAAACGGCAAAAGCCCGATCTTCTTCCTCTTCCTTCGTCGTTGTCACGTGATTGTGATAACGCTCTAGAGGGTTGCAAATTTAGCCAAGATATGTGTAAAGGAAGTGAACAAAATAAAACTGCGGAGCAAAACGATTGTTTAGATTCGCCAATTCAGTCGGTTAACATTAGCTCAGATTCTGTGAAATCGGTTCGTGAAGTTGCAGAAGAAACTCCAAAATTTGGCATGACTTCTGTTTGCGGTAGAAGAAGAGATATGGAAGATGCCGTTTCTATACAGCCGTCATTTACCGCCGAAAAAACTTCATTCTTCGGCGTGTTTGATGGTCACGGTTGCTCTCATGTAATTACATATGAAACTCTTACCTGATTTGGTTTTGGTTTTTCAGTATAGTTTTGTTGTTAATTTATAGCTGTTTGATTTATTATCAGGTGGCTATGCGGTGTAGAGATCGGTTACACGAGATACTCAAAGATGAAATCAAAAGTTCCAACAAAGAAGCTGATAAGTGCTTTGAATGGAAGGAAACGATGGAGAGAAGCTTTGCAAAGATGGATAAGGAGGTAGAGGAGTGGTGCAACGACGTAGATAAGACCGCTAACTGTCGTTGCGAGCTTCAGACTCCGCAGTGCGATGCCGTTGGATCAACGGCTGTTGTTGCAGTTGTAACGCCGGATAAGGTAGTCGTTTCCAACTGCGGCGATTCTCGAGCCGTACTTTGCCGTAACGGCGTCGCTGTTCCACTTTCATCCGATCATAAGGTGAGATTAATAAGAAAAATAGTTAATTAACTTGAAATATTTCAAATTAATTATGTAAGCTAGAGTATTTATTTTAGATAAAACGCGCGGATAATTTGCGGCAAATTGCCGTTGCCACTTAAAAATTGATGGGAAACATGTGACTCCGGTCAACGAGTGGCCCGCGTCCTGCACATGCTTCGTTTCAGAAGTAATTATTACTCCTTTTAACGCATTAATATTTTGGTGAATTCACAGCCTGATCGGCCAGATGAATTGGTCCGAATACAAGACGCCGGTGGCCGCGTAATCTACTGGGACGGCGCAAGGGTCCTAGGAGTTTTGGCGATGTCCAGAGCAATTGGTAAGAACGTGTGCTAATCCAATTAATACTGAACTTGAATTTTAACTGCCCAATGCAGTGGTGAGTTATGGCGGGAACAGTATTAATAATCCAGTTGTTTTAACCTTTCAGGTGATAATTATTTGAAACCATATGTGATACCGGAGCCGGAGGTAACCGTGACAGAACGGACGGCGGAGGATGAGTGTCTGATACTGGCGAGTGATGGCCTGTGGGATGTGGTATCAAACGACACCGCATGTGGAGTCGCAAGGATGTGCTTGCGTGCTCAGAGGCCGCCTTCGCCACCGGCGTCACCTGGAAGCGACGCCGCCGTGCGTAGTGGATCCGTTGAGAGCTCCGACGAGGCCTGCTCGGATGCTTCAATCTTGCTGACTAAGTTGGCCTTGGCTAGACACAGCACGGACAATATCAGCGTCGTGGTGGTTGATTTAAGAAGGAATCAACAGTAAATAGTGATAATTAGAGTTTACAAAATTATTATATGTATGGCGTTATCTTTTTATTTAGCTTCAATTGCATTTTGTCGTCCTTATGAAAAGGGGGACAAAATTTAAAAAAAAAAAAAAAAAAAAAAAGAAAAGGCAAGGAAATTTTTTTTTTGGATTTTGCTTTTAGAGGTTGGTGAATATGTAAAGCCCTGCAAAAAAATTTTGCAGCGTTAATTATGAAATATAGAATTTAAATGAGGAATATGGTTCTAAAGTGTGTAGATGAAGAGGACTTTCTATTCCTCATTCAATGCAATAGTGCACTCTTAAGTTGTGAATGGTTTTTTGTGGAATGCTGTGGTGCTATGTCTCTGAATTGTAATCACTAAAACCAACATTAACAGCATTGTAAAAGGATGGGAGTAAATTGAACATAGATCTGATATGTACGTCCTATATTGATAAATTTTGTATCAATTTGAATATGTAATAAAAAGTTAATGAGTGAATTTGAGCATTTATTAAAAAAAATACGCACTGATTTATTCTATAATTAAATTTATCAATAGATGTAATTGCAATTAAACTCTAATAATAATGTAATTGATATTTGAAATTATGGTAAAATTTCTGTTTCAAAAATTTAGATATAATTATAACTTCTAAAAAAGATTGGTACATTTTGATAGTAATAATGCATAAAGTGTATTACTATTACACATACCATAGAAGAAAAAAACAAAGCTGGAAAAGGTTTAAGCCATAAAAAATTTCATTTAACTGCAAAAACTTGAATTAATTAGTTGTGATTTTGAGTAGCGTAAAACACATCTATTGAGATTTTTACACTGAAAAATCTTCCATATGCTACGCAGCCCCTGGAAGGAGATAAAAGGCTTATCTTCACGATACTGATGCGGACAGGGCAGGCCGATTCCATGGACTGTCAATTTTGATTTTATGAAATCGCTGATTTTTGTTCTCATTCGGTCTAAAATTAATTGGTTTTTAGCCAATTCCGATTTTGATCTTAAACCAAACCATGGCCAACCTTAGATATAGGAGTAAGATAAAGAGAGAGAATTTAATCGTTTAAAAAAAGAGCCTGCTGGCAATATTCTAGTATGATCACCACAAACTAAATCTAGCGATTCATTTCTATTATCACAGAAAAATTTATTTACTCAGACCGAATCAAATCGATTTGATCCATTGTGTTAAACCGAATCCTCTTTTTAAATTATTTTTATTAGTAGAGAAATAAAATGGAGGGAGTCAACTTGGAGATAGTGGCGATGTGGTGGATAAGTGCAAGAGAGTCGCCTTTTCGAAGGGCAGATAATGGGAGTTTCTTCGATCTCTATAATTATTTCTGATTCCTATTCTTGTGGTGGGGTCTCACCACCTAAATCAATCAAAAATAGACACGTGGCTTTTGGTCTGAGAATTGGCATCATCATCTGTGCTGTACTAGATTTGGTTAGATTTTGATGTTGATGGCATGTCTAAATCCTATTTTACCTTTTGGTATAAGTCAGTTTCAATTTTTCAACCAGCAGTATCATTTTTTTTTTTTTTTTACCAAAATGCATTTTCAAGGTAATTTTTTTCATTTGTTGAATATTTAAAGAGAAAAAGAACAAAGTCAAAATCTTGCTTATTTTTTTAATTTCTGTGAAAATTGTGATTTTTCAATATAAATTTTAATATTTAGCAACTTAGGTAGTTATTTGACAAATATTTCTACACATACTAGAGCAAAAGTAAAAAAAAAAAAAAAACATATTTAAACGTAAAAATTTTGAAATTAATTAAATAAACAAACTGGTGAACAAGTAGTTTATAAGTATGCTTAAATTTTAAATTTGGTTTTATTTGTTAAATATTATTATAAAATATTAAATTACCGTTAAATAAAAAAATAGTCATAAAAATAATTCCAATTTGTACTCGTTACATGATTTAATTTAATTCATTTGTAACCCCAGTAAATTATATTTGTCCAAAATGGGAAATTCATACACATGATATGTTGCAATCTTTGGCTTTTTTAGGGAAGAAAATTACAATATAGTCCTTATAATTTGTGAAATAAATTAGTTTATTCTCGTATTTTTTAAAACATATCAAATTTTTCTTATATTTTATTTATGTTATACTATTAGGTCTTTCTATCTAATATTTATATCTTTTCTATTGAAAATAAGAAAAACAAAAGTCAAAGAAGAGATATTAAAACTTTAATATTAAAAAAATTATAATACAGTCTCAATGATTTAAGAAATACAATTAATCGATCCTTGTGTTTTTTAAAAATATACCAATAGGGAGAATAAATAAAAGAGATTTTTTCATCATTTTATAAGCAGTTAACAAAAAAGATATAAAAGTTAGACGGAAAGACCAGTTAATATAACAAAAGCAAAAAAAAAAAGTTTATTTTCAAAAATATTAGAACGAATTAATTGTATTTTTCAAAATATATAAACTATATTGTAATTTTCCCTTTTACGGAGAAGTTTTTATTCTATTATCATCTTTTTGGTTGAATTGGTTAGTTAGGCACATGGGATGACACTGTTTTGTAGGGTAGACCTAACACCGGTCGGCCATTTGCCTTATTTGGCTGATTGGGAGTACACACTTGACCTACGTCTTGAGAAGTTGACAAAGTGGGCTCCAAACTGCTTATATTGGGTGCAATAGCAAATTCTTGATATGAGAAAATTCACCTTATTCGGCCAGTTTTGAAGGAATCAGACTATTCTCTAATGTTGCCTAAAATTTTAACTCAAGCTTTTCCCAAATTGATATTCTCCAAATTTTTATTTAAAATAATCATTTTGACAAATAATTTATCTGTCTGAATTTTCATGTCATTATGTTTCAACTTATACTTTAACTAATACTATCATAGTAAAATCGATAAATACTTAACATTCAGTCTATGTTCGAAAATAGCTTTTAAGCTAGCTTTTAATATTTTGATCAAGTCAAAATTCCATCTCTGTTAATTGTATCATTCGGTAATATAACTTTTAGAGATTAAAGAAAACTTTTTATCAAACGTTAAACGGTCTAATGTTTAACAATTAACTTTTAGTTAAATTTGTTTGCCCATTATTTTTTCTCTTAATTCAGGTAATTAAATAATTAATGTCGTTTTTGTCATTTTAAGTTAAATATATATTTTTACGAACATTTCTAATTTAAAGCGCTCTATAAATAACTACCAACTGAAAGTTAATGATGTATTTATCAATAACTTTTTAAATAGCTTTTAGTCAAAACGTTGAATGATATTTTTTATAGTGTTCTGTAACATAACGTTTGAATTAGCTTTTAGAGGTTAATGTAGCGTTTATAAAAAGTTAACTCATAGAACATTTAGCTTTTTAGCGTTTTATGAAAAGCTACTCAAACAGTAAATAGTTAACAGCTATCAAAACAGTTAATTTTGTCGAACAAACCCAATAATTAATAGCTAACAATTAATATAATAGCTAATAAATACCGAAACAACTAATATTTCACGATGTGCCCTTGGTAAAATCAAAATAATTCGGTCAAACTTTGAATATTTGGATATACATATAGTAGTAATTCTTTTTTGAAAATATGCTATTTGTGCAACATTTTCAATTTAAGCTATATTTTAATATTGAAAAGCAAACGTACCCAATGTTGTGATAGCTTAGTGGAGGAAGCATCTATCTGAGATGAATCCTTTGGTTTCATTTCACCAACTTGCCTGAAGTTGAAGAAAGAAAGAGAGCAGTCCTTGAAGTAATAATAATTACGATTTTATAAGAAAAAGAAGAAGAGATTAATAATTAATTGATTTGAGCTTCAGATCCATCACATCATTTTCATTCTATTTAAGCCACCACCTTTGATTACTCTTCCTTCTTCATCTTTCTTCCCCTAAAACAGTTTTATATTCAATTGAGTTCATTTTATTTTTTTTATTTCTAATTACATATATCGTTCTCATTCGATCTCATATCACCCTATTCTCATAGGATATATTCAAAATAGCAATTATTTCAATTAATAAAAAAATAGTACAAGTAGACTAACACATATATAGAGTAGAGCCACACCATTGACTGTCTAATGATTTAGTGCTTCTTTTTTATGTTTTGAGGTCATAATTTCAAAATTTATCCATTGATCTGCTTAAACAAGGGTTATTTAGGCAATAAATTTGTTGGGTTTTTCCTTTTTTTTTTTTTTTTTTTTTTTTTTTTGTGGTTGTACTTTCACCATTTTATACCAAACCCATTTCAAAAAAAAAAAAAAAAAAAAAAAAAAAAATCATTTGTACTATGACTTTTACCAAATTTTTATATTGCAAGGCATAGGAACACCCACCAAAATGACAAGTCATCTACAAATTAGAGAAGCACAACATAGAATGGTGAAGAATAAAGGAATATGGCATTTCCTCCACTTTATGCTGCTTCTAATTAGAAAGACATTCTATAGACATCATCATAAACATATATATAACCTAATTTTTCATTTGTTATTTTCTACATTTTCATTTGTTATTCTCAGCTTTTCTATTTCTTTAGTCCCTTTAATCCTCTCTATATAGTCCTTATCTATACCAAATTCCTCATCTCATAGATTATGCAAAAGTCACAGACATTAGTATTGTCAATTTATACATCCATGGGGCTTGGAACAAGAACCATGTCTCATTCCCAATTCAGAAAACATGAATAGTTTCTGTTCTGATTCTTGAAATTCCTATCCTTAACAACAATGGCAGGAATTATAAAATAAATCCTGTCCTTATTGAGTAGCTTTCGATCAGGAGAATCATAAAATATACTCAGTGATATATATATATTCTGATCGGTGCGCATGATGTTAAATATATTCTGAAAATAATGCTATGATAAATTGAATTTCCACTTTAAATTTTAAGCTACCCATCGTATAAAATATAAAAGATCATATATGTTTCATTATGCTATAAAATTATTCAGATGACAAGATTTATATAAGAAATCATAGAGAATATGATTCTTAAAAAAAAAAAAAAATGATGTATGTCCATGAAAAAGAAAAAGAAAACGTAAGATATATCATTTTCAGTAGCTTCTTCTCTTTATTCATTTCAGATTTGTTTTCTTTCTTTCTAATATTTGCGGTGAAATGGAAAAAGGTCAGAGGACGAGAAGGATATGATATCTGATAACTGCTCTTTATAACGGAATTATCTGAAAGTTCAAAATCAGGAAATGAAAACGTAAATGGGCCCTGTGAGGGAGTATTACTAGTTACTAACATAATCTAATGGTCACCTATGAGGCCCATTGGGTTTGTAGCCCAATAAAGAAAGCTAATTTGTATGGGAGATTATTTAAGAACACTGGTACTTGTAGAGGCCCATAATAGAAAGACTTGATGACAAAAAAAATAAAAAAGGAGGTTTTTTCTTTAATTTTATCACACCAAGTTTTAATTTTGATAGTTATAAAAATTAGATGGAGAAGATTTAATGTATATTATATTATATATATGTGTGCGCACTTTTAAGAGTCATTTTATATTTCAATAATAACTGCAGTTCAAATTTCACTAAACATCGATATTTCTCCGCTAATCGTTATCAACCGTAAGTTAGTGTGAAGAGCTAAATAAACATATTTTAGATTTCCATAATTCTTACCAAAACTCATATAATTTAATGGTTGGGTATAAATTAATTATTTGTTATATCAATTAATTATATAAAAATAAAATTTAATGACAAAATTATAAAAAAAATACTAATATGAACTTAGTAGATCTTTATTTATTCATTTGTCCTTTTTAATTTTAGTACTTTAAATAAATTTCTTTCTATAAAATAGGGATATTTTCATTAATGTGATAGAGTATTAAGTAAAAAAAAATAGAGGTGTTTCCTTATTTAATAACTTTAAATATTTCAACTTATTTAATCTTTTTATGTAAAAAAAAATCATAATTAAAAATTTCCAAGATAGTATTTATGTTCTTATTAACATTGATTAATTCAATTTAAAATCCCTCTCTGAAAATATCCTATACATATTTAAAAAAAGGACATAAAATTTGCATTTATGGAATGGCGTGCCGACAATTTCCCATTCGCCAGTCACAGATTCTGTTCCAATTCTACCATCCGTGAGAAGAGAAACGAAGAGTGATTGTTGATCGAAGGAAATTTCCAAGACTGACTCTCTTTTTGACTCTGTGCACTGTGCTTCTTTATCTCCAGCGTCTCTCCAAATCAATTGATAATTGGACTCTTCGTCAAAAGGTCTCTTTGAAAAAGACAGGTGCATAAAACCCTTCTCGCTAAGCTATACTTGTCCTTGCTCTTACCCCCGAAGTATCAGTACGTATTTGTTTGCCTTATCGTATTTCCTTATTTATAATAGTATGTTCGTAGGATTCTTTATTGGAACTTCATAAAGAACACGGAAAAAGAAAAGCAATGTAAGAATTGGGTTTCTTTTGTTTTGTCTAATTTGGTTATAGGGCTCCCCGGTTGACTCTGCCAATAGGGAGGGTTAATTACTAAAGAAGGTTTCTGCTTGCTGGCGTTGATTTCTACTTCTATGCTCATGGTAATTCTTTAATTTGTTTTCTTGTTTTAAAATTTAAGTTTTTCTTGTAGTATTTTTGTGATGCTTTTTGGTTTTGTATTGATTGCAATTTGGATATGGGTTTTCTGTAATTTTCTTGTTTCGATCAAAGTTATAATTTGGTTAAATAGTTATTGGATGTCGTGTGTTCTTTTCTTGATGTTTGCTGATAGGTTCTTGATATGGTGCCTTTACCAAGAGGTTTATTTTGTTTAGGTTTTCTTTGATTCAGGTTGCTAGATTTTAAAACAAAATAAATATATTTCCTTTGTATAGATATCTATATCTTCTAGCAGAATGCCTTATGAACTTTTGAATTATCAAAATAAAGAAGGATGGTAATCAACTAATGGCTTTGGTATTTATTTCAATATATTAACCTTGAATAATCAAATCAGAATGAATTAGGATTTTGAATAAGCAAGGTGAACAGAGAATGATTAAACATAAGTGACATGCTAGGAGAGGTGGTAATTTACCCAGTTCTGTTCCTCTGCTCGTGGATTGAGTTTGCTTGACACCTATTCAGCATGCGAAAGAGAGATAATGTTCATGCATACTGAGAACTCTCCAACAAAAACTAAATGGATCAAAGAAACAACATGTGCCTCTGGCATTCCGAAAAAAACTCTCATATTAAAAACAAAAATGTGTATGATATTCCTCCCCTGTGTAGATAGGTGTTCTGATCATTGGAAGTTGATTTAGACGCTTGTTTGGCTCTTTTTTTCCTTGTATCGAGATTAGTTTGAACTTGTATTCTTAGGCTTTTTTCTGTTGTTTCAGTTGGTCCACTCTACATTGTTTTTATTGTTATCATTATTATGATGATGGCTCAAAGGAACCTACAAGGTCGCCTTTGTTCACACTTTGGGTCTGTTACATCATAATGGACTTAACAAAGCTATTCTGTTGGAGGGAAAAAACAATATTCGCCTTTGAATAGCTTTATCTACTTAGAAAGACAGGTGACTGCATACTTAACATTTTTTATTTAGTGGACAGTTCATGGATATAGGTGTTGCTTTATTCTTTTTGTGAGCTAGAGGATAAAATATTTTGACTTGTGGACACCAGCTTTAGATACTTTTTGATGTTTTGCAAGCATTCAAACTTCAATAAATTAAGAGATGTCACATCTTGTATTACCCTTTATGTTGAACTCTCTTACTTTAGAAATATTATTCGGTTTTGGATTGAGAATGTGTTAATATTTTCTAATTTATTTTATATCCTTTATATAATAACACTAGATTCTCAACTTATCTAGAAGCATCCACAAATTTAAGTCAAGTTTATACAATATTTTATTGTGTGAAAATTCTTTAAGTATCAGGTTATGATAGTTTCTTCGAGGATCTTTTAGGCTTCAAATATTCCAAGATGCTTTTCTCATTCCATTCATTTCAATCGTAAAGAAATTCTCATTTCTAGATTGGACTTAACTTCTTCCTCTTGCTGTTATGTTGGTCTCTGCTTTATGCCATAGTTTGGTTTTCCGTCTGAGTTTTGAAGTGTTTGTGTATCTTCAGCTTTATCAAACAGTGAACAATAAATGAATGCAGACAGAATGCTGGAGTCTACTCTTGAGGAGATACTTGAGGTTATTAAACCCTTACGAGAGGACTGGGCAGTGCGATCTACAATTATAGAAGAGTTAAAAGATGTTGTTTCATCTGTTGAGTCTCTTAGAGGTACAATGTGGTGGTGTTTGAATATATGACAGGAAGGAAACATTTGATGTCGGCATTCTGTAAAATTTTCCTTTCAACTTATTTTACAGATAACCATAGAAGAAGACTTTCTTCTTCTGAAAACAATAATTGACATTTGCAGTGTCATGAATTCTGAAGTGTCTTCTCTTTTAAAGTTCTTTAAATTTAGCAACTGCTTATTGTGCTTTCATAATTTATTCAATCTTAAGATGCAAAGTTATGTAAAGTCAGGATCCCTTTGCATCCATGTTGTAGTTTGACTTGCATATAAATATGATAGTTTGACATTTCTTGATGGCTTAAACTCTCTTCTAGTTCTTGAGGTTGTATTTGGATTGGTTGTAGCTGCTTCACACTTTCTCATCTGTAGACAATATAAATTTGCTAAGAAGCATTCAACTGTTATTTTGAACTTGAGTATTTTTAGTGAAGAAAAACTTCTGGCAAAGGTTGGAACTTGAATTAAGCTTTATAGGTTTGAAGGGAAATAAAACTTGGCATTGGTTAAGAAACCTTGTGTAGTATGCTGTTTTCCTCTTAATCTTCTTCTACCTTGCCCGTTGCATTGAAAACATGCAACTCATACAAATATTTGAAAATGATGCATTCCATTTAGTTATTTTATCTATCCACCTTACTTTTTTCTTATCTATTTTTCAGTTTGACACTATGATTGTTATCATATGTAAAAGATTCTGTAATTAACTGTATTGAAGTACGAGTTAATTGGTGCAAACAGGTGCAACAGTGGAGCCATTTGGTTCATTTGTTTCCAATCTCTTCACTCGATGGGGAGACTTGGATATCTCTGTTGTGCTATCAAATGGTTCATATATTTCATCTGCTGGAAAGAAGCATAAACAGAACTTACTTGGAGAATTACTAAGAGCTTTGAGGCAGAAAGGTTATTGAATTCCATGTTGTCCCCTGCATAAGATTAGTATTTTTTTTTCCTGTTATTCCTTTACTACAATTTGACTAAAATATTTCCATCCTTTATTGCACTTTCTTCACTTCTCAATTTACTACTTTTGTATCACAGTAATTTCACAAATTGAAGATAATGGTCAGAGATTACTTGTGAAGCTTGGTATAGGTGTCTCATTTATATTGGTGTGAATCATCTGATCAAGTTCTTAGTGGAACCTGGGAACTTATATATTGTCTCGGCCCATTATTGAATTTGTGCTCCAAAACAAAGTGAATTTATTTTTTTCTAATGCTGATTGACTGTAGGCTTAATACTTAAATAGTGGTTAATTATGTAATGAATCCCTTCATTATGGGAAGGAAGGCTGTGAGAGTAAGTGTTAGGACTTATGTAGAATAAGAGGGAATAAGAGGGATCAAATGATAATACAATTTGATTGAATTGATTTTAAATGGAAATTTTGTCCCTTATAAATGACTTTGATCTGATTTGCTATTATGTATAGCTGAGTTGGCAGCTTAGGTGGATTTATTTGTAATGAGGATCTAAGTGAAATGTCTTGAAGCAAAATGACAATGAATGAATGAATATTATTCCTCTTCTCTTCTCAAAATTCTCTGTGTGCGTGTGTGTGTGTGTGTGTCTTTCTCTTTTCTACTCTTTCTTTAACCAAACAGACATCATTGTTAGGGTTGATGACCACAGAACCTTACAGTAAGTTGATGCCTTTTACGGTTTAATATCTGACTATGGCTTTGGACTGCAGGTGGATGGCGCAGATTACAGTTTGTCCCAAATGCTAGAGTTCCTATCTTAAAATTTGAGAGTGGCCGCCAGAGCATTTCTTGTGATATTTCAATTGACAATTTACAGGGACAAATGAAGTCCAATTTCTTGTTCTGGATCAATCAGATAGATGGTCGCTTTCGTGATATGGTCTTACTGGTAAATTCTCGTAGCCAAACATATGCTATCCTAGGGAAGTTATACGTTTTTCATGTAATTTCTTGCTTTTGTAGGTCAAGGAATGGGCCAAATCTCATAATATCAATAATCCAAAGGCTGGGTCATTGAACTCATACTCTCTCAGTTTACTTGTTGTATTCCATTTTCAGGTGATTATTTATCTTTACAGACGCTAATATTTGAAATATTGTTGGAATTAGAAGTGAGCTTTCTGTATCACTTTGGTTGGCTATTAATCTCTCTCCCTCTCTCTAACATTTGGCTACTTCTATGAACTAAGACTTGAATCATATTATTCAGTTTTTGGCTATTAATCTCTCTCCCTCTCTCTAACATTTGGCTACTTCTATGAACTAAGACTTGAATCATATTATTCAGTTTTGTTGATCATATTTCATATTCCTTTTAAATCATTCCAAGCATTTTGCAAATAATCTGAAGTTTTCTTTTGTTCCCCCATACATGTGCAGAGGAGAAAATAAATTCTTCCTTTGTGTTTCCTATTTTCAACATCTTTTCTTTTCTTCATGTGAGGTCTGAATAGTAGTTAGAACTTTCATCTGATGATCTTGCAGATACTATTAATCGACATGAATTGATATTGTTTTGTTTTTCTAAGTACACTTTTGTTTGCAGACATGTGTGCCTGCTATTTTACCTCCCCTTAGAGAAATTTATCCAAGAAATGTTGTTGATGATCTTACAGGTACTCTTCATATTTAATCTGAATGAACTCATGAACTGACCTTAATTGAGCATTTGTGATTGTTAATGACTCCATTTGCCGCAAATTAAATAGATATCAACATTAAATCGTTTAAAGATAATGCCCCTCCCACCCCTGCTTCCCTTCGTTTAGGTTGAGTTTATCTCATTTTGAAGTTATTGCATAATGGGATTTTGCTTTTACAGTTCCTATGCAAGAAACAATGTTGTGATCTACTTTATTTATGTCTGTGCTAAAGCAGCATTTGTAAAGCAACGACAACTGTTATGGCCTCTAATCTGATATGTTTCGTGCAGGTGTGAGGACTGCTGCGGAGAAACGCATTAAAGAAATATGTAATGCTAACATATCTAGGTATATGTCAGACAAATACAGGGCAGCCAATCGAAGTTCCCTTTCTGAGCTTTTCATTTCTTTCCTTGCGAAGGTAATAAATTCTCACCACCTTTCAATTTTCTTTATATGCGCCTAGTATAAATACATTGTAGCATTTGGATCAAATCTGAGGCATGTTTTGAGTTGTATATATGCATGCCTGGTTATGTCCAGATTATGTGTTTCTTACTGTGCTATTTTTTCTTTTTTCTTGTGGGCCAAAGTTTCTTAATATGCTTTGAAATGACAATGATGTGATGATATACTGCATCTTTTAACAATATCAATTGCTTTCCGATAGATAGGAACGGATTTCATAGATGCTAATAACTATCGGAACTATTAAAATGGAAAAATCCATTAGTTCTGAAAATTGCAGGTGCTCTGTCCTATTCCATGTGAATTTAAGTAATATGCTTCCTTTGTATATTTTGCAGTTCTGTGACATTAGTTCAAAGGCTGCAGAGCTGGGGATTTGCACATTCACGGGACAGTGGCTAGATATAAAAAGCAATATGAGATGGTTACCCAGAACATATGCAATATTTGTAATTCTCTCTCTCGTTTTCTCTCATGCTCTTCCTCCTTCCCAAACTTCCTAAATCTGCAACCATTTCTACTGCTGATTTCGTTTCTGCTTCTAATGATATCTTGTAGATTGAAGATCCTTTTGAGCAGCCGGAAAATACTGCAAGGGCTGTCAGTGCTCGCAACCTGAAAAGGATATCTGAAGCATTTCAGATGACCTACCAGAGGCTTGTTTTGGCCAATGGCAATCAGGGTTCTCTTCTTAGCACGTTAGTCAGGCCACATATATTAAAGTTCATTGCAGGGAACCCTGTGCGGAACCCAAGTTATACTCCTATGCACTATCAAAATACTCATCTACAAATCAGCAGGGCTGTGGCATCACCATCACACGTGCATCATCAAATTAAACATCCTAACCATTTCACCAAGCAAAGACTGGAAAATCATGCCAACAATTCAAATTCACAAGATCAGCATCCAGTTCAGACCACGAGGCTGGAAACATATCCAAAACATTTCACCAAGCGAAGACAAGGTCATGCTGATGATACAAGACTTGAAAAACATCCCAATTATTTCACCGAGAAAAGACTGGAAAAACATCCCATCCACTTCACCAAGCAAAGACAGGAAACTCATTCTGACAGTTTGAGCAAGCAAAGACAGGAAAGTAATCCAAAAAATTCAACCAGGCAAAACCCTCAACATATTTGGAGACCAAAATCTGATGGATAGAACTTAGAAGGCTTCATTTTTTCTCCTTTTGGGTTATTTTCCAGAAAGGAATGCCATACTATTGTTTGAGCCTTCGGCATATTTTACAGATGCTCTGGCTTGTGGCTGAAGCATATTGTCTGCGGTTACTGTAGCAGAAATACTCTGTAATGAATGACTGCTTCTAGAATTTAGGATGAGAAGGGAACAAATCATTATCATGAAAGTTTATGTCTAACTGGGAGGATAAAATGGAATTCTAGTTGTCTGTGAACATAAAATTTTTTGAGGCACTCAGAACCTGAAAGGGCAATGCATTTCTTTGGAATACCGTTTGGCATTTGCCTGCATTAAGAGATTATTGATTTTTAAAATTCTTCATTCTGATAATGATACATACAGGGACTTATCCTTCGGTAAGAACAATCCACGCAAAGAAGTTTCATGTTGATAGATCAAGTTTTCATTTGACCAAGAAAGGTTATATCCAATGTTCCAACTAGAAAATTGGAACTTGTCGAATCTTTTTTTCCCTTACAGTTATTTTCTACAATTTATCTTGAAAGGAAAATGAAAAAAATGAAAAAACAAGACTAAAATAAGCAAAGCAAATGTGTACATTGAAATTATGGCGTTACCCTGTTTAGTAAAGAATAAACATAACAAATGCTTAAGCAAATCTGTGTTTTACAATTTATACAGCTCAAGTACAGAAGATCCCCTTTCATACTCCGTCTCAGCTGCCCATATTCTTCATATCAGCATCCACATCCACCACACAGCAAGTCCCCAATAGAAAAGATGGAACAGTGAAGAACTTTAATCCAATGATATAAAGACTAGAGAATGTAAACAATTCTTCCATCTGGAAATGAATGCTACTAAATATCGCCATCCAATTGTCTGGTTGATCTGATCTTTGCAGTTAACTTGAGTAAAACATAAGCCAATTTTTTAACTCCCATTTGTTCAAGGACGCAAGAGTCTTTTGTCGCACCTCAAGATCCTGTAACTTGCATGTGGACCCTCGGATGTATCATGCAATTGACAAGCCCAACCCATGGCCTTTGCTGTCGCTTGAACTTCATCCATTACATCGAGGGAATCGCGAATGTATGCCCGACCACCAGGTCTAAGTATGCGATCCATTTCAAGCATGATGCTAGAGATATTACATCTGTACAAAGGGAAAAGGGTACATATGAAAATTGTCATCTTGACCTTAGAGTAGTAAATACAAGATTTTCTACCAAACACAAATTGAGCAAAAACTGAGGCATACCTTTTCTTTTCAACAGAAAAAAGGCCAGCTGCATGCACCAAGTCATAGGTTCTAGGATATGTATCGAAGGGCTCACACCTGATGTAAAAGCATTTAAAATATACACTCAGTAAACCAATGCAATGCAACAACACATGCATCTATTACTAGTGATCAACAAGAGTATATATATAAAAAAGAAGGTATTCATGATTATCATCATTATGATATCCCAGGACAGATCTGGGCAGGCATATAGTACCAATCATGCATAACTCCTAGAAGTCCACGATCATATATCACAGGCAAGGTGTTAGGACCACTGACAGGTACGACATTTAGAACCCAGCAATCAAATGCTTGATCAATTAACGCAGCTGCAAATCTGCCACAATCAGTAAATAAACCATCAGGTTACATAAAGTTCAAGAAAATATTGGAAATGAAAATTTCAAGACAAGATGAACGTACCCTCCAAAGCCAGCTCTCATGTCCAATACATTTCTTAATTTAAACTTCTTCCAGTGCCAAGCACGTGCATATCCAGCTATTGTTTCTGACCAATACTTTGATTCTGCCTTGAATAGCTCCTTTCTGGATATGTAAGCATCCATTTGTATGCTTTGGAGCCTATCAGGTGCAGTATACAAACGGGCAGGCCATTTTGTAACATTTGCTCCATATCCATTTTCTGGAAGTCGATTAATGCATGCCTTTAGATCAACATTCCTAGCAGAAAAGAGGAATTGACCGAGAAAACTTCAGATGCATAAAAGGATTTTAATAATTTTGTCACAGAACCTAGCGAGGGCAGTTACCTTTACCCAGTTAGCCACAGAGCACTAGTTTTTATTTATTTATTTATTTTTTTGCAGACACGCTCCACGAAAAGGAAATTTTTTTAAAAAAATAATAAACACACAGCAATGATCCATGACAAGCAAATTAAATGTATGAATAGCCAATTGCAAGATGCAAAGTCATGGTAGAGAGCAAATTAAAAACTCAAAAACTGCAGGCTGAATTTCTTGGTCAGAATGCAGAAAAATAAATGAGGGCATTATTCAAGGAATCTCAATAAGATAGGGCAACAACTGATGTCCTGGAGAAGATGTCTAATAGAGAAGCTTCTCAGGTTTAGGTAGGCGAAAATAACAGTGTCCTTCACAGCATCATAGATGTAGCATTCAAGTAAATTAAGTATATGAATAGCGAATTGCAAGATGCAAGATCATGGTAGAGAGGATCAACACTGCAGGTAACAATTAGAACAAGAAATTCAACTACTGCAGGCTGAATTTCTTGGTCGGAGTGCAGAAGAAATGAGGCATCCCTTATGGGACCTTACTAAGATAGGGAACAACTGACATCCTAGAGTATATGGATTAGAGAAGTTTCTCAGTATTAGGTGGAGGAAAATAATAGTGTCTTTTACAGCACCATATATATAGCATTCATGCAGAAATCCAGCAAGCATGCTGTACTATAGAAAACCAAAGGTGTCGGATGAATTTGTGGCGTGCCAGTTAACCACACTTGGATAAAAATTAGATCCAGTATATGTGTGATGCAATTCACCTTACTCTCAATCAGCATTTCTTTTAATTCATGTTGTGAAAAAATAATGGAATTTCTAGGGGGAAATACAAGTCATGGTTCCTTAAATGTATGCATTTCTGCACTTAATTTTTCATTTCCATATTTTCCTTTTACTCAATTGTCAACTGTACCTACATAAAACTCTGGTTTATACCTACTTTTATGCCTTTGCAAGAAGCCTCCATATCAAATGTTTGTTCAGCAAGGATAAGGGGGACAAACATTTGCACCTAGATACTACAGATGCAATAAACTAAAAAAAAAAGAAACTCAAAAACAGGATAATTGATATACCAAACATTATCAGGGTCATCATCTGGATCACACAATGGAGGATTTGTCCCTGGTTCACGGTTTAGGTAGCAGCTGTTGTTAAGAGGTTTCTGCCATATTGCAATATATCCCTCCTTCTTAACAAGTGTCCAGCAAAGACGAGTGGTAAGGTTAAGCATCTCTGAAAAAGTACAAATGCAGAAGTAATCAAGATAATGTAATCACCAAAAATTATGCAGGCAAATTGTTTTGGCCAGTATCACAGACATCCCAGGTTGATTAGCTAGTTTTTTGGGTGGATGCATGATCTTTTAAAAGGAAAAGCAGCAATGGGCATGTGATGAAGCTATAAGTTAGATCCAAGTAAGGAAGCGGGAACAAACTGGAGATGAAATTAAAGAAAAATTTTGTTCCTTTCTTTCTTCTGTTTTTCTTGGATGGTTGGCAGTTTAAGCAGTCCGTTAAGATGTCAAAATTTTGCATTCCTTATTGGGGATTGAATTAATACCTTCCCACTGTTCCTCTAGAATTTGCTCATGCTTATAAACTGGCTGTGCTGCCCAAGCAAAGTATCCTCCAGCCCGAAGCATCCTATTGACCTCAAGGAGCAAGATTCCATCTTCATCAGAATGTTTCAGAAGAAAAAGAAAATCAGAAATATCCGTGAAAGGATGAAGACAATTAGTGACTTAAGTTGCACATTTTCATGCAAGCACACACCACACATATTAGCCATGAATATTCTAACCCCATAGAATTCATACTTTTTTCAATTAGATGGATGAGAGAGAAATGAAAAGGCAAGGTAACTGGAAAGACTCAATCCCAGAAGCACAAGGCATATACAACAACGACAGTTCATAAGCACAGAGACTAGATGCCAAAATGAATGTACATACCATCTCGAGTCCAATTGATTCTACATCTTGAACAGTGTATTATTTCAAAGGCTTGACTTGGATATAACAAACGGTGAGTAGCAAATGCTGCCACCATTGCAGGTACACCACGCTCAAGAGCAAACTGAATTTGGTTCTCGTGAACATCCTTGGGAGCTATTGACATAGTTAATACATTCCTTGACATCAAATAGGCACCAAAACTGGCCACACCACATCCAATGTCCAAAACCACTCGTGTATTACTACCAAATGCAATATCAGGAACCATCTACACATGCATATAATGAGATATTAAACATCCATTACACAAAATGCACACTCCCCATTATATACCTAATAAAAAAAAAAAAAAATTAAACAACTTTTATAACCTTGGCGATCTGATCTAAGTACTGATCTGCACCATGTATGAACTGCGTTCCACCACCAGGAAACCTAAACTTGTCTTTAACTTTGGAAATCCAGTTTTGACCTCCTTTGTCTTCAACTAAACGTGTGTGAGGAACATTGCTATACCATACCTGTAATGAAGAAGCACATCAATTTCCAAAGAAAAACAATAAAAACAAGCTAAATACACAATATCTCAGTCCTCAACTACTAGCATGAAAATTAAATTTCCAATTAACCCACCAAGACTGACTAGTTCTAATCAGTATCCAATAAACAACCCAAATTTGAGCACAGGTAATTGCAGCATCATGATAACAGTGGAGCGACAGAAAGCAATAATATGCTTAATGCTTATACGAGCAAAAACTTCTGTTTCAACATAGAAAATCTTGCTTTCTCTGCAAGCAGATATATTTATACGAATCACCAAACTCAACAAATAACTAGCATGATTAATAAAAAAAATTTACAGAAGCTCAATGATTTTTGCATAAAACATGAAGGGAATTCACTATTTTTTTAAAGAAGAATAAAGTCCATTCAATCCAACCTAACACAATTACCAAGGGTTAACTAAAACCGCCAAAAACCTTTTCGTTTTTTTCCTTCCTTCTATTTCTACAGAACAAAATAAAGCTGTGCGCAAGAAAAAGCAAAAATACCTCATCACGACTCCTTGGCCAAGGAATAGGCTGCCGGTATGCTTTCGGGGGCGGAACCAAGCAATTCAACCCTTTTCCCTTCTCAGGACAATGCCGCTCAAACCTTTCCCCTTTCTCCGTTGAATTCAACATCCTAATCGCCTCCACATTATCCAAACACGGAATATACTCTCTCCTACTATCTGGACAAAGATCAAATCTTTTGACCGCAACCCTAAGATCCTTGTCTCCACTCTCAACCAAAGTCTCATTTCCCCAACTCTCCACAATCTCTGGATCAAACTCACCGACCTCAAAATCATCACTCATTCTCCCATTACTGTCAATAATCCCAAACGTCTGATTCGAATCAGACGGCGAAGATTCAACAATTGCAGGAGGAGGAGCTAGGGTTAGGGTGTTATCAGGTTGGGATTGGGATTCGGATTGGTTTTGAGCAATAAGAGCTGTGATGTTAAAGAACTTGTCCAAGTTAGGTGACATGGCAACAGATTCCTGTGGGGTGGAAAAGAAAATGAGTTGCTGATAGCCATTAGAGGACCAGTGCTTACCCAGATAAAAGAAAGTGATTGAGAGTAGAAAAAAAGCTGTGACCTTGAGGACCAGTGGGGTTTTGAAGAAATCAACATTAGAGGGAGGTTTCATGGCGGTTAATGAGAATTTAGCAGATAAAGGAAAGATCTTGGATCTATGATTATGGTGTTTGACTTATGAGATTAAATTATTATTGATATTATTCTTGGTGGTTAAATTGTAAAGGGTATTAGTTTCATTTTTTCATAATGGGAAAAGCTGAAATGGTGAGCTGAAGATAGTGAGTGACAGTGAAGAAGATACGTCTGGTTGAGGTAGTGATGTCGGTGGCGGGCGGTAGTTACGTTGGTGATCCGGTGAAGTTACTGATTATATATAGAGTGGAGAGGTGGCAAATGCTAGTGTTACCTCTGGTAGGATGGAACTCTGTCACAACAACTCTGTCATAACATGCAATCTTTTTTAAGAATAGTACATAAACATTAAAATGCCATTTTCAGAATACAGATAATGTGTTTTTCTTTTAAAAATTATAAATTCTTATGTTAGAACTTAAAATTTGTGATAAATGTCCTTTTTTTTTTTTTTGAGGGAAATATATGTATTGATTTGATGAATGCATTGAGTATCTATATTGTCATTTTAAATTAATAAAGATCCAAAAATTAAAATAAATAAGGTTATTTTACTGTTAATTTTGAACAATTGTTTAAGAAAATTTTATTGATGTGTTTGGTAAATCTTTCAATTTTAAGTTTTGAATTATTATGTTTGGAGGGTAGGATCAGGTGGGTAGATTTCTCTGTAGGGATTTTTTTTTTCCTTTATATTTATTATTTCAATATATTATTATAGGATATAATTTTATTTATTGGAAAAATATATTATAGGTTGCAAATATAAATCCTATTCAAATTCCATCCATTATAATTACAAAAAAATTGACATCACTACTTCAATAGAAAATAAAATTCATTGAGGCGAGATAATTACAATTAAAAAATATGATTTTTTAAAAATAATAGATCGTATCAATAATTCTAATTTTAAATATCTTTTATTTACTAGTAAAAAAAAATTTAACATAAAAGTATAATATTGTTTAAGAACTACTAATAAATATAATATTTGCTTTTTTTTTTATAACAGATTATAATTATTTTGGCATTGCTTTTTTGTTTATACTGTGCAGAGTACTCCACTGCCAACAGAACAAATTACCACACCCAACCTCCCCCGTCCCGTATACAAGTTTCCTTCGGACTCTGAACTCTGATGCCAAACCCACCACACTACAAACGACAAAATTGACTTATCGTTTTATATAAAATCAATGATTAAACGCCATTCTCAACAGCAAAAGGAAAACAGAAAAAAGCCCTCGTTTCCTTTCACTCTTTCGTTCTCTGTTTCTCCTTTTAAAACCCCCACTATTGGTTTCTTTCATCACCTCTCTTCCTACGGCTTCGCGGTCATCCTCCTCAATTCGTTCAATTGGGTCACCAATTCTCTACAATTCTTTTATTCCCTTCTTTTCGAGCTCTAATTCATTTAATCTCGCCGTGAATTTGATTCTAGGGTTTGCGTAAGCTTATAATAGCCCTTTGATCCGACGAAATTTTCTCTAAATTCCTTCTACCATCAATATACCTCATATGCGACGAATTTTTGTCCTTTAAGCTGATAAAGGAAGTAGGGTTTTGCTCTGTTGTGAAGGATCGGATGTTCGATGAAATCATGGTCGACGTCAAAGCGGATTTCGATAAAGAGTCGTGTTCGAAATCAGTAAACGAGACAGTGAACGGGTCGCACCAGTTCACCATAAAGGGATATTCTTTGGCGAAAGGGATGGGAGCTGGGAAATGCATATCGAGTGATATTTTCACGGTTGGTGGTTACGATTGGGCGATTTACTTTTACCCAGATGGTAAAAACCCTGAAGATAGCTCCATGTATGTTTCCGTTTTTATTGCCCTGGCGAGCGAAGGAACGGATGTTAGGGCTTTGTTTGAGTTGACGTTGGTTGATCAGAGTGGAAACGGGAAGCACAAAGTGCATAGCCACTTTGATCGTGCATTGGAGAGTGGGCCGTACACTTTGAAGTATAGAGGGAGCATGTGGTAAAGTTTTTTTCTTTTTGTTAATTTTTTATTTTCTCAAATGGGACTTTAGTGTTTACGTTAACACTTGTGAATTTAGTTGTTTTTGGTGATTTTATTTTGTCTTTGGGTTAAAGGTGTGGCTTTGGCAGCATGAATTTTGGAACATTGCTAAATTGGAAGATTAATCTTATTCTATTGTTATGTTCTCCGCTAATTACTCGTTATGTGTATTGCATTCTAAGCTGTAGCCGGACTATCCTAGGATTGAATTTGATGCATTTGGTTGATTATTGGATTGGGGTTAATGGTTTCATTTATGGTTTAGGAATTGGTTCCTGGAAGGATGCTGTTATCTGAATGACATTGATATGGCAGCTTACCTTGGAAAGCGTGATCGCATTCCTATGTGGTTGCTGCTTTTTATTACAATTTTTTTTTTTAAATGGTCTTGTGTGTGTAATGTGGGACTGGAACTCTTCAATCTTATTATTGTGGAGCATTTAATATTGGTTCTAATGGTATTAACAGGAGCTGAGTATTGATGAGTTATATGATTGAATGAACAATTTTTAATTTTGTTTGTTATATAAATAAAATATTTTCATTTTATATTGACAGAGATAGGAAATTGGGATTTGGGATTACCTCTTTAAGGAAATAGAAAGCTTGAAAAAAAAAAAAAAACACTAGTTTACAAATGGGTAATGATGGTGCTACATAAGAAGTCTTCTGTAACTACTATCCTTTAAATTCTCACTTTTTGTCTTACACTATCCTAACATTCTAGTTTGTTTGTTACTCTCTGTTTCACATATATACATACTTTAAGCTGTGTTGCCCTTTTGTTGCAACTTTATGTGGTTATACAATTGGTTGAATTGATCTGCTTTTACTTGCTCACTATAAATTTATTCATATGCATTCATATTTCCTCATTTTTGTGTATGCAATATGGATTACATAATATCTCGTTCATATCCAGATGATGCTAATCTAAGTTGGTACATGATGTATTTAGTAATTTTGATAAACAAATTGTAATTGTGTGTGTCTAATTTCTTTTGCAATATGTGTTTTAGTTGTCATGCAAATTCCATCTTTTAAAACTTATGAGTTGAGGTCTTCTTTTTGGTGGAATTGGGCTATATTGTCATGGGTTGTTGATGGGACGTGGGTTGTGATTTGTTAGCCTAGAAGTCTATGTCTTTGCATCCTCTTACATGACTTTGGTGCTCAATCTGTTGCCAGGGGTTACAAGCGTTTCTTTAGAAGGACGACCTTAGAAAATTCTGATTATATAAAGGATGATTGCCTACTCATGAACTGTACTGTTGGAGTTGTCAGAACTCGTCTTGTAGGACCAAAACAATGTTTTATTACCATTCCACCCTCAGACATGGGCCAGGGCCTCAAAGAACTCTTGGAATCTGAAGTTGGTTGTGACATTGCTTTCCAGGTTGGGGATGAAACATTTAAAGCTCATAAATTGATACTTGCTGCTCGCTCTCCAGTTTTCAGGGCCCAGTTTTTTGGACTTTTTGGGGATCCTAACCTAGATAAAGTAGTTGTGAAGGATATTGACCCCTCAATCTTCAAGGTAAGCTTCTTATTTTCAACACTTGCACTCATCATCATTTTTTGGCATCTTTGCTACCTGACTATCGGTCATGTTAATATAGTACTGTTGGTGTCGTGATATAATTCTGTGAAAGGTGGTTGTTTATTCAGTATATCATTACCTGCATGCATAACAAACCCATCCAGATATGTCATTGCGCCTGCTGGCTTGGGTCTTGTGCATGTCTGAGTCAAGAACAATGTGTGTCAATGCTATCAGTAGTTCAAATGGTCCTGGTGCTATTGCACCTCAAGTTCTCTTGTCCTTGTCCTAGTAACAAGTTTCATCCTTGTTTGACTATTGATCAGGCTGTATTTGTTGGCTTCTATATTTTAATATATTTTTGTCCCAAAATCTTATTCTAAAGACAACATAAGGCTATATAACAAAAGGAAGCATCATATGATATAAAATTTCAAATATTTAATCTGACTTCGATTGTTTAATGGAGTCTAATGGCTGTTAATATGCTGTGAACTGAAGAAATAGCTGTCAAGTAACTGTTTTTTCCCCATTGCTCTTTCCTTCTCCTATACTTCTCATTAGTAAAGATATGCTAGGGGCATAGAATAAGTGGTTTCATACCAACCCAATTGGTCAAGACATTCTTATTGTATAGTTGGTGTTCCAATTGGTCCCAACTCCTCAAAATTTTTTGTCTTTGAGTTTATGCATAGAGGTTTGTACTTTATCAAAATCTCATTTATTTTATACCTCTTTGACTCCAAATAATCACTCATTGATGCATTTCAAACTTTCAACAATAAATCTGTCATCAGCTTACTATATACATATAGATGAACTTTTATAATTTACCCATGTCATTATAGATAATTTCTCTTCAAATATCCACACTGTTCTTATTCAAACCTCAACATTTTTTTTTTGTAGGCAATGCTACTATTCGTATACACAGACAAACTTCCTGATGTACATGAAATTACTGGCACGACGTCTATGTGCACATCCACCAATATGGTGCAGCATCTATTGGCTGCTGCTGACCTATACAATTTAGATCGATTGAAATTGCTATGTGAATCGAAGTTGTGTGAGGAACTGAGTGCTGAGACAGTGGCGACGACGCTTGCATTAGCTGAGCAGCATCAGTGTTCGCAGCTTAGGGCCATCTGTTTGAAATTTGCTGCAACTCCTGCAAACTTGGGAGGTGCGTGTTGTTCTTAGGTACTGAGCATTGCAGATGCCAGGTTTTTTCAACTCCATTGTTTTTGCGTTTTCCAATATACAAAAATATAACACTATGTTTGGTTTAAATCAATTCCAAAAAATTGTTGGAATTCAATTGAAGTCATGTTTTATGTGTTTGTTTGAAAAAAAAAAAAAATCAATTCTATGGAATTAATTATATTAAATTTAATGGAATTTAAAATGAATTCAATTCAACAAAATTAGAATGACATTTTTCGGACTAAAATGTTCATATCAAACCCATTGGATAAAGAAGAGATGGAAAATGCATATTAGCTTTCTGTTTATTTACTATTTGTAGGTTTGGAAAGCTACATTAGATATTTTATATTAGATTAACTCCTTAATGTTTAAGTTTATTATGCGCACATCGATAATCTAAACCTCCTACTTTATATGGCATGTGAATTTTATTTTATATTTATTAATATATTGTTATTTGATCTATACGTTTGTTAATTGTTATTAATTTATTTGGTATCAGATTTTTTTGATAGAGTTCAAAGCTATTTTTTTAATGTTATTATCAAGGGTTATTTAGGAAGTGAGGATAAATAAATTTGAATTATGAAGTTGCACCAGACATCAACTATATGGAATTCAATTAAATTCTGTATTTTAAGTTTATCATACCAAACACAAATTTATTTCTGAATGAATTCCAAATCTCTAATTCATTTAGACTAAACATTATGTAAATGAATTTTCTTGTGCCTATGTTCATATTATAGGTGCATAAATGCATAAAAAATTATAAATGCCTTATGCTTTGCGAGGCCTTCGTATGAAAACTTTAGCTCCACTTATCTTTCAAGCTACTATCTATAGATTCTCCCAAAATCTCAATTCCTCTTTTCATTTTTTTTATTTTTCCAATTTTCCACCATATGGGTGCCATATTTCGCTCTTTGGTTTTGGTTTCCCATAGCAAGGGAAAGAAAAAGGCCTAATGCATAGAGTTGACTTTGAACTTTAGCCGATTCTCCTTGTGGCACTTGAACTTTGCGGAGGTTCATTCATGAGACCCTGCATTTTCACATTTCAGCCAAAATGAAACAAAATTGCAAGGGTTCAATGATGATCCTGCACTTTAACATTTTAGTTTAGCGAGAAGCATAGTTATTACTGAATGTGAACATGCATGGTTATGATGGGTCCCCTGCAAAATTCAGGGGGCCACAAAGATAATCACCGAAAGTGTATAGTCAAATTTATGCATTAGGCTGAAATAAAAAGGAATGGGCTCCAAACCATTTATTCGATTGGTTTTCTATCAATTTTCTGACTGATTGGAATAAACCAAACCACCCAAGGGGTAAACTGAACTGAATTAAGATAAAAGCTGAATTCAACTGAAACAGGAAAAACCAAAAAACTGAAAAATCCAAAAACACAACTACATAGATCCAAAGCGAAACACATAATCAATACAATGAAACCTTCAAATATACAATAAAACAGATAAATAATTACCATAAACAATCATTTATAATACTAATTGACAGTAACTCATCGTCAAAGTAACATACAACATTCTTTTTAATTGATGGCAATATTTCTTCAATTTCACCCAACATCTCCTTTAAGTAATAGAATTTCAAATCGTATTGAAACATTCAATTATAAGCAAGAGTCATGAGTTCATCATCCAGATCTTTTCTCTACATGAATTTAAAAAATGAGAAATTAAAAAAATCTAAAAATTACCCAAGTTAGTGAGGAAATTGAATTTTCTCAAGAATTTAAATCACTAACCTAAAGCACCGGGATTTAATAACTTGAAAAAGGAGTAAAAAATGGAAGATGAAGTACGGAATCTGAAAGCTCGTAAAATTCTTTCATACCCAGTAAATACTTGTCTGTTTAATAAGCTCCATTAAGCTGCTAAAAACTTTTATCTCCACAAAGACCCAACATCGGAGAATCTGTGGATCTGTATGAAAGAATTGCTCAGATCCAGTGTTAAAGCTTGAACTAGCTGATTATTTAGAGAGAAATTATGTGTTGAAAACTGAAAAGGAAGAGAAATAAAAAGAAAGGAAAATTTATTTGTAAAAAAGAGAGTGAAGAGTGAGAGAGAATGTGAAGATGGTGTTACCTGGTTTGAGAACAGAGTTGGAGAAGAAGATGCTTTGAGAGAGAGTCTCAGCTCTCTTAGGGAATCAGAAAATGAGAAGGCTGTAGGAAACCTAAGTAATTAGGGATCTAGGATATGTAGTTAAAACGGTGTGTTTTTAATATCAGTATGTCTGGCTATTTGGTCGTTGTTTTCATAAAAAACCGAACCAAAAACTGAAAATCATTGACTTTAAATTTTAAAACTGAACTGAACCAAATTATCAAGAAAAACTGAATCAAAATAGACCGAACTGAATGCTCGCCTCTATGTATAGGTGGATATTTATATGGCTATTACAGGTACGCTTGTAATGTTCATATGGCTGTGCACTATGTTGCACTGACTTGGATATGGAGCATGATTGGGTTGACTTGGTCTGGAGCATAATTTCAAACTAATCAACAGATGAAATGGCAGATTGACACCAACCTGGACGGATGAGAAACTGATGGCTTGCCTTATCATTTTGTCAGTTCCAAACTAATCTCCAACATTCTTAATGACATAGACCATTCTGAAAATCACATGGCACAAAGTAATCCAAATCAGTCTATATACACTGCAAAAAGCAAACAAAAAGAACCATGCGTACTTATGCGATAATCGTGGTTTCATTGTTTTTAGATATCAATGAGGATGAGTTTTACTTTCTGCCATTCAAGGACACAATCAGCTATACAAAATCCCATAATGTCCACTTTGTTGAGATGATTTATGATGTGACAGCATGCATTTTGATTTAGAAATGAGAAAAGTATGATTTTCAGGTGAAGAATCAAGCTGAGATTAGAGTAAAAGAAGATATTGAAGTGGGATGCTGGTTATCTTGTCTGTGGTTGTGAGAAACTATTTGTTCAAGTTGTAAGAATCATAATAATCAACATTTTACCATCTCAAATGCTATGGGGTGAGGTAATAAATAAATCTTGTATTGTTTGCTAGTAGATGAGAGAGGAAGAAAAGGAACAATATTGCAGTTGATAGACAAGAGAAATTAGGTACTGTTGGCTTGAAAAAAGGGTGGAGGATAGCAGATCCTATCTATAAGATTTTGGGTCTGCTATTGCAAGAATAGGGATATGTTTTGTTTGTGCCAGTAGGAAATTCATCATATGATTGAAACATGCCTGTTTTAACATCATATGTGTTAACCAGACTAGGTATTTGGTTTTTTGAGTGTCTAGAGCCATGAATAGAGATTTGAGCTCAATACATGGGTGACTGTGGTTGTTTTCTATGGTTTTGGAAGTCAAATGTTAGTTTTCTTGCGGCAACATTCTGCCTGCCGATGCAAATGCTTTCAGTATTTCTTTTTCCAATTTGCAACACTACATCATGTGAATGTATGCAGCACATTCTGTTGAGCATCTTTGTCATTGCCACTGGAAATCAATATAGTTGCGAACCAGGAATATAGCTGTATGTTCGTCCTTTATTTAAGCATGAATGTAACAAAGCTAGGGCGGTGGTCCCCCCTTATTCAGTACATTTACTGTTTCATATGGAGAAGCTGATAACTGATCTTATGTTTTATTGTTTTCCAGCGGTAATGCAATCAGAAGGATTCCGGCACTTAGAAGAAAGCTGCCCGGCATTGTTGTGTGAGATGCTGAAGACATTTGCATTAGGAGATGAGAATTCAAATCAGTCAGGTCGGAAGAGGAGTGGGAGCAGCATCTATGGGCTAGATCTAGCAACAGATGGGGCTGCAGCAGAATCAGTAAATCCCAATGCCAGGCGTTTGAGGAGGCGGTATTAGAATGTATATATAGTTGCATTGCATGGAAGTGTTAGATACTGTTATCCTCTAATCAAAGGAACTTAAAGATAGTGGCTATGGCGGATTTTAGCTACTATTATATTGTATTTGGCTTTCATGTGATGTGTCCTAAAATTGGAGGGAAGAATTATTTAAAAGCTTGTTTCTGTTTTGGATACACAGAAATTAGCTAAGGCCAACGATGGAACTAACAGAGAAAGAAGAAAATTACTCTCAGAGTTTAACAGGCTCTATTTCTTTTTGTTTGGCACGAAATGTGAATCTTAGGCTAGTTTGATTTTGCTAAACTAAAACAGGATGTAATCAGAATTGTAATATAATCTTGGTTTTTTAAAGTTCACTGCATTAATCTGTTAAGATTTCTTTAGTCTGTGTTAAAATTAAACTATTACTCAACATAAACTATACATATTAATCAATAATCTTGATCAAAGATATTGAAATTCTTTTGTTTATCGGAAGTTCTTCATACGTATATGCATAAAGGTCCTAAACTACTACTAATTAAGCTTATGATATTTATTTAGTAATTAAACATAACTTAAGCAAACCATAGAAGGCTACATAACTTAAGCAAACCATAGAAGGCTACATCACTTATGCAATCCTTAATGCGTGAAAGAGAAAGCTAATAAAACTAATACAAACGATTTTGAACTTCTTTTCCTGATGAGAAGCAGATTCTTGAGGACAGCTATATGTGGAATCAGAAGAAGCAGCAGTATTACTCTGTCTTGAGCACCAAAGTAAAGAATCAATTGCAAAATCCAAGTTACCATGAACAGGCAACCCATATTCTTGAAGAAGCAAGTCAATTCTCCATTCTTCCATGTCCTAAATTTCTTCCTCAGAAAATCCTGGATAATGCAAAGGAATCCTGAAAGTATAATGACAATCATCTCGGTTTCTTTTTCTTGTTATCTTCTTCTTGTTGCTTGTTGCGCAAAATTTCGAAGCAGGCATTTCTTTATTCTCTTGTAATTTCTTGACTCTTTCACGTTCTTCTTCCATGAAAAGCAGAGAAAGCCCACCAACTACCATTGTTGTCTGCGTAAATAAGAGTGAGAAAAATTCTGGACCTAACAATGGCTTATACAAGGAGAAGCAATTAACTGTAATTTCATGGCTCTATTACGTTCTTCATCGACGAAAAGCAGAAAAAGCCATATAGTACCATTGGCATCTGCATATAAAAGAATGAGAAAATCTTTGACCTAACACCGACTTACACTGGAGAAGATGGAGATTACCTGAACCTTCTCCTTTTAATTAAGTATTTATAGAGAGTTTTACTCTCTCTTTTCCTGATTTGGAGAGGATTATTTATTAATTTATTACCGTTTATGACAAGGAATCCTTTAAAGAAGGATTTTGGATTTTTTTTTCAATAAAAAATAGATAAAAAGATTTAATTACGATTATGTAATTATTGCAAAATATTACGAGAGAATCTACGAATTAATGCTTAAGATTTTTGAGATGGAAATTCACTGTAGTCCCCAAGCAATCATAGAATGCAGAGTCCCAATTTAATTTTAATACAACATGTTTTCTTAATTTTTTGGTAATAATTTCAGTATTATGGTATAAATTATTTTAGTCTCTTTAAATTATATATCATTAGGTTATGTCTACGCGTACAAATATAAACTATCTAGTTACTAATTCAATTGAAATACTCTGAAAAATGAATTTAATATATTAATTTTCTAAATTTTCCCTTCATATATAAAAATAAAAATAAAAATCTCCCTTTAACTAGAAGATTATCTTACAAAAGAAATTAACTTATATTGAATCAATGAAAAAATAAAATATATTTAGACAGTTTAAATATAAAAATATATATGTGAATAAATTTAAAAAATAAAAAACAAAAGGAAGAAGAACGAAGAATCACTTGAAAGATATAACATGATGTATGGATTTTCGATGATAATTAAAATTGAGATATATGGTTACCATTATAATATTTTAAACAATAAATTTACAATTGGATTAACACAATATTGCATCAATTTATAAATTGCTACTTGTAAATCTAGTAATTAACAGAAATTAATATGGAGCCATTTGAAAATCTGAATATAAAAATCAATAAATCATTCAAAACATAAAAATTAAACACTCAACAACTTACAAATCATTCACTTTAGATTTTTTTTTTTTTTTCTTTAGCAGTTCTTTATTTCCCGCATGCATAATAATCTTCAAATACCCTAAATATCTATAGTTCATAGTATATATAAAGAAGTGGAATGGGGAAAGAATATTAAGATAATAAGAAAACATATTATATAATAAGTAAGGTATATATTAAATATGGTAATAATGTAATGTATTTTAAAGATTTTAATTTTATTGGCTGAAAAATAAAGAAGATATGTACTAATTATTCTAAAAATATAATATTTTTGAGGATTTTAATTTGTTAATTGAAAAAATAAAGCTAATTTAATTTGATTATAAGTTATATTAACTTCCTATTCAAATCTAAATTATATTGGATAAAATAAAAAATTATGTTATAAGTTATATTAACTAACGTGTGTATGTTAAATACAGTAGAACATAGGATTTGAATAATCCTCATATTTGTATCTTTTGATACAGATTTGAGTTGATGCTATCCATATATTGGAATTATTATTGTCCATATTTTGGGATATTGTTCTCAGATCTAGTCGTTTGACAGTTTTTGAGTTTTATTATCTCTATTATAATGATTTTGTTTATGACATTTTATTATTTGGACAGTTATACAGAAAAAAGTGTAGAGCTCCTCTTTGATAGAGGGAAGAAATTTGAAGATAATCAGATCAAACTTGTAGAAAGACCATAGAGTCGAATAGTGACCATTAATAGCCACCAAGTGGAGTGAGCGATTGTTTATGACACATGGATTATGCTCTGTCAACTTAATCG